>NC_050085.1:22315769-22988269 GCF_009764565.3 Dermochelys coriacea | reverse complement strand
AGAAAATGCTTCTCCATGGCTGCTACCTGGTGATCCAGGAGCAACTGGGGATGCACCATCTCCTTCCTTTGACATGCCTTCCAATTGCTATTCTCAGGCTGAGGAACAGCAGCTGACTGGCCCCTTGGCAGCTAGTTAAGACTCATTGGAGGATCTGGGTAGGGAATTCCACCCCTACGCCTGTGGCACCTTCTTGCACCAACACTGGCTACTCGTACATAGAGCCAGGAGAAGGATTTCACCCACAGGACTCTGTAGAAACTCAAAATAATGTCTATTCTTCTGCAATAAAGGGAGAATATGTGTGAGGTTAGGAAAGAAATGCATTACAGTACCAATCCCCCCTTTGCTCAGGTACTCCGTGCCTCCTAACCCAATACCCCGTCCTCCCCATTTCTGAGAGCTTGTCTGACAGAGTGAAGGAAAAGAAGAAATTAACAAATCTCCTGTGTGTGTCAGAGAGGCTCTCTGAACCAATTCACCCAGAAGGTTGCAACACATCAGAAGTTAATGAACAAAACACGTCTAATATTTAGGATGAGGGGACACATAAAAAGGTCATGAAAGGCCACAATTAGCACCAGATTGAGCACTAAAACAAAGAAAGAAAGCAACAGATGTTTCTCTCCTAATTTACTCCTTTAGGATCTTCTCCAGATAACACATAATGCTGCTTGCTAATGATGCATTTCAATCTTCTTGCTATACAGCTAGTAAATAAGTATCCCTAAGGTCAGAGATGCACCAGAATCTGGGAGCAGAGACACTCCTCTTGGGCTGGCTTTATGTGATTTTATTCAAACTCATTTTTTCAAAGAGAAAATAAAATTAGTTTCCAAACGTACAAATAATTCTGATATGACTCAATTAACTCTTCTTGTTCAGATGCTTTTATTCAATGCAGACACACCATTCTGGGGAGGATGTAAATGGAGCCCCTAATTTTCATGAGTTTATACGAAGCCTCTCTCCTATCTCTAGATAGGAGCAGTTGGATGTACCTTGCTTATATTTAGTTAAAATATCTCTATGAAAACAATGTCATTAATGTATCGAAAACGTTATATGTTTTGCTTTATTTCTTGCCAATTCAAGTATTTTATAGAAGGTTGCAAAAGCATCCTATACTCTGTAGCTTATTTAAGATCATGGCTCTAAGTAACAACACCTAATACGCACACTAGACCGATCCAGTCTTTCTCACTAGCTACTGATGCAGTAGCTTTTTGGAGACTAGTGCTTTATAACAGGCAAATATGTTTTAGAAGCAGAAAATATATTTTTCCTGCTTTTTTTAAAAAAAGAAATCTTGGTTTTGCAGCAACCAGCTACATATCTCTCTCCTGGCATTGCTTCCATGCACTCCTTAACCTTTATAACATGAACCCAGAGGATGGTAGAATAGATGGGGGAGAAGAAAGAATAAAATACCGGGACTTGCCCTGTGGAGTCGTAAAATGCAACTCGAGAACATTTGGGTTGTGCTGTATTGAAGGAGCCATGTAACTTTGAGGGGCAAATCACTTTCCCTGGCCCATTAGCAGGAGTGCTGGAACAATGTGTATGTGCTGAGAGCCATTGAATTAAACTGTAAACCCTATATATGTTGGAAACGAATTCAAGCCAGGGGATGTGGCAGCGCCCCCAGCATCCCTAGTTCCTGCACTTATGCCCATTACTACCTTTCCAAAAGCAAGTCACCACTGAGAAAATGGCCTCTGCAGCATAGGTGTGAAGCTATGCATGGGACAGAGCAGACTATACATAGGCTACAGCATGCTCTGTGTGTTCAATGTTTTTCCAGCCCCAAGTGCACATTAGATACCTGTAGCCAAGTTATATGGTAGTCACTTATTTTCTGAATCAGGGTCCTCAGATAGGGAGGTTTGAGTGGAAATGCAAAAGCTCTGTAGGACCTACATGGGTTAGAGAGATCTAATAATAAGAAAATCTATAAGAACAAACTCTTCCAGGAGGGTCAGGCAGTCTCATCCACTTCCAAGTGCAACCCTTTCGGACACAGCCACTAAAGCCATCTCTGTCTTGAGTTTGATTAAGAAAATGCACATGCACAGATCCAGAGTACAGCTCACTGATAGGACAGGCTCTAACAAAATTGTGTTGGATAGCCAAGGAGGGCAGAATTTATGTTTTCACTGATCAGGAGGGTAATTAACATGGTTTAAGATGTGTCCTTGCTTTTGCAGATATGAAATAGCAAGAGTCACTAGTCAGCAGAGGGACCAATACATATCCTCACAGGACAAGGAGGCTTTCATTTTGGTTCTCTAACTCTGTCTTAACTATAGCGTTACTTTGCAATTGTACATGACAATTGATATTGCTAGGTGACCTTTCCAAAAGGGCAGGTAGGTGATTATCAGCTGGTGGGTTATCAGAAAATTGTCCTGTATTGAAAAATAAAAATGAACATTCCTTGCAAACCTGCCCTTCATGACCCTATCTCTGAGCTGAAGGAGAATGAAAGTTAGTGATAATATGATTGTTTCAGTCCATCTTTCCACGTTTGGGAAGGTACCATTGAATAGGGGCTGGATAATACAGTCTCTTCAGAGAGGATAATTAAGAGTGTTGTCCATCAAAGCTGGTATTTTAAAACGAAGTCCAGTATGCTAGTTTCTAGTTGGTTCAGACAAGTTTCACAGGTCTCATGGTAACACACAAATAAGAAATATTCTGTCCATAGCATAGCAGGAATGCTAAATATTCATGATGCAGATGGCATGTTGCTGAGTACATAGAAGAAGGTGTTTGAATTGCATAAACATGATAATAAATATTATAGATGAAAAATACCCATCTAGGACACCCAGTCTATCTACCTATGAGTACAAGATTGTTTCCTGAACACATTTGCTAGTACTTGTCCAGTCAATTCTTAGAAGCTCCACAGGTCTGACATAAAATGACATTTCCTATACATCTATTCCTGCCAGATCCTGTTTATTTTTGTTGCTCTTCTGTGAACTCTTTTCAATTTACTAGTAACTTTCTGATAATGAACTGAAGACAGTATCTTAAGAAGGGGTCAAACTAGAGCCTTGTATAACAGGACTATCAGCACCTGCCCTGGATGACATGCCTGAACCTACATGGCTCCTTTTGTAGTCATATCACATCATAAATAAATAGGTAACTCTCTAGCCATTGATCACCTTTCTTCCTTTAATTGAGTCTATGTATTTCAGATATTACATTTCATAAAAAAAGAGATTTAGAAAAAATGTGCTAGGATCCAGGATGGTGTGAACCCTGTTTGCACAAACAATTGGGTGGTCATTCCAGAAGGATTTCTCACACCACCACTTTCCACCTTCTCTCAGTGCCACGTGCTGGACCTTTTCACTCACTTCTTCTAAATCAGCTAGAGGGATTGCCTTCAACTCTCCCAGCTTAGAGAACATGCCCTGAGACCGAAACCCAGATATCCTCACAACAGACAAAAGGAGTAATGCTCTAGGCTAGGGGTGGCCAGCCTGAGCCTGAGAAGGAGCCAGAATTCACCAATGTACATTGCCAAAGAGCTACAGTAATACATCAGCAGCCCCACATCAGTCACCCCACTCCACTCCCAGCACCTCCCAAACACCAGCAGCCCCACCCATCAGCACCTCCCCCTCTTTCCCCGCACCTCCCGATCAGCTATTTCGTGGCATGCAGGAGGCTCTGTGGGGGGGGGAGGGGAGGAGCAAAGGCACGGCAGGCTCAGGGGAGGGGGTGGGAAGGGGTGGAATGGGGGCAGGGCCTGAGCAGTGAGCACCCCTGGCACATTGGAAAGTTGGCACTTGTAGCTCCAGCCCTGGAGTCGGTGCCTATACAAGGAGCCACATATTAACTTCTGGAGCCACAGGTGGGCCACCCCTGCTCTAGGCAGACTGCAGTCTCCACTGCGATGTCCCGCAAGTGAAACTTGAAAGCAGAGGGGAAGGACAGTGGAGCATCCACAGGGACACATCTCGAAGAAGTGCAGTTACTGCACAAGGTGAATAACCTCTCCTCCTTCTTCAAGTAGTGTCCCTTATAGGTGCGCCACTGCAGGTGACTCCCAGGCAGTATCCCCTGAAGAAGAATGGAGCTTTGGAACTAGATCCAATACTGAAGAAAGGACTACCAGGACATCAATAGCATCTGATCTGCAGGTGTGTGCCAGGGCATAGCATTTGGAAAAAGTGTTCACTGATGCCCAGGTTGCTGTTTTGCAAATTTCAGCAACTGGTAAATGTTTTAATAGTGCCATGGAGGTGGCTTTGGATCTTGTAGAAGGAGGCTATTATTCTCAAAGGAGGCTGAATGTTAGCAAACAAGAATACAACTGGAAACCCACTTTGAAAGTCTTTGGCTGGAGACTGTAGATCATTTAGATCTGTCTGTAACTGAAATAAACAGCCTGGAAAACTTTCTAAGTGTTTTGGTTCTGTCCAAATAGAAGGCTAATTTCCTTTTAATGGCCAAAGTTTGGAGGGCAGCTTCCTCTCTAGTCTGGGGTGGCTTTGGGAAAAACACAGGAAGGTGATAACTTGGTTAAAGTGAAAATCAGAGGATATTTTAGGCATAGACTTGGGATGCGGGCAAAATGATTTTTATACTTAAAAAACACAATGTGGATCAGCCATTAATGCTCCTAATTCTGTGACTCTACAAGTAGAAGCGATGGCCACAAAAATGCTGTTTTCATAAATAAGTGCAGCAAAAAACACTTAGCTAGAGGTTCAAAGGGAGGTTTTATAAGACAATTAAGGACCAAGTTCAAATCCCATACAGGAGTCAGCTCTCTGATTAGTGGGGGAAAAGTTAACCAATTCCTTGATTAAACTTGCCATTGTGGGATGAGTTAAATGGAAACTCAGGAAGTCTGCCACCGGAAGCTTAGGCTGGGTTTCCGCTGGAGGACGCTGTGAAGGTAGGCACTCCAGGAAGTACCGCTCAGCAGGACCTGAGTCGCAGCCCGCTGCAGCCCACTGATTGACTGATGCCGGTATGTAAACTAGGAAGCCATCACAGGGCGCTGTATGAGCAATGATGCAGAGCACCTGCTTGCTTCTGCTCCAGATCTTGCCTTGCTGTGGCCCCTAGACTCTGGTTGCTGATTCTGGTATGTCCCCAACTCTGCTATTTGCCTGCTATCTGTAACCTGGTGCTGGATCATGAGTCCCTGGTATCCTGACCTGGCTCGATCCCACCCCACTTCGCGTCTCCTGACTGCAACTTGGTAACTGGCTGGTGTAAACAGGCTGTCCACAGCCAGCCCTGACTGTATTAAAAAGAAAACTTCCAAATAAACTAAGGAGATATGATTAGAGAATTAAACTAAAACTAGAACTGAGAATTCAAAGCTAAACTAGATCAAAGCAGAAGTGGGCATGCTAAACACTCCATCTCAGGCTGTTGGGTGGTTTGCCCACACAGCTCTAAATATTGGTGATATGGGGAATGAGGATCCCTGGAGTGCATGCGCAGGCTAAACGGGCACTGCTACCAAAAATGTGCGATAAAAAGGTGCATGTATCCCATAAGGACACAATTTGAAGAAAAATGTAAGATGTGAGTATTTAATAAGACGATGGAAGTGTGTTCATGAAAGAATTCCACCTCCATTCTCAGATTAAGGGTTAGATTTAGTATAAGAATCATAACATTATACACTATGAAATCCGCTGTTAGTATTATGCTTGTAACAGTGTATTGTTACTTAGGGTTGGACTTAGCTTAGAAATACTGGGTAGCACAAGAGAAAAGAGATGGTAGAAATTTGCTCCATGCAGACTGTAATTATAAAACAAACCAATTTTTAATGTATTCTTGCTACTGCAGCACTTGAAAAGAAATTTTATAGGGTGCTTCTTACAAGGCAGAATTCAGGAGGAAAATTAATGCAGCACTCTAGTAATAAAGTTAAAATGCATTAACATACAAATGCACACAAACAGTACATGGAAGAATGTTAAGATCCATACAAAGCAAATCACACAAAGAAAAGTTAAGACTGATCCCATCTTTCTATTTATCTCCCTGTCCTCCATAAGCCTGGCAGGGAGTCTCCCAATAATGAGCAATCCGATGAAACATATATCTAGTACTCACTGCGATACAAGCCACAAAAGAACTAATTAGCAATAGTTGGCTTTAACTCCAATTTGCAATATTGTTTCTCTCTCATTCTTTACATTCGAATGGAGTGTGTGTAAATAGCCTCATGTGTGTCCCCTCCTTTGTGTGTGCAGGTGTATGTGTGGTGTTGCATGTGTGTGTGCCAGGATCCCTCTGATGATGGAGATGCATGCAGAATGTGTATACACACAAATGCACATCCTGGTGGTGGGCGTGCCTTGTGTAGGCACACTGATGTCTATCTGTATTTGATTTACTTGTAAGTGCTCACTACTTTGTGGAAAGGTGTCTTTTTCTCTTGAGTTTTCTCACTTGTCTTGGATTTTGTTTTGATAGGGCAATCAGCAATGGAGCAGGGACAAGCTGCAAGTAAGACCTACAGTTAACACCCACCTTGGAAACAATTATTTTATCTACATATATTTTTAAAAGAATACTATAAATACATATTCAAAGGCATGTAAACATGCACATCATAGATCTAATACAGGACATTAAAACTGTACTATGTATAACACTGTAGAGGTTTTGTGTAGTAGAACTGGGCAGCATTCATTGTACCTAACTTACAATAGGTAAGAGATGAAGTGAGCTGTAGCTCACGAAAGCTTATGCTCTAATAAATTTGTTAGTCTCTAAGGTGCCACAAGTACTCCTTTTCTTTTTGCGAATACAGACTAACACGGCTGCTACTCTGAAACCTGTCACTCTTAGGATTAATATTGCCAAG
Source organism: Dermochelys coriacea (assembly GCF_009764565.3). Lineage (NCBI taxonomy): Eukaryota > Metazoa > Chordata > Testudines > Dermochelyidae > Dermochelys > Dermochelys coriacea. Next base: position 22,981,410 of record NC_050085.1, on the reverse strand, counting down.
AGTTGATTGTTTTTAGCCTAACAAAAGCCAGTAGCAAGCTTGTAAGATTCTACTCTTTACCATCAAGTCTTTTTCTCATTATTTAAGCTCTGAAAAAGAAACTTCAACAAATAAAATAGGGGAAGCTGGAAAGGACTCCTATATTTATATGACTTAACACTTTCCATTACCAAAGATTCTTGCAGCCTTTTCTTTGAGAAGCTGTCACACCTACACTGTTTGAAGCAGGATGTTGATTTTAGGTAGGGGAAAAAACATATATTCCCGCCCCCCACTCCTTCATAGGGGCCAGAGGCAGATTAGGTTTTCCTGGGGCCCTGGGCCAGAGCAAGTGGGGGCCTCTCCCCACCCCTTCTGCCTGTGGCCCTGCCCTGTTCCACCCCTTCTGCCTGTGACTCCACCCACAGCCCCCCCCCTTTCTGCCCCTTCCCTGGGACTTGCCCCTGTTCCACCCAGGGTCCTCCCCATTCCATCTCCCCATTCCAGCCTTGAAACTCCTTTTGCTCCTTTCTACACCCACCCCACTGTGGCCCCAAGACTGGTGAAGCTCTGTCCCTGAGCTACGGCCCTGGGGCTGCAACATGGGACCAGGGATAGAGTGCTAGGGTTCTCCCATCGGCACGTCTGCTGGAGAGCGGGTTGGGCATGGGAGCTTACCCTGCTGCCCTGCAGCTTTTGCTAGGGCTGGGGGGGGGAGGAAAAGGCGGATTTTTCCCATCCCGTGGCTGCTGCTGGGGATGGGGTTGAGGTCCTGTGCACAGGGGAGGAGGGGCTTCCCCTGTCCGCAGCTGCTACCAAGGACAGGATTGGGGGCTGCTGGTGAGGGCTTTCCATACCTAGCGCTGCTGCTGTGGAGCGGGGTTGGAGCAAGGGGGCTTCCCTCGCCCTGCCCATCCAGTGGCAGGGGTGCCGGGCTTCCGCTGCTGGTGGTGGACTTTTGCCAGGGCCCCTGGGTATGGGCCCCCTTGGCCTAGTGGCTGATTGCAACTGATAGAGGCACCGTATGTGGCTGGAGCACCACAACACCCAAAGTCTGTGCTGAAATACTTAATTTTAACCTTTTTTGTCTCCCTTGTGCATATGCATTATGAGACAGCCTTTAATTACATAATCACATATTTTTTTCACAGGAGCCCTGTCTCATCCAGAAATACAGACGGGAAAAGTTAAGGTTGCATGAGCAACCGTAAATTTGGCACTTCCAGTTCAAGCGTATGACTTTGCAACATAAATAACCTTCTTTTAACATAGGGCTTTTTATGAAACTTTATATACGCAAGAGTGTACACACACACACTCTCTCTCTCTCTCTCTTTCTAAATAAGGCCAAAATCATTTTTATTTAAAAAATATGGGAAGGAACCTGCTACCTGGCCATGATGTGGCTGGTATATTCAAAATCCCAGTACACAGTGAATTTTTGTGGCTGAGCTATAAACCTCTGAAAAATGGGGTTATAATAGAAACTCTGACATTGTCTAAAATATAGCAGCACTACGGGGTGCTCCTCTAACATGGCCCTAATTTATAAGCCACTCAGAGATCCTGTTCCATTTGGTAACTGATGGACAATAATCCAGAAAGAGAGTAAACCAGAAGGGCAAATGGTCAGAATGTCCATGAGGTATAATGTCTGGTCTGTCTAACATTTCAGAAATCAAATAGGGTGCCACAATATTTTGTTCTTACACCAAATCCCAGCCCACCACAACATAAAATCATGGCCTTTAAAAAAGCACAGGTATATTTTACACAGCAACATGCCATTCCACCCACTTCAGAGCAGTATTTTCTGAGTGAGGATTTGATGAGAGCACTAGAAGTAAAAAACCGAAACAACCCAAACCTTACAGTTTTGTTTGACATAAATAGATGTTTGTGCAAGAGGGCTTCAATGTACTCTCGTTTAAATTGAAAAAAAGTGGCTAAGAAGCAGATTGTTTACTCACAGGAGACAAAAATTTATCACTAAATGTTAGTAAAAAGCTCTCAATGTTTTGAGCCTCCAGCTCTGTGTTAAAATACATTGAAAAGACAATAACTCATGGATGCAGTGGAGTCTACTGCAGAAGACCACAAAATCTGTTTTCCTACAGTACATTATACCAGAACCTTGTTAAAAAATCTTTACAATGACCCTGAGATGCTAAGCATGGATCCAAACTTGGTTTTTAAGTTTGGAGAATTGTTTTGTACTTGATTTCTCATCCCTCCATCATGATGCTTTTCACTTTGTTACATTAACAGCTGAACTTGTTCAGTTATCTGGGATGGGAACCTGGCTAGTAGGAAATATTTAGACTGCAAAAAAGGGAACTTCTGCTTTCCCTTTATTTGAGTGAGAGCTGTTCCCTTTCTAACTCTAACACTATTAGCTGCCTTTTTAGGAAGGTAGTTCTAAACTACCTGGGATAGCCAATTTTTTTGGACATCTGCCTGGAGGTTCCGTCACATGACATAATCTTTAATTAAAGATTAATCTTCAATTACTGGAGACTCCAGGACAATTCTGGAGGGTTGGCAACCCTACCAATGCCTCCAGCTTTACTTCTCATCCCAGAGAGAGGTAAGCCGCTGCACTGGTACTGAGGTTTCTGCTCAGAAGTTAATGTGAATTTAAACACAAACTTCCACACAGCCCATTTCTATTTCCTTTGAAAAGGAAATTCATGTTTCGATCAAGTTACCACAATATAATGTTCACAAATTATAGCGCAATGAAGTGAAGTTCACTTACAATTCAAAACATAAAAAAGAAAAGGAGTACTTGTGGCACCTTAGAGACTAGCAAATTTATTTAGTCTCTAAGGTGCCACAACTACTCCTTTACTTTTTTGCGAATACAGACTAACACAGCTGCTACTCTGAATTCAAAACATAGGAAGACTTTGGTACCATGGTACAAAATAAGAGTACAGGAATGAAAAGGGCCTTAATCATAGTTCTACCTCTCTAGCTGTGTAACTGAAAGCAAGTCACTTCATCTGTGTGTGTCTCAGGTTACTCACCCTAAATATTGGGATATTACTACTTACCTACCGCACAGGTGTGTTAAGGTCCCCAGCTAAAAGATGCTATATAAGTATTTTTTTTTACAATACACAAACAGTAGGTTTAAGTGAGAAAAATATATATACTTTATACACCTGTCTGTGATTCACAATGGCTTAGAAGATGTTAATTAATGTGACTGGCAAGCAATCTATAGATCTGAACCTTTAATGGGGCAGTATGTATCTGTTCAAGAAACAGAATGGAAGATGAATTAGAAGATGTTCACACATCTGACCTGTCTCTATGTCAAGCAAGATTCTCTCTTTTCGAGTAAGCCATGTAAACAAATCCCTCCTTTGGAGCTTCACATTGGAGGAGACAGAGATTTTATAAAGAGTGATGAAAAAGGTCTGTTGTAGATTTCAGCAAGTTTCCTCACAGTAACATGCGACTGGAAAACATTTTCCTGTTAACAAATTATAGAAAAGAGCTGGTTTGATTTGCCCTGCTGGATAGAATCTATCCCAGAGTGCATGGTTCAAGTCTACACCAGGCACAAGAACGTGTGTCCTTGCTATAATTTTCAATTAAAATGCTAAAATGATGTTTTAGCTCAGCATACCACAGAATTTCTGGACAGTTTACGTTGCCACCAAGAGTTTGCCAAGGTCAGTTGTCAAAATTCTTTCCCAAAATCCAGATAAATGATTATGGCAACACTTGATGTGAAGAGTTTGTGGACCTATCCTTATTCAGGCATTTTCACTATGTTTCCTGGGTTCTTATAGTTGGTGATATCTATTGTTTTATTAAACAGTGACTACAGCAAATGAGTTAAGCGGCAAGTGGATGCTGAGGTTGCAAAATTCATTGTTCTCACCAGTACAGTGACTGGATGGGAATAACTGGAATTAAAAAGTTCAGCTGCCTCTGCAGACAGATAGAGAGAGTATCAATTTGACTATTACTGGGACATAACAGACCAGATCTTGAGCTGGTATAAATCAGTGTATCTCCACTGACTTCACTGAACCTATTCTGTTGTCCTCTGGATCACCATACAAAAGATTCCTGCTCAAGGACAGGACACAATGGATAAAGGTAAGTGTAATTAAGTTGAGGGATAGCCTGTTCACTTTTCATTCCACCTGCATGATAATTAGTTTAACAAACCTAGATTTTTAAAACAAAAAGTCTACATGCATGTTTATCTTACATAAAGCCCTATCTTACTCTAGACTCTTAACTGGGTCTGTCTCTTCACTTCAGCTCTCTTGCTCCTTGTCCTTTAGCGGGCGTCTTTAATCCTGCCACAAGTCTTTGTTCCCAGTTTTTCTTGGGCTTGAATCTGCTGCCCAAAACCAGTTTGATGAGCTCTGCAGGGAGGTTGAGACAACATCCTCCCATTGTCTTGTAACAATACCCAAGTGCTTGTTGAGTAATGTCTTATCTTGAGTCACTGGTTTGCCTTCCTGCTTGCCTTTTCCAATGGCCTGCTATTACACCAAAACAACATATTAATACAATAAAAATCTCTTAGAACTATTTAGACAAACATATAGAATATACAATTCCTTATAATTGTTACAGAGCAGCTCCTAATCAGGCAGTCATTATCCCAATATTTAGAAACATAGCATTAAAGCTTCCATACTGGTCTCACTAGCCCAGTATCCACCACCGGTAATGCCCAAGACCTGACATTCCTCAAACAATTACATGGCTTCTACAGACTTTAAACCCATCAGCTGAGTTTTGAAATCAAACTGGGGAAACCATAGGGCCCAACAGGCAAAGTATGGAAAGGGCCTAACAATAAGCTGCCTTCTGAGATACCAAAATGAAGCTAAAGAATGAAGGCTTTATACAGACAATCACTATCTTATAACCCTTCTTTTCCCAAAGTGGGCTCTTCACTGCTTCACAAGAGTGGAAACAACCTGTCTCCTTTTACTTTAGAAGATACAGATATCCCACAGGGAGAATGCACAGATAAGAGCCAAATGGGCCTTGGTATCTTTTTTAACCTGCCAAGACCAAGTGCACCTCCTCAGTAAAAGTGTCCAATAACAAAATCCCACCCAAATGAGGTGCACTGACCCATACGCTATACAGCTTTGCCACTGCTGGCATTTGGTTCCCATAGAAAACCATATTTGGCTCACAAAATTGTCTACCATGTTCAGTCTCTTAGTACTCCTACATGTCCAGGCCTGTCAGACAGCGATCTTATTATTATTCCACCACGTCAGCTGGAGACATAATGCTGGAGACATAGTCCAGAATATCCTAAGCACAATGTAACAGGAAAAGCATTGCTATTAGAAAGTTCTGCCAAGGCACAATGAAAAATAGATTCTATCAAAATAACTTGATATCTTTTTGGATGAGATAACAAGTTTGGTTACTAAAGGTAATAGTATTGATGTAATATATTTACACAGGAAAAATCAGCAGGGTTAAGGACAATAAGAAGGAATTTTTAAAAGTATATTAGGAACAAAAAGCATCCTAGCATTATATTGATCAATTACTAGATGGAAATGGTAGAATTATCAATAATAATGCATCAAAGACAGAGATCTTCAGTAAATATATCTATTCTGTATTTTGGGAAAATACAGATGATATAGTTTCATCACATGGCAATGATAACACTCTTTCTATTCCACTTATGCCTCTAGAGGACAGTAAACAACAGCTACAAAGGTTAGACATTTTTAAATCAGCAGGTCCAGAGATCCACCTCCAAGAGTTTTAAATGAGCTGGTTGAGAGGCCATCTGGACCATTAATTTTAATTTTCAATACGTCTTGGAGCACTAGGGAAGTCCCACAAGGCTGGAATAAAACTAATGTTCCAGTTTTTAAAAATGGTAAATGTGATGACCCAGGTAACCATAGGCCTGTAAACCTGATATTGATCCCTGGCAAGATAATGTAGCAGCTGACATGGGACTCTATTAATAAAGAAGTAACAAACAGTAATGAAATTAATGCAAATCAACATGGGTTTATGGAAAATAGATCCCGTCAAACTAACTTGATATCTTTTTTTATGAGGTTATAAGTTTGGTTGATAAAGATAACTGCGTTGACATAATATACTTAGCCTTCTGTAAGGTGTCTGACTTGGTACCACACACATTTTGATTAAAAACCAGAGTTATATAAAATTAACTTGCTATACATTACATAGATTAGAAATTAGCTAACGGATATGTCTCAAAATGTAACTGTAAATGGGGAATCATCATTGAGCAGGTGTGTTTTTAATGGGATCCTGCAGGAATTGGTTCTTGGACCTATGCTATTTAATATTTTTTATGAATGACCTGGAAGAAAAGATAAAATCATCACTGATAAAGTTAACAGATGACACAAAAATTGGGGGAAGAGTAAATTACAAAAAGAATAGATCACTGATTTAGTGCAATCTGGATTTCTTGGTAAACTGGATTCAAGCAAACAATGCGTGTTTTAATATGGCTAAATATAAATGTATACATCTATGAACAAAGAAAGTTGGCCATGCTTACAGGATAGGGGACTGTATCCTGGGAAGCAGTGACTCTGAAAAAGATTTGGGGGTTGTGGTAGATAATCAGCTGAACATGAGCTCCCAGTACGATGCTGTGGCCAAAAGAGCTCATGCAACCTGGGATCCATGAACAGAGGGATCTGGAGTAGCAGTAGAGAGGTTATTTTACCTCTGTATTTGGCACTGATGTGATACTGCTGGAATACTATGCTTAGTTCTGGTGTCCACAATTCAAGAAGCATGTTGTTAAATTGGAGAGTGTTCACAGAAGAGCCATGCAAATGATTAGAAAACATGCCTTACAGTGAAAGACTCAACGAGCTCAGTCTTTTTAGCTTAACAAAGAGAAGATTAAGGAGTAACTTGATTACAGTTTATAAGTACTTACATGAGGAAAAAATATTTAATAATGGGCTCTTCAGTCTAACAGAGAAAGGTACAACATGATCCAATGGCTGGAAATTGAAGCTAGACAAATTCAGACTGGAAGTTAGGTCTAAATTGTTAACAGTGATTGTAATTAAACAATGGAACAATTTAGCAAGCGTCATGGTGCATTCTTCATCACTGACCATTTTAAAATCAAGATTGGATATTTTCTAAAAGATCTGCTCTAGGAATTATTTTGAGGAAGTTCTATGGCCTGTGTTATGCAGATTAGACTAAATGATCACAATGGTCCCTTCTGTCTTTGGAATCAATTGTGCACAGGTTTCATTTGCTACCTTCACAGCCAGTTCCCTCCATTGCAGCATGTTATTTTCAATATCACCTTGCACGTCACTTTGTTAACATTATCGAGTCCTCATGAAGAAGTCCTTCATAGAGTATATATATGTGTAGCAAAGACAAAGGAAACAATAATGGTCATATTGAAAACACACCTGTGTAATCAAAAAAATTCTCTTTATATTTACGTCCATGCCAGTTCCGATTACATATGAGCATATGGGTAGCTGGGGACCACTCCAATCACCCATGTGTAGAGCAGAGCTCTCCAAGCAAACTCAGTTTGCTTCTGTATCAGCTGAAGAATAGTTTCATGAGAAGAAGTCTGGAAGCATCAGGAAATCAGTCTGTGTATAAGGGCCTGGAAACCATTTTTAGAGACACATTTCATTTAATAGTTTGTTTAAAAGGAAAATGTATTCAGGGCAGAGGCTTGTACTGACAAGCAGCACATTGTCCTTATGCCTGCAGACAGAAACCCACAGAAACATTTCCTCAGACATCTTATGCCATTTTACCATGATAAATAAAGCAGCAGCTGTATAATATACCTGGAAGCACAGAGGGGCTCCTTGATCATTCTTCAATGGGAAGTAAATAAACAGCACTGGTTTGATAGAGCCCTATCAAGTTGATATTCCCACTCAAAGCATGAAAATATTCTCTCTCTCAGGTGGAATCTTGTTGTGATGGGTTTCCTCTCACCCATTTTGCTAAGAATGCATCAGAGGGACATGTTTGGGCTCCTATGGAAGCCAAAATCCAGTAAGTATTCATTTGCAATGGTAGGTGATGCTAAATATTCCATATACCCTATGTATTCTATGATTCCAGGGCCACAGAATCATCCCCTTGCCACAGAATCATGCTCCAGAAACTACATTTTCAATGAAACGTGTTTTTGGTCCTCATGGGTATACATACAACTGCAATATCCAGTGGGGTGAGAAAAACTGCTTAACTATATGTTGCCCTGTCAAATAGGGTTGAGAGTTCAGACTGCGTGCTTATGTTTTCTTTTGGTAACCACTCTGACTTTTTGCCTATCACTTATAATAACTTTTATAATAATAAAAATGTATCTTTTGTAGTCAATAAACTTGTTTTACTGTTTATCTTTGCCAGTGAGTCTGCCTGAAGTGTTTGGTAAACCTGCTTAGGTTTGCAAAGGCTGGTGTATATCCACTTTCCATAGATGAAGCGGTGAACCAATTAATACATTTGCATTGCTTGTCTTGAGCAGTACAAGATGGTATATTCCTGAGCTACAAGGCTGGGAGCTGGGGGGATTTGGCTGGTGCCTTTCCCTGTGTGATTCATGAGTGGCTCTGGGAGCATTCATGCAATCTAGCTGGGTGTGGGGCTCCACATGTGCTTGTGCTGAGTGATCACAGCGCCTGGTGGGGCTTGCTGCTTCACTAGCAAAGCACTGAGAGAGACAGCCCAGGCTGGAGAGTTAAAGGGGCACAGCGGTCCCACAGTCCCAGGCTGCACCCCAGGAATCCTGTCACAATTATATTATTCATTTGCATATTTAATTCAGTAAAAGGCATAAATATGGTAGCTATTGCAGAATTTTCAGTTTGCCACACAATCCCAGGATCTTATTGCAGAACTTAGGCACAGACTGCTGCAGAATACACAGGGTCCTGATAATATTTAGCATTTATATAGCACTTCTCATCTTCACAGCACTGAAAGATATTAATCCCTGGGAGGTAGGCATTTATTTTCTCTTTTTCACAGACAGGTAAACTTAAGGACAAAATTTTCAAAATCACCTCCAACTTTGGAAGTTCCCTTTCTGGGTGCCCAACTTGCAACACTTTGGACCTAGATTTCAGAGGTACCAAGTTCTTACTGACTTATATTGGAAAAATGTTTGTCTAAGTGATTTGGCCAAAGCTACAGAAGAAAATGGGCAGAACCAGAAATATTTAACTGTTTCATGGAAGGAACAATAATATTCCAGCTTGCCTTGAAAAGGTGAAAGATCAGTTTTGTCAACCACTGCCCTGTGCATGGTCAGTTAGAAGCCGTGATCAGCATAAACGCTTGTTCTCTCCACTGCAACAAACAGCTATTCAGAAGGCGACAACTCTCAGCTTCAGATAGTGAATTTTCATCCTAGCCATTTCAGCTCCATTTTCTATTGTCCCTACATGGTTTTGTTTTGCATGCTAAGCAAGCGCAAAAATCAGAGGATAATAAATCAAAATTTATTGCACTTTCCCTACTAAACCTCAGTAAATTTATTTCTATTTCTCAATAGACTTCACAACTTAATATAAATCAAGTGCACCATCTTCTTGTCAGCTACAGAACTGCCCACTGACTTGGTAATATTTTATTCCCTATGGTCCTAATTCACCTAGCTCAAGTGAGCCTGAAGACCTCTGGCCCCTTCATTAAGCTTAAACAAAGCACTGATTTTCTTGGTGACAGAACTAAAGGAGAACTCTAGGCAGCTGTGGTTTCCACTGGAAACTTCACTCCCTGTGACTGACGAAACATTTCATGCCTGCTCTGTGATGCAGACAGATTCAATGAGAGTCAGAGAAGCTGATGATTTCTTTATAAACTGGTTAACAGGCTAAAGCGGGCATCTGCAGAATAGAAATAGGCACTAAAACTGAAGCTGGACACAAAATAAATATTCCAGAGTTGGAATTCTTAAAAAGATTCTGCTTAGCTATATACAGTACCACATCAAATTTTTATTGCCTACATTTTCTACTCAGAACTTGTGCACTAAAACCAGTCAAAATCATATGAAAGGAGAATAAATTCCATGCACAGATTTCATGCCAAATATCATTCAAGAGAAAAAAGCACATGCACTTTTTAATCAAGTCCTTTCCTTATTCTTTCTTCCCCTAAACAAGAGCTTTGGGCTGGAACTGGGGACGGTGCAGGCCTAGTCACAAAATTACCAAAGTCAGAGGGAGCCAGAGGTCTTTGGGAGGATGTCACATTCTGGAGTGCAATCCAGACCAGTGCAGGGTTGTGTCACCACCTGCCCTGTAACCCTGGGTGCCTTACAGTTCTTTGCTGCTGTAGCTCCCAACCAGCCTACCAGTGTGAAGGTCATACCCTGAGTATCTGTGTACCAGACAGCCCTGGGCCAGCAGCTTGTCCACAGCCCCACCACCTGGCTCCCACCAGTCTTGGTTACAAAAGAAAGGTGATCCCAACACACTCACCAGCCCGAATGTTCCCCAAACTATGTGCTTTGCAATGTCCAGCCCTCTCCTGGATAGCTCAGAGAAAACATCTGGTTCATTTGTTCCTCTAAAGACAAAACACCTCACAGCATATTAACTTAACTAGGGTGAATACACACTTCCCTTTAAACACAGCACTGAGTTGGCTTATGGTAAAAATGAAATAAATTTATTAACAAAATATACATAGGACTAAGTCAGTTTAAGTATAAGGAATGAAGACAAAAAGAATTACAAGTAAAACAAAACAAAACAGGCTTCTTAGGTCTAAAATTTAATCTAGCAGGACAGACTTCGTTCAGCATGATTTCTCTCACCAGTCCTTCTTCCCAGCCATAGATGACTTTCCCTCTGTCAAGGCCTTTAACAAAAGTACAGGGTGCTGGCTTCTCTTGTCTTCTTAGGCGAAAGATCTTTGCTTAAGCAGGTTTCTCAGCAACGCAGTTCCAGACACTTCAATTCCCCCTTGGTCAAAGGACCTCCCTGTCTCAGCTTGCAAGGGTTCTGTTCCCTTGTGTCTGTCTAGTGATGGATGCCAAAGTTGGCTTCTGTCTTTGCTTATATCTTCCAACATTCAATTAACTTGTTTCAAGAGGCAGGATGAACTTATGCTGTTCTTGCCTTTCTGTGGGCTTCCCATTCTTCTGTATAATTTCTGTGTAAATGGAGCTTCCATGTTTCTCATTCCACCCTTCTTAATTTACACAGGAGACAGGTAGAGAGCTGTGACATTCCCTGCTGTTGGGGCAGACCATACAGCCTAAGATCAATGAATACTCATAATTCCTTAAATAGCGCTAATACATACATCTCACAATGATATTAATCACCAGTGTGTCATAAGCTTTCAGAAAAGACCTCACTTTATACATGCCTACAGTGCAGTAACGTATACAATCAATTGATTCAATAACTTATCACCTGAGGTTTAGACCCCCTTTCTTTATAGACCAGTAAATCTTTGAAATGATTTCTTCTGAATGGGAAAACCCAGGCCAAGCTTCTCTCTCATATTGGGCGTAGACACCATGCTGTCTCCCCCTCCCCTCCACCCTTATTAGTATGAAGTTTGTCTCCACCCCTAGTTAGCTTGATGGGTCTGTTTATTGCTTATTTGTGAATTGAGATAAATAGACATTCCTTTGTGTTGGATAATCCTGTTTAACAACTCCCCTGACATAACTAGCTCACACTCACTTTGGTTATAAATTCAGCATACATCCATACCTCTTAATACCCATCATGTGCATACATGATGCAAGATTATTATTGATCAGCAAGTTATTAGGTTTCAGATGATACCTCACTAGGCATATTCTGTACAAAAACTATTACAATAATGTGTAGATTGTGAATACAGGGGTGCTCAGTGTCACAGAGGAGACACAGGGAGAAACTGAGCCTGGGGCTGCATGAAAGCCACTGTAAGGAGGCAGCTTCAAAAAGTTCACAGAAGTCAACAAGCTTCTGGCTGCTCGGCTGAACGGAGCATCTTCTACTAGAGATCTTCATCCATCACTAGTTACAGAATCCTAGAAATGTAGGGCTGGAAGGGAGCTTAGATCAGGTGGCAGGAATTGAGGACTGCTTGAGGCAGGACCAAGTAAACCTAGACCACCCCTGACAGGTGTTTGTCCAATCTGTTCTTAAAAACCCTCAATGGTGGCAATTCCACCACCACCCTTGTAAGGCTGTTCCAAAGCTTAACTACCCTGGGAGTTAGAACATTTTCCCTATTATCGAACCTAATCTTCCATGCTGCAGATTAAACCCTTACTTATTGTCCTACCTTCAGTGGCCATGGAGAACAATGGATTCCCACCCTCTTTGTAGCAGCCCTTAACAGATTTGAAGACTGTATAAAGTTCCCCTTAGTCTTCTTTTCTCAAGACTAAACATGCCCAGTTTTTTTAAACTTTCCTCATAGCTCAAGTTTTCTAAACCTTTTGTCATTTCTGTTGCTCTCCTATGGACTTTCTCCGTTTGTCCACACCTTTCCTAAAGTGTGGCACCCACAATTGGACACAGTAATCCAAGCTGTGGCCTCTCCAGTGCTGAGTAGAGAGGGGCAGTTACCTCCCCTATCTTACATAAAACACTCTTGTTAATACACCATAGAATATTGGCATTGTTTGCAACTTCAACAATGTAAATGCCTCATATTCAGTTTATGATCCACTATAACTCCCAGATCCTTTTCAGCTATACTGCCACCTAGCTAGTTATTCCCCATTTTGTACTTATGATAAAGAAAAAAACCAATCATGTAAAGCTATGCTTCTCTCTTTTCTCTATGCGTATGGGTAGAAAGAATTTGAACTATGTGTAACCTTTACTTCCTCCGAGGGGAAAGAACTCCTTATAAGTATATAAGCCTTTCATACCATAGGACTGAAACAGACTGGGTTTAACTGGTTTGAACTGGAAGAAATGTCACAATTTATGTTGAGCCAAGCTATAAAAGCTCAATCTTGTTCTTTGTTCAAGGCTTCGCCATTTTCCTCTGTGTAGGAAATTGGTGAGCCCTTCAGCTGTCATACTTACTAGCGTTAAAGTGTCTCATTTTGTCTAAGAGCCACGACTCTGTGTTTGTTTGGCTAATACAGAAGTACAGGGAAGGCTACCCTCCCAACCCTGGACGGAAGGGGAACCTTTTTCCCCTAACAATTTTGGGGGCTCGTCCAGGATCGCTGCTTCTCCGTAACTGTGGACGGTCGGGACTCTGAATCCTTCTTGCCGGCACCCAGGTTGCTTTAACCCCGAAGGCTTCCCATCTTGCTTCCACCCGCCGTTTCGGTGAAATAAGGCGTCCCGAAGGCACAAGGGTCCGGACCTATTGGTGAACACCGGCTGGTGGGAACTTGGTGAGTTCTGAATTTTTCCTTTGTGATTGTCTAGACAACAGTCAGGGGTTCTGTCTTTGGGAAAAGATGGGAGCGGTCCAGTAGAGCTGTTGATCCTTCTATGCCTCTGGGCTATATGTTAAAACATTATGATAGGGATATCAAGGCCTTACAATCATATAGTAACAAAGCTGTGTATAAGTTTATATTTTTGTGTCAAGGTCCCTGGGTGGGAATGACGCAAGACGACCCGGAGCCAGGAAATCGCTGGCCAGGGGAAGGAACATTTGAGTTACATAATGTTGTTCATTTACGGAAAGTATTGTATGATTTGAAACCGCGGCAACTTAAGTATTCTGATGTATGGATAAGAGAGGCCGAACGGCGCAAAAGCACCAGTGTAACTACTAGTTTACAAAATGAGGTAGAAAAACTTAAAGCCATGGCGGGAGCAGGTAAGGAGATGACCTTGTCCATGCAACCTCCACCCTATAATCCAGAATCCAGTAATGCTGACTGGAAGCCAAAAGCGCCAAAGTCTATTTATCCCCAATTCCCATTGAAAGAAGCAGGGGATCCTATACAATTGGAAGAGTGTACCTGGATGTGGGGTGAGGTACCGCAGCCTGACCCCGATGCACCCACATCTGACACAGAGTTGGGGGATGTTCAGAAGGCTGGCTCCTCTAAAAGGGAGGTGGCACGTCCTGATCCGCGACACCCCAGTGACACGACGCCCGCAAAAACCTGCTCTCATAGTTCTCAAGGCACACCTAAGGCAAAAGCTACTGGTGCTGCAATGGCTAGTGCAGTCCAAATGCCTATGCGACAACTGCCAAGTGGTGGGGGGGAACGCAAATGGTGTATGTCCCTTTTACCAGCACGGATCTAATGAATTGGTCATCTACTTTTCCCCCATTTCGAAAGTGTCTGGAAGAATTTATTAAGAAGTTGAAGGGTATTTTCACAATGTATAATTATAACTATGATGATGTGGAGATGGTTTTGAGTCAAGTGCTAAGTGAAGGTGAGAAGGAAACGGTGTATAAGAAAGCCAGAGAGGTGGTGCGAGGCAGGACGGCTTATCTGCAAGAGAAACCTGAAATGGATTGGGATGTTCCGGAGACCATTCCTGAGTGGGATAATATGAAAAAGCGAATTTTAGAAGCATTAGAGGATATGTCTAAGCCTGTTTATGATTGGGGAAAAGTAGATGCATGCATTCAGAAGCACGATGAGCACCCAGGGGAATTTTTCCACTGCCTTTGTAAGGTTTTGAAAAACCATGGCAGCTTAGATACACCCTCCCCTGTAGCAAAAACACAAGTGATCGGCCAGTATGTAAAAAACCTATTGCCATTCGCTCGCAAGTATGTGTGTAGTCAACCAGCTTATGAAAACAAAACGCTGGAGGAGGTGGTGGGTTTAGCAGCCCATGCTTGGAGGAATAGGAAGGAATTAGACACTACGAGGTCCAAAAAGCTTCTTAATCTGCAGTTCCAAGGTTTCCAAGACAGCCCTCAGGGACGAGATGCCAGCCATAGGCGAGGAGGCTTTCCGGGACGAGGCGGAAGGGGAGCCAGCTCTACCGAGGGATGGGGACCACAAGGTCAGAACTTCCAGCCACGGCCCAGGAGGGCAGGGCCAGATGAGTGCTGGTGGTGCTGACAAAAGGGACACTGGGCTGCCCGAATTCCCCCCCCCCCCCCGTCAGCTGACCCTCTCATGCAAGCCTACCAAAGGGTTCAGGAAAGGGGGCGAGAAGAAGGAAGTACTGATTGAAAGTTAGCCGCCCACAATGCTTCACTCCCCCCGCAAGAAACCCCCTCCACTTCTTGGACAGTGCAGGTGGATGTAAACCACCCGGAACTTCCTGTTGTGGTGGGAGGAAAAACTTATTCAATGTTAGTTGACACCGGAGCCGATAGAAGACTCTACAGTACCCCAACCTTCCTACTACTTCTGCAACTGTAAAGGCTATAGGCATTGGTGGCACCATGTGCACCCTTCCTCTAACTGCTGAGCAAATGGTCCAGCTTAGCCCGTTATCAGAGGATCATAGCTTTTTAATTGCGACTTCCTGTCCTACATATCTATTAGGTAGAGACTTGTTATATAAACTGCGAGCAACTATTTTTTGCAGCCCGGATGGGTTATCTCTCTCAGTCCCTACTTCTGTCCCTGAAGCTATGGTAATGGCATTGTTAGCTGCCACATCTGCACCCACTGCCCCCACTGTCCCTGTTGAGTTATCTGATATTCCTGAAGCATTGTGGGCTGTGACTTCCACTGAAACTGGACTTTTAAAGTCAGCAGAACCAGTTTATATCACTTACTGTACAGGTATCTCTCTGCCCCGAAAAATGCAATATCCGTTACCTAAAGAGGCCATAGAGGGCATTCGGCCAGTCCTACAACAGCTTTTAACTCAAGGAATCATTAAAGAGGCTACCAGCCCTTGCAATACACCTATTCTTCCTGTTAAGAAACCCAAGCCTGGCCCTTATGGCAAACCGGTTTACGACTTCGTGCATGACCTCCGACTGATTAATGCTATTGTGATTCCGAGAGCTCTGGTTGTTCCCAATCCTGCAACTGTTTTGACTGCTATTCCCCCAGGAGCTACTTATTTCACTGTGATTGATCTGTCTTCAGCATTCTTCAGCATCACTGTGCACCCAGACTCACAGTTCCTATTTGCCTTTACCTTTGACGACATCAATACGTATGGACCCGCCTCCCTCCGGGATACAGGGAGAGCCCTACTATCTTCAGCCAGTATTTAAAGCGCGATCTGGACTCTATTTCGTTGGCTATGGGTTCTACTTTGATACAATACGTTGATGCTCTGCTATTATCCTCTACAGCCAAGGATGCCTGTGTACAAGATACTCGAATCCTTCTTTTTGCATTGGCCAAAAAACGTCACAAGGTGGCGCTTTCCAAGCTACAGTTTGCCCAACCCGAGGTGGAATATTTAGGGCATCGTATTTCATATGTCTCTACTGAGCTTACTCAAGACAGGATTGAAAGCATTCTGAGCATGCCTAGGCCTACCACAAAAAAACAACTCCGCCAGTTACTAGGGGCAAGTGGCTATTGTAGAGCCTGGATTCCTGCTTATGAGGAGTTAGTGCACCCCCTCACCGATTTGCTGCTGGATTCCATTCCCGAACCCCTGCCATGGATGACTCTACACGACAACGCCCTTACAGCCCTCAAACAGGCATTAACTTCGGCACCAGCTCTGGGCAGACCGGATTATGCTAAGCCTTTCACCTTATTCTGCCATGAACGATATGGCATGGTGTCTGGAGTGCTAACTCAGCCCTTTGGACCTGGCCAGTGACCCGTGGCTTATTTTTTGGTCCTTCTTGACCCAGTCGCTCAGGGTCTTCTGCCTTGTCTCCGCGCTGTTGCGGCTGCCGCCGTGTTGGTTGAAAAAGCTTCGGGGCTTACCTTAGGTCACCCTCTTCTAGTTCAGGTGCCTCACGCCATTGCAGCGCTTCTCAATCGTGGATCCATGCAGCACCTCACAGCAGCCAGATTGACCAAGTACGAGTTAGTCTTGCTCACCAATCAGACTATTACCTTATATCACTGTGAAGTCCTGAATCCTGCAACCCTTTTGCCTCTGCCTGAGGACGGGGAACCTCATAATTGCCTACACTTGGTGGATTTGATCTCCATGCCTCGTCCTGATCTCTCAGATATTCCATTGCAGAATCCTGACCTCCAATTATTTTGTGATGGATCCGTCCATCGGGACGAGTTTGGAGCCTTATGAATTGGCTATGCAATTGTTACCTTGATGACAATGCTTGAAGCGCATTCTTTACCTACTCAAAAGTCGGCACAAGCAGCAAAACTCATGGCTCTTGTTTGAGCCTGCCAATTAGCTGAAAACAAAACTGTGGCCATCTATACGGATTCTAAATATGCCTTTTCAGTGTGCCACTCTACTGGACAACTTTGGAAACATTGTGGGTTCCTTACCTCCTGTGGCTCTCAGATCTCCCATGTTGCCCTGATTTCTGCCTTGTTAGAGGCTATTCAACTTCCTGCAGCTGTTTCAGTTACACACTGTAAGGGCCACTCCCAGACACCAGATGAGGTTTCCAAGGGAAATGCTGCACCCGATTCGGCGGCCCGTTATGCTGCCCTCTATGGGGTTCCAGCCCCTTTCCCTTTTTTGGCACCCCTGCTACTGCAACCAGTGACGCCGGCTGTTTTGCTCTCTGCCCAGCAGGCGATGCCCCTGGCCGAATTTAACCGTTGGAAGTCCATTGGATGACACCAAAATGAGGACAACCTCTATGTCAGCCCGGACGGTCATCCAGTTCTTCCAAGACAACTCCTTCCTCAGGTTTCCCAGGCACTCCATCTGGCCTCGCACCTGGGAAAGGGGGGATTAGTGGCTCAGATGGAAAAATTGTTTTTTGCTCCGGGGGTCCACGCAACTGCGAAGGCCATCACTGCACTGTGTGGGTTGTGTCAATGGTATAATCATCAAGGAGCAATCAAACCACAAGTTATGGGACATAGCAAACTGCCTGAGTACTCATTTGCTGTGGTCCAGATGGACTTCATGGATTTACCACCAGTGACAGGACTAAAACACTTGTTTGTCCTGGGTAACCTTTTTTCAGAATGGGTTGAAGCTTTCCCCACTCGAAAGGCAAATGCAGTATCCGTAGCAAAGTGCCTCCTCAAGGATATTATTCCCCGCTTTGGAGTAATGACTCGTTTGGAAAGTGACCAAGGACCCCATTTCACTTCCCAAATTATTCAACACTTAGCGAAGGCCCTAGGCATAAAACAGGCCTTGCATACCCCCTATCATCCACAAAGTTCAGGAAAAGTGGAAAGGGCAAATGGGCTGATAAAAACCCAATTAGCAAAGCTATGTGAACAGACTGGATTAAAGTGGCCTGAAGTGTTACCCATAGTGTTAACCAATCTGCGTAATACAGCCCATAGGAAACATTCGTTTACACCGTTTGAAATTCTATTTGGCCGACCCTTGCCAATCCCCCTTACCAGTGTAAAAGGGTTTGTCCCAGCGAAAACTTCTTTAATGTTCGGGCAAGATAAGTTGGTGGGTTATTGGCACATGTTGCAAGATGCGTTAAGTGATGCGTGGGCCAAAGTAAAGGATGCCCAACCTTTACCACTTGATACTTGTGCACACTCTTTTTCCAGGTGACTTTGTCTGTGTTAAAATCCATCGAAGGAAGCACTGCCTGGAACCACGGTGGTTGGCCCCCGCCCAAGTCCTTCTGACTACTCCGACTGCGGTAAAGATCGAGGGCATCCAACATCTCCAACGACGGCCATCATGACCGACGCTCCTACATGAACTGTGTACCGGCCGGTCAGCAGGATCAGAAGCAGCTACAGAATTCTGGAGCGTTAGTTATACTGTTACAATTATTGTGTTACTTTTAGTTTTGTTAGTAGTTGTTAGTGTTTATAATGTATGTATGGCTATGGGCATTAACCTGGAACTTTGCCCTAGGGGGTTGGGATAAAAACACGTTTTTACAGTTAGCCCAAAATCTAACCAACTCATGGAATCTTAGTAATTGTTGGGTGTGTTCCCACTTCTCCTCTCACTCATTGCAAGGGTTCCCCATTTTGCCGGTTCCAGCACTCCTTGATTCTTGGCAAAATAGTTTGGCATGGTATGGCCAAAAAGGAAAAAGGGGTAGGTGACCCATGGATTTTAGGAATTGGATCCCAAATCATTGCCCAGACTTGCTTGTTAAGGCCCCCTTGTGCGTAGAGAAAAGGTCACTGCACTCCCGAGGTAAAACTACTCTGGGAAAATACCCAAAAGCCCAATGTGAGAAAATTCTAATTTTGGGAACGAATGCATGTACTACTCTTTTGCAGTATTCCAATGGTACTGAGGTGACCAACTATAACCAAGCTGGAGGATATGTGGGGTACATTCTCAGAGAAAATATGACCCAGTTCGCCAGCCTTACATTATGGAATCAGGGAGGCATAGGAACCAATCACGATGATGCTTCATCCCTGATAGGACGGTTGCAGGACGTTTCTCAGAACTCAGGAGGCAACAAAGGCAACAATAGCATAGTATTAGGAGGTCACCATTTATGCTGGGTATGTGGCACCTGGGCAGGGAAAACCTTGCCCCCAAATTGGTTAGGAAGATGCACGGTGGCCTTTGCCTGGCCAGGAGGGATGCATCATAGAAATTTAATGGAAATCAAAGACACAACTTGAAGAACCCATCAAGATACCAGTTATAATCCTATTGTCGAAGAAGGCAGCGGAGGTATGCGAGACTTCGGTATTCTTTTTCCAGGTGGGCCAACTTGAATATGCTCTAAAAACATATGTCAGCCGAAATGGAAATATTTGCGAATGCCACTCAAGATGCAATCCAAGCTCTGTAAGAAGAAATAAACTCACTAGCTCGCTACAGTATGCAAAATAGGTTGGCTCTGGATCAACTTTTAAGTGCAC
Organism: Dermochelys coriacea; assembly: GCF_009764565.3. NCBI lineage: Eukaryota > Metazoa > Chordata > Testudines > Dermochelyidae > Dermochelys > Dermochelys coriacea. The sequence continues at coordinate 22,961,585 of NC_050085.1, read as the reverse complement.
AGCGAGGGGTGTGCACGTTTCTCAATGCCTCATGCTGCCTTTATGTAAATCAAAGCGGACGTATAGTTACGGATACAAACATAATTGCAAACGTGTCAGCCTTCCTCCATAAGCAGGCCTATATTTCTCCCAGTGTGGGCTTTGACTTATGGGACTGGCTCACTAGCTGGTTGCCTAACTTTGGATGGCTAAAAACCTTGTTTGTATATGGAATGGGATTCCTTATAATTATAGGCCTGTTGTTCTGTTGTATGTCCAGTTGTTGTACTTTCTTCCAACGTGTATGTACCAAAGCCATAGCCCCAGTGAAAATATTATATGTAAAAAAGGGTGGCGTTAACCAAGATGAAAAGCATATGAATCTGTTAAACAATCAATAATGAGCCATGAAAGATAATTATCTTCAGGCTCAAAGGGGGGAACTGATAAAGAAAAAGAAATCAATCATGTAAAGCTATGCTTCTGTCTTTTCTCTATGCTTATGGGTAGAAAGAATTTGAATTATGTGTAACCTTTACTTCCTGTGAGGGGAAAGAACTCCTTATAAGGATATAAGCCTCTATGTTCATACCATAGGACTGAAACAGACTGGGTTTAACTGGTTTGAACTGGAAGAAATGTCACAATTTATGTTGAGCCAAGCTATAAAAGTTCAACCTTGTTCTTTGTTCAGGGCTTCGCCATTTTCCTCTGTGTAGGAAATTGGTGAGCCCTTCAGCTGTCATACTTACTAGCATTAAAGTGCCTCATTTTGTCTAAGAGCCACGACTCTGTGTTTGTTTGGCTAATACAGAAGTACAGGGAAGGCTACCCTCCCAACCCTGGACGGAAGGGGAACCTTTTTCCCTAACACTTACACATTTGATTTTTCCTTAAGTAAAATACTTCACACTTATCTTTATGAATTCCATCTTACTGAATTCAGAGCAATCCTCCAACTTATCAAGGTCCTTTTCCATTCTAATCCTGTTCCCAAAGTGCTTCTGCAACCTCTCCAAGGATGGTGTCAGCTGCAAATTTTATAAGCAAACGCTCCACTCCATTATCCAACTCATTAATGAAGACATTGAATAGTACCAGACCGAGGACTGACCTCCGTGGGACCCCACTAGATACACCCTCCCAGCATGATAGCGAACCATTGATAACTACTCTGAGTACAATCTTTCAACCAGTTGTACACCCACATTATAGAAATTTCATCTAGATTGTATTTCGTTTGTTTGCTTTTGAGAATGGCATGTAGGACCGTGTCAAAAGCCTTACTAAAATCAACAGATATCATGTCTACTGTTTCCCCCCATCCACCTGACCAGTAACCCTGTCAAAGGAGGAAACTGAATTGGTTTGGCATGATTTGTTCTTGACAAATCCATGCTGACTATTCCTTTTAACCCTATTATATAATCCTCTAGGGACTGATAGTTTAATAATTCATTCCAGAATCTTTCCAGGTATTGACATTAAGCTGATTGGTCTAGAATTCTTATTAAATATTTGTTCCCCATATAGGTATGTATAGACTATAATCAAGTTAGTCCTTAATCTTCTCTTTGTTAAGCTAAAAAGACTGAGCTCTTTGAGTCTCACTCTAAGACATGTTTTTTAATCATTTGTTTGGCTCTTCTCTGAACCCTCTCCAATTTAATGACATGCTTTTTGAATTGTGGACACCAGAACTAAACACAGGATTCCAGCAGCCTCACATCAGTGCCAAACATAGAGGAAAAATAACCTCTATACTCCTACTCCAGATTCCAGGGTCATGGATTCCAGAATCTCATTAGCTCTTTTGGCCAAAGCATCACACTGGGAGCTCATGTTCAGCTGATTATCCACCACTTCCCCCCCAAATCTTTTTCAGAGTCACAGCTTCCCAGGATACAGTCCTCCATCCTGTAAGTATGACCGACATTCTTTCTATTCCTTGAGGGAAGACATTCCTAGTTGTTTAAACAAACACATACTGGCCACTTCTAGCCCTGGAAAGTCCAAAGGTATCAGACTTTATTATGCATAGAAAAGCAATTTTAGATAACTTTTTAGGTTTCTAGTATCTATGAGTTATAACCTTTCTCTCCATCTAAATCTGCACAGCTGCATTCAGTAACTAGGGCACTCAGATTTATAGCTAGAGAGAAATGAAAAATTGTCCTACTAACCTTTCGGAAAACCCTTGAAAACATTTCTAAAATGTTGTGTTCAATGTGGCATATGTAGAATGCACGATGGTGAGGAAAGGTGTAGAGGTTTTATTTCAGAGTAGCAGCCGTGTTAGTCTGTATTCGCAAAAAGAAAAGGAGTACTTGTGGCACCTTGGAGACTAACAAATTTATTTGAGCATAAGCTTTCGTGAGCTACAGCTCACTTCATCAGATGCATTCAGTGGCAAATACAGTGGGGATATTTATATACAGAGAACATGAAACAATGGGTGTTACCATACCCACTGTAACAAGAGTGATCACTTAAGGTGAGATATTACCAACAGTAGAGCGGGGGGGAGGAGAAAGGGGGGAAATCTTTTGTAGTGATAATCAAGGTGGGCCATTTCCAGCAGTTGACAAGAACGTCTGAGGAACGGGGGTGTGTGTGTGGAGGGGGGGAATAAACATGGGGAAATAGTTTTACTTTGTGTAATGACTCATCCACTCCCACTCTCTATTCAAGCCTAAGTTAATTGTATCCAGTTTGCAAATTGATTCCAATTCAGCAGTCTCTCGTTGGAGTTTGTTTTTGAAGTTTTTTTTGTTGAAGAATTGCAACTTTTAGGTTTGTAATCGAGTGACCAAAGAGATTGAAGTGTTCTCCAACTGGTTTTTGAATGTTATAATTCTGGACGTCTGATTTGTGTCCATTTATTCTTTTACATAGAGACTGTCCAGTTTGACCAATGTACATGGCAGAGGGGCATTGCTGGCACATGATGGCATAGATCACATTGGTAGATGTGCAGGTGAACGAGCCTCTGATAGTGTGGCTGATGTGATTAGGCCCTATGATGGTGTCCCCTGAATAGATATATGGACACAATTGGCAACGGGCTTTGTTGCAAGGATAGGTTCCTGGGTTAATGGTTCTGTTGTGCGGTGTGTGGTTGCTGGTGAGTATTTGCTTCAGGTTGGGGGGCTGTCTGTAAGCAAGGACTGGCCTGTCTCCCAAGATCTGTGAGAGTGATGGGTCGTCCTTCAGGATAGGTTGTAGATCCTTGATGATGCGTTAGAGAGGTTTTAGTTGGGGGCTGAAGGTGATGGCTAGTGGCGTTATGTTCTTTGTTGGGCCTGTCATGTAGTAAGTAACTTCTGGGTACTCTTCTGGCTCTGTCCATCTGTTTCTTCACTTCAGCAGGTGGGTACTGTAGTTGTAAGAATACATGATAGAGATTTTGTAGGTGTTTGTCTCTGTCTGAGGGGTTGGAGCAAATGGGGTTGTATCACAGAGCTTGGCTGTAGACAATGGATCGTGTGGTGTGATGTCGATGAAAGCTGGAGGCATGTAGGTAGGAATAGCAGTCAGTAGGTTTCTGGTATAGGGTGGTGTTTATGTGACCATCGCTTATTAGCACCATAGTGTCCAGGAAGTGGATCTCTTGTGTCGACTGGTCCAGGCTGAGGTTGATGGTGGGATGGAAATTGTTGAAATCCTGGTGGAATTCCTCAAGGGCTTCTTTTCCATGGGTCCAGATGATGAAGATGTCATCAATGTAGCGCAAGTAGAGTAGGGGCATTAGGGGACAAGAGCTGAGGAAGCGTTATTCTAAGTCACCCATAAAAATGTTGGCATACTGTGGGGCCATGCAGGTACCCATCGCAGTGCCACTGATTTGAAGGTATACATTGTCCCCAAATGTGAAATAGTTATGGGTCAGGACAAAGTCACAAAGTTCAGCCACCAGGTTAGCCGTGACATTATCGGGGATACTGTTTCTGATGGCTTGTAGCCCATCTTTGTGTGGAATGTTGGTGTAGAGGGCTTCTACATCCATAGTGGCCAGGATGGTGTTTTTAGGAAGATCACCGATGGATTGTAGTTTCCTCAGGAAGTCAGTGGTGTCTCAAAGACAGTTGGGAGTGCAGGTAGCGTAGGGCCTGAGGAGGGAGTCTACATAGCCAGACAATCCTGCTGTCAGGGTGCCAATGCCTGAGATAATGGGGTGTCCAGGATTTCCATGTTTATGGATCTTGGGTAGCAGATAGAATACCCCAGGTCGGGGTTCCAGGGGTGTGTCTGTGTGGATTTGTTCTTGTGCTTTTTCAAGGAGTTTCTTGAGCAAATGCTGTAGTTTCTTTTGGTAACCCTCAGTGGGATCAGAGGGTAATGGCTTGTAGAAAGTGGTGTTGGAGAGCTGCCTAGCAGCCTCTTGTTCATATTCCGACCTATTCATGATGACGACAGCACCTCCTTTGTCAGCCTTTTTGATTATGATGCTGCTTTTCCACAATTTCAGCCCGTGCACATCTGCGGAAGCACTCTATGTAGTGAACAACATACTAACCCCCAGAGACCTTCCTATGAAGACTACAAAAAGAAGGATTCTGGGTGGACTCCTCCTGAAGGTCGAAACAACAGACTGGACTTCTACATAGAGTGCTTCCGCCAACATGCATGGGCTCAAATTGTGGAAAAGCAGCATCACTTGCCCCATAACCTCAGCCATGCAGAACACAATGCCATCCCCAGCCTCAGAAACAACTCTGATATCATAATCAAAAAGGCTGACAAAGGAGGTGCTCTCGTCATCATGAATAGGTCGGAATATGAACAAGAGGCTGCTAGGCCACAAGTACTCCTTTTCTTTTTAGAGGTTTTTTTGTCATTCACTTGGAATGACCTACATGACCCGTTCCTGGGTAAAAATCATCTCATTTTCATGCTGATAAAAACTCTATACCACGCCACCCTACCATGAATTCACCATAGATACACAGTTTCCCAAAGGTGACATGAAGGCAAAAATTCAAAGGGTGATCATCAGGAAGTTGGAAGGACATAGGTTGTAACAAATCACTCTGGTTAGACCTCTCCCTTCATCTTCTACTCCAAACACAGTGGCCCAGAGCTTGTAGTTTACTTTTGCAAACACATTCATTTCCCCCCTTTATCAGACTGATGCCTTGCACTGAAATTATTGCTGACTGAAAAGCTAAAAGCGAAAGCAACATTTTTGAGGAAATGCTGAAGCTCAGCCCAAGACCCATCTCTGAACAATGCCCAAGGATCTGTTTATTCAGCTCCTATTTCCTGATTAATGGCTTAAGCAATGGATAAATATGTACATGCCAAGCACAAGCAAACACAAACAGATTGGGAAAAATGGCTTTTTAAAATGTCAGCTTTACTTATTTAGAAAGGTTCTCTTGTAGACATATAACTCAGAGTGTTGTCTTGCTTGTGAGTGCTTCCTTTTCTTTGGAAAGTGAAAGAAGGAATGAGAACCTGGACTCCTTCCTTACAGGATGGTTTGGACTAGAGGGGGATTAAGGTTTAAAACCTTCCATTTCATTCTGGCCTCTCATTTCCCTGCCCCATTCTTAGCAGAGTCCATTGCTACAGCGCAGAGCCCATGTACCTCCATACTGTGGTAGTGGTAGGTCAGATTTTTAGGTACTGTGGGGCACGCTGGAGCTGCACAAGCCTTCACTGTGGAAGTGCTCTTCAGCACGGGCTTGGGGCTGCCCGGCTGTTCAGTGCAGTGTGTTGACCTGTGCGATGTCCTGTGGATTGTGCCATGGAGCCCCGGGCAGAGAGAGTGCTGTGTTGTTGGGACAGTGGAGCACTTGCTTCACAGGCATCTTCTGTCCAGAAACTGCACACGCAAGTGAAGTTGTAAATGGAGACACAACTGGGAGGAAAACACATTTATTTTACTTTCATTTTCCCATTTGGTCCAGATATCTCAGTGACAGAACTTTAGCTGTTTCCATACAGAGATTGTGCTGGCCAACTCCACCGCTGTCTGCCCACTGTCTTGTGCAGTTCAATCTTCGAAAAGTGCTGCTGGTACAACTGCCTCCCCTTTCTCCAAGAACTATCTCCTCCTTGGTGCCCACCAAAACAGGTCTCATCCAACTCTAGGCTTCCTGTAGGCAGGTTCACTTCTTCTGGGAAATATAGTGTGTGACTATATAGCTACAGTGGGCACCACACAGTTGGGAGGCAACACTGGACAATATAAATAATTCACGTTAATGGAGAAGACATAAAAGACACAAAACCTGGTCTCCTTCCTCCCTCTGCCTATTTCCCAAACTTCCCCCAATTTCTCATCATAAAGTTAAGCCAGAAAATAAAAGTTAAATGGGTTAAAAATTAAATGTTATTGTGAATTTGCATGGATTGTTCTCAGCTGCAGGCATGCCACAGATGCTAGACCTTGTCCTACTGTATGGCTACTCATTCTTGTGTCACTTGGTCACTGGGGCTCTGAGAAAAAAAGAGTACTAATGTACAGGTTAGTACATGGCAGATAGGAGGTGACATCTCGTAATGAGTATAATTTCCCTTAATCTGAGTGCCTCACTGAACAGGTTGGCTGTATGGATAGGGTATATTTGTACTATACTTTTCAGTGAAAAGAGGAACATTGCTCTATGATTTGGAGCTTCCTGAATTGATGCTGCTTTATTACAACAAAGCCCAAAGCCGCTACAGTACATCCATGGAAACAATCCACGTAAGTGACCTTGAGAGATGTTGCATTCATTTTTCTTTCTGCATATTTTGGTGATGGATTTAATGTTCAATAAAACTGAAAGAATAACAGCATTTGAGACCCAAGCTATTTGTACAGGTGCCAAACGCTGCAGGAAGAGTTCAGGGCTGATTTCTGCACCTTGCTCAATCCTCACATCAAGACTGATGTAGTAGCTCCGTCCTCCTTCCTTTGGTCTGAGGAGGAAATTTATTTTTCACATGAGCTCCTTTTCTTACAAGAGTTCATGTGATGCATATAAGGCAAGTCTGCAAAATAACAGATGAGGCAACATATCTGCTGCTTAGTTTGTTTCTTATTCTCAAATACATCTAGTTTTTAATTACGGTAAGCATGAGATGAGCAAAACGTGATTGAGATTAATGCTGATTAAATCCCAAGGAACTGGGCAGGCTTTGGCTGTAATGTTTCAGAATGGCAGCAGTTCTCAGGAATATTAAATATCTGATATCGATATTCGGAGAAGAACCCTTTCTAAGGCCATGATTCAGCAAAGCACTTAAGCACATGCTTGACTTTTAAAGTCAGTGGGGCATAAGTATGTGCTTAAGAGCTTTGCTGAATCGGAGTGCATGTTTCCATGACCACACTGCAGACCTGGGGTTCCTGTCTGCAGACCGAAAGCATTATATACATTTATGTTTTATCCTTAAAAGTATAGTAACATGGCTAAAGAAAACCAAGAGTGCATGAGAACTACAGAAAGAAATCACAATTGTTTGTGATCAAACCCCAAATAAAAACTAATCAAGCTAAATAACCCAAACACTCCCCAGAATACTTCAGTGTATAAAGTTTTAGCAATGGATTTTGGAGAAGTATGGAATATTCTTTGATTTAAGGGAGAAAAAAAATCTATGTACAGGGTTTAAGGTACAATCAGGAGGTGCACTATAAACTAGAGAGAAATACATGGAAGAAAACTCACATGACTAAAATTTCAATAAGGAATCTGACGCAAAATCCACAGATGTGAGATATTTTAGAAAGTCCCCCTAAAATTGTATTTCTTGAGAAAATCCTTCATAAATGTAAATAAATGAGTCAAATAAATATGGCCTCTTTCTCTCACCTTACTCCAGATGTTTACAGAGTAAGATACTTTGGGATAAGGGTGGCAGAATCAGGTCCATAATTAGCAAGAGAAGTCTGGATAGCTTTCCAAATGATATATTGAAATGGAAGGGATACCTGTCTAAAAGGTACTTCCAGAACTTTCCTACACATCATTATTCCAAGGAGCCTTTAATATTGCTATCTTTAAGAGTCAAAATCTTCAGTCTAATGCTAGCACACTTGGTCTATGTAGGAATATAGGTCCACATTACATTTGAGTGAATTATGGTTTTAAAATTGAGTTTGGATATTAGCATAAGAACATAAAAGCGGGCATACTGGGTCAGGCCAAAGGTCCGTCTAGCCCAGAATTCTGTATTCCGACAGTAGCCAAATACCAGATGCACAAGAGGGAATGAACAGAACAGGGCAATTATTGAGTGATCCTGTCATCTAGTCCCAGCTTCTGGCAGTCAGACATTTAAAGGGTTGTGTCCCTGAGATTCTTGGATAATAGCCATTGATGAACTTATCCTCCATGAAATTATCAAATTCTTTCTTGAACCCAGTTATACTTCTGGCCTTCACAACATCCCCAGCAACAAGTTGCACAGGTTGATTGTGCATCATGTGAAAAAGTATTTCCCTGTGTTTGTTTTAAACCTGCTGCCTATTAATTTCATTGGGTGACATCTGGTTCTTGTGTTGTGAAGGGGTAAACAGCACTTCCCCATTCACTTTCTCCACCCCACTCATGATTTTATAGCCCTCTGTCATATTCCCGCTTAGTCGCCTCTTTTCGAAGCTGAACAGTCCCAGTCTTCTTAATCTCTACTCGTATGGAAGCTGATCCATATTCCTAACCATTTTTGTTGTCCTCTATATTTTTTCCAATTCTAATATCAGTTTTTTGAGATGGGGGAACCAGAACTGCAAACAGTATTCAAAGTGTGGGTGTACCATGGGTTTATATAGTGGCATTATTATATTATCAGTCTTATTATCTATCCCTTTCCTAATGGTTCCTAACATAGCGTTTTTGACTGCCACTGCACATTAAGCAAATGTTTTCAGAGACCTATGCAAGATGACTCTAAGATATTTTTTCTTCAGTGGTAACAGCTAATTTAAAAACTCTCATTTTGTACATATAGCTGGGATTATGCTTTCCTGCGTGCACTGCTTTGCTTTTATCAACATTGAATTTCATCTGCCTTTTTATTCTCCAGTCACCCAGTTTTTTGAGATTCCTTTGTAACGCTTCACAGTTGGCTTTGGACTTACCTATCTTACTTAATCAGTTACTTACATCTTAACCAGTTACTGATCTATGAGAAGTTTCTTCCCTCTTGTCCAATGACTGAATGCTTTGCTTAAGTGCCTTTGGTGTGGGACCTTGTCAAAGGCTATCTAAAAGTCCAAGTACACTATATCCATTGGATAACCCTTGCCCACATCCTTGTTGAAACCCTCTAAGAATTCTAATAGATTGATAAGGCACAATTTTTATTTATTTATTTTTACAAAAGCCATGTTGACTGTTCCTCAACATATCATGTTCATCTATGTGTCTGATAATTCTGTTCTTTCCTATAGTTTCAACCACTTTGCCTGGTAATGAAGTTAGGCTTACTGGCCTGTAATTTCCATGATTACCTCTAGAGCCCTTTTTAAAAATTGGCATTACATTAGCCTCCAGACATCTGGTACAGAGGCTGATTTAAGTGATAGGTTACATACTACAGTTAGTAGTTCTGCCATTTCATATTTGAGTTTCGTCAGACCCTTTGGCTGAATACCATCTGGACCTGGTCACTAATTACTGCTTAATTTCCAAATTTGTTCCAAATCCTCATTTATTGACACCTCAGTCTGGGATGGCTCTTCAGCTTTGTCACCTAAAAAGAGGGCCTTAGGTGTGGGAATCTCCCTCACATTCTCTGCAGTGAAGATTGATGCACAGAATTATTTAGTTTCTTTGAACTTTGTGTTCCTTTAGCACCTCGGTTATCCTGTGGCCTGCTGATTGTTTGTCAGGTTTCTTGCTTCTGATGTACTTAAAAATATTTTGCTTTTAGTTTGTGTGTCTTTTGCTAGTTGCTCTTCTAATTCTTTTTTCTACTGCCTAATTATACTTTTATACTTGACTTGCCAGAGTTTAATACTCCTTTCCTCACTGGGATTTGACTTCCAATTTTGAAAGGATGCCTTTTTGCCTCTAACTGCCTCATTTACTCTGTTATTTAGCCAAGTCGTCATTTTTTGATCCTCTTACTGTTTTTTTTAATTTGGGGTATACATTTAGTTTGAGCCTCTATTATGGTGTTTTTAAATAGTTTCCATGCAGCTTGCAGGGATTTCACTCTTGTTTTGACTGTTTCTTTTTATTTTCATTGAGCTAGCTTCCTCATTTTTGTGTAGTTCCCGTTAGAAATTAAATGCTTTTGTGGTGAGTTTCTTTGGTATTTCCCTCCCCCCCCCCACAAGGATGTTAAATTTAATTACATTATAGTCGCTCTTACTGGCATGCTCTGCTATATTAATCTCTTGGACCAGATTCTTTTAGGACTAAATCAAGAACTGCCCCTCTCTTTCTGAGTTCCAGGACTAACTGCTTCTAGGAGCAGTCATTAATGGTGTCTAGAAATGTTATCTCTGGATCCTGTCCTGAGGTGACAAGTTCCCAGTCCATATGGGTATACCTGAAATGCCCCATTGTTATTGGGTTTTCTGTTTTTGTAGCCTCTCTGATCTCCCTGAGCATTTCCCCACCACCACCACCAATCTGGTCAGGTGGCCAGAAGCATATTCCTACCACTATACTCTATACATACTATATACTATATCTATACAACCAGCAATGACTTCACCTGTTTATTATAGTATATAGAAAAGTAAGGTTTACTAGGGATGCTTTGCCAGACTTACGTCTCTGGAGTCATGTCATGATGGAAAGGTGTCTCCCGGGCCTGATCCAGTTGTGAATATTCAGCAAATACTTATAACAGTATTGTTGCTAGGGTATAGAATATAGGTATACATGCTTATATTTGTATTTTGGATGTAACCAACATCAAGTGGCCTTGAACTATTAAAGAAATGCTTCTGTGGAAACTGAGTCATGGCAAATTTTAATAAACTGATTAGGAAAATAATTTCCAACAGGCCAGCTATGAAATTAATGGCTATCACTAGTGGTGGGGCTGGCCCGTGGTGTGTACTGCTGAAGATCTGATGGTTACACACTTGATTCAAATCTCTCATGTCAATTGGCTTAAATTCACTAGTCAGAGAAATATAACTAGGTGAGTGGGCGTTCCCTGGACTTAAGACTGAAGGTCGGAGAGGGAAAGGATAAGTGGCAGAGATCATGGGAAAACAGGAAGATATTTTCCCAGCAGATAGCGACTCCTATTCTCCTCTCTAGCCTGAGCAACATAACTCAGTAAAACAACCAGTATGTGGTGCAGGCTCCACCTCCCAAAGCTGCTTTGATTTATGTTGCAGTCATCGGGTAAGTTCTAAGATCACCTTCTGCTCATTTGCCCACTAGGCACTTCCTTGCCTTGAAGCTCAAACAATTAAAAAGCGGGAGAAAAACAGCAGTTCTATTTCCCACCATCAAAACCAACCTCCATGCCCCTTCAGTCCCTTAGTGCTGCGCTCCAAAACTTAAACAGAGTCAAGCTTCTTTTGAGAGATTGCACACCAGAATCACAAATAGTCAATGACAAGATGATATCTGACACATTACTCATTTTATCAGGAATAAACTGTGTAATTCCCCACATGATTTTTCAGAATAGTTGAAATGGCTGAGGACTCAATTATTAATTTGTGGATTAAAGGGGAAAAGGGAAATGCAAGGACTTTAATCACCTTTTAAAAAGGTAAAAAAATAAACACATTTACTGAGGTGTCTTTGTGACTTTTAACTCATTTGCCAAGTCCCAGAGTGTATTTTCCAGTGGGAAGATTAAGAGTTTGAGTAAATTATTAATGGAGATTTGCTCACTGTAGTCATTTATGGTTCGCATAAACTTATACCTTGAGATGCTTTACATAGTAAAACTGTCCTTGGCTAAAGACTTCCCTAGGGTCAAATTCTCTATATATGTGTTATTTCCGCATTGAGTATTTCAGGTGCGGTTTTCTTTTAATTCTTCCATCAGGATGAGAGCCCAGGGTGCTACCTCAAACCCTAAGGATGATGATGATTAATTTGTATTGCAGTACCACCTAGCAGCCCCAGCGTACTCAGCACTGAAAAAACACAAACAAAACGTTCCTCCCACCCACCTCCCTTTAGTCACTGGCAAGCACAGATACTGCAGTCACTTGCACCAGATTCACCTGTGGGTTTCAAGAGTGGGAATCCTCCAGCAGGGATTACTAAATTCTTCCCAACTCCTCCCAACAGAGGGTAAAGGGAAGGAGAGAGAATTACACTAGCTTTTTCTACTCCCACTGAATCTGTGGATACTTTTGTAGGAAGCAGGAGGCCCAAAATGGGGGTACATTTTATCAATCCAAAAATGCAACTAATTATAAACTGCAAGACCTGTGGATGTGTAGACCACCTATGCACTTAGGTTATAGATGTGTTGTAACTGTGAAGAAGTGGCACTGAGCTCAGACTGGACTCTGGTATGTCTGCAATGCCACCTGTGAGGTTAGCAAAGACAAAAGGGAAATATTCTGTGTAATTAATAAGCCAAAATTTAGTTTCTGCCTGCAATACAAGCAGCCTCATTTACTATGAGATCTATACCTAATGGCTTTTAAGGGGTTGCAGGAAAAATGTAAATTAAATGATCTTTCATTTAATAAAGAGCACTAAAAATCCCAGCAACCTTCTCTATCTCCTACACAACAGCACATGACTGCAATTGTTTGCTGAATTATAGATGACAATTATCACAAATGACAAACAAAATGGCAGAAAAGAGAAGTGATGTGTTTGCAATCCTTGTAGCTGGGACATTAACAGGAGCCTCTGTCACTCACAAGGAGAGAAGTTTGTCAGGTGGGTGGATACAATTATTTGATTTTTCAATTATCTACAGGCCTGTATCTCTCATTCCTCAGCAGCAGCCCAATAAATCTGCTGCTTTGAATCCAATCTTATAGTCTGATGCAAGACATAGTAGCTTGTTGTTTATTTTGCAGACAATAATACATAATTCAACAATCTTGTGTCTCTCTTTTCTCTACAGATTTCAAGTTTTCCTTCAGCATTTACAAGTGCAATTCTCTGCTGTCCAGTCTTTCCTGCAAATGATGGTTTAATTAACTCTTTTGATGTTGTACCTTTAAACTGAAACTCTGGGATTTCATACCCTAGTCAAGATAAACATTAAGCAATATATTTTCTTTTAGCCATCATCAGGTTCTACAGAAATCTAGGTAAGTTGGTTGCTCTCATGCATGATTTTTTTCTGGAAGGGTAAGAGTTTCTGTGTGGGGTTTTGTTGACGGATTGCTGTTTAGTGGATGTTACCCAAGGAATCTGAATTCTGCACGCATAGGCAGCACATTACATTGCTAAGCAAGAGGATGTGAGGCAGCACCCTGCACTTGTAGGCAGGGATCTGAGCTAAGCTCCCACAGCAGCACTGCAGTAATAACTCTGCCTACAAATTGACCCTAATTGTGAGCTTAACCGTAAGTCAGTGTTCGTAAAATGCCACAATAGCCTCTATCAACAAATGTTAATGGGAAAAAGTAGAAAAAGAGGAAAAAAACATACAACCCCCCAAACTCCTTAAATTAGTCCAAATACAAAGACCTACTAATAATTCAAGAACTCTCAAAATCATTCCTGGTAAATAAAAGAAATGTCGGACCAAAAATTAATAAACAAAAATTGGTGTGTCAAAAATGAGGCCTAATTGGTAAATAAATTAATAAAAGTTGGGGCTATTCAACACCCTTTTGGGGTGTTGTTAAAAAAAACAAAACAAGAAAGAACACATGGGATTACAAACTGCCTGCACGAAGGCTAACCACCACCAACTGCTGACTGAGAGCTGGAAGGTGCAAGCTTCACTATCTTGGCTACCACTCCTATTGCCTGCGATCCACCATTAATACCATTGGGCCTTTGTTGTCAAGGTTCTGACAGATGACCTGACCACACTGGGCTGAAGAAAGGAACCAGATGACATTGCCACCTCTACGGGCTCTGACTAAATCCCAAATACCACCTAGGATGTAAGACTTCACTCCCTTCCCCCGCCCCAGACACACACAACCCTCATGTGTCCTTTCCCCCTCCTACTTTATTTCTTCTCTTTCCTATCATCCTCCTTTTGCCTTCTGTCTAATAAGAGTCTGGCTTAGCTGACCAAGATTTTACATTTTGCAGCACTGTTGTAACCTTAGAGACTAACAAATTTATTTGGGCATAAACTTTAGAAAAGCTTATGCCCAAATAAATTTGTTAGTCTCTAAGGTGCCACAAGTACTCCTCTTTCTTTTGCTGATACAGACTATGGTTACCACTCTGAAACCTGTTGTAACCTTGCGACCAGAGAGGCAGCTAAAAGCAATGCCCTGAACAGTCCAAAACTGGTACAAGTCTGGGAGGTCTCGGAGTGGCGGATCAGACCAGATGCTGGGCCACTTTTTCTCTAGCAGCGAGGCTGCAACACAGACAGAAGCTGCATTTTCAGTCTTTGCTGGTTTTCCCTGTCCCCTTGTGTGTCTGGTTTGTCTTTTAGAAAATGGAATTAAACTTTAACAGCAGCAGCCGCCTTAGCCCATCTCAACTAACTTCTTCCCTTTTCCCCAAAAAGGACATTTATTACCATCTTTAAGATCACTTAAAAGACTGCCAAATGGAGTGAGTGTGGTGGTACCCTTTGAAAAATTATATACAATTACAGGGAAAGGAAATAAAAATGTCATTTTAAAAAAATTTATATTACTTTAGATTTCAAAACTTTAACTTTTTTCCTTCGTCTCTGCATCTTTAATAAAAGGTTTAAAAAGCATGGCATGTGTTTGCCATGGTACTAAGCAGGCCGAGATCTCTGTACTCAAAATCCCAAACCTATGACTTTCAATAAGCAAGTCATGTTAACACCTTTAACTCTCTGGGCCCATTTATAACTCTACTTCCCAGGAGCAGTGCAGTGTCTTATTTTCTTCAAAAGCAGAATTTAGTTTCTTTCTCCAGCTCTTTCTCTACTTCTAACATACGGCCCCATCACCATACTGTCATCTCTAGGCCATGTCCACAGAGCACCTAACAAACATTAATGAATTTATTATCCTCACAACTGGAGAACTGAGGCACAGTGATCACACAGGAATTCTGTGGCAGGGCCAGGAATTGAACCCAGATGTCCTAAATCCCAATCCATTCCCTAATCAGGGGACCATCTTTTCTCCATGTCTGAAAGCCTGGCAATGTATCCCAGCAAATCTCAATACTTGATTTGAATTGCCTCTCTCAGATTCATAGATCCCAAGGCCAGAAGACACCACTGTGCTCCTCTAGTCTGATCTCCGGTATAACACATGCCACACAACTTCCCCAAAAGAATTCCTAGAGCAGCTCTTTTAGAGAAACATCCAATCTTGATTTCAAAAATTGTCAGTGACAAAGACTCCACAATGACACTTGATTACAATAGCTAATTTCCTTCATTGTTAAAAACGTACATCTTATTTTCAGTCTGAATTTGTCCAGCTTCAACTTCCAGCCATTGAATTGTGTTAGCCCTTTCTCTGCTAGACTGAAGAGCTCATTATTAAATATTTGTTCTCCATGATAGCATGGTCTAGGGAGAGAATACCGGCAAGCCATGAAAGGAATCACTAAATTGTTTTAAGCTCAACATTTTTTATTACAAAGTGACAGTAAGTGTTTCCTGAGAGGTAGCTTAGTATATTAATATATGACAACATAAGCTCACAGTAGATAGTAACATGTGCCTACCCTATCATTGTAAGAAAGGATCAGTTTGAACGACGGGACAAAAACAAAAGTTTTGTGATACACTCAGATAAATACATGAAAGCAAGAATTCTGTTATTTGAAACAGCAGGATTCTGCTAGAATACTTAGTTTTGTCTTACTGCAAAAAAGCTTCTCGGAGGTGATCCCATTAAGTTTTCTATGCTGTTCCATACCAGAGAAAATAAATAAACCCAGAGAAACATCTGCCCACCATAATGTTGGCTTTCATACAAAAAATCATACAAGTGGCCTCTTTTTACAAGTTATAGTACTTTAAATCTAAAGATAAAAGAACATAGGAGCAGTTAAATTATAGTTGCTTAGAAATCATTTTAAATACATCTCCCCTAACTATTTTTGACTTATAGAGATCTTGTACTATTCATTTTAAACATATTCATTTTTAAAGCCTTTGGTTTCTGAAATACCTAATATTTAGTTATAAATGAGTGCTCATCCTATCCTCCCTTTTTCACCCCTTAACATCCTTCTGTTCTGACTAGTTTAGCCAGCCAGTCCCTTAGAAGATTGGTTCCCCTTTGACTGAGATGAAGGCCATCCAAACTGTACAGACCCTTCTCCCCACACAAGCTGGGCCAACATTCTACAAAACCAAAATCGTCTATATTTCACCCTCTATGTGGCCAAAGATTCATCTCCAGAATCTTCCACCTTCTGCCTGCCTTTGCCTGCAGGACAGGAAAAATCTTGAGAGGGTCACTTGGACATTCTTCTCCTTCATCATCCTTCAAAATCCCCCTTATGTCATTAACAAGCTGTGAGGTATCCAGGAAGCAGAATCTTTAGTACTGAAATCCACCATCACCAATGGATGTAACTGTTGACTTAAGTCTATCCAGTCTTATAGTCACATTTCACCTCTTGGCTCTAGGTAGATAGCACACCATCCTGTTGCCTACATGTCCCTTTCAGAACCTTATTTGCAATCTTCTGAATATCAAATTTCTAGCTAGGATCGTCTATATTCCTCAGAAAGTTAGCATTCTCTTTGTGGGCATGCATGATTGTCTTGCAGGCTGTACAGGCCAATGCGTTGTTATTTACTGAGAGGATCATGGAGAATTAAGAGGCACGATCCTGCTGCTGGTTGCTAATCTAATCAATGCAGCAGAAGTACTGGTGCATTCTGAAGGCTATCACATGAAACAGAAGCAAAAATGGCTGATGTTTAACTCAGAAACAAATTTATGATAAGGGAAGTCTAACACTTTTTCCTTGACTCAGAAAATTATGCCCTCAGGTATGATGCCTGGTCTAGAGAAAAAGCCATTTACTGCTATTCTCTTCAGGCTTTTGCCCTTTCACTATGACATTAAACAGAACCATCAAATCACTTTAAAGAGGACTAAACTGTAACCTGGCACAAAACAGCGCTGACATGAAGGGGACTGAGGTTGGAATTCATTCTCTTCCTGAATTTGGCAGGTTTTATATTTAGATTCAAAAGCAAGACAGTGTCTCGTATTTGAGATCAAATATCCAAGTGAATGCATATTCCCAATGGGATTTTTATATCCTTCTGTAGCTGTTGGAAGTCATATAATTAGGACTGCAGAGCAACAAAACCAGAACAGATTATAGTGTATTATACATGTCACTCCCATGGCTTCACAGGTGGGCACATAATTCTTTAGAGCAGAATATGATCTCTGGGCATTTTTAATAGCCTTTACCAACCTTCACTAAGAGCGGTATATCATATATACTCTAACATACACAAACGCCACTTTACATATCCCTGCTGACATTAAAAATCCTCAGATTCTTTCATAAGATCTGTTAGTATCACGGAAAGCAGTTCCTTTGCATTAAGTAAAAGTCTCTTTTTTATTGACAGGTTTCAGAGTAGCAGCCGTGTTAGTCTGTATTCGCAAAAAGAAAAGGAGTACTTGTGGCACCTTAGAGACTAACAAATTTATTAGAGCATAAGCTTTCGTGAGCTACAGCTCACTTCATCGGATGCATTTGGTGGAAAAAACAGAGTATAAATATCTCCTCTGTTTTTTCCACCAAATGCATCCGATGAAGTGAGCTGTAGCTCACGAAAGCTTATGCTCTAATAAATTTGTTAGTCTCTACGGTGCCACAAGTACTCCTTTTCTTCTCTTTTTTATGATTACATGGCATATAATCACCTTGCCAAAATACGGTTCTGACCCTGATCCCTCACAAATTACTCTCATGGCTTCTCACGTGTCTCCAGCTCAGCCCCTGACTGTCATGTTTAGTTGTTCTGCTCCAAAGTTCACAATCTAGCTTCAGACAAGGCACGATGAAGGGGAGACACAGAAGTCGTCGGGATGGAGGAGGACTGATAGGGGTTACAGTAAAAAGAAAAGGAGTACTTGTGGCACCTTAGAGACTAACAAATTTATTTGAGCATAAGCTTTCGTGAGCTACAGCTCACTTCATCGGATGCATTTGATGGAAAATACAGAGGTGAGATTAATATACGCACACAGAGAACATGAAATAATGGGTTTTATCATACACACTGTAAGGAGAGTGATCACTTAAGATAAGCCATCACCAGCAGCAGGGGGGGAGGAAGGAAAACCTTTCATGGTGACAAGCAAGGTAGGCCATTTCCAGCAGTTAACAAGAACATCTGAGGAACAGTGGGGGGTGGGGTGGGGGGGGAGAAATAACATGGGGAAATAGTTTTACTTTGTGTAATGACTCATCCATTCCCAGTCTCTATTCAAGCTTAAGTTAATTGTATCCAGTTTGCAAATTAATTCCAATTCAGCAGTCTCTCATTGGAGTCTGTTTTTGAAGTTTTTTTGTTGAAGAATAGCCACCCTCAGGTCTGTAATCGAGTGACCAGAGAGATTGAAGCGTTCTCCGACTGGTTTTTGAATGTTATAATTCTGGACGTCTCATTTGTGTCCATTTATTCTTTTACGTAGAGACTGTCCAGTTTGACCAATGTACATGGCAGAGGGACATTGCTGGCACATGATGGCATAGACCACATTGGTAGATGCGCAGGTGAACGAGCCTCTGATAGTGTGGCTGATGTGATTAGGCCCTATGATGGTATCCCCTGAATAGATATGTGGGCAGAGTTGGCAACGGGCTTTGTTGCAAGGATAGATTCCTGGGTTAGTGGTTCTGTTGTGTGGTGTGTGGTTGCTGGTGAGTATTTGCTTCAGGTTGGGGGGCTGTCTGTAAGCAAGGACTGGCCTGTCTCCCAAGATCTGTGAGAGTGATGGGTCGTCTTTCAGGATGGGTTGTAGATCCTTGATGCATTGGAGAGGTTTTAGTTGGGGTCTGAAGGTGATGGCTAGTGGCGTTCTGTTATTTTCTTTGTTGGGCCTGTCCTGTAGTAGGTGACTTCTGGGTACTCTTCTGGCTCTGTCAATCTCTTTCTTCACTTCAGCAGGTGGGTATTGTAGTTGTAGGAATGCATGATAGAGATCTTGTAGGTGTTTGTCTGAGGGGTTGGAGCAAATGCGATTATATTGTAGAGCTTGGCTGTAGACAATGGATCGCGTGGTATGATCTGGATGAAAGCTAGAGGCATGTAGGGAGGAATAGCAGTCAGTAGGTTTCCAATATAGGGTGGTGTTTATGTGACCATCGCTTATTAGCACCGTAGTGTCTAGGAAGTGGATCTCTTGTGTGGACTGGTCCAGGCTGAGGTTGATGGTGGGATGGAAATTGTTTATTTAGTAATAGTAATATTTATTACTATCAAGTTGATAGTAATAAATATAAATTAGAAACTAGAAATTGTAGAAAATTGGTAAGGTAAGCAAAAGGACAGAAGCCGAAATTTATGGCCAGTGACGTTAAGGACTATAAGAAGTTTTAAAAGTACATTAGGAACAAAAGGAATCCTAACAATGGTATTGGTCCATAAAAATGGAAATGGTAGACTTGTCAATAATAATACAGAAAAGGCAGAAGTGTTCAATAAATATTTCTGTTGTGTGTTTGGGAAAAAGTTGCATGATGTATTCATATCATATGATGATGATGAAATACTTTCCATTCCCACAGTAACTCAGGAGGGATGTTAAACTGCAGCTCCTTAAGTTCAGCATTTTTAAACAAGCAGGTGTGGATGACTTGGATCTAAGCATTTTAAAAGAACTAGCATATGAGCTCTTTGGATGATTGTTGCTGATTTTCCATAAGACTTGGAACACTGGGAAGTTCCAGAAAACTGGAAGAAAGCAGATCTTGTGACAATAGTTAAAAAGGCTAAAGAGGATGAGCTAGGTAATTTTACTCCAGTTAGCCTGGCATCAGTCCTGGGGCGGGTGTGTGTGTGTGTGTGTTAATATGGGACTTAATTAATAAAGAATTAAAGGAGAGCAATATAATTAATGCTAATCAACATGTCTATGGACAACAGACCTTGTTATACTAACATCTTTTTCTGAAGAGATCACAAGTCAAAGGTAACAGCATTGATGTAATATACTTAGAATTCTGTAAGGCATTTTACTTGGTATACCATGATATTTTGATTAAGAAACTATAATTATACAAATTCAACGTGGCACACATTAATTGGATTAAAAGCTGGCTACTGATAGGTCTCAAAATGTAATTGTAAATGGGGAATCATCATTGAGCAGGTGCATTTCTAATCAGTTCTTGGTCCTATGCTTCTTAATACTTTTATCAATGACCTGGAAGAAAACATAAAAGCATCACTAATAAAATTTGCAGATGACATGATGACTGAAGGAGTGGTAAATAATGAAGAGGACAGGCCACTGATTCAAAGTGATCTGAAACACTTTGTAAGCAGGGCACAAGCATACAATACATGCTTCTATACAGCTAAATATAAAGTAATTCATCAAAGAGCCAAGAGTGCAGGTCATATTTACAGGATGGGGGACTCTCTCCTGGAAAGCAGTGACTCTGAAAAAGACACGGAGGTCTTGGTGGATAATCAGAGGAACATTAGATCCTATTGTGATGCTGTAGCCAATAAGGCTAATGTGATCTGTTGATGAATAACAGGGGAATCCTGAGTATGAGTAGAGAGGTTATATTACCTCTGTATTTGGCACTGATGCAACCAGTGCTGGAATACTGTGTTTAGTTCTGGTATCCACAATTCAAGAAGGATGTTGAAAAACTGGAGAGGATTCAGAGAAGAACCATATATATGATTAAAGAATGGGAAAACATACTTTACAGTGAAAGACTCAAGGAGCTAAATCCATTTAGTTTGTCAAAGAGAAGATTAAGGGATGACTTGATTACAGCCTGCTCTGTTCCTCATGTAATTGGTAACAGAGGGATCTCTAATTTAGCAGACGAAGATCCAACAGCTTGAAGTTGAAGCAAGTCAGATTCAGACTTGAAATAAAGCACAATTTATTTTTTGTTTAACAGTGAGAGTGATTAACCATTGGAACAATTTACTAAGGGTTGTGGTGGATTTTCCATCACTGGAAATTTTTTATACCATTATATATATATATATGTATATATATATATATATATATATATATATATATATATATATATAATTTTTTATACCATTATATTTTATGAATCTATTAATTTTTTCCTGATGCCCATTGAAGATGGAAAGCGCTGGCTAATGAACTCTGCACTAATGTCAGACTGGCAGAACCTTCCTTCATCTTCTCACTCAGTTGGATGAATTCATTAGCAAACACTTAGTGCCAGTGACAAGCACAACCATATCTCTCGGTTCAGTTCTGCGTTTTCTTGAAATGAATTTGGCAACAGTAAGGAAAAAAAGCAGAATCTGATGTATCCACTTCAAATAATTTCCATCTGGTGCTCACCAAAAGGGAAGATCTCACTGTGGTTGGGGTGTAGTGGCAGAGACTAGAAAAAGCTTGGGATTTCAGTTTAAAATAATCACACTTTTCACATCACAGGAGATATCAATTAACAAGAGGTACCTGTTTGAACACACTAGGTGTTTCTGTCAAATAATTAAAATTTCAAAAAAAGAAAAGAATCATAATAACCAAGCTGCACTGAAATAAAACCAATTCTCCATTTTTATGACCTTTTCGCATTTTGAATTCACCCTTTTTCAAGGGGAGGCCTGAATTCTCCAGGCAGAGGACAATTCATATTTCACACTGATGTTGCACAGTCAAGTTTAGCCAAAAGGTGAAAATAATTGTTTACAGAAATGTTCAACACATGAAAAGCTAGTACAAGAATCCTGATGCAGGTGTACTCTGTTACTTTTTTAAACAAACAGATCCATTTCTTTCTGCCTATAGGTACAAACTCCAAAAGTTCTTGACCTGCCTACACCAAATGAAAGCTATCAATTCTCATCTAGCAGATATAGCAACTCAACATTTAACATGCTCATGTTACTCATGAAATATGTGGAATATCAAATCAATATTGCATTCAAGTAATGTTCCAATTTACATATAGGAAGCAGACAGAGGTGAATAAAGGGCAATTTGTTTACGCATTACATGAGAGAACAAGTGAACAGGTTCTGCTAGAGCCTGGTGTCCTTCCCACCATCTGATACTAAAACAAAGCAAATGACAGGTAAGAGGCTTCTAGTCCAGTCAAATATTTTTAACATCAAGCATCATGGCAGCCATCTGGTGGGAAGCCTTCCCTCCGTGAAGTGATGCTGGGGTAACCAAATGGGTATGTCCCCTGGTATCCAAACATCAATAAAAATACACAAAGCAATCAGTCTGAAAGCTATGGTGTAAGGGGACTACCATATTGTACGGGGTGATGGTGCAAGACCAAAGCAGTGCCCATGTCCAGGAAAGATGACTGCTGAAAGGTTTTGTATGAGAAGAGTATTTTTAATTGGATTTGAATGAAAATAATATGGTTGACTTGTGTATAGGAAGAAGGAGATGATCCAAGCACATGGGGCATCAGGGAAAAGTGAAGCTGAAAGAAGGAGGAGGATACTACAGCTGTCTGACATTTAGACAAATCTCTGTAAAAATGTTTTTTGAGAGGGGTCTGATTCTCCTTTAGCAAGGTCCTTTTATGCTTCTCTGGCAATCTAAAGCATTTTGAAGAAGATAAAGATGAAGAATCTAGTGGCTAATTGGGAGATTCTCCCCTAAATTTAAACAGCAGTGAGAGACAGGGCAGTTAGGAAAGCAGCTTAGGAGAAGCAGAAAGAGTGACAGGGGAGCAGGAGGCAATGAGAACAGAGATGAAGATAGCAGTGGAGCTGTGTAGAGCCCTCACAACAAAGATGAGAAGCTTGAACCTGAAGCCAGTGACGGGATTCAAAGAGAACAGCAACAGTCAGAGCATCTGGCGGAGAAGCTGATTTATCGACTCTAACTGAACTAAACACGTCAGCATAATTGCCTGTGAGGAGGTGAAGGAAATTCCTTTTCTCACTCAATCTAGTACATTTCCTCAGCAAAGTGCCTCTGAGAGCTCCTTTATTCCCTATGAGTTATCAGTTTTCTTTATTATAGCACAGTTGGCTTTGCCCTTTGTTTGGTAATCACATGACCTCTTTCAGGGATCATAGGGCTTTATTTGTCACTGAACCACAGAGTGCCAAAAACTCAGCATCAACAGTCCACTCTCCTCATAATTACCCTGCAGGTCAGAGAGAAGAAAGGGTATGTACAGCATTAGTCAGGCGTGATAACACAAAATATTTTACAAACATTCACATGAATATATAATTTTAGCTTGTAAACACCTACTTTCATTGCAACAGGGGCACTGAGGGGCATAAGGGCCCTGGAGACATAAAGGTTGGAAGCTCCTTCATTAACTCGCTACAAACTCTGGACCCCAATCCCAGATTATTTATTTCCAGAGAAGGTGGAGTTTAAGTGTATAGTACAATATGTTCAGAAATCCATAGATCTAAAGTTTGCTACAGTAATCTCCCAGCCAGTGTGCAACTGAGAACAGCAAAATCATCACATTCTTAAGACTTCAATAAACCATTAGCTCAAACTTGAGGTGAAATAAATTTAGTGTATTATATTTCAAAATAGCATTAGGATTCAATTTAAATGTCACCAAAAGCCTAATCCTCAATATACAGAGGGTAGTAATAAAGGCCTTGGAGTCTTTAGTTTAATTCCATTTCCAGCAGAGCTATGTGCTTTCGTACAATTTGACTCCTGCAGTGAGAAAAACTGTGTGATAGCATCACAGATCCAGAAAGCAGAGCAGAACCTGAAAACATACACAAGCCCAGCACATGAGACTCCACTAAACAAGCTGGTGGAAGGTGCATGTGAACAATCACATCCCAAACTCCACTTCCAGTCCTGGATACAGTCTTTACAATTGTAATCTGCCCCATGCAGACACCGCGTCTCAGCAGGGTGCTCTGACATTGCTGAACTAATCCTGTTTCCTGACCCTTCATAGCTATTGAGGAAAAAATATGTTTTAATCAGTGCAGGTGCTAATGGTATAAGTTACTGAAAATAGACAAACAGTCGTCTATTTGCATAAGGCCAGTGTCACATCAGACCTGCCAGAATTTTAAACAAACGGCTGCCTGGTAACATTTTGTTGGTTCTGTCATGTGCTGCTACCTTTTGTTACATTAGCAGAGCCAATAGCACATGGCAGTATTACAGCGACTATAAAGTGACAGATATGCTGCCTTCAATCTCCCAAGCCAGATGTAAAGTGCAAATAGTACATCGTTTCCACAAAGAGCCAAAAGAATAAAATCTGTTTTCCAATTTTGCAGGAACCGTCCATGTTTTGGACTTTTTTATGTTGCCCCTATAATGATTCCTCTTGATTAGAAACCAGCACACATCCTAAAACAGTTTGGGAAATGCATCTCTTCTTCTAGAAATGACAACAGATTATTTAAGCAACACCTAAGTACTCTGATTTAATTTTAGTTTGCCTGCATTAATGTCAGTCTTCTCATATATCTAGGGAATGAATCCTTGATTTTCTTTTTGAAAGGTGGGGGTGATGCAAAAATAGCAGAAATCTCAGCTAAAATAAATGTTCAAAATGTTGTATGTTCAAAATGGTTGGAAATTGTGTTTTAATCATGGAGCCATTGGCACTTCTCTCTCAGAATATAGGCTGCCCTCTATATATTTAGCTTTCCTATCAAAATTCTCAGAAAAATGCAGCTAGTATATTAATAAATTATTTATAAAAACATTACAAAAGATAAAGCACATTCCTACTAAAATGTTTCCAGACTTCTAGGCAATGAAATCATTGCTGTCTTCCCTTCACTGGAACATCAGCAGAGGGTTATTGCTGCATTTCACGGCAGTCTCCATTTAACTCATCCTGCAGGTGTCAAAACTCATCTTGTGTTGTGAAGATATCTTGACCTATAAAAGGAGCAGGGTACATCCCAGCCTGAGCTGCAGTTCCAATTTTAACCAGCCCTGTTTGTTGCTGTGAGGAAGTTCTACGGAAAAACAACAGACTGTAGAGTAAAGAAGCCTAATGATCTGAAGATGACATAAATTGCTCATGACACACAGGATTGCATTGTGAAATTTCAGCTGGAGAACAGTCAGGAAGCTCTTTGAATGAGTCAAAGGACCAGAAGTCAAGATTATGGAGGTCAGCCTTTAGGGAAGGTCATGGAATCATCACTCAGATTAAAAAGGTATTGAGAGTTAAGATAATTTAAGGGAATTTAGAATTGGTGAATGGGTTTATGCCCGAGGAAGAGGCAGTTGGGAAAGCTCCATGGGAGGGACATATGAAGCTTCCCTGTTTCCAGGAGATAATGCTTGTGTGAAAATAAATAACTACTGAGTAGCTACCCACCAACACAGTGATTGCTAGATCTCCATGAATACTGACAGTATGGAGCAGTGTGATATTCAGGTGGGGTTATTTCTTAGTCTAAATACATCAAAAGGATTTACCTTTGTAAAACTAAGTAAGGTGATTTTGGAACATGTTTTACAGAATAGCACCAGAATAAGACAGACAAGTTTAAGGAAGGAGCTTATTGTCAAGTAAATATCTTGGCCAGAGATGACCAGACGGAATTCAGTTTTAGTCAAATGGGTGGAGATGACAAAGTTGTAAGAGTCCAAACATTCTCAAACAGGTAAACCACTGGGGAGTAAATTATTCATTCCCTGGGGGAATCACTGCATCAGAGAGTGCAGATATTTGACAAAAAATAATTAGTAAAAAATCTTAATTTAAATAAAGAGAGTTAAGCTACAAAGCTGTTTCAATCGGAGTCCAGCTAGCCCCCAAAAGCAATACTGCACTTTCATTACAAAGATTTTACCCCAGGTTAGAAAGTGTGGCCAATAGAGCATTAAGGGCTCCATCCTGATGCTCACTGCTGTATCATCCTTTATTGCTCACTCTCATCTCTCCTGATTTACATGGCTCACCACGTGAAAAGGTCAAAACAACAGATTACTATGAGATTATTGGACATGAACCCATGGAATAGGAAATTTGATTTGACTGAGAAATCCCCAGGCTCGCCCTTTTAGACACTGGAAAGCCACTCCTGTGTTCATAAGATGCCTGCTGTTATCTGTGGAGCATCTCTCCATCTACATATCTATCAAAGATTCCAGTAGGACTTCTCACCACAGCACCGGCCCTTAACCAAGACAGTCAGCATGAATTAAAGGGTCACAGTTAGGCAGGGACCTTCACCAGTAGGAAGAGCACCAACAGCTTGATTTGAATACTTGAGAGAGAAACACAAAGCCACATTTCCTACATAAACTACAAATGTTTCCAGCTACAATGAACGTTGGTAAGATTCAGAAGCTAAGAGATCAAGTAAAGCCTGTCAAGGTTAGGGTTCATCACAGAGGCTCAGCAGCTCTCTCTGCATTCATGCCATACAGCTGCAATATAAAGTGTTTAAAAGGAGGTAAACAGGAGAGAGTGTCAGAGAGAACAAGAGCAGCTGTCGCAGTGTGTGACTTTCAATGCCTATCATGAGTGTTGGCAGCGACAGTAGGCCTCCTTCCTCCGCTCTTTCATGGCAGAGATGCGATTGCACTGACATGCCTCGGGGAAACGCAGAAAATGATTGAAAGAGAGGATGACAAATAGCAGACCTGCAGCAGCTGAATGCTCTCAAAGAGAAATTGGTTGCTTTTCATTTTTTGATGTTAATGACAACTGTAAAAGACGTTTCAGCGGCATATTGTGAAGGAGTCTTAGATTTCATTTCTAGGACTTTAAAATCCATGTTGGTCTAGGAAAATAGGGAATTAAGCACTGTTCTTCCAAGAGAGAAAGGTGGGGAGCCTAACTGAGATTGGCTGGGCTAAAAGTTAATATTGTCAACACCTGTACTCATCTCAGAGAGTCAATGAACTGTGAACAAAATCTGGCAGCAATAGCAGGGCGTGGGAAGGATTTGAGATGGAAGCAGCACTCAGTCTGGGAAACAAGAAGTGGGGAACTTGGGTAATGAGGCAGCACAGAGCTGGCAGTGGACAGCAAGCATGAGACACCATAAATAATACTGAGTAGTGCTGAACATCACTCAGTATGGGCACCAAATTCGCTATTGTCTGCTTAGCTCCTTTGCTTCCCTTTCACTTGAAGTTTCCTTCAACTTTCTGATTTTCAATCTTTGCATCATTTTTAGTTTGTTCTACTGAAAATGTCAAATATTGGATGTATCTAGTTCGGAGCTCCCAAGGACCCATTTCCAGAGCCCAGGTTCTGGAGCAGTAGTGGCACTAGTGTTTCACAAGCAGTCCATTTTAAAGAGGAGAGATCTAAAAAGCTGGTTTTATTTTTTCATTGTTTTCAAGTTCTGACTCATTTACTCTCGATTCTTTCTTTGTCTTCAAAGGCAAAAAAGGAAATGTTTCATTGAGGTAAACTTTTGTCTTTTGCTCTGAAAAAGATCATATCCCCTTTGCTGTAAAGAAGATTATTTTATTAGGGGTGCAGTGTCAACAGAAGATTACACAACATGCATAACTGGATAAAAGCCTCAAATGATAAACAATCTAGAATGTAAATTAAGGAGATTTTAGTTTCTCTCTGCCTTTTCAAAGTTGACACGTGCAAGGGAGAACAGAATTGTTTGGTTTGACAAATAAAGATGGTAACCAAACTGTTTTGCTTAGTTTTTGTATTCAAAGCAATTGTTTAGCAAAGCTGACGGAACAGAATATTGGAGACATAAAGCACTTCACATAGTGAAGGATTAGCAGACTGACAAGTTCTGGATAATAAGACTAATTAACAATTTCCATCTCTGAGGAACTACATCTCACTCTGCTTCATTTGTCTTTTCCCTTTATCTTCAGGTTTAACAGTCAGGTGCTGTAAATTATGACAAATGACTGCAGATTTCAAGGATTGGCCAGAGTAAACAAATGGCAAATTTCATAGCTGATCTTGAATAAAGAGGAAAGACGAAAACCACAAAGGCAATTTTCCCATTCAGATTGAGGTGGAAGATAAAAAAACAACAGCAGCATTTTCTTGACAACTGGAACATGAGAATGTGGACAGTGATATTGCATACTAAATTTTAGGTCAGAGACAACTCTGTTTTGAAACAAATGACACAACTGGCTAGGCTTCTGGCCCAAGGAGAGCCAAAGGGATCAGCAGAGAACACTTAAGTACGATAGAGCACAAAAGTGAATTAATATCAGGAAAATGATATCTGAGGGCTGTTTAAATTAACTTTTGGGGCATTTATGCTAATAGGAAGTCCTGGTTACAAGCAGTTTCCAGTGTTCTAGAAAAGCTACTGCAAAGACTCTTACATACTAATCTGATTCCCAAAGAGAACATAACAACTTGGCCTAATATGATTACTGCAGAGACTAAAATGAAACACTGTGATTACAACACCTCGCTCACCAAAATAAACCAAAATCAAAGGTAGAAGTGCAGAAGGCAGGAATATATACTATACTGAAAAGTCTTGGCTAGGATCCTGAAATCTTAATGAGACTGTGCAAATTTTTTTGCAGAGCTCCATAAATTCTGTGAATATTTTTTATATTTCAGTCCTGTTATTCAAGGGTCACTAAATGTGTGGTTAAAAGAAAACTAGAACATGGCAGTGGCTTAAGCATTGTGTGTCTTTAAAGGGACTACATGAGAAGCAGAAGTGATTCTTGATTTCTTTTTACAGGTAATTTAGTACAAATGAACATAAGGAAGCTCATTAGGGGTATCTACAACTTTCACAGAATAAAAATGTTCATCACATATGATAAGGTCATACTTATAGAAGACAGATCTTTTTACATGCTATTCTTTCTTGCTTTTGTATAGTTGAGAACTGTGAAACATGGCAAAGAGGTATAGGACTGTGGATAGACTTCCACTGACATCAAAGATGGCCAGAGCTGGTGCTGAAAGTACTCAAGATACTAGTCATAGCTTGTCCAATGTCAAAGACAAGTCCTTCAGCACTGTAAGCTAATTCCATATCCAGGAATGCTTCTAGTAAAACTCTTAAAATGCATAGTCCTATGGTCAAGTCAACAGTATCTTTACATTAAAAATGTTACTCTAAAGATATTCAATCAGGCCTCTTGATGGGCCTTTACTATAAATATCCATCTATAAGCATTTCCAATCAGTGTAGTTCTCCCCAGCAAAAGTTATACTTTCCATAATATCTTGTGAACTGCAGTGTGGTCAACTGATGTTGCACTATTTGCTATTTACCATATTCTCTTTATGGGGCAATGAAGTATAGTGGCCACTGCAAAAGCTGAAGCCGGGCTGGGCCTATAATAGTTGGTGTGTGTTCAGAATTTCGAGGATAAAAAGAACTGCTGCACAAGGTAAGTACTAAATATTATGTCCTAATTCTGAGGTGACAAAGGCGATGTCATCTCAGGAAAATTCACCTAACTTCCTATACAACTTGGTCAGTACAGCTGTAAAATGAAAAGCCAGAAGCTGAGTCAGAACTAGCCAGTCTAAACAGCATGCTCAAGAACCAGGAACTCAGAGTCCTTAGAAATTTCAAAAATTACAAACAAGACACCACTTAGGCTCTGATTTCACTTTTCACAGCATTTTAGGAGCACAGGAAATGCCATACTGCATCAGTCCAGGGGACCACCTAACCCAGTATCTTGTCTGTGACAACTGCTAGTTGTAGATGCTTCAAAATAATATGTGAAAAACTTCATAATGGGCAACTATGCAATAATCTCCCCATAAGGGAAGTTTCTTTCTATTCCTAGTCAATTAGTGGTTTCAGTACTCAGACCTGAAGCCTCCAATAACACACTTGAATCAATAACAACAATACTTTGCACTTATATTTCCACCTGTAGATTTTCTTAGATTGTGAACTTTTAGGAGCAGGGAATGTTCCTCGATGTGTGTTTGAATAACCCTGGAACGATGGGGTCTTTGGATGCTATTGTTACCTGGGGTTCTTTCAACCCAAAGCTCTTGGTTACATTTACTCTGTGTGAGGCGGTGTCAGGAAATAAATCAGGGAAGACATGGCCATCCAACTGATAGATGGCTGGCACAAACAGGAGAACACAAGAATGCTTTCACTTAAAGCTAAACTTTACTTAGTCTCAAGCACTTATACACGCATCCGCAACAGGTTAGTAAAACACCCCCAACCCTTGATAATTACCAAAGCTGAGTGTGGTTCTCGAGTGGCATAGCGGCAGCCCATCTGCCGGTGGGGAACACAAGATGCATCCAGAGGGAGAGTCCAGTCCTAAGGAGTCTCACCACCTCAAACTTTTTACCCTATTTATACATTAGTAATAGAATGACATGTCCCTTAAAGCAACTTGTTAAGTAAGCAGTTTCAATGGTCAAGCAAGAGGTTCCTTCTGATTATTGATTAACCAGGTGTGGGTTTTTGCAGAATTTGCCGCCTTGAGGCCCCAATAGACATTCCTGGGGCACATCCTGCTCTTCTAAAATGCATGTATCAGCAACTTCAACACAATTCTTATCAGGAAGGACATGGGGTCAAGCTGCCCTCTCTGTGGCACCCAAAACCTCCCCTCCCCTCCTGCCTTGGTTAAACTGAGACTGCTGAATGGCCAATTTACAGCCTGCTGTCTTGGCTGCTTTTAGCAATAAGCCATAGTGGTTTCAGGCACTTTACTGGTTCGCCAAAGTCTTTCCATACGTTATTGGTAATAAAAATAACAACAACAGATCTCAAAATGTTTCACTCAAAGTGAGTGAAGTTATCACCACCGCTTCACAGATGGGGAAAGTCAAGTCTCAGGTTCTTCATATAATTCACCAAAGATCACACAACAAATCCACTGCATCAGTCATAGAAACCAGGCCGCCTGAGTCCCAACTGTGTGCTCAAACCTCCAGACCACACTGCCTCCGGTCAGAGTCTTGGTGTCCTCCTTTGTTATTCTACAATACACTCATAATTTGATCATATAGGTTAAAACTCACAATTTGGGAAAACATGTTAGTATAATGGCAACAGTTTTTATCCCTATAACAAAAAACTGCAAAGGTTCATTATGCTGAGTGCTTAGATGAATATGTCACTGTTTCAATAATATAGGACATACTTAAAGTGCCCACATACAGTGCACATTCTTTAATGCTTTATTGCCCAGTCATTTCTATTTAACCCCAATGAAACATAAAAACTGTTACTGTGCAAAAAGTCTCAAGATTTTTTTATGAGGCTTTAATATTCCCAATTTATATAAAACAAAAATTCTAAATGGTCTTTGTTACTTAGGACAGAATGGTAGAACCTCCTGTTTACACAGCAAGGCAAAAAGCTCTGAGATAATGAGGAGCTGCTTATTGTCAGGACTCTTTTTCCAAGGAAAGAGCTATTTTGCCTCATGCCCAGAATGTGAAGGGATGTCTGATGCAAAGGTGACAGCAGAAACAAGAAATATTTCTGAGGACAGCCACAGACTGTGCATAAGAAAACATTTGACCTGGATTTACAAGCCTTGATTCTTTTTTGCCTACAGCACTCAGATGTGCAGCTCTTCCAGGAAGGGACCATGCTTTCTTATATGTTTGGGAAACATGTAGCACAATGTGGGCATTAATAATAACAGATACATATTCAAGTATCACAAGAAAATCCAGAAAAAAGTTTAAAGGAAGATATATTGCAAAAAACAATTTTAGCGTCTCTAATTTTAAAATACTGCTTCAAGATAGTCTAAGAGGTACAGATGGTTAAAACATGCACAACTGAATGAAGTTTTGTTTTAATATTGTTAGTAGATGATCAGATAATTAGAATCTCTCCTTCAGGATCTTTCATTTGCTTCTTATAGGATACACTATGCTTGCTCAGAAAAGCAGCATTTGTATGATGCTACAGATGTGCAATATTGCCCTAGCATTTCACTTAAGCATACTCCATTATGGTAGGTGCTGCAGTAAATCTTGTGGCCCTTTAAAACTCACACGGTGAACAGCCAAAGAGCAGAGGTCCATCAGAGATTGTTTTATATACTATATTATAGAGTTCCTAGATTGCTGCTGAGCCTGTTTTTTCTCATTCCCTTTTCAGAACTTCCTGTGCTGGCACCAGTATCTGTCATACATTTTACATTATGTTCTCTAATTCACTAGCTGGCATGACAAAATGATACCATGTCAACGCTGGCACATGCGATCCACACAAATTGTACCAAAATGGGAGCACATGAGTTGTACAGATTTCCTAAAAAATACTGTACAAATCTGCAGGGCCAATGGCAAAACTCCTTTGACTTCCTCCAGCTACAGATTTCTTTGGCAATGCACTCTGGAATTGTGCAACTCCCGTGCAGAAAACATCCTTGTGACCCAGAGCATGGGCCCCACTCCCTTCCAACACTGAGCATGACAAGTTCTTTCACATTGGACAGCTCACTGCATCCCATGGTTAGATACTGTCCGATAACTGCTCCTAAATCCATCCACTGTTGGGACTTCTGCTATCTGCTGGGCAGGGCTAGGCACACTATGGCCAGCTAACACATAATTTAATGAATTAGTCTGCCCTCCCCCCCTTTGTGAATTACATATGAACAAATTTTGACATTTACAAATTGGCACATCATTTGAAATTATTCAGTGAACAGTTGATGGGAAGAGACATCTGCCTACATGTTGCCTTCAAATACTGGTTATGACTAATTCACTGTCTGTGCTATGTGACTGGTCAAGATTGCTATGTAAACACTTCCAGGAGGAATACCCATCCTTACAGGTACTCACGACACTGTCTCCTTCCACAAAGAAGTTTGCCAACAAAAACTCACTCCTACAAGTGGTAACAGAAAATGAATAAAATAATGAATATTCTCTGAGCAAATGTGCAGGTTTCATTTGAATGAATGTTCACAATTCATTTTATTTTTTGCAGTATTTTCTTTAGCTCTATTGCTGGATAGTTTTGTCAAGTCAGCTGTATTCTGCCCTATGATGGGTCACTGACCTCCATTTTCAAGATTGTAGTTGTCATCTTATCCTCTAATTGAAGCAAAGGAGGAAGGTATTTTGAGAGACAAATAATAAAGAGAAGCAAATAAAATATACACATTAGCTTCATTTAAGACATTGTGATGCCAACAGTTACAAAAAAAGGCACCAATTTGAACTCTCTCTCTCTCTCTTTCTAAAAAGAGATAATATTTAACCAATAGCGAAGTTCACAAGATCTTTTAGGACGACCCTTTAGGACAGACTTCATGCGACAGGCTCTGTTGACCCTGAGAAATAGGGATCTTACCCATATTGTGATGTCACTTCCCCCATTTACAGCATTTTAACATAATCAAATTAAAGTAAATCAGGAAAATCTCATTTAATTGGAAAAACTAATTTGTTGGAGTCAGGATGGAAAACAAACAACTCAACAAACAAGCTCAGGGACGGTAGATTTGCCATGTGAGAGTGGGAAAAGGCAGGAGATACATCAGCATTAACAGGAAAGGATGGTAAGAGTTTCCAATAATCTTTGCAAACAGCAGTCAGCCATAGGAGCCTGGCAGCTAGCAGCATTTTAAATTCCTGGGGTGCTAATTACCAATAGACAGAAGGGAATTCTATAATTTGTTATTGAACTATGCCAATGTTTAAAAATTGACTGTGGCCAAGAATCTAAATTTCCTGCTGCATTAGCCATAGTGAATATAAACAGACTTGTTTTCCATTGACAGAAAATCTGGTGTCATTTTGAAAATCTAAACATACACAGCAGTTGTATTCTTACACAACCCCTTTACTGTCAAACAAGCCAATGAATTCAGCTATAGTAGAGAACTGTTGAAACCTTTTCATGAGCCTGAGGAGGACCTGACATCATTCATACCCAAGAAAAGATTTAAGCAATGCTGCTTCTTTATTTGACTAACTGCAAATAGCTAATTTCTGTTTCTTTTATGAAACTAATAGGTACTGCCAAAAAACCTCACAAAAAACAAAAAGATTTCTCCTACTCTGTGTGGAACCTGGTTTGAAACTTCAGTGCTTGTGAGCCTTGAGGAGTCCTCTAAAGAAAGGCAGTCTTGTCATGCAGTATCAGCTTTTTCAGCATTCAGATAGCTTTCCTTTCCAAGTCTAAATTAGGTGTAATGCAACTTTCATAGGGGCACACAGAAAATGTCTCAAAGCAATCTAGGCTGAAATTGTATTTGTTTGCTGAGAATTTGCAAGAATTGCAGAATATCTGCTTTTTCCAGGGGCAGGCTCCCTCACTGGATACCATGAAGAAAGATGAACAGTAGAGATATGTCAACTACCCTAAAGTAATTAAAGTAACAATGAAATGCTCATCTCCAATAGCCTCCAGATTTTTTTAAATTGCTTTTTCTGTTTAAAAAAAATCAAGTTATAGGTAGTTTGGTTCTAAAGTTGTTTTTGGACCACTGGGCATGTTGTGTGTTATCTGGATGTGGTGAAATGGGTCAGGGTAGCACTGCAGAGACCGCTCTCCTTTGTTTTCAGTACACCAGGGACCAACCGTGGCTGCTCTGGTGTACTTTGCTTGTTTGTGCATCAGTGTAATCCATGGTGGGAACAAAATGTGCACAGTTTTTTGAAGTGTTTCTAGGTGTCATCTTTTCACAGCCAATGCGTGGGAAGTTAAAAGGGCAAGATACTGGCTTGATTTGGACTTCAAATATTAGTAGTTGTTTCAGTTTAATATTCTGTTTTATTTTCTTGTAGAGGTTTAAGTTAGATACTTGGACACTGGAGGACATTCCCAACTAGTTCATAACTAATGATATGGCATATTAAAGGTCTAAAGGGCTTTGCAGTGGCATCTCTTTAAGGTGCTATTAAAGATTCATCCACAGCCATCACAATTACTAAAGGGAATTAACACAATCAGCCTTAATGCTTTATCTGTTTCTTGTACAAATCATGAGCTTATTCTACTAGAATGGGAAAATTTTAAAATAAAAAAATATAAAAAAATGTTGTAAAATAATGCTTTGTCCTGGTTCATTCATTTGCATCCAACAAATAAATGTGAGAGGTCATCAGTGCATGGAGGCTGGAAGGTAAATATCTTTGGCAGAGAAACTACAATATATGTTTTACAATTCCAAAAACCTATTTAAAAATTAAGGATATAAATGCAGTATCATCAAGAAAGCTTAAAACATCTGAAAAACACGGGAATCCTTCAGAAAATAACGGAAGATTCCACACAGGAAGATTTATTTCCTGTCACTAATCAGCAGCTGTTGCATGTGTTATAGGTGACCTGCAATCACAGATCTCCAGCACCACTTTATAACAACAATGATGTTTCCTGAAAATTAGGCTGGGGCAATTTCTCTTTGGCAACAGCAAATGTTGAAAACATTTATTAGTATGAATCTGCTGGCCTGGCCCTGGAAGAAAATACCTGGGAAGATAAAAGTGCCTTGTTTGTTGTGGCTGTTATTTCATTGAACTTCACCCATCTTTTTGTTAGGAGCTGGCTGTCAATTAGCCCTACAGGTACACACTAAAGCTGCCCGTGTAAATTAACACCCATTTCTAACTTCTCAAAGATGTTACAGCATCAGTCTAATACTCTGCAGCAGTTTGAAGTCAGGCTCCCAGCTCAAATGCAAATAGAGAAGAAAGCCCTGCCTTTCCACCCAACATTACGGCAATTAGATCAACTTTCCTCTAGCGCAAAAAGCAATTGTTTAACATTCAAAATCTTTGAAAATACATCTAACTAATAAATAGTATTTGGGGGGACTAAGGGGAAAGGGGAGTATTTCAGGACCATGTCCCATATGATAATATGTTGATGGAATAAGCATTTTGGATTTTTCACATCAATATGCTTACCTTTTAATGAGCTCCATCCCTGTGCTCAGCCCCGTATAACCCAGAGACTAAGATACAGCCCCTATCCAAAAGGATTTTGACATCAAAATTAAACAGAAAATACAAAGCAGGCACATTGGGCCAGGTTTTCAAGTCGTTCAGCATCCACAATTGGGGCAAGATTTTCAAAGGTGTTCTGAACTCAACATTCACTGACAGTGCTGAGCCCTTTTGAAAATCAGACCACTTATGTAGGTGCCCTTCAGTGCAAGGATTGTCTCATTCCTGCATTTGTACTTCACAAATGGGTCACTAGGCCTTTGGTCACTATCATAATACAAGTAGTTACTACAATAATAAGGTCTGTCAGTAGGAGCTGAGCTGTTTTGAAAATCTGGGCCATTATAACTGAAGCACTAGCAACAGCTACAGTTATGATTAAGTAACTGTGTGCATCACAATCTCCTATTGTCAGCTGATTATACAGTTCTGAAATGTATATCTTTAGAGAAGAAATTTTCTAGACTTTGTTTCTGTCTAAGGAAGAATTATTTTGTAAGTTTGAGCAAGTGTGGTTCAGCCATTTCTAGCAGGAGGAGAGTAAAAGAAAGTCAAGGCATTATAAACATTATAAACAATTCCCATTATAAACAATTCAAGCAACTTTTACAAACAGCATCTGTGCTGAAATAGCTGGAAGTCAGAACATAAAATTTTGTATGGAAACATCCCTTTTTGTGAAGGAAAAATTTTACCTGCAAACCTAGCTAGAATTTGGTCTAGATAAGAATCTTTGAAAATTGCACTTTGTACAGAGACAGCTCAATTGTGGATTTTAAAATTACTTTTACCATTCTCTGGAGAGAAGATTGGCTGCACTGCACATGTATGTAGGCTCTGTGCATGAGAAAGGTATTCAAAAGACAATCTGGGTTTTTGTACATATAACAAACAGTATCTTCATAGAGATACAGGATATAAGCACATACCTGAAGATGGCAGTAAAATGCATATGCATAAGGGTGACTTCAGCCTCCATGGCCCATTCAAACCTAGGTCTTTATGCTGGGAATTCCAAGAAGAAAGGGCAAAAGACTGTTTGTAGCTGTAGGCGGCCGTGCCTGCGGACTAAGTGTAAACGAACCCTGACAGGCAGCATGTGGCCCGTGGGCTGCAGGTTGCCCACCACTGCATTAAATACTATTAAAATGTGAAAGAAGAAAAAAATAAAATGCTCAAAGTGTGGTGCTGTATGCAGTCCTTGGGGGTATAAATGGGAGGTGGACATATG
The DNA here is from genome assembly GCF_009764565.3 of Dermochelys coriacea. Taxonomy (NCBI): domain Eukaryota; kingdom Metazoa; phylum Chordata; order Testudines; family Dermochelyidae; genus Dermochelys; species Dermochelys coriacea. Next base: position 22,924,346 of record NC_050085.1, on the reverse strand, counting down.
GTATATAGTTAATGAATGTCAAAGTGGAATGGGTGGGAAAAGATGTGAACATTATGTGTATGTATTTTATAAGAGAAACAATGTTTCTTGTAGAATGTATATTGCTCATAAGTAAAATATATGCCCTGCAATCAGACCATGGTGATGAGCATGCTTTCTATTGACCTGAGCCAACAGAAGAGTTGGTGAATGAGTAGCTATTGCCCTGGGGCTGCCAAGACTTCTGTACCCTCTCTCGTGAAAGTGTAATTCAGTTTCTAAAACGTATGCAGCATGCTAAAATATTTCTGACCGATGGTTAAGGCAGTGGTGCCTTCCACTGACAGCCAGATGTCTCGGCCAATAAACTGCAGTTCTTTCCCCTCCTAGACTTGGCAACCCCATGGGACAGAGGACTAGTTGGCCTATTAACCTGCTCAGCATTAAGCTATAAAATGCCAGAATACAGCAGGTCCCAAAATATCCTCCCAGTAGCATTGCTGTCATCATCAGAGCCCCACTTGGCATGTAGAATTCCAGCATGTTAGCTTCATCCACCATCAGCCTGGATGGCTCTCAGTAGCTATCATCCTTTGCAGAATGAAAAGGTGTTATGAGAATTGAGTACCAACCCCACAAACAAAGAAAATTGTGTCTAGCATCAATTCCTCTCCTCTGAGAGACTTGCAACCAGATTAATCGTATCTTATATTATTATATGTTATTGCCACAAATGCCTCTTTCAGTCGATTCTGCCTTTGGGGGCAGCAGTATGAAGCCCCAGCCTGCTTATAAACAGGAAGAAGCAATTTATATTACATAATGAAATCAAGTTATTTATGTGAAAAGATTCTCCTGAGCAGAGCTAGGAAAGAATTTTGCAGAACTTGGTCTTTTTAATGAGAGTAATTGTGAATGGAGGGAACTGTCAGTTGGGACCAGTGTAAACTATTTAGATTCTGCCTCTGACTCAGCCCACTCGCAGTCACAGAGGTCCTTTACAAACAGAAGGCTTCTCAAGAAGCTGGAATGAGGCCTGTGATGCATTGATGCTCATCCCCTTATTGATCACTAGCCTGTTTCTGTCATTGTATTGACTAATGGCAACAAAAACTGTGATGAAAACATCACAACCCTGGCAAAACCAGCACAAATATACACCTGTGAGAGGTGACAAAGAACTTAGGATGTGTGCCCACATTTTTATTATTGAGAAAAGCAAGTCTGAATGGGTTCTAAATCTTGTTTGGTTTCCAATCACTACTGGATTAGGGGGTGATCCTGGAGACATCTGCAGTGTGCTGAGGTAGTTTTATAATGTTGTTGCATTTTTTATGAGCGATACAGATTAGACCTCTCTTCCAAATTAATGTCCTTTGTGGGTGTGAACCCAGAATTTGTGAGAACCTGGACTCAGAACTCCAGAGGTGAAAAGTTGCTGTACTAACTCCAGGTCCAGGAAATATTCCTGGGCTTTTCCCTGAAACAGTTTGTTTAAAAACATTTTTAACCATTCTTTCAGCAGTCTTCACTGTTTTCAAGTTCTGAGACTGAAGCCAACATCTGAAAACAACCCACAGCTGGAGCAAAGGCCTTGTTTAAAACTTCATCCAAAACTAGCTGGAAATGTAAATAAATGACATCTCATCTCATGCATTGCTATTATCAGAGTTGTCTGTGATTCCTTCAGAAGATGAAGAGGTTGGACAGGGTCTTTTCAGTCTAATCCATACGGATTGTCCTTTATTAAATTAGTACATGTACCCACTTAACCTGTTCCTCAAAATAGCTTCCATTATTTTGTGTATTGAAGATGTCAAGCTAGTGGGCCTGTACTTTTCTACTTTAGTCTTATTACAGAATTTGTTTCTCTTGGGAAATTTGGGAAGTTTCACTGTCAGGAAGCAAGTTCTCCATATTACAAGAAAGAGATCTTGGAGTCACCATGGACAGTTCTCTGAAAACTTCATCTCAATGAGCAGATGTTAGGAACCATTAGGAAAAGGATAGAAAATCAACAGAAAATATCATAATGCTATTATATAAATCCATGATGTACTCACATCTTGCATACTGTGTCTGATAACCCCATCTCAAAAAGGATACAGCGGAACTGGGAAAAGCTCAGAGAAGGACAACAAAGATGACCAAGGTATGGAAGGGCTTCCATATGAGGAGAGACTAAAAACGTTATGTGGCTGTTCAGTTTAGAAGAGACAACAGAGGCAATATGATAGAGGTCTATAAAATCATGAATTGTGTAGAAAAAGTGAATAGAAAAATGTTATTTTCCTTTTTTCACAATACAAAAACCAGCGGTCTCCTGATGAAATTAATAAATAGTAGCTTTAAAATAAGCAAGAGGAAGTACTTTTTCACACAATGCACAATTAACCACAATTGCTGTGGGATGTTATGAAGGCCAAAAGTATAACTGGATTCAAAAAAGAATTAGATACATTCATGGAGGATCAGTCCATCAAATGGCTATAAGCCAAGATAGTTGGGGGTACAACCCCATTCTTGGGATGACCCTAAACCTGTGACTGCCAGAAGCCGGGAGGGAAAGATGGGGTGGGTCACTCCAGCTGTTCTGCTCTGGACAGTTCCCCCATCCTCTGAAGCTCTGGTACTGGCCACTGTCACAGACAGGATACTTGGCTAGATGGACCATTGGTTGACCAGTATGGCAGTTCTTATATTCCTTTAGACCATATGTTTGTTGCCTACTGATTTGTATTTGACTTGTCGCTACCATCCTGTACCATATTTAAACCTGTGAACTAGAAATGAAAAGCTTTGTATCCTATTCACAGTTCTGTTAAGCCATCAAGTCCTCATCACCTGTGTCCGTTTATTTCAAAGCATGTGATGAAGGTTAAAAAGATACTCAGTTTAAGTACGTTTTCTTTCAACTACGAGATTTATTATTTGTGTGCACATGGCTTTATGGAAAACAGCATCAGTCACTTCTGAAGAATAAGCAGAACTGGACAAGAAACTTCCCAATAGAAATGAAAAATTGGGGAACTTTTGGCAGTATCTTTACAATCAAAGTTAACACAGATAGATAAGTTACTATGTTTAAACTTGAAGAGCAAAGGATAGTCATCTTTGCTATTTATCTAATTTTCCATTTAAACCGACTGTTCCAGTGACAATGATTCTATTTGTAGATTGAGAGAAGCCCAGCACCTACACAGAAAGGACGATGGCTGCACAGTTATGAACTGTTGGTTTCTATCAGTATGGAAATGTAATAACTGTCTGACGAGGATGCCAACATTGTCAGCAACCTAAAGATAGGCAACTAATTCCATGTTTGAACACCTTATTCTGGGGCCTGATTTTCAGGGCTGCTGACCTGCAAAAGAAGTCAGATGCTTGGTCTCTCTGAAAATCAGGCCAGTTATTCAGGATTTAGATACCTGACTTTTAGCCTCCAAATCTGAAAAATCTTTGCCTATTGGTTAAAATCTGAAACGATGAATGAGGTGTTAGGAGTGCTATGGAGTCATTTACATTGCAACCCCAAAACGACTTCCTTGTCATAACTTTGAAATAGCGATAAAAAGGGCTCAACTCATCAAAGTTTCTCTTGGCATCATAACATCTCTCTCCCTTTCTGATCTTGCTTGTCCCAGTATTCATCCTGGAGCTGAATAGAAGCGCTGTGTAGCTATTAGAATGAGGGTCATCCATTCTTGGCTAACTCCTTTCTTTTACAGAGTTGCACAACCTTGAGAGTATGATTGAAGGATGCCCATTTACAGCTGGAAGATGCTTTAATGAATCACAAACTCCTATTCCTTATACAATGAAGGCACAATGTGCCCTTGTTTATGAATAAAAGCATGCAACATTCACAACAAAATGTACTGCATCACATTTTATAAATAGGATAATAAGAAATGTACTTCCAGTTCACTTGTTTCAATTCCAATCAATTATCAGATTGAAAAAGGATTGTCTAAAAGTCAGCACACACACCTATTAAATGGGAGAGAGAAACTCAGTACCCAGTAAAAAGAAAAGGAGTACTTGTGGCACCTTAGAGATTAACAAATTTATTTGAGCATAAGCTTTCGTGTAGCTCATGAAAGCTTATGCTCAAATAAATTTGTTAGTCTCTAAGGTGCCACAAGTACTCCTTTTCTTTTTGCGAATACAGACTAACACGGCTGCTACTCTGAAACCTGTCAGTACCCAGTGAAGCTGAGAGAGACCTGTGGTATTAGTATACAGCTAATTGGATATGAGTTTGCTAATGATAGGGCAGCAAAATAACGAAAGTGATTCTGGGTAGCATACACAATGGCTTCCTGGGTGACTGGGAAGGTGAGAGTCCCTTCTCTATGTGGTGGTGGTAAGACTGCACCTAGAACATACTCTCTGCAGTGCTCGGTAACTCAATACTAGAAATATGCAGACAGAAGTATTAGAAATACAGAAAAAGACGGGAAGAATGATTAAGGGGCTGGAGGGATTGACTTTTGAGGAAAGGAGCTAAACATGAACTAGTATAGGTTGGCCAAACTGCTATTAAGGGGGACATACACACTGTGCACAAGGGTATGAAAGATGCAAACACAGAGAGGGAACAGGAATTGTTTAGGCTGGTAGATTAGGGCTGAATGGAAATTTGCTGACAGTGAGAACTGTGAGATTTACATTGTGTAAAATAGTCTTTCAAAGAAAAGGATGGATGCTTCATGGCTTGAGACATTTGAAACTGGATGGGAAAAACTACAGAATAGCATATTGGACATGGAATAATCCTGTAGGGCCCCAGCGGAGCTTGAGAGGGATAAGGCCACGATCCAGTCAAACTCGCCATGCCCTAACTTCCTTAATTAGGAAGTTATGATTACTTCAAAAAGACAAAATGTGCGGGGAGGAGCCCAGTCTCCTACCCATTGGGTGTGACATTATGATGCTATAGCACCTTGCATTAGCTAGTATCTTCCACCTGCAAAGGTCACAGATAAATCTTGGACTGGAGTTTTGTACTTGGGATTCTGAATCATTTCCTACAATGCACAAGATAAAGGATATATTCAGGTTCCTAATATGTGCATTTCTCCTGGAAGACAAGGACTCCTCCCCATGATTTTTCAGTTGCTATGAAATAGAAATGGACTCAGGTGAGCTGGTAAGGCTCCAGGTACCTCGAAGAACTGGAGTTGGGTTCACAGGACTGGTGTAGACAGACAGGGAAAATAAAAACCCTTTTGTGCAATGGGACAGAGAAGAGCTCTGGACCTGTCAGGCTTTGGGAAGACCAGGCAATTTGATTTGGAAGGAGGGAAGGGTGAGTGCTAATGGGGAAGAGTCAATGACTGCATGGAGGAGGCTAATTATTCCAGGAACTGTCTGTGGTTCAGGGTATATGCAGAACCAGTAACAGCATGGCTGACAACTATGCACCTCTGAACACAGAGGAAACTCTGTAATATCTTCACTCACGAGCACTATATGGGACTATGGGAGGTAAGCCTCTACACAGAGACATTAATAGAAAATGGTCTTTTTTACATTTGTTACATTCAAGCTACAGGTTTGTTCTTGTACATTTATCTAGCTCACTCTTTATAGCAATTTCTTTCAGCAAATTTCCCTGTGTTTCTGGGAGCTAGAGGAAGGGGAAGAGGCAGTGAATGGCAAACAGGAACAACAACAAAGGAGCATATAAAAAAGAGGAGATGAATAAGTTAAAGGGCTGAGAAGAAACCCAAGGTACTGAATCACCACACCAGTCCCCATGAGCATCCCTGGTGAGAGCCGTCAGGGACAGATCTGGTTGCTTCTCCTGCCACTATGCCCCTTTTTTGCTGGGAGGGAGCACCTAAGTAACCCAAGAAAAGAAGAGTGCCACAGAAGGAAGCGCAGCTGGGGGAAGTGTATGCCAACGCTGGTGCTGTGCAGAGAGTTCTGACTGAATTTAGAATTTCAATCGGATTCTTGTGTCACATCATCTATCACACAGACACCAGCAGAGAGAGGAAGTTAAATAATAAAACAAACAGCTGTCTGCTGCCTAAGGCACATTGGACTCTTACTAAGTTTAGTTTGCGATTTGTCCAGACCAGTGCACCGAACAGTGACCTTTTAATGGCTCCTTTAGCCATACCTACAAAAGGCTTCTCCCCTTCCTTCCAAGTGCAGACACATATTTAAAGGGCACTGGGTGAGTAAGTGAGTATCTGTCCCTGAAAGGACATGAACGAACGGTCTGTGGATCTCAAAGCAGAAGTACTATCCTTTCAGCTAAGCAACAGTAACACTGGCTTCTTTGACGTTTCTTCCAGCCACAGGAGGCAAAACCTTGTGAGTTATAGGAAATGCTGCACTATGTGTTATCAGTTATTGAGCTGATGCACCATAACCCCACTAGTGTTCAGTAGCTCTTCCCTATAGCATGGACCTAGCCGGGGCACACTAGGTTGCAGCTTGAAACAGGTGGAATACTGGCTTGGGCTGCAATGCTATTTTCCATCATATGCTGTTACCACACTCTATTGACTTATCATTTATAGTCAGCAAATTTAAAGGGGGAAAATAAAGTTCAAAGGTCTGAATGAAACAATTATAAAAGTACTGAGATTATGTGCAAACTGTGGGAGGGAAAACTGGGGTGAGAGGGAAGAGAATCTGCTACAAGGCTGCTTGAGATCTTCTTCCATGCACTGATCAAATGAGCTGCTAAAAGGCATGTGTTTATACATCATAACAACAATAATGAAAAATTCTGCAGCTGGGCTAATAACTTATGAATACCAAACTCCAGTTCAATGCAGTTTGCAGTGATTCAGATTGGTTATGCCAAGCAATGACTATGCATCATGCCTCTCTGTCTAACTTTATTCTGACTTGCTAAAAGACACAACATGCCCCACAAAAAAGAAGAAGAAAATTTATTAGTGCCATCTAGCACTTCTGAACAGCCCAACAATAACTAACCTGGATAAAAAGGCCAGCAATCCTTGACTATCACAATCCAGCACTCATGTGTAAGCCTACCATAAATAACCACCAGGCACAGACCAACTGTTCTAAAAAACCCTCTAACAGCAAACTAATATCTGCACATTGTAGGAATGTGATGAGAATTCAGTTTGAAACTTCCAAGGGGCTTTACTAAGCATACACCAGTAAGAAGAAATATTTGAAAACTGTTCAGGAGTTGCAGGACAAAGGTTGAACCCCACTTTCCTTGACTATGATTTGCCACATACTCTGCACTGAAAGATTTTCAAACAAAAAACCTAATCATCAACATAGGGTTTCTTTCGCTCCTGTGACATCCCATATTCATGTAGCAGTCAGCATTCTTTGCTCCTCACTGCCTGTGAATAACTTCATGTCGAAATCATCATCTCATTTCAGGAAACACTAAGAAATCTCATTCTCAATAGCTGTCTCTCTGTGTAGGGGATGTTTAAACTGTTTTGATTTTTATGTTGCTGAACAGTTATCGAGAGGAAAAAAATCATCTCACAGCTCTGAACAGATACTTATTATTTTAAGACATACACATCACTTTCAGACAAAAGTCAGAGAAAGTTATAGATCACTTTCCAGAGGCAATGAAAGCCAGAGTCATACAAATCTCTATAGAACAAACCACAGTAAAAGAGAAATCTCATGTCACCTTACCTGAAGAAGCCAGTAGCACCTTCTGTGGAAAGTGGGGATGATGGACGAATGGACATAACAGCCGTATAGGCACTAGGGAGAAAAAGGAGATACAGCGTTACTGAAGGAAATCACTGTTCAGACAGTAACCTAAGGTTAGAAGAAAGGTAAGCTTGCTCCAGGGATTGGCCTGGTATCTTCAGTACATTATATGCTGTGTTATGTTGGTATTTACTAAAATCAATACCCTGAATAGATCTTGCTGGTAAAACAGAATACCAGACCAAATTATACCTACACTTTAGAATAGTACTTCATATACATTTACACAGGTTTAAAGCATTAATAAACTAGATTTTTACACCCCTACCTGCTTTACACTTTGAGAACCTGTGGCATAGAATTCTCAGATTATTTCAAGTAGAAACAATCAACATGAGATGGCAACTAGGGAGGCAGTGTGGCAGAGCGGATAGAGCATTGGACTGGGATTCAGGAGACGTGGGCTCTATTTCTGGTTCTACCACTGGCCTGCTGGGTAACCTTGGGCAAGTCATTTCCCCTGTCTGTGTCTCAGTTTCCCCCTCTGTAAAATGGGGGTGATGCGAAAGCCACCTGCTGGTGCAAAGTGCCCTGTAAAAGGGTTGTGCTACACCCACCTGCACTGACTGACTCACCAGAAAGGTATTCATGCCTCATCTTCATAAGAGCTGAATTCACCCAAAATATAGAGAACCACCGATTATTAAAAGAATTCCAGTCAGTTCTGACAGTAAATGGGAATTTGAAACTAGGCCAGGGCAGGCATGGTATCATTCTGTTACAGAGCAAAGTAAAAACCCTATGTATACCTCACCAAGCTCTCCTCACTAATACCCAGCCACTGGGGCTCTGGGTCAGTTGTCATTTCCAGTTCTAAATTCCATTGGTCAGGAATCTATAAGGTGGCCAAAACATGCCATTTAAATTCACAGTGGCCCCCAGGACCCATCTAAAGGCTTGCTTAGTTAAGCCTCATGTCACAGGCTCCCGGGGGGAATCAGGAGGGAGCTAGAAGAAGAGTGTTCTTGGGAGACATCCTGGCCCCACTGAAGTCAATGGTAAAATCCCACTGACTTCAGTTGGGTCAGGATTTCAGCATTGGTGAGGTGAGGTGCCAGAGTTCCTTGGTGCCAGAGCTCAATTCCTGCCTTCACTGGCTTTCCAGTGTCCACATTTGTTAACCATCAGGTCATTCTGCAAGATCTGCTTCTCCGTGCAGGGTCTGGATAGGACTGGCAGGTGGAGACTGGGTTTTGGTTACGTGTACATGAGAGGGTTCCTTATGTAGAACATTGTTCCTGCACCCAAAGAACTAGGGAGGGTTGAGTGAAGCAATAAATAAATAAAATGTTACATGACCATTTCCTTTGGCTTCCACTACACAGAAATCCCTCAGAGATGCACACACTTTACCAGATACGTTACTGAAATCAAATGACTTGATTTCCTAAATCAGCATCATAAAGCCAGAGCCACTGCCTTCAAAATCACTTATTAAGCTATACAGATTCTCCTAATAATCACTTAAGTGATAAGCTACTGTATTTACTCAAAGCTCAGTCATCTAGATAAGGTCAGAGAAAACAATACTGCACTGTATTACCATGGCTCCAGGCATACAACAAAGAAGCTGGTTTGGCGTGTATTTTTCCATCTTTTGTTTCAAGATTTTTTTTTAAAACACTCCTTCATAACATATCCCATGGAAAAAATTCAGTGGATTTGGCTTTAAAACTTTCACAATACATTATTTTGCACATAAAATGCCAAAATGACATTTCGTTAATGAAGCTGATTTGAACCCTACTTGTATGGGAACGGGAATCAATGAGGCTAAGGGATTTTGGCTGCAAGAAAATCAGATTTCCAATATGCTAGAACTTTTAACATTGCTGTCAGTTGTGAGCTAAACCCAGTACAAACCAACTAACCAACCAAAGCCAAATTAATTTCAAAGATCCCTGTACAATTCCTGTCCAAAATGTATTTATTAAGAAAGCAATATTCTTTTCTGGCTTTTAATGGAGAGAGGGAGTATGATATTACACTTCCTCCTACTGAAGGAGATTCTTGTTCTGACATTTTTCCTTAAATGGTAGATTGCAACCACTGACCAACTGCTTGTAGCTTTCATGAACTATTTTCCCTTGAATGGTCATGTGCCTCTCAGCAGTATCAGTATTTCTACAATTAAAGGTGTGTGGGGGGGGGGAACAATCCAATTTCTCCTGGCCATGGATTTTTTTAAAATAACATTTAATTTTTGCATTTTATTCTGCAGATTGTGTTGACTAGAATAATACTTAGCCCTTATATACCACTTTACTTCTTCCAAGTGCTGTATAAATGTTAACTAATGAACTCTCACATCTGAGGGCTAATAGTCCCCATCATATAAGGAACTGAGACTCATTGAGGTTAGCCCAGTTTACAGTGGGAAACTCTTGTCAGCAATAACCCCCTCACAGAGGTAATGAAAACAGTTTTACTGCTAGTATAAAAGGAGAAAAAATGGTTTCCACCACTACTACCAGAAGTGAGACTGAAACTTGGCTGATCCTCATCATGTTCCGTAGGAGTGCTGGAAACAATTTTCTTCCTTCTACACAGGCAATTCAGTGGTGTGCAGTACTGGTTCTGAGGTAACGGTTGCCGTCATTTTCTCAGTCATTAAATGACTTGTCCAAGGTCACACAGTGAATTGGGGCAGAGCCAGGAATGGAACCCAGGAGTCCTGACTGCAAGGCAGGAGCTCTAAGCACTAGACAATATTTCCAATCTGCATAACACCCTGTCTTATCAAAGCATCTACATCTGGGCAGAAGCACCATCAGTACTGTCAGCACAGCTCTAAAAATAACATCTGTAGGTTACTTAATGGTGCTAAACCAGCTGAGGAGCACACCACATTGTTTTTGTAGGGTTTATTAACCCTGGAGCTGTTCTTTTTATTTACTCAGTGATGGAGTAATCCAACAATGAGATATTTAGAGTCCAGTGAACATTTCCCATCAAATGAGAAGAAACTTTAAGATAGGAGAATAAAAACCTGTCAGCTTCCCTTGAATGCAATGACAGGGTAAGGAAGAGTTTCCTCTTTACAACAGATATTCCAAGTCACCTCTGTGGTGCTGTGTTTTGCAGGAGGATGGTGCTGAAATTGCATACAAAAGACAAGCAGGATCTTATTTCAATCTGAAATAAATATACCACCAAAAGGGAGTAAATCAGCAGTGTTAGAAAATATCAGATCCTCTTGAACTGAAAAATACTGTTGAACACTCCCTGCCCTGTCTCTAAGCTCCAGCTTCCCTGACGCTTAGCCCATCTCACTAACACACGAAGAGAAAATGCAACAGTCTGTTCATTAAGACCATAAAACTCATTCTGCCTAATGCCAATACATGGATCCCCTTAGTGAAAATGGGAAGGTTTTTATGAACCTCAAGAAGAGAGCAAGTGCTTTACAGTGCTCTCTTTAATACGTCTAACCCAAGGCCCTTTAACGGGACACACAAAATGAGAACTAGAATTTCTGTAGGATTAGCGTAACAGGCTAACCATGGCCTTGCTCCTGCAGTTGCGGAGTGCCTTCTGTGGAGTCATGGGAGTGGAGGGGTACTCAGCAACTTGTAGGATGGGGCCCAAAGTGTGCCTCACTCTCCAATGAGTAGAAGAGTCCCCAGCTCAGTCTGTTGATTCATTTGATATAAGGAGATAATGAGCTTGAATGGGATCTCTCTTCATTTGCAAATAAATCCTGATTTATATCCTTGCTTGAGATGAAGAACTGAAACGGGATTAATTTGAAGAATCCATACTGGCTCACTAAAATTTAAAAGAAACCATATTGACCCATAGAACTGTGCTCCTGCCATATTGCCATAAAGTGAGAGTGCCATGGATCTGCCACGAAGCCATGAAATAATAGTCAGTGATTCTAACACCTCGGGTTTGGGGTACCTAAGTCATTGTAGTTTATTCTAGTTTCCTAATTATTTTCGTATCTTTTTATTAAAATGTAAATATCTACCTTTAACTACAATGGCAACATGAGACCTTTCAGTATATCACTTTGTTCTATATGAACCCTAGTCCTAGTTTCTCAACGATTAATGAACAATAGGATTTCTGCCCTGTGCAACGTCGTGTTAGAGGAAAGAAGGCTGGAACAACAAAGCACTCAAATCCTGAGAAGGAACTGATGCGAGTGCATTCCAGGTGGCAGAAGAAGAGATGTAGTATCCAGTGACAGATGATCTATACAACAGAATTAGCACTGGCTTCTGCCTTCCAGCTACAGTTCAGATGTCAAGGTATGAATAATAGCTACATACATATGTATAGATTGGCTATGTTTAAGGGGAGGGATTTTGCACCAAGATTACAAAGAATGACTGAGGAGAGAGCACAAATGCTGAAGACATCTGGATTTTGGTTACTACACTTCGGGTTCTTTTACCCGCTTTGGGCAAACAAACTTAGCTCCTTTTAGTGCCAAAACATTTTAAATATTAAAACTATTAGAAACTATATGTTATAAATATTTTAAAATGTGCAGTCTCATGTAACTATTAGCAACACTTGGATGACAAACTGAAGGACTAAGATAAAGCAAATTCACCTGCTGAACATTTGCATTATCTCTATAATAGTGAAATAAATATCAAAATGGAATAAGTTATAAGCTTCTTTACAGGGTTTATTTTTAATTCCTTTTCCAATGGTTGCCTCTTCTCCCTCTTTCAGGCTCCTTCACCCCTGAAGTTCTAGTGACTGTAGACGGCTCCACACAGTGGCTCCTGCACTCCAGCACCTGCCATATTCTCACGATTTTGAGCTGAATTTGGTTTGCAATCTGGACCACCCCAGTCTGCCTTGGTGACCGATTCCCACAATCATGAATGCACAATGGAAGCCTGTGCCCCAGAGTCTACCAGAATTGTACATGTATGTCCACTGATCTCGCCCATGATGTAGTGTTTGGGCCCAAACTTACTGGCCGCTAGAGTCTCTCATTTTGGGCTTACTGATCTGCAGACAGGGGCCTGGCCTTGGCCTTGTCCCCACCTCCCGCCCACCTCCAGGAGCTCCCTGCTGTGGGCATTTCTACCAAAAGTTGTCTGTCAGTCACAGTTAGTTGCTTCCTATGTCCCTGTCTTCTCCGCCAGTTTTTTCAGGGCTCCCTTTCTGCTTTCAGCTGGATAAGAACACATTGCATCACTCTCATGCCCTCCGTCAGTTCTCAGAAGTCTGATTCCTATGTTTTCTTGTAGCAACAGTAACTTCCAATTCAGTGCCGGGCACCTGGGTCCCCTTTTTCTGCTGTTTTTATGGGTCATTCTAGCTCTGCAGCAACCCTAATAGCCTCTTCCAGCTCTTCAGGTTTCTCCTTCTAAAGTGCTACCCAGATCTGTCTCCCAGCTATATGGGCCAGTAAATCCTGCATTTAGTCTTCACAGTCTGGGAAGTGGTGAGATATCGGCAGGTAGACAGCCAAAATTTTGCTGAGAGAGTCTCCTTTTTGTTGTGTCCAGCCATTAAAGGCTGCTCAGTTCCACTCTGCATCTGTGGTTTGATCCACAGAGTGTTGCAGGGCAACCTTGACAGAGGTTTATTTGCCTTGGGAATCATGTGTCCATCCTTCAGACATCTCCTGGGCTTTGCCTTGCAACAGCAGGCCAAAAATCTAGCTTGGTGGCCTCATTCCAGTCATCTAGTCGGGCAGCTCATTCAAAATGGCTGATCCAGCTGGCACAGCCTTGGCCACCCCCTCTCTATGCTTCAGGCATGAAGATGGGCTGCCATAGCTCTCTGCTTGCACTGCCCTATTTCCACTCTCAGGGCTCAAGGATAAAATGTCAGTCAACAGGGTTGCTAATTTCTGGCCACAAAGCAGTCCTCTAACACCTTGTCACTATGGCACCTTACCTCTAAACCCTGCTGGCCAAATTCACCAGCTGGGCAAATTACACTACCACCCATGTAATTATTATAGCTGCTAAGCACTGTGGTACACCAAACCTCGAAGGCACTAATACAGTGCCAGGTATACTGCAACTCAAAGACATGCACTCAAGGTGCTTCAGATGGTAGGCCAGAGTCTAGGCATGAGCCCTGAGGGGGTCCCACTCAGACACGTGGCTAAAGTAAAATGGTATTTTACTATGGCTGGCAAGAAAGGGAAAGGTTCAAATATCCTAGGATTAGTAGCTTAAACAGTTACAACTCAGGGTGAAAAATAACTTTTCTTATTTGGGCCCTGGGGAGCAGTCCAGTTGAGGGGTAGGGCTCTACAGGCCTACTGCTTGGGATGCCCTCTCTAGTCCAGTCTTCTATTAAAAGCAAATGGGAACTTGGAGGTTTCCAGTCCAGAATCAGCTAGTGGTTTGTCCGATAGAGACCACTCCACAGTGGCTCCCTGCCCAGTCTCTGCTGATTCTCCACAAGTCCCACAAAGGCTTGAAACTGGCAGCGATGTCCAGCAGTGACACTCAGTTCACATGCAGTTCCGTAGATTCTGCTGCAGTCTGCTCTGTACACTGAACCTGAGCAAAACAGAAGTGATGCTGATGGGCAAAGGAAAGTATTCCGAGACGTTTTCAACCACAGTGCAGTCTCCTTTGGATGAAGGTTCACACCACAATTGGTCAATTCAGTCGGTATGCTAGGAGTACTCCTGGATTCTTCATTGACACTGAGCTTTCACATCACAATGGCCATGAATAATACTTTCTACCATCTCTGGTTGGCTAGGACACTCCGCCCCATCCTGGTGGATGAAGACCTGGTATCAGATTTTCATGCCTTCGTCACTTTTCAGCTGGACTACAGAAATGTGATATACCTGTGCATGAAGCCCGCAGTGCTTAAGAAACTCCAACTAGTATAACCCTGCAGTGCATCTCCTCATAGAATCATAGAATCATAGAATATCAGGGTTGGAAGGGACCCCAGAAGGTCATCTAGTCCAACCCCCTGCTCAAGGCAGGACCAAGTCCCAGTTAAATCATCCCAGCCAGGGCTTTGTCAAGCCTGACCTTAAAAACCTCTAAGGAAGGAGATTCTACCACCTCCCCTAGGTAACGCATTCCAGTGTTTCACCACCCTCTTAGTGAAAAAGTTTTTCCTAATATCCAATCTAAACCTCCCCCATTGCAACTTGAGACCATTACTCCTCGTTCTGTCATCTGCTACCATTGAGAACAGTCTAGAGCCATCCTCTTTGAAACCCCCTTTCAGGTAGTTGAAAGCAGCTATCAAATCCCCCCTCATTCTTCTCTTCTGCAGACTCAGTAACACAAAGTACTGTGAGCACATCAGACCTCCACTCTACACTGGCTTCCCGTTGAATTGTGAATGAAATTCAAGGTCTCAGTCCTTAACTTCAAAGCACTCCATGGCCTGGGCCCAAGATACCTAAAAGACTGTTGGCAGGTCAAGGACAAAGACTGTAAAGCTCATCTGTGTGGGGGACAGAACCTTCTCCAGGTGCAGTCCAAGACTGCAGAATGAACCCTCTCAGGAACTCAGAGCCATCACAAATCACACTCCTTTCTGCTCCAAGTGCAAAGCACGTTTCTTTAACCTTGCCTTCTCTAAACACATAGCAACAGGTATAGTTTATTTAATAATGACATCATCATCAAACCATACCTAAACAAGACATTCCAATGCACAGACTTCTCTTCTGGGGAGAAGATGAGAAAAACAACATGTGAAAGTGTGTAGTCATGCTGCTTACTGCACTACTGGAAGATGCTCAGATACTGTGGTATATAAACTGATACAGAATAGAATAAAATAGAATAGACAGTTTTCTGGTGCTTCCCCTGTGCATCCACCTTCTCTGGTACCCTTGGCTTGCCATGCCACCACTGCTTCACCAAGTGCCAGATTAGTTCCTGGGTCAAGGTCTTCCCACAGAGTTTCTGCTCACTCCCTGCTATTTGGGCTGGGCAAGGGGATGTGCCTTCATGTCTACCCTGGAGGATCATAAATGAGTGGTCAGAGCATTGATGAGAATGGTAGTTCCCTGCTTGAGCAGATTCATCATAGAAGCACTGCCTCTCTCAAACATTTCCTTTGGTATTTCCATTCCTGAACTTAGTTCAGGGGAATCTAGAAAGCAAGACTGGACCAAATGGAAATTCTGTTCACACTGAATTATGTTCTTTGGTTTTAAGAAGATAAATACACTTCCTGTGGTTTAGATTCAGTTCCACTAGGATTTTACTCTGCTCCAACAGAAATATACCAAGCACTATGGGTACAGTCCAAGTAGGTGCCCCAGAACATTGGAGATGTAGGGCTTTCAAGTGGCCCCATTCTCAGGGGTCTGCTTTGTGAAAAGTGGGGGCTAAGTGGGAGCTGGGAGAAGGGGTTGATGCTGGGTTAGTGTGCTTTAAAAAAAGAGGGCTGCAGCATGGAAGTTGCTCAGCTATTTTCTATTAAAGAAAACTTTCAGGTTATATTTGTTTTTCTTGATTTTAAAATTTCCTTCCATCTGTAAAACTGTCCCTAAATATGGTAAAACTCAGCAATATTTTAAACTTAGATTATCTAAGACACAAGCAAATGAGTATTACAAAATCCTATTGTTAGATCTTGTTCAAATTGTCTTTAATACCTTTTTCTCCCAGATATGGATATCATGGCATAACTACTAATGTTACAGAGAGGGATGGAATCCAGGTTTTATCAGCACATGTTTGAGTGACCTGAATAATTTACTCAGCACTCTATTATGCCTGAGTAATGCCGGTTCTCCAATCTACATGGCAATAAAACCTAGATAGAACCCTGCACCGTGACATATTCTCTCTTTGCATAATCTCTCTAATACAGAAATAGTGAACATTTTATCCCAATACAAAAGGTTTCACAAATCTTGATTTATAATCCTTCAGCATTGCAGGCACCTTCACAAACTAAGAAAATACTTTGCAAACAATAAGATTGCCAGGCTTCGCATCATTAGCATGCCCCATAACAGGATTAGTGTGAAGGAAAAGCCAGATTCAGGTGTGTATTAAAAATGCATGCTTATCAGTGAATGTACTAAGAAGCTGGCTGTTGTTTCTCCTGTGCAAAATAATCACTCACAAGGTCGACTCGAATTAAAAAGGATTTTATGGGCTGCTAGCTTCCACCAGATAGTTATTTTAAAAATACAAATGCTAAAGATTAACAAGGTTTTCAAAAATGTCAAGGGTAAATTTGACAAAAAATGAGAAATGGACAAATCCCCCCCAAAACAAACCTAACCCAACCCAACCCAACGAAAATAATCCAAAGAAAAGCTAAACGTTTTAGTATTTTAATCCCACCATTCAGAATGGGAGAGAAGAAGATACTATTTATTTAGGATAATCTCCAACAGAGATTCTGGGCTGCATTGCAGGCTCATGTTGTATTAAAAGGTTTTTAAGGTATCATTATGCTGACTCAGAACTGGTCTTCTCATTTCAGGAGGTAGCCTATCAGGTGAGGAAAAAATTGAGGTGTTTCAAAAAGTTTCCATGCAATCATTTAACAATCAATATTTCTTGAGAAGCCTTTATACGATATCAGAATTAGGAATTTATATAACTCTACAATGGCAATGCAAACAATTTATTCAGACCCCTTATAGTGCTGTGATAACTGTATGTGCCCGAAATCCAGGCCCCACGTGCCCACTGACACAAGGATGCTGATCAGTGCTAAATGGGCTCTAAGGATATGCCTACACTGCAATTAAACACCTGTGGCTGGCCTGCGTCAGCTGATTTGGGCTCGGGGGCTCGGCCTATGGGGCTGTTTAATTGTGGTGCAGACATTTGGACTCAGGCTGGAGCCTGAGCTCTGGGACCCTTCCCACTCATGGGGTCCCAAAGCCCAGCCTCCTGCCCAAGTTCAAATGTCTGCAACACAATTAAACAGCCCCGCAGCCCAACCCCCATAAGTTCGTCAGCTGACAAAGGCCAGCTGCAGATTTTTAATTACAGTGTTCACATACTCTGAGTGCCCACCAACACTGATTGAGGCCCACCTCCATACCTAGGCCAAGCCTTGTGTGCCAGCTGATACTAACCAGACACAGGCCCTGCTATTGGGAACTAGCATCCACTCCCTAGTATTAAGTAAGTGACAGCCCCCTCACCCCACTTGTTGACATTATTCTGGTCCAGGACCTATTAACTCCAGCCAGGCCCAAGCACCACATGCTCACTGACACTAATCTGGCTTAGGCCCTGTGTACTTGCCAATGGTAAACGGTTGCCAAGCACTTATCAACACAACCGGGCACAGGCTCCAAACATTGCTGATGTGAACTAGGCCCAAGGCCACGCACCCACTAGCACTAACTTGGCCCTGAGTGTCTGTTAACTGAGGCCAGGCCCTGCATGCTACTGATACTAACCTGGCCCAGACCTGACATGACCATACATGATAACTTGGCTTTGCTTACTTGCAGATGGGCTGGCACCAGGCCTGATGTGCCCCTAGATACTTGCTGGCCCCAAACTCCATTCCTATCCCATAACAAAGAACACATAATGCAATAGCACAATGCACAAAACAATTTGCTCTTATGTAAGGAGGGCACCCTTTTCTCCACTTCCCATTTGGGATAGAGCTGTTCTTTGCAATGCTCAGGATCTGCTTTGTAGTAATGCTTCATCTTAAAGATTCAAATACTTCATTATTGCAATATAAAAATGGTAGGTCTTTTTCCATGTGTGTGAAATCAGTGAATAGTAGATACCAAGTAAGTGGTGAATAAGAGTACTTTGCCTCCCACTAGACACATTATCTCAGGTATTTCTAAGTTGCCAATTATCACAATATCTAAACTGCACGGTCAGCATCAGGTAACTTAGAAGAATTGCTCCTTAAACATGGTACAGGCTGTGGATGCCCTATATGGGAAGTTTCTTAACTATCATTAGGTGGATACTGGTGGAAAATTTGGGAAAGCTAACACACGGAGCACCATGTTTCTTCTTTTACAAACTGCTATAGAAAAGGAGCATTGGATGAAGTGAGCTGTAGCTCACGAAAGCTTATGCTCAAATAAATTTGTTAGTCTCGAAGGTGCCACAAGTACTCCTTTTCTTTTTTGTGAATACAGACTAACATGGCTGCTACTCTGAAACCTGTTAAACTGCGAAAGAGTAAGGCACTGTGGCTCCAGTTCTGGCCAGAGAGATCTGCACTCAGATCCCGAACTCGTGGTTGAAATGCCTTGTCCCTGATCACAAGGTCAGAAGTGAGACCTCCACAATGGATTCATAGCTTATTCCCCCTTCTGTTGTATTTTGCAGAAATGCAAAGGCTGGATATATTTATGGGTTTAGCTTCTATTTTCATATAGCTGAAGCCAAATGAAGAA
The DNA here is from genome assembly GCF_009764565.3 of Dermochelys coriacea. Lineage (NCBI taxonomy): Eukaryota > Metazoa > Chordata > Testudines > Dermochelyidae > Dermochelys > Dermochelys coriacea. The sequence continues at coordinate 22,905,313 of NC_050085.1, read as the reverse complement.
TTTAAACAGAAAGAGACTTCACAACAGAAAAACCTCTACATTTAAGATGAAGTATCACAGGTGGCATTTATTTTTCAGTGGCATTAGGTTAGTAGCAAAGGTAAAAGAGCAATTCCACATAAAGAAAGCCAACCTTTGTTCTGTCACTGCCTTCAACACAGACAGAGGACTTAAATCATCACATGTGGTACCTGCTTAGTCAAAAAATTGGTTAATATTAACCTGAGATTAGACAAACCAATTAAAATCCCATTCCTCCACCAAAAGATGAGGCCATAGAATTCATTAAGTAGTGAATTGCTTTAAAATTAATTTTAACTAAATGGATTCCAGTCTGATTTAGCCTTAGGTGCTCAGTGATCAGAGTGATTCTGAATATTAGTCCATTCATTGATCAACACACCAGAATCTAGGTTATATTTAATAATCTTAAATTGTTCCAAAAACAGCACAGAAACTGGTTGAAGAAAATACATCCCTATAACTAAAAATGAAATTGCTTATGACTTATATTAGAAATTTCCTGAACCACAGTATTTCCTTCGAAGTGGGCTCTAAGATGCTTAGATAGCATGAGTTCCCAGGTTAAGAGAGCATAGTTTGGCAGTGTTCAGGCTTACTGTTCTGCAGCTGAATCTCCTTAACCAGACAAAAAAGAAAAGGAGTACTTGTGGCACCTTAGAGACTAACAAATTAATTTGAGCATAAGCTTTCGTGAGCTACAGCTCACTTCTGTAGCTCATGAAAGCTTATGCTCAAATAAATTTGTTAGTCTCTAAGGTGCCACAAGTACTCCTTTTCTTTTTTGCGAATACAGACTAACACGGCTGCTACTCTGAAACCTTAACCAGACAATTATTTTGCAAATTCCTCATGTGATTCATTGCTATAATCTAAAACAATATGCAATTTGTTAAAAGAAAAAGCGTGCAGCTCCAAAAAACCCACTTGAGGCATTTAAGGTAACACTCATGCTGTGTGAGTCTATCTGTGTGCAGCAATGTTGTCCCTATGCCGTGATCTCACTAGATCTCACAAGCAGGGTTGGGTCACTACTTGAAATGGAGCTCTCAAGGAACACCTAGGTGCTGCTAGAAGCACTATGGGTTATTCAGCAGTTGAAACACCTACGGTCACCTAGGTGTTATGAGGTGACATTCATTAACATTTGTAAAGCATTTTGAGATCCTTAGATGAAAGGTATCTACAAAGATATCTACGAAGTATTGCTTAGAGAGAAAGAGAAATTCCAACACCTGATTCTTCATTAGAGATTCCCAAAATACTGAGCAATGGGTCACAGAGGGCCAGCTCCTCACCTGGTGTAAATCAGTATAGTTCCTCTGATTTGCTGTGCTATCACAGTCATTCTTTGTGATTAGAGCACACAAATCATCAGAGAAAAAAAGATGCTGTGACTATAGGGACTCCTTTAGCATGCGTTTTGTTTAGCTTTGGATATGAAGAGTGCCCCATTCCAGACCTCTCTGTGTAAGATTTTAGGTGTGCCATTACCTCTTGGTCTGCATAATTAAAGATGCACAAGTATCTCACACCCAATAAACCTGCTTATCAAAATCTGAGCAGAGTGTTAAGAAAATTCAAATGTTTTATAGAAAAACATATGTGAAGGTGCCTTACAAAATACATAAAACATGCAATTGATTCTCTCACAAAGGGTGTGACATGAGACCCAATCTCGAGATGCAGTTGTTAACCTGGCTATTCTAACTTGGAAGTGAATTAGCTCCTTTGGCTTACAGGCCTTCCTGCCCCTTAGAGATATGGGGTGGCACAGGCAGTAGGGAAGCTCTCTTTCTCAGTGACATCATATCTTTGTGTTTCAGAATTAACACAGCTGCAGGAGAATGTGCTGCAGCAGAAGAAACAAATCTTAATAAATCCAATTGCTAGAATAAAGATAACATGAGTGAAGACTGCAATAAACATTAAATGAATTTTCAGATAAAAAAGCATAAAAATCATGTTTAAGATATAAATACAAAAGCCAGGATATCTTAAGCTTTATTGTTTTTTGGGGATTTCCAAAGTTAATAAATTAACGACCATAAAATGAAATAATAATAGCTAAAAAATTGATAAGGTAGTAAATTTGGATTTATAGTGGGAATCAGACATGTCATGAATTTTAGTCCAGAACAAGCTGAGAAAATAAAACAATGAAAGGCATTTTTAATTGGCAACCTCTATTCCCAGACGGGATGTGTATATGTGGAAAGTTGTGTGGTTTCCTTGGAATTCTTCCATCATGGTCCAGATTTGCATGCAAGAGTCCCGGCATGCAGTGCCCTCAATCAGCAGTAACTGCAGATCTGCTTGAGGCAATGCCTGCAAGCAGCTTGCTTGGGTTAGTCCAGCAAATTGTTTTTGGGGGAGGAGAGTGTTGGGAAAATCTAGCAGACAGTTATCAGCCCAGCTCTGCCCTCTCCCTATTTGATCTCTACACTCTCCTGCAAAGGAGCTTTCATGAGGCTTTTGTGAAAGGATGCCATAAACCCAGGCTCCCCAGAATAGACGGCATCAGTGTTCAGATCTCCTAGCAATGGGTGGGGTATTAGAAAATATATTAGTTTCCAGTGACTCCTGAGTCAGATGTCCCCTCCTTGGCTGCTCTCTTGCAAAGAGAGAGAGAAGCATTGGGTGCTTAAGGAAAAAGGGGCCAGTTCTAAGCTCTTTACCGTATGTTGACAGGATAATGGCTTTGAAGGAGTAGCTTGGTATTTACTACATGAAGAAGCACATGGGTCCGTATGAATGATTACTGAAATTCCCTATAGAATTTCGGACTCCTTTAAATGGCATAACACAAAACCCAAGAATTTCCAGAATCTGGAAACAGTATGAGAAAATGTAATACTAATAAAAATACCAAAGCAAATGCAGAACCAATTCAACAAAGATGAACTATCCTCTAGATAAGCACTGAACTATTCATGGATGACATTTGTGTCCACTGTAAAACAGCTGTCCTGTGTCACAAATCATATGGTCTAAGAATTATTGGTATCACTCCCTGGTTCTAGACATACAGAAACATCACAAGGAAACTATACAAACTCTGCTGGGTAATTAGGAGGGCGGATGGGCATGCACGGTTAATACTGCATGGATTTCCACTTTTTAACTTGTGGTCAATCCCACACTTTATCCCTATCTTCTTGCGTTGGAGTTTTGGAAGGGCTATTTTAGATCTGTCCCTTGAAGGTAATGTCGATTTATAAATCAGAATGGTGTTATGTGTGCTTTCTCCACTTTTAGCTTCTGGACCCTGTGTGAGTGGATGTCCCAAGTTAGTTTCAATCCAGTGGAAGCAATAACTTTTAGTTATTTTAATGACAGCCACTTTAACACTAAACAAATTGATTATGATTAGTTTATCACAGTGAATTAAAGATAAGGAAATGGAAGTGTCTCCCTATTTACTGAAACAAAGCTGAAAAATTGGATTTCCAGTCATTTTTCATGAAATGCTGGCTGTCTTTGCATACATCTGAACAGAAGGTGGCACTTCAGAGTCTTTTAGTAACTGTTTCTTGAATGATCTAGCACTGACCTGAGAGACTTTGAGGGTGCCCAATAAATAATATGACAAAAAGGGTGAAGAAAACATTGAGCGAGTGACTAACCTATCTGTCCTTCATGTACAATTGTAAATGTGAATAATCAGAGAAATTTTCCCCACTTAAACAAGGCTTCTGCCTGAAAGACAAGCGTTGCATGGACACAAAGGAGGAAAGAAAAGGAGTACTTGTGGCACCTTAGAGACTAACAAATTTGTTAGTCTCTAAGGTGCCACAAGTACACCTTTTCTTTTTGCGAATACAGACTAACACGGCTGCTACTCTGAAAGGAGGAAAGGGGATTCTGTCCTCATCTGTATGTCGCCTTACAAGTTTTTGTTTTCTGGAAAACAGCAAATTCTAGACTGAATATAATTTTAAAAACGATTTAAATAATACTGAAATTGTTTATTTAAAGCTAATAGCAGAGTTTTATAAAACCATGGACCCTTGCATTGGTTTGTTACTGATTTCCAGGATGGCAAATGATAGGTCATGAAAGGACAACATTGCACAGCAATAGCTAAAATTACAATGCGCTGATAGGCTGAGACGAAGCAGGTGGAATTTCAGACCAAAGGATTTTCTTTTATTGGAAAAGTTACGAATAGTTGAAAATATGAGAACTCAGATAATATTAATTAAAAGAGGAAAGTTACAAGGATTATTTAATGGCAATACACTTTTTTCTTGTTCATAACTCCTGAAATATAAAAATTCTGCACAGAAATGAAGGGTAGGAGTGGTCACTGTTAACTAGAATGCTGCGTCTAGCAGTCAGAGTATTCTAACTCCTTCTGTGGTAAAAGTTCTGGGAACTGATGTCCCATGTGCGTTGCAAAGAGATACAACAACGAGGAGGAGACTGAGTATGACTAGAAGTAGCCCAAGCGGGGTCTGCACTGGAGGGCAACTGGGGGAAGTGGTAAATTGAGGCCTAGCCAGGCTCACCCTCCTCCCCACACCTGTCTGGACCCAGAACTGTGTAGGGAAGACCTCACCACCCATCTCTGGTGGTACCCTACCATGTAGCCCTGGGGGAGAACTGTAGAGAGCCGCCAGCCAAAGCCCCAGCTGGTAGGATCAGAACCAGGCAGAGCAGGGGCCACTGGGTATTCCGAGCCCTTCCTACAGCTTGACTGGACTTTCTCTGCTCTGTGCTGATTGGCCGTTTGCTCCAAACCCGCTCCCCCGGTCTCTTCACCTCAGCATCACTCCACACCTGCACCCTTACTCTCCCCTCCCCTACCCCGTCCCCCTCAACTCTGCCCCTCCCTTCCCTGTTCTTTCCATGGAGCTGATCCCCTCATAAGTAACCACCCCCCACTTCCCCCACCAATAAATCCCGACACTGACATGCCGTTTGCTGCCATCACGTAGGTCCCTGCTGGTGGGTTCCAGCCCCTCCCACCTTGTGTCTGTCTGGTCTATTGAGACTGGACACTCTTCAGGCAAGAACAGACTGCCCCTCTATGTCTGCAACACCTAGCACAACGGGGCCCTGTTCTTGGCTGGGCTTTAGACACTAATGTAATTAATGTGATTTAATAATAAAACAGTAGGTGAAGGGTGCACCTAAGAACAGTGTATTTACTGCCAGCTCCGAGGGGGACAGTTCCTTCAACTCCTAAATGAAAAGTTCCTTCCTCGAGGACCAAACACCTAAGAAGTTTGCATCTTGTCAAAGGGAAAATATTCCTTGGCACCAATCTCTAACCTACTTATAAGGTGCAAGTGAGAACTCTGCCAAACTGGGACTTTTTAAAACTGAAAAACAGTGCACAGACAGCATATTTCCTTATATAAGACGGCCTGAAAGTCCCTCGCTTACCATAGTTAATATTTTAATCAGCCTTTTCTTTGTTGCTTTCTGTTTTACCAACACTAACAAAGTAGCTTGACTCATGCGATTGCACAGAAATACTGCACTCCCTGAAGAGGAGTTCATTATTCACACAGTCATTTCCGCTTCTTCAAGTCCCAGGAACATGTGCAGACTATTCTTTGGGGCAGCTTCTCAAACATTCCAACTTCAAGGGATATTAAAAAAACACCACAAAGAACCACCACTTGTCCAGCAGGGAGGTTGGTGAAGATATTGGCATATTTGTTGTATGCCTTTTGTTGTATGTTCTGCTCTGGGTCTTCTCCATGTCTTAAGTCCCCATCAATATGGAAGTAATAGTATCATTAAGTCTGTTCATTCCCCCTCCTCAGTCCATCCTTGGTCTCTCTGTTGAGAATTCCAGGAAAGGAGACAATGACAACTGTTTACAGAGAATTGGACTGGACAATTCACTTCAGGAGGACACCAACCACTCATGCAAAACGGAAAATGTACTTATTTTCTGTACATGATAAGACTAATTCCAGCCACCATTAACCTGGGTTATAATCGACAGGAAGCCAAATTTTCAATAGTGTTCAAAGCTAGATTTTTAAGTGCTGTATCACTGACTAGGCCAGATTTTTAAAAAGTTCCAGATGTTGGGTTTTGACTCTGAACTCTTTTGAAAGTCCGCACCAGTGACTAACACTTTATTAACATCTTGTTTAACTTGAAGCATATGTACAGCTGCCTTGCAGGATAGGGCACAGGTAAATTATAATAAATAACTCCAGAGGTCGTAGTTTGGTTTGCAGCTGACAAGGGATGAGCAACAGTAGTGAAAACAAAAAAAAACCAAAGCTCAGCTATAATAAAACCCCACTGCTGGTCACAGACCTGGCTGGCTGTGTGATATAATGCTGCTGCCGAGGAAAATTTCAAGGACACCAGAGGGGTCAGCTTTGCTGCTGGAGCCAAGTCAACTATAGAGAAATCTAGTCCATCATCATCCTGAAGGTGCAATGGCAATTGATTATGCCAATTTCAGATATGTTCCAGTAGGACTAGGCATGCATTTCTTCTCTTGTGGCCTGGGAATGGGAGAAGCAGGGATGTGACACCCCTACAAAAGCAAGGTTGTGCCGTGTCTTCATTGTTTCAACTAGGTTTCTACCAACTCTGTTTTTATTCTGATTTAGCCTTGAGCCTATGCTCGGCCTCACTAGGAACCCACTGAACATGTTAGTGTGTGCTCATACAGATCTTAATATTAAAGATATACATACGATCTGCCTTTGTGTCCATGTGTAGACAGTGCCTAGCAAATTGTGGGCGCTGTCAGAAGACAGATCACAGTCGTTCTAGTCATAAACCAGAAACCAGGAGTTCACTTGACTAAAGAGAGATAGTGCTATTGCAATGTGAGACTGGGACAGGCAACCCCAGAAGGTGAGAAATGTCTTTTCCTTGACCCTTTTTCGTGCAGCTCAGTCCTTTGAAATGTTACTTTCTCCCTCCCTATCTCCCAGCAGTTGCTGTTACCCCAGTCCAAGGGAACCCATTTCAGGAAAAGAACTAGAAACGTACAGGAAAACACCTAGTGTAGGGATGGAAGACATTCTGCCTGTTTGCCAGTTGAGAAGTCTGCTTCAGATTCAGCCACACCCTCACGCCAATCTACCAGAGACAGACCCCAGTCAGGATAACGCAGCTTCTTTAGGTTTCAGAGTGGAAGCCGTGTTAGTCTGTATCAGCTTCTTTAGGTCTCTCTGGGATGTCCTGGCCTCCTACAGGGAGAGCACAATGCAGTGGACTGCAACTGTCAGTGTCTTTCTCTATTGGGGTCCTTATTGAACAAAATAAGGGCCTCACTTCCTACAACAACAGGGGCAGTGTACAGAGGTGATAAAATGACTTCCTTGAGCTAACCCCTGTACAGGCTCAAGAGAGAGCTACACCCAGCCCTCCTGTGCCAGAAAGACATGCGGACTCCATGCAGGGATTGCAGAAGACTGTACACCCAGAACAGGTAGGTTTAAATTAAATAATCACCAGCGACTGAGGCCAGAGCAGAAAATTGTGTATGTCCCTCCACGCAAGAGGCAGCTTGCTCCCCATTAAATGTGATTGCTGCTGCAAGTACCAGGCACCTTGTGACAAATGGAGACTATAGCAGTGTCCCCCAACTGGGACAGGGACTAATGCCATCATGCTTATGCTGTTTGAATCCTAACATGATTAGTGGCTTTTGATATTGTTGCATTTGTAACAAGATTATGCATCTGTAGTATTTCTGAAATCCCCTGCCCATTTCTCACACAGTTTGTTGTTCTGGGCATGCTGCCATAGAGTGAGATCAGGCAACGATTACCAGGGCACTGCAAAGGCACCCAAAGAGCACAGGATTCCTTCCACAACCGCTTGTTAAAATTGCTCTTTGTACGAAGATGAATAATATTTGCAAAGGACTGGAAAAGTCCCTCTCTAAGCTGATTCCAGGCTGCAGTAAGCACCTTTGGGAAGCCAACATGACGGTTTCATTAGTGAATCTTACCCTGTTTCACATTCCTTGTGAATTCCTTGTGAACTCATTAAAATAAAATTACAATTTTGTGACAGACTTTGCCTTTCACTACTGTTTACTGGCCAGGATGTAGTAACTCAAAGCTGATCCCATCAGACGGGGACTCAATAAGCTCAGTTAAATGTGCTGTTGGCCCCAGACCAGTTCTTAGAGCACAGGCAGCTACAGCACAAAAAGACCAACCTCACTGTCACTAACTTCCCCTTTCCCTGCGCCAGTCTCAGCACAGACTCCAAGGACTGCACAAGCCATGAATGGGTGATGCAGTCTGAACTCCTCGTTACCTCATCCATACTGGGTCCTACCAGTCAGTAAAGCCAGAAAGCAAAGTGATTGGAGGAGGACAGATCATACATACAAATGACAGAGAGTTTTAATTATGATCTTTGACAGTCTTCCTTAAGGGCAACAATGAACCCAACCCAATCCTTATTTAAAAGAATGGGTCACAGCAACAGAACTGCAAACTCCAGCGTCGCCTTGTGCTGTCCCTGTGCCAGAGGCCAATGAGACGGTGAAGGACACTTTCACAGACTGCATGCTCCGTATTCCACTTACTGCAACTTTATGGAAGAGTTTTGCTTACAGGGGTTTTGGGAATGGAGCATTTGCTAAAAACAGAATGCAATGGGCTTTCTATACCAAGGAAAGGGGGAAGCGTCACAGTTGTCTCCCCTCTCTATAGGGGTACACAGCATAGAAGGGCAGGCCCAGAAGAGGGTAATTAATGTCACAGAACACTGGAAAGTAGTGACTGGGAGGAATTCCATGAAAGGAGTGGAGTTGGGAGGAGATCAGAAGCCTTTGCTCCTTTTGCACATGGCTGCATTGTAGCCCTATGGCTAAAGGAAGCCCAGTGATATTTGTGCTTGGGTCCTAAGCGGCAGGATGTTGTTTTGTGTTCTTTCATGGAGCACATATTTCCCCAGTGTTCAGACGCTATCCAGGTTGGAGAATCCTGGATTCCCAGCCTCAGTTAGTTTGGCTTACTGCACAGAATATGTCAATGCTTTTCTGACAATCTGGTGCCCATAAAGTTAAGCCAGCTACACTCAGTTTCCATTCCAGCCAGCAAGCAAAGCAAGAGACCAGTACAGGACCCAGCCTAAGAACATATTAATGCTCGTCTCTCAAGCATTTTACATTAAAAATCAATGTGGTTAACACAGGTGCCTAGTTAAACTTGTGTGGCAAGTGCCCTTGGGAACAAGGGCAGGAAGAAGGTTTACTTAATGTTTGTCCTTTGTTTCTATCTAAGAGTGTGAGTGTGTGTGTGTGTGGGGGGGGGGGGGGGGATTTCCACTCCCTCCTTTTCCTGTGTGGAATCCTCCTTGGACACATTGTGGCCCTCGCTCCGAGTGCTGTGCAGCCAAGGCTCTAGCTGCGTTCCAGATGAATGTCAGACTAGATGCTGGAACACTAATACTGATCCTGGGACATGAGCCAGAGAAGAGTGGGCAGTACAGACAAGTCGGCTAGGATTGGATGAGCTGCAGTGGGCTATAAGAGGGGTGCAGGGAATAGCTATTTTCAAAATTACTTTCTTGAATGGCTCCCTCTTCTGGGAGGCCTGTGCTTATTTACTTGTAAAAATCAATCTGCTGAACCGTGGAACCCAAGCTAATTAACCACAAGGCCCATACAGCAAGCAGTGCATCTCTTCATACCAACCAGCTATGCAACAGCAGCCATACCATTGCACCTGTGCAAACTCACCTTTTCTGACCTCTTTCTATTCCCTCGTAGGGAATCTGATGCTTTCTCTTTGCCAAGCTCCCACAATCTCCTGTTCCCCATACCTGCTTGCCATGTGTCTGACTAGAATTAGATCAGTGGTGTAAATTCACCACCATTTTTATATATAATTAGCTATGTGGAGGCCAACATTACATCCCCTGCTGTCCTTAGAAGCTAGGTAACCATGATACACTCAATCCACTTAGTTAAAGGAGTCCTTAAAATGAATTCTTGCTTAAAACATGCAAAAGGAGTTTCATTAGCTTTTTTTTATTGGAGAGGTAAAAAACGCCAAAGCCTGTGTGTCTGTGGCTATGTTAATGCTGGGCTGGGATCCCAGCCAAGGCATTAAGTGAAATCGAATTCCTGAAACCAGCTTTAATCAGCAGATTTTTAAGGTTACAATTACTCTCTCCTCTATAAGGCTTGCCAAGGTTAATTCTGTCCTGAGCATGCAGAATTAATGGGCTGGACAGAGAGGAACATTTTTTTCATTATTTTCTTTAAGTTTACAAAATCTCTAGAAGAAAAGGAGCCACATTTCTGAACCACCTGAAGGGAAAAGCCACTTCAACAGTTTATTGATTTCTGTTCTGAAAACAGATACAAATATGAAAATGTGAAGTTTGTCGCCTTCCGGATGAGAATTCAACGCAAGAACAGGCAGCAATTTGTCTTTAAAGGGAAATGCTAAGTGGAATCCTCTGAGTTGCCTCTTTCTGTGTTCAGAGTTGGAAAAATGCTTCTTTGTCTCCAGTAAAGACAAGGAAAGCATTCTGCTTCCCCTTGCAGCCTGATGCATCAAGGGAAAAGGGGACTGATTCCTACTCCCCAAGAGCTACACCAGCTCAGCAGGGACACCTCCTGCCCACAATGGTCTATAGTCACCACGTGGCATGCACGTCTCACCTCGTCAAAAGTTACATTACAGACAAAAATTCATTCTCCCAAGGAACTGGCAAAAAGTAGACACAATAGGACGTGTGTATGTGAGAGGGGAGAACGTCACACAAACTACAAAAGCATTTTGGGCAACAGACCGTGCACTGTACTGGGTGAACAATGCAACAGACTACCCCATCCCGAGCTGGAAAAGGTCAGTGTTTCTATGACTGAGGAAAGTCCAGGGTCTCTGTGTAGCCCTCGCTCAGCCACCATCCTTGTCCTCTCCTCTCACGGTGCTGAAACTGATCCCATCTCATCCCAAAGGGTGTAAAAGCAGAGGGAGGAGTTCCACCTTGGTCCCCATACAAACAGGGAGGGAGAAAGGGAAAAAGCTTGTCACAAACAGGGAATAGTTTGGTCTAGTGGACTAAGCACACGACCAGGAGCTGGGTGACCTCGAGCATTAGTCCTCAGTTCCAACACTGAGTATCTGTGTGACCCTGTGCTAATCCCTGACCCACCCATACTTCCCTCCTCCCCTCTGTAAAACTGAGATGATCATTGTGACTGAGGGTCTGTATTTGTCAATGAGTTAAAATCCCTGCTGCCATGTGGGTTAAGCCTTTAGCTAAAAGTTAGCGTTCTAATCTGTAAAAACTGGCTCCATTTGATTCTTGGGGCCCTTGTGCCATATTAGCCCCCCAAATTATTCCACAATTACCTGACCTAGTATTCCTCAACTGCTATGCCACCTGACTGGCCTTCAGCACCAACTGGTGCCATGCATGGCCTGCTGTGTTCAGTGGGTGATGCATGTTCATGGGTGCTAGAAGGGAAAGATAATGGCAGAAGAACACAAGGTAGAAAAAGAAGATCTTGGATGGATGTTGTGGTATTTTGGGTGGATCAAAAGGGACTATAGATCCACAAAAAGATTAATAGAGCATAGTACAGAATGAGTTACCATGGCTGCAAATCTCCAGTAATTGACACACAAAAGGAAGATAATGAATATGGAATAGAATGATGTTAAGAATGAGTTATAAGAGTCCATAAGCTGCATTTCTAAATGCAGACAGATATGCTCAATGGACCACTGGCAGGCCAGAAACTATCTGCTTGGAAAGGAAGTTAAGGAAGTTAATTACAGGTTTCAGAGTAGCAGCCGTGTTAGTCTGTATTTGCAAAAAGAAAAGGAGTACTTGTGGCACCTTAGAGACTCTGTGTATATAAATCTCCCCACTGTATTTTCCACCGAATGCATTGGATGAAGTGAGCTGTAGCTCACGAAAGCTTATGCTCAAATAAATTTGTTAGTCTCTAAGGTGCCACAAGTCCTCCTTTTCTTTAAGGAAGTTAATTAGCATGTCTAAAGACCTTTCTTCAGATGACAATCACCCTGAGGATACAAAATGTTTACAAACATCTATTGTGGATCTATCTACAAAGAATTATGGTGAAAGAGGCTGTCTGATATGATGATATACCAGAACGAGTGAGTAAACACCCGGGTAGAGGAATGGGCAACATGGGATAGATCACTTTATGATTTCCTGTTCTGTTCATTCCCTTTGAAACATCTGGCATTGGCCACTGTTGGAAGACAGGCTTCAGAGTAGCAGCTGTGTTAGTCTGTATTCGCAAAAAGAAAAGGAGTACTTGTGGCACCTTAGAGACTAACAAATTTATTTAAGCATAAGCTTGCGTGAGCTACAACTCACTTCATCGGATGCATTCAGTGGAAAATACAGTGGGGAGATTTATATACAGAGAGAACATGAAACAATGGGTGTTACCATACACACTGTAAGGAGAGTGATCACTTAAGATGAGCTATTACAAGCGGGGAATGGGGAGGGGGAAACCTTTTGTAGTGATAATCAAGGTGGGCCATTTCCAGCAGTTGACAAGAACGTCTGAGGAACAGTGGGGGTGGGGAGAAGGGGGGAATAACATGGGGAAATAGTTTTACTTTGTGTAATGACTCATCCACTCCCAGTCTCTATTCAAGCCTAAGTTAATTGTATCCAGTTTGCAAATTAATTCCAATTCAGCAGTCTCTCTTTGGAGTCTGTTTTTGAAGTTTTTTTGTTGAAGAATAGCCACTCTTAGGTCTGTAATCGAGTGACCAGAGAGATTGAAGTGTTCTCCAACTGGTTTTTGAATGTTATAATTCTTGACGTCTGATTTGTGTCCATTTATTCTTTTACGTAGAGACTGTCCAGTTTGGCCAATGTACATGGCAGAGGGGCATTGCTGGCACATGATGGCATACATCACATTGGTAGATGTGCAGGTGAACGAGCCTCTGATAGTGTGTCTGATGTGATTAGGCCAACCTTCCACACAAACTTCCTCGTGGCTGGACTTTACAAAAACTAGACAAGCCATTTACAACACACACTTTGCTTCTCTACAAAAGAAAAAGGGCACTAACCTATCTAAACTACTACATGCCACAAGGGACCACAACAGTGGTTCCCTTAACCCACCCAGCAATATTGTTAATCTATCCAACTATACTCTTAGTCCAGCAGAAGAATCTGTCCTATCTCGGGGCCTCTCCTTCTGCCCCTCCACCCCCATGAACATGATACTGTGGTTCTGTGGTGACCTAGAATCCTATTTTCGACATCTCCGACTCAAGGAATATTTCCAACCCACCTCTGAACAACATACTAGCCCACAGAGACCTTCCTACCAACACTACAAAAAGAAGGATTCTGGGTGGACTCCTCCTGAAGGTCGAAACAACAGATTGGACTTCTACATAGAGTGCTTCCGCCGTTGTGCACGGGCTGAAATTGTGGAAAAATAGCATTACTTGCCCCATAACCTTAGCTGTGCAGAACACAATGCCATCCGCAGCCTCAAAAACAACTCTGACATCATAATCAAAAAGGCTGACAAAGGAGGTGCTGTCGTCATCATGAATAGGTCGGAATATGAACAAGAGGCTACTAGGCAGCTTTCCAACACCACTTTCTACAAGCCATTACCCTCTGATCCCACTGAAGGTTACCAAAAGAAACTACAGCACTTGCTCAAGAAACTCCCTGAAAAAGCACAAGAACAAATCCACACAGACACACCCCTGGAACCTCGACCTGGGGTATTCTATCTGCTACCCAAGATCCATAAACCTGGAAATCCTGGACACCCCATCATCTTAGGCATTGGCACCCTGACAGCAGGATTGTCTGGCTATGTTGACTCCCTCCTCAGGCCCTACGCTACCAGCACTCCCAGCTATCTTCGAGACACCACTGACTTCCTAAGGAAACAACAATCCATCGGTGATCTTCCTGAAAACACCATCCCGGCCACTATGGATGTAGAAGCCCTCTACACCAACATTCCACACAAAGATGGGCTACAAGCCGTCAGGAACAGTATCCCTGATAATGTCACAGCAAACCTGGTGGCTGAACTTTGTGACTTTGTCCTCACCCATAACTATTTCACATTTGGGGACAATGTATACCTTCAAATCAGCAGCACTGCGATGGGTACCCACATGGCCCCACAGTATGTCAACATTTTTATGGCTGACTTAGAACAACGCTTCCTCAGCTCTCGTCCCCTAATGCCCCTACTCTACTTGCGCTACATTGATGACATCATCATCATCTGGACCCATGGAAAAGAAGCCCTTGAGGAATTCCACCAGGATTTCAACAATTTCCATCCCACCATCAACCTCAGCCTGGACCAGTCCACATAAGAGATCCACTTCCTGGACACTACGGTGCTAACAAGCGATGCTCACATACCCTACACTACCCTATACTGGAAACCTACTGACCGTTATTCCTACCTACATGCCTCCAGCTTTCACCCAGATCACACCACATGATCCATTGTCTACAGCCAAGCTCTGTGATACAACCCCATTTGCTCCACCCCTCAGACAGAGACAAACACCTACAAAATCTCTATCATGTATTCTTACAACTACAGTACCCACCTGCTGAAGTGAAGAAACAGATGGACAGAGCCAGAAGAGTACCCAGAAGTTACTTACTACATGACAGGCCCAACAAAGAACATAACAGAACACCACTAGCCATCATCTTCAGCCCCCAATTAAAACCTCTCCAAGGCATCATCAAGGATCTACAACCTATCCTGAAGGACGACCCATCACTCTCACAGATCTTGGGAGACAGGCCAGTCCTTGCTTACAGACAGTCCCCCAACCTGAAGCAAATACTCACCAGCAACCACACACCACACAACAGAACCACTAACCCAGGAACCTATCCTTGCAACAAAGCCCGTTGCCAATTGTGTCCACATATCTATTCAGGGGACACCATCATAGGGCCTAATCACATCAGCCACACTATCAGAGACTCGTTCACCTGCACATCTAAAAGGTTTTCTTCCTTCCCCCACCCCTTCATGCTGGTAATAACTCATCTTAAGTGTAATAGTGGTAATAGCTCATCCTTAGAGTGTGTATGTTAACACCCATTGTTTCATGTTCTCTGTGTATATAAATCTCCCCACTGTATTTTCCACTGAATGCATCTGATGAAGTGAGCTGTAGCTCACAAAAGCTTATGCTCAAATAAATTTGTTAGTGTCTAAGGTGCCACAAGTACTCCTTTTCTTGTTGGAAGACAGGACACTGGGCTAGATGGACCATTGGTCTGATCCAATATAGCCATTCTTATACGTCAGGCATATTGAAGCACTGGATCTGGACCTGGGAGTTGAGAACCAGGTTCTCAGAGTGTGTGTTCTGGGAAAACAGAGGAGGGAGATGGGCTACTGACAGCAGATCTTTGACAAAAGTGAGTAAAATGTAAGATTTCCTTTTATTATCCTGTAAATAAGCTGAGAGGGCTTTCTCTAGCTTATGAGAAGTTTAAATTTAGATGCGTTACCCAAATTGCTTCTTTTATTTTACAACCACTTTCTCTCTATTTTCAATAAATCTTGTTTTTAATGCAAGTCTTAGGCAGCTGCATGGGTAATTGCTCACAGAGCCCCCCAAAGAGAACAGCCTCTGTAAGGAGAAGTGGTGAAGGCTGTCTGGAGCCCTCACCCCACTCAGAGATCCCAGGCTATACCTGCACATTGAGCTGAACGTGTAATTTCCACCTTGGGTAGAGGCACACATGCTAGCTTTGATTGAGCTAGTGCATTAAAAAGAGAAGTATAGCCACCCCGGCACCAGCAGTGGGACATGGTAGACACCTCAGTAAGTACCCAGGGTCCCAGGTGGGATTGTACTCAGGGCGGCCATCCCATCCCTCTGCTTTGCAATGCTACACTATCAAAGTTAGCACATATACATGCACCAAAGCTAGAAATCACACCTCCAGCTTGAAGTGTGCATGAATGCTTACACAAAGGCCTGAAGCAGAGGTGTCCTCCTTCAAAAGGGGTTGTGTTAAGGGTGGTGGTCAGGTAAACAAGCCAGAAGAGTGCAGAGCAGTGAGGAGACACAAAGGATGTAATAAGAATAAACTAACGAATGTTTACAAAGGTTCTAAGGAGTTAATCCCGTAACCATCAGCTACCTGAGCCTAAGGAGACTATCCAATACCCTACAAAGGCACCAATATAACTACAAATAAAAGGGACTGATATTATTTCTCTTGCCTACCCAAATTTCTCATGGACTTAGCTGGGAATTTTGGGTGTGCAAGAAATGTAAGATTTTGTCCTGAAACTTCTGTCACCTCAGGAGATTCCTCTCTGCGCGGATGACTCAGCTAGCTCTGTACTGCCTCCTTGTGACTGCTACAGTTTGCTGGCCAAAGGGTTGTCAGAACAGACTAATTTTCTGTAGCTCTCCCCATCTGGAGGGTGGTGAAAGGACTTGGGGTTTATCCTCTTAATATCTGCCGAGGAAAAGAAACCAAAGAAGAAGATTCAATGAAACTGTGTGCTAAAGGCTGGGAAGTGTTTGAGGTTAAAGCTGGCACTGTCTCTTCATTCTCTGAACGAGCCAGCAGACTCTCCATATCATGCCAGAAACAGAGACTGCTGGTGAAGCAGAAATTTTGGAGTCTGAATATGCAAAATCAAGGTCTCACCCTTCCTCTCCTATGCTAAATTCTTTGCAGTAACACAGGATTGTGTTAGGTTTCAGAGTGGTAGCCGTGTTAGTCTGTATCAGCAGAAAGAACGAGGAGTACTTGTGGCACCTTAGAGACTAAAATTTATTTGAGCATAAGCTTTCATGGGCTAAAGCCCACCTCATCAGATGCAACAGGTTTGTGTGGAGCTATCATTTTTTCAATGTCTTCTGTGCAAGCAACTTAATCTAGCTCAAAGATTGGTTAACCTCCTGACAATTTGCAAAAACTATGCCATTGGCTTTGCACTCAGAATCCCCCATCCACAATTAGAGGAAGAACACTGTAGAGTTTCTTTTGGATGTGAAACTTGTATAAGTCTCTAGAGAGGCTCAGCTACAGCTAGCTTCTGTCTATGCCGGCAGTATGCTGTTCCCTAAGAGTCAGACCCTTGTAGATCCCACTACACCTTACTAATGAATGGTCAGTTGACTTGAAAGGCCCTCTTCCAATAGAGACAGCTATTTCTGCACATAGACTTGCCCATTTTAAATGCATTTCACAGATTATGTTACCAATGTGCTGAAAACTGGAAAAATACCAAAGTGTTTGTGGATTTTTTTTTTATGGCTGAGCTCCTTAATGTTATTGTGTCTTATTTAAAAAAAATACCTGATAGTGGTGAGGTGCTCTTCTTTAACAAGAACACCTTGAGGATGAAAATGGAAAAGCAAGAGAACCAGAAATTCAAGACAGAGCTGGACAAGCTTTGAAATCCTTCTCCCCACTGAATTACGTTTGTGGATATTTTAAAAAGTAAAATCCTTATGGATTTTGTTCAGGTTTTCACACAATTCCCCTAATAAAAAGTTAAACCAAATCATATAAAACCTGTATCTCTCAAATGTTGAGAAATATACCTGGGTAATTATTTTGGCACGAGTCCTCAACTTTCATAATATCCCTACTATTTGCACACATCATGGACACATTTAGTGCAGAATAATGGGAAAATGGGGGGTTTTCTGCCTCCTAACCAGAGCTGAGACAGGTGACAGCTCCAGTTTCTCACTCACAGCCCGGCATGAATTCTCCTGCCATGATTCCTTTCCCAGGCAGCAAGCTTTCAGCAAATGTAAATCAGAAGATCGCCTTCCTTCCCCATTCAACAAGCAATTTCTTTAGAGCCCCCTCTCTCCCCTCTGCCTGACAGCCAATTTCTCAGGACTTTCTTGCTTCTCCCTGATAGAAGAAAAGAGACAGAAGAATTAACCTGCGTGCAAAAGGGCATGCTTCCCATATACCAACCCCTAACAATATGAGATTTACACTGAAATCCCTAAACAAACGGTCTTTTCAAAGAAACATACTCCTGGCACAACTAAAATGCCCCAAATAAAGGAACCTGATTAGCAAACAAGTTAAATCCATAAAATAGTTAAATGAGAAAATCTACTTTGCACAAACCTGTTCACACAGGATGAGAAATTCCCTCTGAAAGGACTCCTGAAGTCAATGAATGAACGTGTAAAAGAAAGAGATCCCTTCCCTGGCCAGGTTGTGCATAGGGAGGCCCCATGTTATCCTGCACTCTTACAGAACCCTGCCTGCCTCTGAAACAAGATGGGCCAGATAACAGAATTCAAGCCACACATCCCAGGAGGTAATTCACAACAGTCTATTCACCTAGAAGTCCAGGTCTATAGGTCCCCCATTAGGAGAATAAATTATATTGGGGTGTCAGCTTCTGCCAGGAGGACTGACTGGTACTGGAACAATAAAACAAAGAGACACTAAGTACAGTGACACAGATCAAAGGGGGATAATTCTGGACTTTTATTCCATTAGAATCTCAGAATTAAAAACGTCTTTGTTAAGTTTCTTTGCAAGACTGGCATTTACCACCTAGGGCTCACACCCTGCCATTCCTAGGTACGTGCACTTCCGAATCTCCAGTTTCTACAAGCAAAATACCTCTGCCCTGTGGTTCTTGCTGCAAACTGAGAGCTCAGTCCCCACCTTGAAGAGAATGAAACAACGACAACCTTGGGCCCCAATGACTACCTAGATTTGCAGACACACACTAGGTTCCATTTTGTACTGGCTCTTTCCATAGGTAGAGAAAATACTTCTATATTTCTTTGGAAAGTGTAGTTGATCTTAATTGTTCTAAGATTAGCTTTTAAAAGCAATATTTTTGGTGCCCACAGTAGAAAGTTTAAATTGCAGATAGGAACATAATGCAAATGGTTAAGAAATGAGGGACAAGGAATGGAGAGACAACAGGGTAACAATTGTTTTAATGGCTTGTGATACTGACAGGCACGCTGGATGAAAAGCCATCATTGCTGTTGTTAGGCCTCATGTTGTTAAGCAATGTGTACTTAGGCCTAGCAGCTAATCATGCATCCATTAAACAACTGTATGGCACTGTGTATTCTCCTGTAATTACACCTGTATTTTCAGAGCTCCTCCACAGATTTTCATCAGGGATAATGTATTGCCTCGCAGCAGCAGCAACCGCAGCCATGATCAAACCTCCTAGGAAAGTGAGTGAGGATCTAACTTTATTCTTAATGAAAAGATATGGGTCTCTTAAATTAACTACAGTCTCCGAGCCCAATCAAGTTCTGCTCTTAACCCCAGCACTGCAAATTATCTACTCTGCTATATAAGAGGCTTGGGAAAGAGGGAATGCTGTATTTTAAACCGTGTAATGATGTGCTGGCTGCATGTGGTACAAATTTCCTTGGATGTATAAATGGGAAAGAAACAGGTTTTATGTCGTTATTCTGCTCATTTAAAATATGAGCAGTCAGATTCCAACACAGCCCGAACCAGCACTGTTCTGGTAGGTAATCTTGCAGGCATAATGTAAAAGTTGTGTGCCATGGAGCCCTTAGGAACTTGTGGATCATTTAATCCAACCTGCCTTTGTGGGCTTGCAAAGACACCTCAGCGCTTCTTCTTGGGAAGGAGAATGAAAAAGAAACATGCAACTTTTCACACAATAACCTGAGTTTCAGAGGAATAACTCAAAAAGTACAAATCTGTTCTCTTGCATTTATCTTGAATGTTCCCTTTATTTATTTATTTAAATATGGATATGTAGCAATTATTCCCGTTTTTTCACTGACATTTTATGGTATTTTACTATTTTAAAAGCCCCAGCAGTTTTAAAGTGCTTATTTCCCAGCAGATGCACTCTCCATCCAGTCTTCCTGAAACTGATGTACCCAGACTGTGTGTAAGTAGTTATCAATATTCACCACAGGTCACTGGTTGTTTGCAGTAAAATTTTTGTTTTGTACCTTGGAGCAATTTTCCATCTGTGTTTGTAAAGAGAACCCAGGAAATTCTCTCTTAATGAAACTGAAAGGCCAGAGCAGGGTTAAGAGAGTCAGGACAACAACAAAAACCTATTGGTATTTATGATCAGGTGCTCATTTCCCCCCAAATTAGCAAGCACTGAAAAAACCTCAAAACTTTCTACAAGTGTCATCTGCCTTTTCAAACAGATCTGAAATAAGTGCCCTCTGAGATCAGGTTATCTTGTAGCAGATGGTCTTTCCTTCAGGACACAGAGGCTAAAACCACAGACACGTTCCAAATCCATTTAAACATCAGATTATGTTCATTCCTGTCAGCTAAAGAGCTGGGAGACTTCACCAGTTCCAGCCTGCTCCATTAATCAAAATTCAGTAAGAAAAGCCAACGTGCTGCTATAAAATCCCCTAACTTGATGCCAGCACTATGCACAGGGATTCCAATGCCATCAATCTTACTTTCTCTCCCTTAATGCTAGATTGTGGCTAGGGAAGAGGAAGGGGTGATGGAGGCTTGGTCAAGTGAGCAACACCAGGAGAGGTGATTTTCTGACATGTCTCGTAGGGCAGAACGACACAAAGTTGATGGGGACATGTTAGGAAACCAGCCTAAACACTCCTTTAAAAAGATCAGTCCTAATTTGCCTGCCTAGGAGTTGGCGGGGTAACAGCAGCTGAACCTTGCAGCAGCAAGGAACCCAACAGAAGGGAAGTCAGGCTGCACTTGAGATTGTTATTTTGTTCTAATAAGCAAAATATTGTCATAACACAGAGAGGCACTCACAATTTCCCCAACACAGCACATCCTCCAACAAAAACATTGCTAAACATGCCCCATCCCTGTCCTCAAAACTACTGGTCTTAGCAAAACACAGACATTAAATGTGTTTACATTTGTTTTTCAAATTATTCAGAGGGGGTCTTGATTCAGCAAAATATTAGTGCACATGCGTCTCTTTCAGCACATGAGTGATCCCATCCCTAGTCAGCAAAGCATCTGAGCAGGGTTTTAAACCTCATGGAAGTCAACGGGATTTACGCACACGCTTTAGTGCTTTGCTGAGTAGGAATGAGATCACTCAGATGCTTAAGTGCTTTGCTGAATGCAGGCCACAGTGCTCACTTTACTCAGGAGAAAATACTGACATGAGATTCAAGGCAGTGGAAAACCAGGTCCTTAGTCTTCAAGAAACAGGATGAGAGACCAAAATATAATCTCACTTGGGAAAACTTTATTTTCTTGGAGAATATAGAGCAGTCCTGACTTCCACTAATGAGGGCGGGGGAGGGGGAGTGTAGAGCAAGTCCAGACCCATGGTACATATATTGGTTTGGCTTTATTGTGGTTTTCACCTTGTTTTTCACTTTCATTCAGGGACTATAATTATACTCAGTAGTAAAATACTTATTTCTGTGCAGAGAGCCAGCACAAGGTTCTCGGAAGGAATTAAGAGGTGCCCAGACCCTGTGCTGGCCCCCTCCACAGGGATGAGCTTCCCTTACCATGAAGAGACACCCTAAGTGGTAAGCCACTGAAGGAAACTTAGATGTGTTGTTACTCTAATTTGCATCATGGCCAGTTTCACATGCATTTCATTTACCACAAGAAGCAACTTCTACTAGCATTAGGGGAACTACGTATGATTTGGACATTCAGTTTGGTCTGAGAGTTGAGATGCGGTTTTGCTCTGGGTTTTTTTAATCAGTTACAAGACTTAGGCAGCACTGACAGCTTTTGTTATCAAAGATTGTTCTATTTACCTTTGCTCTTGTTAGAAAGCAATTTTTGAAATGTTTGATACTTCATGAACTATTTCCATGTTGAATGGGCTGTTTTTCAAACCTGATTTCCCATAATGGAAGTCTGGGATCACTGCGAGTGTCCTTGTTCACTTGCAGATTTTAACTCCCCCCCAGTACCAGAACTTTTTTCTGAGGACATCAGACAATTGGAGAACGTGTTCATAAGCAACTAGAGATTTTTGGTACCCAACTTGAGACATCTTAAAGGAGCCTGATTTTCAGAAAGTGCTGAGCACCAGCCCTCTAAAAATCAGACTCCTAAAAACTGGGGCTCCCAAAATAACTAGTCACAACTCAAAATCTTGGGTTTTATTTAGTCAGCACTGGTAGCCCTGTAACAAAACACAGACCTAGATGTAGCCCTTCCCACAAGGACCT
Organism: Dermochelys coriacea; assembly: GCF_009764565.3. Classification (NCBI taxonomy): domain Eukaryota; kingdom Metazoa; phylum Chordata; order Testudines; family Dermochelyidae; genus Dermochelys; species Dermochelys coriacea. Next base: position 22,883,159 of record NC_050085.1, on the reverse strand, counting down.
TACAGCTTAGAAGAGACTCAAAGTAAAACTTTCAGAACTAGCTAAGTGGCTTGGGAGCCTAGATCCCACTGATTTTCAATAAGATTTTGTGCCTAAGTCACTTTTGAAAATGGGAATTAGTTGCATCAAAAAATTTGACCCACACGCTAAGCGTTCAGACCCATTCAAAGACGTCATGTTGAAGCTGGACATGGAGGAATTTTGCACACAAGTTATCACTGGAGAGTTTTGGGGAAAAGGCTTCATTATATTCTAACAACACGTTATTTTTAACAACTATGCTAAACAGGGCCAGATCCTGCTCTCATTCAGATTACAATGAAGTAGCACAGGCATCACTAAGAGCAGAATCCAGCCTATTCAGTCCTTTGAATCTTAAATAGCTGTAAAACGGTTGAACAGACTGTTCTACAAATTAAAAACTGAAGATAACATAGTGCTCATTTTGACATGCAAAACAATGTCAACCAACTAAATTATATCATTTCCCTGCTTCGAATCCCCCTAAAAACACGACCCTTCTTTGTTTACTACATCACGTTCCAATTTCTAAACTGTGCATTCCAGACCCTGCACAACTCTATATCTCAGATCTTGTCTTTTATTGTGTCTGCACTCACACCCTGTGTTATTGAGACATCTCTCCACCTCTCCATTTTCCCACTTCCATCTTCACTCCTACTTCCATGCTAACACCTGTGTAGGGACGTGAGCTCCTAGTCCCTGTGCACCAGGTCTCAACCGCTCCCCACCCTAAAATCCCTCCTAAAGACTCATTACCTCTGAACATTGTCCTGTGTCTTTCAGATGCCTCACTAACCTAATGGACTGAAGGGAGGGTGAGAGCTGGAAGCTATCTAAATTAGGTGGCTCCCAGAGAGTTTCTAGGTCTGGTTTTTATACTGAGAGTTTTTCATGTGGCAGCTATCTTCATTTCTGTCTTCTACAGGGCCAAATACATAGTTGGGCCATAAAACTAATATTAAATATATCTAATAATGTTTTAATGTAATACTTAGCTGATAGATATTTGCATTTTCTTGTTTTTAGGACATATAAAAAGTTCTCTACTAGACCATACAAATTCTGTAAAAATACCTAGCTCCATTACAATTCAAAACAAACTATTCAATCCCAGAAGCTTCCTGAAGTGAATGCCAGGAGTATAATATGTCCTCAGTCTCATTCTTTTCTGTAAGCAAAGAACACTCGGAGGAGACACTCTCTGGCGCTCTCTATTCAGTAAAGAAAGCAGCATGTGATAAAGGGGAGAAGGAGTCTGAACGTATCATTACCTGCAACGGTTTCCGTAGCAAGGTCTCGGAAGATTCGGACTTCTAATGTTTGTGTCCTATTGGAAAGCCAGTATCACATCTGACTGATCACTTCTCCCATTACAGGAGCAGAAGCCTTCCTAACAGACTCCGAACAGATTCTCTCAAACTCAGAGCCCGCAACGTAGTTCAAGTGAATGAGTGGCTGGTTTGGTGCATCAGCGGTCACTTGAAAGTCACTTCAGACATGAAAAGCTGCATTGTAACTCGCGTGACCAGATATACCAATTTTATAGGATAGTCCCAGTATTCAGGGCTTTGTCTTATGTAGGTGCCTATTACCCCCAAGCACTGTCCCGATTTTTCACACTTGCTATCGGGTCACCCTAATTGTAACAGGCTTTAGAAATTCAAATTCTGCCTCTGTTTAGCCAGATTGCTGACACCATTTACACCTGCACTCTCATATACAGAACACCGCCTTTGGTTTAGTTTTTAATGGCAATACATTTACATAACCGATCCATGTCACCATCCAACTTTTTTCACCCTGCTTCTAAACTTTGCAATCCATAATAAAGTTTGCGGATGATACAAAGTTGGGAGGTATTGCCAATTTAGAGAGAGACCGGGATATCATACAGGAAGATTTGGATGACCTTGTAAACTGGAGTAATAGTAATAGGATGAAATTTAATAGTGAGAAGTGTAAGGTTATGCATTTAGGGATTAATAACAAGAATTTTAGTTATAAGCTATGGGCCGCCAATGTGATATGGCCGTGAAAAAAGCTAACGCGATCTTGGGATGCATCAGGTGAGGTATTTCCAGTAGAGATAAGGAGGTGTTAGTACCGTTATACAAGGCACTGGTGAGACCTCACCTGGAATACTGTGTGCAGTTCTGGTTTCCCATGTTTGAGAAGGATGAATTCAAACTGGAACAGGTACAGAGAAGGGCTACTAGAATGATCTGAGGAATGGAAAACCTGTCTTATGAAAGGAGACTCAAGGAGCTTGGCTTGTTTAGCCTAACTAAAAGAAGGTTGAGGGGAGATATGATTGCTCTCTATAAATATATCAGAGGGATAAATACCGGAGAGGGAGAGGAATTATTTAAGGTCAGTACCAATGTGGACACAAGAACAAACGGATATAAACTGGTCATTGGGAAGTTTAGACTTGAAATTAGACAAAGGTTTCTAACCATCAGAGGAGTGAAGTTTTGGAATAGCCTTCCAAGGGAAGCAGTGGAAGCAAAAGACCTATTTGGCTTTAAGATTAAACTTGATAAGTTTATGGAGGAGATGGTATGATGGGATAACATGATTTTGGCAATTAATTGATCTTTAAATATTCATGGTAAATAGGCCCAATGGCCTGTGATGGGATGTTAGATAGGATGGGATCTGAGTTACTTCAGAGAATTCTTTCCTGGGTGTCTGGCTGGTGAATCTTGCCCATATGCTCAGGGTTTAGCTGATTGCCATATTTGGGGTCGGGAAGGAATTTTCCTCCAGGGCAGATTGGAAGAGGCCTTAATTGGAATTAATTGGAAGAGGCTCAAGTCCATGATGTTACTGGCCAGAACCATTGCTGCATTCACCTTTTCCCCTGTAGTTTTCCATACTGCTGCCATAAAAACCACTTCATTCTCCCATGATCACGCAGTTTCCATTAGTATTTACTTTATTAAAGACATTAAAAAGGGCTCTATCCATATCCAAATTATTGCTATCAGAGGATAGCAACATCTCTGGAGACACCAGTGCTATATTATTTAGTTGACATATTCCTGAAAAGTTAGTGCAGGTTTCCAAAATTCACTCCACAGCTGTGCACCACTGCATGCTTTTTTCAGATCCTGCTACAAACATCTATTATTGAAAAATAATATTACTGTCATGAAATGGGTTACATCTACACATCTTAACACTTGCACAGTTCACATCATAGTATCATAGAAATGTAGGACTGGAAAGGGCCTCAACAGGTCATCTAGTCCAGTCCTCTGCACCAAGACAGGTCTAAGTTTTATCTAGACTGGGGTGGCCGAGCCCCATGCAGCTGTTTTATAGTTAAAGTGAGGTTCGCAGAGCCCCTCCCCATGCTCTCCCCTCCAGTCTACACCTACCAGACTGGGGTGAGGGGAGCCTGGGGCTTCTGCCTCGCAGCGGGGTGGCAGGTTAGGGACAGGAGTGAAAGTAGTATTAGATTCTTACCGGTACGGGGGCCGGCTCCGGGCTCCCGAAAGGGGGCGGAAGGAGCAGGGCTGGGGCTCAGCCTCCCCCAGCCAGCCCATCCACGCTGCCTGATCTGTGCTGCCCGGGGCTCCGGCCGCTGCCACGGTAGCAACAGCGGCAGCCAGGAGCCCCAGGCCCTTTTCAATTGCCGGGCCAGGGCAGCTGCCACTTTTGCTGCCGCCCCCGCCCCCGCCCCCCATCGGCAGCCCGGGGGGGAGGGAAAGGGGAAGTGACTTTAACGTCGGTTGCGTACAGGCCGGTAGCGGCTTCTTACCGGTACGCTGAACCGGCCCACTTTCACCCCGGTTAGGGGCTTCTGCCAGAGACGACTGGTGCCTGCTGAGAGGAGGGGGCCACAATTTAAAGGTTTGCCCCCCCAAACAGCTTGAATCACACATACCCTCCCCGCAGCTCCCCTTGCTAGCTCCAGGTGGAGAGGCTGCAGCAAAAGCAGCCGCTCTCCTGGCAGCTCCCAGCTTGCAGGCTCCAGCAGCTGCTGTGCAGGGACGGGGGCTGATGGCACCATTTGAGCAAGCGGGGCCAGCAAACCCTGGCAAAAATTGATGGGGGGGGCCGTGGGATCATCAGTGTGACATCACTTCTGGCTTCTGCCCAGTGGGGTTGGAGGGGGTCTCAGGACTTCAGCCCTGCAGGGCATGCCAGCTGGGGCTCAGGGTTCAGCAGAAGTAGGGCTGAAGCCCTGGGCTCGGGCATGCATGCCCTGCGAGGCTGAAACCCTGAGACCCGGTCCCCACAGGGCAGAAGCCCTGAGCCCCAGCACCCTGCCATGGGGCTGATGCAGCTCGTATGCAGCTCAGAGGGTCAGTAAATTTGGCCACCCCGATCTAGACCATCTCTGACAGGTGTTTGTCTAACCTCTACTTAAAAACCACAACTTCCCTAGGTAATTTGTTCCAGTGCTTAACTACCCTTATAGTTAAGGAAGATTTTCCTAATGTCTAACTTAAATTGCCCTTGCTGCAATTTAAGTCCATTACTCCTTGTCCTGTCCTCAGTGGTTAAGGAGAACAATTCATCATCCGCCTTTTTATAACAACCTTTTTATGTACTTGAACACTTATCATGAACCCCACCCACGGTCTTTTTTCTGGATTGAACAAACCCAATGTTTTCAATCTTTCTTCGTAAGTCATGTTTTCTAGACCTTTAATCATTTTTGTTCGTCTCCTCAGGACTTTCTCTAATTTGTCCACATCTTTCCTGAAGTGTGGTGCCCAGAATTAGACACAATACTCTAGTTGAAGGCTTATCAGCGCAGAGTAGACTGGAAGAATTACTTCTCATGTCTTGCTTACAACCTTCCTGCTGATACATCTCAGAATGATGTTCACTTGGTTTGTAACAGCATTACACTGTTGACTAATATTTAGTTTGTGATCTACTATAATTCCCAGGTCCTTTTCTGCAGTAACCTTCCTAGGCAGTTATTAGACCTCATTAAACAACTATTTCCGTTTTTTTTTTTGGTAAGAACTGCTAGTAGTCTACCTAGCAAAACTGCCAGTTCTAAACCTGCACCAGAGAAGTGCAGATGTGGATAGGGAATGCCTCTCTGCATTGTGGTGAGGTTTAAAAAAATTCAGCAACCAGGTTTTCTAGTATTTCCCAGTCCCTTTTACAGAGATCCCTCTCTTCTCTAGCCTTTTCCTTTACATTGGCCTCCAGTATAAGAATACTAACAGCATGCAGTGACAGTATTTGCTTACCCACTATTGAATCCTGCTGTGCCTACCCATTGATCCCCTTACCTGCAGCTCAATACTAAATTAAAGTCCAAGGTCAGCTCTTTTTTAGTGGGCTGTTTATATTCTATGCTATAGTAGCCACAACCTTTCTTCTTCTGAAGTGTCCGAGTACAGGAATTAGCTGATGCCCAATTCACCACTATTAGCTTAGATTAAATCAGCCAAGGAGAAAGACTTTTGATCCTTAGAAACAAACAGCCAAAGAAATGAGTCTCCTTCCGCAGCTAACAGAATAGCAAGCAGTGGGGTGCCCCCCAGATCTCTCCAAGTATAGGCAAAGTCTCTTTCACACACTTATCTATAATCTGAAGATGATGTCAGGAAAGAGCAATCACAGTGGGTGGACCACACCACCCCCAAACAGTAGGAGGTGCTTGGAGCCAAGAAGAGACAGAGTCCCAGTTTGCAGTGTGATGAAAGCGGGGAAGCTATCAGATATATGTCCCTTAACGTGGGGGAAGTACATCAGGCACGCAGCTCAGAAGTGAAGGAAGGACAGGGATTGCCATTGCCAGCAGTAGACTGTATTCTGCTGGCAGAAGTAAAGGCAATCTCACTACGCAGCAGCGCACCAGAGTAGAAAGGAAGGCTGGGAGAACAAGAATGCAGAAAACAAACATTTTTAAGCCCAGGCAGTGACTAACACCTTTCTGTGATTCTAAGCCATGGATTCGCTTTTTCTCTCGTTCTCAAAAACTGAAATGTTTTGCATTCTGGATGTCATCTATTAAACTCTTAAATTTTTATGATGGTAATTCTTTTAATAAGAGTTCTTTAAATATTTATGAAAACAATGTACAAGACCAGTTCAACGAGAAATGATAGCTTTAATCTCACCATGCGCCGCAGCATTCCCCACTTTCCAGCACTCACTCACTCAGGAAAGAAATGGTTTGCAAGGTCACTAAACACACTATGGGTGAAGGCTCAGATTTAGGTGCCTAAATCCAATTGAAATCAATGGAAGTTAAATGTCTGGTGGATAGATAATTTAATGCCTATTTTTTAAAAAGGCATCAGAGGTGACCATAGCAATTGCAGGCCGGTAAGCCTAGCTTCAGTACCAGGCAAATTGGTTAAAACTATAGTAAAGAATAGAATTACCAGACATAGAGATGAACACTATATGTTGGGGAAGAGTCAACATGGCTTTTATAAAGGGAAATCATGCCTCATCAATCAATTAGAATGCATTCAGGGTTTAAACAAGCATGTGGACAATGGTGATCCAGTAGATATAGTGTACTTGTACTTCCAGAAAGCCTTTGATAAGGTCCCATATCAAACGCTCTTAAGCAAAGCAGGCAATCATGGGATCACAGGGAAGGTCCTCTCATAGCTCAGTAACTGGTTAAAAGATAGGAAACAAAGGGTAGGAATAAATGGTCCGTTTTTACAATAGAAAGAAGTAAACAGTGGAATCATAGAATATCAGGGTTGGAAGGGACCTCAAGAGGTCATCTAGTCCAACCCCCTGCTCAAAGCAGGACCAATCCCCAATTTTTGCCCCAGATCCCTAAATGGCCCCCTCAGGGATTGAACTCACAATCCTGGGTTTAGCAGGCCAATGCTCAAACCACTGTGTAAAAAAAAACAAAACAAAACAAAACTGATAAATTCATGGAGGACAGGTCCATCAGTGGCTATTCGCCATGATGGTCAAGGGTATAACGCCATGCTCTGGGTGTCCCTAAGCCTCTGACTGCATGATGGGATGGGTCACTCGATAATCAACCCTGTTCTGTTCATTCCCTCTGAAGCATCTGGCACCGGCCACTGTCGGAAGACAGGATACTGGGCTACATGGACCATTTGTCTGACCCAGTATGACTTTGGCAGACCAGGTGCCAGCTCGTGCCTAGGCCCCTATTGACAAATACATTGCGGGAAGCAGTCTGGCTCACGTGTGTGTGTGTGGATTGTTAAAACAGGTGTTAGAATAATAGGAATGTGTTTAGACTTTATGAAATACTCATAAATTGCTGCATGCATTAATATCACTTATTATATCTGTATCCATGTTAAAAGGTAATATTTAAGTGTTTGCATTGTAATCCTCTGCAGCTGTGTTAACCACCAGGCAGGAAAGAGACATGAATTAGTGTGAAATGCTGGCTTCCAAAAGATGGCATTAGGTCCTCCCGACAGAGAAGGCCCATCAAAACCAGATGAACTATCACGGAATATAAGAGACAAAAGACTGCTTTTCTCCCCGCCTCCCCATGAAGAAGAGATGGGCAAGTGAATTCCTCCCATCAGCTAAGTAGCAACTCGAAGCATAAGGGGAGAGCGAATAAAAAGTCCTAACAAAGAGGAACTGTATCTCTATCCTGCTTGCACGCTTGGGGGCAAGGTTTTCTAGGCAAAAGCAAGAGATCCCCAGTGTTGACCCCAGGTTAACCCTAAAGGACATGTAGCGCTTACTTATCATAAAAGATTATATTACCTTTTGAAACTTAGACTGTAACTCATTTGTGTGTGTATTACCTGCTTTAATCTTGTAAATAAATCTTTTCTTTTCATAGCTAATAAATCTTTAGATAGTTTATTATAGGATTAGCTACAAGCATTGTTTTTCGTGTGAAATCTAAGGTGCAATTGACCTGGGGTAAGTAATTGGTCCTTTGGGACTGGGAGTAACCTGAATATTGTTATGATTCTTGGTGTAAAGGACCATCTGTCACAAAGACAAACTTACCTGGGTGGCAAGACAGATCGATGTACCCAAGGGGACTGTCTGTGACTCCATGTTAAGTCTTGTTATAGTGCTTCAGGAGTTTATACTTGATAATTGCTCAGTGAAATTTAAGTACAGAGCCCAAAAACAATTTGAGGTTGTGCCCTGCTTCTTAACACCTGCTCTTAGGTTGGTATTCACGCCCATTGAGCTACTGCTCTGACCCAGTATGGCTGTTTTCATGTTCACATGGCTCTCATCCTCCAAAAAGTGAGGTTTTGCAGCTTTAGTGCAGTTAAATTTGTTACAAGCTTGGCCATATTCCCACTGTTGTGAATAGCAAAACACCCATGACGTCCATGGGAGCAGGATCGAGCTATATGTGTTAGCCTGTTATGTCAATATACAGATCGCAACACCACAACCCCAAACTCATGTTAACAACATGTTGGCATCCAGGTACTTTTGAGTTCTATTCTGACTGACATGAGTAAAATTAGCCACATAAAAATTTTCAGTGAACTATAAGTAAAACAAATTCCATTGCTTGATGCTGTTGTAGAATCAGCAGATATTTTCTTGTATCACTGAAAGACAATAGTTGGTATACAAACCTGCATGCTCACCTACAGTAGCTGCCTGTTCATAAATGCATATTTCTTATTAAAATGGGGATACTTTAATTTCAGTCTAATTTTATCTTTAGGGAAGCTATATCCCTAGACAGCCTAAAGCTAAAACCCTCTAGATGTAATAGTGCAATTTGCATTCAAACCAGCATACGTATCTGTCAACATATTGGTCTCCTGTATCTGCCATCTCTTATTTATAATCCTGCTCAGATTAATGAATGACAGTTGTTCTCATCACAGGAAATTTGATTAATCAATTTAAGTGCTTAATCACCACAGCCTCGGTGAGAACCCTACAGAAGGAATCTCACTCCGATGCAGATGAATTTAAAAAGGAGTCAAAAAAAATGTCAAATCTTTCCCACTCAAACTGTGCAAGATGTAGAGTTTGTACTTGGGATTCTTGACAGGTTTACAGAATTCCCATGAAGTTAAAAAGGAAAAGAGGGTACTCTTTCCTCAGGGCTAATAGTCATTGTCAATTATTCAACTGCAAAATGTCTTTTAAACTATGCCATAATCTGTCAAAAATGGCCTAGATATTCCCCCCCCCCTTTTTTTTGGCTATACTTACTCTTTAATTACTGAATCATAGATTATAAGGCCAGAAGGGACCACTGATGATCTAGTCTCACCTCCTGCATGTGGAGGACTTTCCTGAATTAATTTATCTTTGAACCAGAACATATTTTTTTAGAAAATTGTTCAATCTTGAAGTAAAGGTTTCTAGTGATTGAGAATCCACCATAAACTTTCGTAAATTGTTCCAATGGTTAATTATCTTTACTGGGTACTTTTTGCACCTTATTTCTAGTCTAAACCTTCCATGTTCTTGTTATACCTTTGTCTGCTAAATTGAAGAGTCTTCTAGTATCAAATTTCTGTTCCCCGTGTACATACTTACAGACCCACAAGTCCTTTTCAGAGTCATTTCTTCCCAGGTTAGGTCCCCCATCCTGTAAATATGGCCTGCACCGTTTGTTCCTAAATGTGAGACTTTATACTTGGTCATACTGAAATGCTTATTGTTTGCTTGCACACAGCTTACCAAGTGATCCTGATTGATTGCTCTCTGACAATGCCAAGAACCAATCCCTGAAGGACCCCACTAGAACATACTTGCTCGATGATGATTCCCTGTTTACAATTACATTTTGAGATCTATCAGCTAGCCAGTTTTTAATCCATTTAATGTGTGCCATGTTGAATTTGTATTGTTCTAGTTTCTTAATCAAAAGATCAGAGAAGGCTGGTCTATGTTAGACCTAAACTAATTCTCTGTATATTTAGGTTGCAAAGAAATCATTAATGGACTTCAGTCAGCTTGAGGCATCATAAAGCTCGTTTGTGAATTAAAATATGAAGTGATGCATTATCATCCAATTTGGCAGTCAAAGAATGCATATGTCACCCTGAAGTCCTCCTAATCCTGTCTGAGAACAATGTGAAAAGGAACACTATCTCCAGACCTTCTCACCCATCAATAAAATGTAGCTGTGCTTCAGAAGAGCCCTGGATACATACTAAAGCTAACTGTATATTCGGTCCTGCTGTGGTGCTTTTTTTTTTAACAAGACAGATAAAAGAGACTCTTATAATCCAGTTGTCTGTGGCTGGCATACAGATAAATTCTAATCAAAAAGGAAATAATCATTAAAAGATGTATCCACTCTGAATAGTGTAATTAATCAAGTACTTCATGATACATATTCATACTCTATTTTCCAGTCAGAAAATTGAAGGCAGTGAATATAATGTAAGGACTTGTTACCAGATAAGGCAATGCTATTGTGACCAGCCATTTTTGGTCGTCTAGTATCCTGCTGCTCAGTACTATTTGCAATGGTATAGACCTCATCTAATTCTTTGGTAGCTGTATTTCTCCTCACTGAGACCTAGGGCACTGATGTGTGTGGACCCTCACAACCTTCCCAGAAAGATCTGTAGGAGTTGAAGGCCATATCCCTGCACTTTAAGATCACACTTTGATCCTAAACATCTTATCAAGATTTTCCAACATAAAATATGAATGCTATTTTTTCAGAATAATGCTGAATGTTAACATATTGAAATAGTTACACCACTCTGAAGTAAAATATAAGACAGATAAATGCAAAACCAATGGTTATAAATATGTCTCACAGTAAGTATAAAATGACATACAATCTGCAAGAACCATGAAATAGCCATGAATAACTACATGAAATGTTAGACAATGTTAAGAACCAATTAAGAAAGCAAACAATAATTAGGCTATTCAGTTATAGTTAAGACACTAGGATGCATCACCTACAGTTGAGAAGGTGGAGGATGGAAAACCAAAATTAATTCCTATGTTAGATTAAGTAAACTATGAAAATGGGATACTAGAAAAAGTACTCTATACCGTACAAAGGGAGTCCTGTATAAACCTTAGTCATGCTGCACTCTGCATAATCATACAACACAGCAGCCTCAAATGCTCTTGCACCTCAACAAATGTTCACATAAATTACGTGCATAACAGCACGTTCAAAATCTGTTTAATTGATGACCAAATGTGCATACAATAACCTGACATGCTTCTAATCAGCAGCTTCCCCTGGAAATAGAATACAGAGATGTGCTGGATACTAGTTTGCCCCACAGAGGCTTCTAATAACCCTGATTTGATGTATAACACAAATGGCAGCACAAGGCAATCATGCACTACTGTGAGGTTTCAGAGAGATTGAACGGCAGCCCCTTATTGATTAGAGTAAGGAACCACTGGTTTTTCTCTATACATAGAGAGTGCAGGGATCAGAGAGGCCTACAGTTCTACCCTAATTGTGTGTTCAACTGTGAAAAGTGAGTTAAAGTTCATAAAATGTCAAAATAACTTACAACAACAGATGTTGATGGAAAAAGGTGCAGAGGAAGACAAGACTGAATTGGCCCAAACAAAAAGGCCAACTGATGTAATTCAAGGACTACGTTAGAATCATGCCTGGTAAACAAGAAAAGAGGGGACCAAAAATTAATGGACCAAAATTGGTGTATCAAAATTTAGGCCTGATTTGTAAACAAAATAATGAAGGAATGAGATATTCCATCACTCCCTTTTAGAGTTCTCAGATAAAGGCTACGAGGAAAAGCTGGCTACTGTGGTGATGGCTGAGTTTCACCGCCACGATCCAGTGTGACACCATCGTGCCTTTTTCACCCACATCCTGAGAGATGTCCCAACCAGACCAAGCCAGAGAGAGGCACTCAGATGACACCACCACCTCCACTGGCTAAATCTCAAATGCCAGGTGGAATATGAGTGAGACTTTGTCACACACACACACCTCACCCCTTTCCTTCCCTACCTTATGCCTTCTCTTCTCTCTCTCTCCTTTTCCATTCTGTCTAGTAAAAGTCTGGTTTAGCTAGCCAAGACTGCATGTGAGCCTCTGACCAGAAAGATACAGCTAACTGCAATGCCCTGAACTGCCCAATGCTAGTATAAGTTTGCCAGGTCTTGGAGTGGGTAGTAAGGCTGTGTGCTATTCCCATGTTTCTCTAGCAGTGAGGTTGCAAGTGAAAGACAACATCAGAGACAGAATCTGCATTTTCTGTCTTTGACGTTCTTTTTTTCTTCCCTCCTGTGTGTGTTTTGTCATTTAGGAAACGAGATCGGACTCTAACAACAACAGTAGCAGCCCATCTCAAATAACTTTCTCTTTTCCCCAAAATGGTGACTTATTACCATCTAAGACAGTCAAATAGCAGGAGTACTTGTGGCATCTTAGAGACTAAGGTGCCACAAGTACTCCTTTTCTTTTTGCGAATACAGACTAACACGGCTGCTACTCTGAAACCTGTCAAATAGCAGGGTTTTCCTTCTAAAAACTCTCTCCAGATAAAGGGAAAGAGAACAAGAGATGTTTTTTAAAATAAAAGCCTTAATTAATACTTTACATTTCAAATGCTTTAACTTTTTCCCCTCCTTTTTCTATCTTTAATAAAAGGTAATGGTGTGTTTACCATGGTACTATGCAGGCTGAGGTTTCTGTATATCAAACCCCAAACCTTGTTTAAAACTGCTTAATGTTGGACAATTTCAGGGTCATGTTAACATCTTTACCACTTTGGGCCCTTTATTCCATCTAAATTAATACACCAGCCCATGCAGCTGAACAGAATATTTGTCCCATAAAATGCTGAACTGTGAAAAAAAGATTTTTCTTGCATCCTCCTTTATCCATTACTTGTGACTGGACTGTGCCTGTGTCTGGGCAGCAGTGAGCAACTCAAAGGATGGCCCATGTGTGCTGTGGTCATGGGGCTGCCCAACAGAGATGTGTTTCCCAGTTAGTCCTGGTGAGTCTGGCTACTGGGCATCTTGAGGCATTTTCACCTTAAGACTGCTGTGGTGAGGACAATTTACATTCTGCATACTTTCCCTGATTATACGAATGAGAGGCGGAAGGTGTTTAATGTTGTGCCTTTCTCCCCTAAAAAGAAAAGGAGTACTTGTGGCACCTTATAGACTAACAAATTTATTAGAGCATAAGCTTTCGTGAGCTACAGCTCACTTCATCGGATGCATCCGATGAAGTGAGCTGTAGCTCACGAAAGCTTATGCTCTAATAAATTTGTTAGTCTCTAAGGTGCCACAAGTACTCCTTTTCTTTTTGCGAATACAGACTTACAGGGCTGCTACTCTGAAACCTTTCTCCCCTAAGACTCACTTGAGAAAAAGACTATACCTATCTCCAGGGTTTATCAGGTGTGCAAAAAATCGGCCAAACAAACAAGGTAAAGCAAATTCTTCTCTTAATCTGCTTGCCAGGCATCAGCCTTTCTCCCTAATGCATTTGCTTAGGCATTTTCTGCAAAGAAGGTAATAAAGACTGTAATAAATAATTCTCCTCTGGTATGCTGGAAAGATGAAGGGCCCTGGATAGAGATAACAAGAGATAGAGAGCTCTGTGGGAGACAGCAAATGTTTGTTACATTTGAGTGAAATCTAGCAAATGACAAATTCTCTGTCTTACAGAAGGTTTGCAGCTACTTGAAACCAAGGACCCAAATCATAATGTTTCTTTCCATTACACGTCTGTGTTTGTTATTGCGAAAGAAAAAGAAAATTAAAGGCTGTAAATTCTAGAAACATGATTTCTGCATGAGCACAGGAGTAGGGAAGCACAGTGACAGCACTTAGAAACTTACGCACTTATTTCAAACAGCACCAAATGTATAATCTTCGACAAAAGCAAAGGGACAATCATTAAACCAGTTTAAAAACACCGGTAGGACAAATTGTACCAGCTTGTTAAAGATCTTTTTTCTCTCTGACTTATGTCTTTAAATCCGTTTATTTGATGGATACTTTGAAAACAAGGGTCGTTTCAGTGGTATAACAATTAACCCAGGTGATGGTAGACAAGCAAATAATGAGATGGCATGCAAAACTCTGCATGAATTCAGCAGGACACAGATTCAGGAACTCCAAAGATAAAGGCTTGAATCTCTAAGTAGGAATAACTGATCTGGTACAGAAGCTTCTAGAAAGGAAAGATAGAAGTTGTAGTGAATGCATGGAAACCAATGTCCATGTCCACAGACTCCAGTGCCCATGTGATCTGCTGATTAGAGCAATCACATATAAGCAAAAGCAGAAAATGGAGTCAGCTGGAGATGCGAAACAAAGAAGCATGTTCCAGATACTGTGCAGGAGCTGGGGAGAATAAGGACTATAAGATCTCTGAAGGTAGTCTACACAGCAAAGCCAGCCTAGGGTGAGTGGGACTTGAGTTAGCTGATCCACGCCAGGGGACCCTGGGTTTGAGTGTCTCCACTACATTTTAACCCAAATTAAGAATTTTCTGACCCCTGCTTGAACTGAGGGCTCTGGCATCCACACTACAGTGCACAAAGTAACCCTATCCCAAATGCCTACCACCCCACAGACACACACACATGCTCTAGCTCTAGCAATGTGGTGCTCTGAGGGAAAACTCCACTGCCCACCTGGCAATTACAGGTCTTCCTCTTTTCCTCCTCCCTATATACGGCTTTTTCCAGAAGAAGGGGCCTGAAAGAGAACCCTGGAAACTAAATATGGTTTTAAAATATCTATGACAGTTTGCCAAATCTGGTTAACTCACAGCTCTGCAAAAGTAGTCGTCATGGGGGAATCATCATCTAACAGGGTGTTTCTAGTGGATTTCTACAGATATCAGTAATATGCCAAATGTATTCAACATTTTCATCAATAATCTGGGAGTAAATATAAAATCACTGCTGATAAAATTTCCAGATGACAGACTGGTGGAATAGTAAATAACGAGGAGGACAAGGCAGCCATATAGGCCAATCTGGACCACTTGGTAAACTGAGCCAATTAAAATCAAATGCATTTTAAAAGAGCCAAATGCAAAGTTACACTTCTAGGAATTAGGAATGCAGAGCATATCTACAGAATGGGAGACTATATCCTGAAAAGGTTTCAGAGTAGCAGCCGTATTAGTCTGTGTTCGCAAAAAAGAAAAGGAGTACTTGTGGCACCTTAGAGACTAACAAATTTATTTGAGCATAAGCTTTCGTGAGCTACACGAAAGCTTATGCTCAAATAAATTTGTTAGTCTCTAAGGTGCCACAAGTACTCCTTTTCTTTTTTGTAAACTGGAAAGCAGTGACTCTGAAAAGGATTTAGGGGTCATAGTGGACAAGCAATTGAACATGAATTCCCAGTGCAATGCCGTTTAGCTTATCAAAGGGAAGATCGAAAGATGACTTGATGACAGTGTATAAGTACCTTCGTTGGAGGAAATACTGAGTATGAAGGGGCTCTCTAGTGTAGCGGAGAAAGGCATAACAAGAACCAATGTTGGGAAGCTGAAGCCAGACAAATTCAAACTAAAAAATTCATACTTTTTAACAATGGGGATCATTAGCCATTGGAACAAACTGCCAGTGGTGGATTATACTGGATGCCTCTCTGGAAGATATGCTTTAGCCAAAACACAAGTTATTGAGCTCAATATTGGAGTAACTAGATGAATACAGGAGGCAGACTAGATGATCTAATGACAGGTTTCAGAGTAGCAGCTGTGTTAGTCTATATTCGCAAAAAGAAAAGGAGTACTTGTGGCACCTTAGAGACTAACAAATTTATTAGAGCATAAGCTTTCGTGAGCTACAGCTCACTTCATCGGATGCAGATGATCTAATGTCCTTCTGGCCTTTAGATCTATGAATTATCCATCTCACTGAAGCATTGAAATGAACACGTTTAGTCTCCTGGGACCCCTACAGAACAGAGCACAATTAGAGCGGCGACATCACCAGGCCAGACTGTTTCAGAACAGTTCAGCTTGAGAAGAACTGGCTGCACTGACATCTAATATCAATCATACTGAGATTATTATGGTCCAAAAGAAAATTCAAGACTAAGAGGAGGAAGATAATTAGTAAGTGACAAGATAACTCACTGATGGCTCAAAATACATGTGAATCACAGCCCAAATAGCATATATATCCAGTCAGATGCAGAAAACATCAGGATTGTTACTTCATTAGCTTTTCAGCGTCTTACATTTGTATATGATAAGTGGTTAGAGAACAGCCTACATATTCTGCCTTATGCATAAGCAGTCTGGGATGAAATTTTATACAATACTTCATGCAAGGTAAAGTTATTAGCGATTGCAAGCAATTAGCATATCTCAGGATCATGCCCAGAGGAAAGAATGTATAATCCAATTGACAGACTCAGAGTTTGCAGTTTAATTTGGAAATCTAGGGTCATCTATGCTTAGACTGGAGAAAACAGGCTCACTGAGTAAGTGAACAACATGAAGAGCAATATGAAAGGCTACCTTTTTTCCATGAGAAAATGTGCCAAACACAAACCATCTCTCGCAGTTACTTAGACAAGAAATGTAAAACCTCCAGGCCAGAGCATCCCAGTGCAGGCAAGTAATTAGGCTTCCCACGCAATGTATGGCATCTCTAGTAAGTTGTGCAACTGCACCTTTTTTCAGGTATGAAGATTTCTTGACTGTCACCACAAGGTTAGAAGAACTGTGAGCTGGAAAATCATGCAGCATATTAAAGTCAAACTGAAATATGGCCACAATACAGAAAACATTTTATTCTCTTTTAGAAATTGTTATAAAGGGAATATAATAAAAATGTTGCAAATGAGTCAAGTGTTTTCTTCCTAATGCAACAATAAAAAGTACGTCAAAGAAATGCCTGAAATCCTAATAGAAGAAAAAAATAACGGACCTGAGTTATGACAGGATTTAACGGAGGTTTTACTTGAAGCCTTTAATCATGTCAGCAGCATAAATGGAAAATCGGATACAGATCCGTACTAACTACTAATGTATACCTTCATTGCTTCAGCTATAAGAGAGGTAGCTGAGACTGAAAACATTCAGAGGAGATTAATGAAGATAGTTTGATGTCTAAATAGATTCATATATGTACAAAATAGGACTATTTAGTTTAGAGGAGCAGAGTTGTGATTGAAGTATAGCATACATAAATATGAAGGGTTTAGTCACTCAATTTTAACATATGGTATAATAAAACAACAAAATTAATTAATTGATTAAATTAATGGCTGACCAATGGTCCATTTAGCTGAGTATCCTGTCTTTTGACAGTGGCCAATGCCAGATGCTTCAGAAGGAATGAACAAAACAGGACAATTTATAGAGTGATCCACCCCCCCCACTCCCAGATTCTGACAGTCAAAGGTTTAGGGACACCCAGAATATGGGGTTATGTCCTTGACAATTTAGCTAATCCTTCATGAATTTATCTAATTCCTTTCTGAACCCAGCCAAACTTTTGGCCTTCAGAACATCTGCTGGCAACAAGTTCCACATATTGACTGTGCGCTGTGTGAAGAAGTACTTCCTTATGTTTGTTTAAAACCTGCTGTCTGTTAATTTGACGGGGTGAAGCCTGCTTTTTGTGCTCTGTGAAAAGGTAAATAACATGTCCTTATTCACTTTCTGTGCAGCAGTCATGATTTTATAGCCCTCTCTCCTATCCCCCCTCATTCGTCTCTTTTCCAAGCCAACTAGTCCCATTCTTTTTAACCTCTCCTCATAGGGAAGCTGTGCCAGATCCCGAATCATTTTTGTTGCCTCTCTCTATACTTTTCCTGATTCTAATGTATTTTTTTAGATGGGTGACCAGAACTGCAGGCAGCATTCAAGGCATGGGCGTACCATGGATTTATCGGGTGGCATTATGATATTTTCTGTTTTATTATCTATTCCTTTCCTAATGCTTCCTAACATATTGAGCAGATGTTTTCAGAGAACTATTCATAACAACCCCAAAATTTCTTTCTTGAGTAATTAGGTAACAGCTCATTTAGACACCATTGTTTTGTATGTATAGTTGGGATTATATGTGCGTTACTTTGAACTCATCAACATTCAATTTCCATCTGCCATTTTCTTGCCCCATCACCTAGTTTTGTGAGATCTGTTTGTAACTCTTCACATTCATCTTTTGGTTTAACAATTTTGAGTAATTTTACATCATCTGCAAAATTTGGCACCTCACTATTTACCCCCTTTTCCAGATAATTATTGAATATGCTGAATAGCACTCGTCGCAGTTTAGATCCTTCGGGGATGCTGTGATTTGCCTTTTTCCATTGTGAACATGGACCAGTTATTCCCACCCTTTGTTTCCTATTTTTTAACTAGTTACTGATCCATGAGAGGACCTTTCCTCTTATTTCATGACCTCATACTTTGCTTAAGAGCCTTTGGTGAGGGACTTTCTGAAAGTCCAAGTACACTATGCCAACTGGATCACTCTTGTCCACATGCATGTTTAAATCCTCAAAGAATTCTAATAGATTGGTAGGGCATGATTTCCCTTTACATAAGGCATGTTGGCTCTTCCCCAACATATTGTGTTCATCTATGTACCTGACAATTCTGTTCTTTACTGTAATTTCAACCAATTTGCCTGGAACTGAAGTTAAGCTTACTGGCCTGTAATAGCTAGGATCACCTCTGAGGGCTTTTTAACAAATAGGCATTACATTAGCTATCCTCCAGACATCTGATACAGAGCTCATATAAGTGATAGGTTACATACCACAGTTAGTAATTCTGCCATTTCAGAACCCTTGGGTGAACACTATCTGGTCCTGGTGACTTATTACTGTTTAATTCCTCAATTTATTCCAAAACATCCTCTATTGACACCTCAGTCTGTGACAGTTGCTCAGATTTGTCACTGAAAAAGAATGCCTCAGATGTGGGACTTTTCCTCACATCCTCTGCTGGGCAGACTGATGCACAGGATCCATTTAACCAAAATCAGAGCCCCACCACCCAGAGTTGAAGCCCTCAAGCTTTGGCGGGTGCTCCGTTGGGCAGCGGGGCTCAGACTTTGGGTTTGGCCCCTCTGCCTGGGGCAGCAGAGCTCAGGCTTCAGTCCCCTGGGGTCGTGTAGTAATTTTTGTTGTCAGAAGGGGGTCATGGTGCAATGACGTTTGAGAAACCCTGCCATAGACGTTAATGAAATTATTTCAAATTCACACCAATGTAACAGAGACCAGAACTGCTTCAATGGAATCCTCATGAGCATAAAGGGTTTACAAGACCTGGCCCTAGAGTTCTGCGGCAAATACATTTAAAAAGCAGTTTGCAAAGATCTCAGAATCTTCAAACTCCTGGAGTTTGTCCATTACTAATAATACAATCTCATGCTTCAAAGCATGAATTGATTGTCACAGGGATCAGGAAGGAATTCCCCCAATATATATGTAGCATTGTACAATCTGGTAGATGTCCTAAAAAAAATACACTCGCCTGTGAAACATCATGTATGGACAACAGGAAGAGCAAGATCCTGGATCTGATGGCCTAGTTCTATGGTATGGGAACTTCAAAGCTCCTACATATGGAGAAGTGTGTGTAAATATATCAATTTATCTTCTACTAGATAATGCCACTTTTTTTCTCTATTATTAGTTTGATCCTGTATTATCTTACATATTGAATTTGCTTTATGTATTTGCACTACAGAAAAACCTGTTGGGTGTGATGAGAATCTATAATGCAAAACCAGCGAATGGGGCTTTATTCCAAGAAGTTTCCAGAATCCCAACTCCACCGGTCACATAAGGTGATGGTGCATCTCTCAGAAGCAGGCAAGTAAAGCAGTATTTTACAAATTTAACCAAAATAAATACATAAATAAATAAATAAAAATCAACCCACCTGCTAGTAAAAACATTAACGCACAAGAATAGAGACTTACCTAAGAACACATCAGACTCTGTCTAAAAATGACTGCATTCAATGTAGATGTGAGCCACTTAAAATGTGTTGGGCCAGGTTTCTTTCTATTTCTTGATTGCCTTTAGAACAAGAAACTACCAAGTTCTAGAATGTAATAATCAATACCCAAAGTCTTCCCTGTGTGGTCAATTTAAATTCTTTGCAAGGATGTCATATTTTGCCTGTTAATCCCACAAAAATATTTGTGCAAAAACATGATGAAACGAGGGGAAAGCCTGAGTGGATTCCAAGCAGGGGACTTCAGAAATTAATATTCAGTTCGTCATCACTAAAAATATTTCTCATGCCAAGCCGCTTAGGGTTTATGAAATAGCCCTGCAATTCTGAAAATATACCAAATGTGCTCAAAACCTGGAAGGATCTGACCTTCAAACCTCCTTTCAATGAATCCCTGAATAAAATACTTTTTCTACATATTAAAGCAAATTATTCTGTATGCCAATAACACAATCTTACCATTCTGATTTAAAATCCTTAAGCCCTCACTATAGTTCACAAGCTATGGCAGGAACTACAAGTACGCATTTAAGAATGTCTTTCTGGACAAGCTGTTGTAGAAATACCAAGTTTATATTGCTCACAATCAGATTTTAAATATTTCATTCATGTCCCAAAAATCCAAACATCAAAGCATTAATCTCAAGATTAATGTGGCTAAATTTACTCAAGTTCACAATGAGCAAACAGAACTGAGCTTTTTTGACATTCAATAAGCAGCAAAAAGGTCAACATTTTACTTGTATTAATTTTTCATCAAAGACTAGAAAGCTCATTTTCTTGGTACATAATAAATGCTGGAAGAGATATGCTACTGCAAGATATACAGTAGTGGTATATCCTGGCATATGAATAATGGCAGAATTTCAGAAAACATTCTCGTCTTCCTGGGATTACTTTATGTCTAAAATACTCTAAGTTATTGCTCTGTTTCTTGAAGAGCTGTTCAAGACAATTTCATAGTTATGACACTTATAATGTTGAATAAGGAAAACACAACACTAAACCCCAGAGAGGGGCAAAAATCTGGCACATGCTCTTATAAATAATGGGGGTGGGGGGGAGGGGGGCAGGTCAAGGACCAAAAACTAATTTATTCCTTATTTGTAAAAAAAAAAAAATTTAGGAAAGACTTAACCGTGAGCTTGCCTTTATGTATGTGTTTAAGCCCTATTGGCTTCAGTAGGACCAAAGTACATATTCAAGTGCTTTCGTGTGTCAGAGCCTTAAACTGCATCTTACTTAAAGGTAGATTGTTCCTTTACCCCAGCCTTGTGTAAGAGTCGATATGTAGTCCTAGTGCCAGCAACAGCCCAGGGAAAGAATTGTACCTCAAAGAAAGGAACCGTCCTTCCTTCCCCTTGTGACAAGGGGCAGATTTCGACTTCCATCTCCTACTGACTGCACTGTGCTGGCCAGTGCAATGGGAGGGGGAGCCATGGCTTTGCCCAGCCCCTGCCCCTCTCTACTTCACCCACCTGCACGTGAGGCAGAGAGTACCAGCACACAGCCCCTGCTCTTTTCTTCATGTCTGCAGTAAAGATGAAGGAGGGTATAACTCTCCCTTATACGTCGTATGGCCACATCAAGCCAGGCCACAATCTGACCCTTGGATTGTAAACTCTTCTGGGCTAGAACCCAGTCTACCTCTGTAGAGTACCTGGGACAATGGGATTCCAATCCTAATTGGACCTTTGGCTGCTACTGTCATATAAACAATAAAACTACCCAAACCAAACACACATGAGTAACTGCAGAATACCACTGCATTCAAATCTGAAATCTCCCCCATATAAAATGTGTGGAGTGAGGGGATTTAATTTTATTTGAAATAACTTGTCACTAGTATCCAATGGACCTGTGAGCTGTGCTGATTAATTATGGATTACCTAACCCAAAGCTTTCATACAAGTTCATTTTATAAACTCTTCTGCAAATGGGATCTTATATATACACCTCTTCAATCACTTATACTTTATAACTAAGAGGCAGAAAATGCTAACAAAGAGTATCAACTGAATCAATACAGTTATGGAGCAGATAATAGGCTAGGAGTCAAAATGCCTCATGTCTGCACTTTCTACATATAACTGTTATCTTAGACCTCACTGTTTAGATGGGTTTCAGAGTAGCAGCCGTGTTGATCTGTATTCGCAAAAAGAAAAGGAGTACTTGTGCGAAAAGGAGTACTTCATCGGATGAAGTGAGCTGTAGCTCACGAAAGCTTATGCTCAAATAAATTTGTTAGTCTCTAAGGTGCCACAAGTACTCCTTTTCTTTTTACGGTTTAGATGATAATTGATACTTGATGAAACTACCCTGCTCAAATTGAAACAAATCTGCCTCTTTCTGTTTCTCTGGGCTTCAAGTTCTTGCCATGGCCACAGATAAGCAATAACTATTATACATATAGAATAAGGTTCCACCAATCTCTGATGAAAGTCAGATATGATTGGCCGGGGGGTTAAAACAAACTGCCTTTCTCCTAGACACTTATTTTAAAAACACAGCAGTGCAGAGACATTTGGCCAAACAGAATGCTGGCATCACAGTTAGCAAAATGCCTCCTCCCAGCTGGGAGACAGCTGCTGCTATGGAATTTGCCTTACCTCATCCCAACCTAACTTTCAAGTTTCCATTTTCAATTGGGAGGGGCAATTATAATTTATTAAATAAACTTTTGAATTTTATATGTCATTCATTCTTCTCTTTCTAGTCCAAAAGGCTCCGTTCACAGTTTGCCCTCCCTGGGATCGCTCCACTAGGTTTCTCATTCCTGCAGCCCAAACCAAACTACTTTTTCAGAACCCTGAAGGCTGCCACGAAGTACAGCCTTGCTATCCCTTTATTTAAACCGGGACAAGACTGACATGCTAGGCTGCTCTTATCAGTCCTTGCACTCTGCCCTGTCTCCTGAAGCAGCTGCTCTGAGAAGCACTTTTATTTGCTTTGCATCTATGTAGACATCTGCTGGGTTCTGCTGTGGCTGAACGGGTGGCCCAACGTTTCTGATGGGTGGCCCAACGTTTTTGCAAGTAGACGACATTCCACACTAATCCTACTCTTTCCAGTTCTGTGACAAATAGACTGGCTCCTATAACCATGAGTAGAAGGACCTCATCCACCCTCTCCTGTAGATGTTGAGTATCCCACACGTGAAGACTCTCTGCGCTCAACTCCAAAGGGCTGAAACAAAGCCCTGTACTGCGCAAGAACTAAGTGCTAATTAAATCCAATTTAAGCTCTATTTTCAAGGTTTAAGTGGGACTTAAATTATGACATTGCTTTCTCTAGGAGCACTCTCCATTTACAAGGCAAGCATTAAATCCTCCTATGCATACACATTTGAAGCCCTTTCTAAACTTTACCTGTTTCCATTATAAAAATTTAACTTAAACTGATTAGTGCTTTTGCATGTAATTTGTATAATGCAAACCTTAACAACCATCTGCTAGCTCAGAGGAAGACTGATTGTGGCATTTGTAAACTTAAGTATTGTTTATTTTCATTTTTGTAAAGAGCAGTTTATCAGCATCCCAGGGAAGAGGCAGGAATATATACTCAAATACTTCTTTACTGTCAAGTGAAAATACTTCATTGAGATTGACCACGTACTGAGTTTTACTTAAGCTGGCTACAGCAATAAATCAAAAAGCAATATTTTCTCAGTCACTGAAACCAACTCATATTTGTTTGGGATATCAAGAAGAAAAAGAAAATCCTGAGTTGCTAGCTTCCCCAAATTGGAGAATTCGAAGATAAACAGTATGTTAACACAACAAAAAATACTATTAAAAATGAGTCCTCTGTTCCCTCAACCCTCCAATTCAATAGTTTTATTCAATACATTGGCTGCAGTTTTTCAAATCACAAAGAATTTACCAATTACACTTTCATAAGTAACAGTGGACATAAATCATCATCTCAGGGTTGGTCACATGACATGCACAATGTCACTTCCAAGTCAAATTTCATTATCAGTGATTGTAAACAAATAATCCTTCTCAAAGAACCACCCCGTTCAGTGTACAGACTTCCAGAGCGCACAGGTTCATGTATCCTAGGAGGAGCTCAGACCAAGCTTACTTGTGAGGAGGAAGCAGAGAAGAGTTGGAAGGGAAAAGCAAGTCCCTGTCCCAGAAACAATCTCAAGAATAAGGGCCACCAAAGGACTTTAAAGCACATTTAGAATTGATCTTCTCTCAATCCCAGGCATGAGACTCACTATCCTTTCCTGCATAGTTCCAATGGGATACCATACAAGCCCCTGTTTGGAAGCTCCAACACCCATTCTGACGTGGTCTCAGCAGAAGGTGCATAGAGTTTGGTTACTTGGAATACATTACTCCATCTTTCATTCATATGAGAAGAAAAAAAGATACATGATGCAATAAGTAAAACGTGCATGGGTCTGCTTCAGTTCTCATAACCATGTAAACCTAGAACCCATGGAGTTGCACTGGCAACAAGTAGGTACATATCAGGCCCACTCCCTGGAACTGCTTATTTGTATTGAAAGAGACAAGGTGGGTGAGGTAACAAGCTTCTGTTGGTGAGAAAGACAAGTTTTCGGCCACACAGAGCTCTTCTTCGGGTCTCAGGACCTCACCCATCTTGTCTCTCTAATAACCTAGGGCTGACAGCTATGACTATACGGCATATTTGTACCATGTTAATGCAGCCTAGACATGTCTAACAATCCACCTTGCCAAGGAGAACAAAGTGTAGGTTTCACAGGACAGATACCGTAGGTATATTGTTCAATACACTAAGTCATACAGATGTACTCCTAATGTCATACTCACCCCATCCTTTCACATCTCGAGTAGTGCCTCACTCCCCCGCCCCATGATCTGCCATCTGAACATCAAAGTAAAAGAAACAATGATGCTCTTAAACTCCTTTTGGAGTGGAATGGGCTTTAAGTGTGAACTCATCCAGGATAAATCTATTTCTAGGACTTATTCTCATCAGGGTGGAGCATGAGTAGTGGGCCTTTACGTAACATCATCATCATTTTCCTCTCCATCACATCAGCACAGAAAGAACCAATGCTCTATGGAGCTGCTATTCCTTTCCACATTCCATGGACACTAGCTCTTATGTGAAGGGAGTCCCATATCAGAGTCTCTTCCTGCAGAACATGGATGGGAGCCCACTATCCTGTGTGAACTCCAGCTTGCAGGAACTGGGAGCCCAGAAGTAATGTGAACCAGAAAAGACACCTTCTGCCTTATCATGCATTAGGGCAGGCAGCGGTCTGAAAACAGTCACACAAACAAGAGTCTGCTGCAGTGTGAAAATTAGAGCATAACAATAACACTTAATTCCTAGTCTGACGCGCTTTGGAATGCTGTCCCCAGTTAGGTTTGTGCTTAGCTCCTGAGCTATGAACATGGGAATATTCCATGCACAGCGTATTTGATAATATGTACACAGCCTACTTAGTCCAAATTATGGCATTTTTGTATGCCTGTATTTGTTTAATATATAAATCTCCAAGCTGCCCATGGAGCTGCCAGAATAATAAAATACAAATCAATTCTGTAGTAAGTTCTCTGTGAACCAGGAGAAAAATGCACCATTAGGGATCTTGCCTGATCTAATGATCACATATTAATTATATTGATTACTTAAGAATTCCCAGCCAGTACTCTGAGGTTTGACAGACTTCAGTTCCATGATCAGGCCCAGAGTTATTAGAATTGCGATTCTAACTGGAAATTCTGGTTGGAAACCGCAGTGTGCACACCTGCAAAACACACTTAGAGAAAAACTTTTGTATTGTAACAGTTTTATTAGCAGTTAGTAAATACACAAGCATCAAATCCAAACAAGTATGTGGCAGTAATGCAATACTAACTTGGTGTCCAGCATCATGTCATACACATACTGATACAATCCCTGTGGAGATCTAGAAATAGGGAGGTGATCCATGAGGGTCCTATCCTCTCTCTGGCAGGCCAAATGATTCCAAGGGTCATAATCTCAACTGTCTAGGTCATGGTTAGGCCTCTTGGCTGCCATGAATTTGCATAAAGTGTTTTCAGCCTCCTTTGCCCATAACTAACTTCCTCACTACTAATGTTGGGGTGTCGTTATTCTCTAGGTTAATTATCTGAAACTTATTAGCATGTATGTCAGTTGGTTACTATATCAATTTTGCAGTTGAACATCTGCTGATGTTCCTATTCTAAAATATCCAAACTAGCATCAACTGATTTTTTGTGGTTATCCGTCAGCATTTTATGCAGAATTTCAGCAGAATTTTTTTTGAAAAATTACATCTTGTGATTTAGGGTCATGGCTGGTCAGTTACTTATGCTAATCATTAACTTCCTTATGCTAAGCGCTTAAGCTAATGTCTTACAGGCTTGGGCCTGTAGGTGTCTTGCACTGCTGCATTTTACCTTTATCTTCTCTTTATGCTTATAAACTAACTTTGAACCTACAGTTCAGCCATGGGCTACAACAATATTTAATCCTTGCACACAAAGAAAACAAGCTCCTTATCACTGGTGAGAGAAAGAAAATCTTGTTCAAGCCTGAATATAAGAATTTTACAAGAACGTAAACATGCACAAATCAAGCAGATTCTCAAGTGAAGAGATGTTTATGGTCCTGCTTTGAACAGGGTGTTGGACTAGATGACCTCCTGAGATCTCTTCCAACCCAAATCTTCTATGAATCTCTGTGTTTAATTTGGCCCAAGCAGCTCAGCTGTATTTTCCCTTTCCTCTTTTGATAATGGATGTGTCCATCATTGTCATGGAGAGACTTACAATGCTTTTCAGAAATGATAACTGAGTGTTGGGCTTGGAATAGGCTTCATTTTTGCTTCCCCATCATTTTGAGCTAAACCTGACTGTGACCCTCCCCAGAATTCGAATGGCAACATCCTCCTCATTCCAAGCTCTCAACAATATGCAGACAGTCCCAGCACGAGTGATCATTCATGGTGTCATAAATATAAAGGAAGGGTAAACACCTTTAAATCCCTCCTGGCCAGAGGAAAAACCCTTTCACCTTTAAAGGGTTAAGAAGCTAGGATAACCTCACTGGCACCTGACCACAATGACCAATGAGGAGACAAGATACTTTCAAAGCTGGGGGGGGGGGGGGAAAACAAAGGTGCTCTCTGTCTGTGTGTGTGATGCATTTGCCGGAAACAGAAAGGAATGGAGTCCTAGAACTTAGTAAGTAATCTCGTTAGATATTCCTTAGATTCTGTTTTGTTTAAATGGCTGATAAAATAAGTTGTGCTGAATGGAATGTATATTCCTGTTTTTGTGTCTTTTATAACTTAAGGTTTTGCCTAGAGGGATTCTCTATGTTTGAATCTGATTACCCTGTAAGGTATTTACCATCCTGATTTACAGAGGTGATTCTTTTACTTTTTCTTCAATTAAAATTCTTCTTTAAGAACCTGATTGCTTTTTCATTGTTCTTAAGATCCAAGGGTTTGGGTCTGTGTTCACCTATGCAAATTGGTGAGGATTTTTATCAAGCCTTCCCAGGAAAGGGGGTGTAGGATTTGGGGAGGATTTTGTGGGGAAAGACGTTTTCCAAGCGGACTCTTTCCCTGTTATATATTTGTTAGATGCTTGGTGGTGGTAGCAATAAAGTCCAAGGGCAAAAGGTAAAATAGTTTGTACCTTGGGGAAGTTTTAACCTAAGCTGGTAAAAGTAAGCTTGGGGGTTTTCATGCCGGTCCCCATATCTGTACCCTAGAGTTCAGAGTGGGGAAGGAACCTTGACACATGGGTTGCAGCCTGCAGTCATATTTGGCCATAGCTATGGTAAAATACCTTTCAAAGTTCAACATGCAATCGTTTGACATGATATTGCACATTACTGGGAGAAACCATCTTCTTGGGTGGTGTTGGGTCGTTTTGTTTGTTTAAAATCCATCAACTCATACAGTAGAATAAAGCAAATAATTTGTGATTGAAAGTTCCTATACTGCTATGGGCAGGAATATAAAACATCTCTGTGGCCTATAAAAAGCCAGGTTTGCACCTCATTTAGAAGAGATTTTTTTTAAAATTGGCATAAAGCAGAAGGACTATGACACGGAGATTCCCTTCTGAAATTCTGGCTGTTGTTTTGCAGTTGTTATTGCATCTCTTCAAACTTTTGATAGATTTACATCTGAAACTGCAATTAACACCTTTTGCAGGTCACCCCACAAGATTAATTTTTTGAACATAGATTAATGAAAATACGTACTAAAGTGTTCGGAAAAATATTTTCTCTATTAATCTCAATCAGTAGCAGATTTCTGTTAGGGGTGGCTAATGAAGATGTTGTATTATTCAGGTGAAAGCATGGAGTGAAAGAACCACAATTAAGCTTTCCCAGGCCCCCATGAGAGGATGGCTGTGACAGGAAGAACTTTGTTAATGTCATTTATAGGGAAATGCATAATGGGGCTTAGATAGCCAATCAATTATTATGTAGTTTGGAAATAATTCACAGATCTCTCATACTGCCTGCTCTCTCTGCCTTAAGAAAACCAGTTTTTTACCTTGTTTGGTGTAAATCAGGAGCAAGGTAAAATTTCCTGTGTGTGCATATTGCAGCCCTGATATCATCATGTACCCAGCTATTTGTACTTACCCTACATACTCCTGAAATGCAGCAAGAATGTATTGGAGCCTCCTATTCACAGCATCCTATTCTACACCAGAGACGCTTACAGACCTCATCCTGAATTTACTGTACCATGTCACTCAAGGTAGTAAACTGCATCTGAAACTTTCCAGGCAATGTATTTACAAGTCTAAGATAACTTTGTTTTAAATATACAGACACTGGTCCATGGAGATATTCCTGTAGCCCTTGCTGGAGAATATAGTCACTCAGTGCCGGAGCTCCTTGATACAAAGGATTGGGATTCCCTGATGCAATCTGCTGAATGGGAGCTCCCAAGCTGCCTAGGGCCAGGACACCATATGTTAGAATGACTTCTCAATGGCTCCTCCACTTCCAAATCGTTCCTCAAGACTGAAGTTTATCAACTGATCAGCCTCCATCATTGACCTTCACCTTCATTCGGGACCCGACCAAACACTCAGCTAATCATTTGTACGTATTCCTTTAAAAATCCAAAGAGGCCCTTAAATCCATCTCATGCTCTCACATATGAAATAGTTCCCAAAAGTTTGCTTCCTGACATTCTTCACCACCTAAAGTCTACTTAAGGCTAAAGATTCTGGGGGACCGGATCTGTCATTTTATTTGTATGTAAACATGTATCGATTAGTAATAACAGTAACATTAAGACTTAAAAAGTCACTGTTACTATACGAATTAGTTTAAAAGGATGTATTAACCAGTAACATAATTTTGCACCATAAACACTCAGAGTGATTCAGTGAGTTTATTTCTGAGTGGTTGAGGATGAGAAGCAAGTTGCTGCTTCTAATGTGCCCTCTGAGTGGATAGCACATTATATACAAATAAAAAGGCAAATCATTGCTCAGAGGAACTTGCAGTCTAAGGACTTGAACTTGTAAGGTGTTGGGCATCATAAACTCCTAGCGTGTCAACCGCTGCAGAGTTTCATAGAATCCTAGAAGATGAGGGTTTGACGACACCTCAGTAGGTTCTAATCCAACCCCCTTCTCAAAGCAGAACCAACCTCAATTAACCCAACCACAGGGAGGCAAATCCTAACTGAGATGGGCTCTGTACAGGCTACAACTCCAACTATCCTGGCCTGGCAGTGATAGTTCCTTGCTAAGACAGACTCAGCACTGTTAGGGTCTCATCTGGAAGAACGGCAAACTATGGTCATACAGGTCTTAGTTGCAGTAACACAGAGGATACACATATGTGAGTTCAGACGTTGGATTGGGGCAGGATGTCCTGTTTGTCCTGAAGTGGTGAGGAGAATCTGAACTGACAAGTTAAGTGTTCATTCCAGTCCTCTGATGCTGAAGTACACAATTCTGTCTACCTGGTGATCCTACATAGTGAAATTTACCTCTGGGCCTGCACAAAGCCTATGTGCCTCTCAAATTATACTTAATTCTCAAAATATGACTAAGATACAGAGCAATATTCAGTAGATGCACCTACAGAGTAAATATGTAGCACAGAGTAATAAAAGCTATTAATCAGAAAATGCCTGTCTACAGCACACATTCATAGCTATGTGAAGTCTGGTAATTTCTCACTTATATACCTTGCCCTTGGAATCCCTTTTTATATTGTGATACTGAGAGATATGGGTGGTTGGAATTCCTGCTCACTGAAATCAGATACTTGAATTTAAGGCTGATGTTTTCTTCTGAAAGTCTTCGTCAGGAGCAATGCAACGATTAACTCAGATCTCAGGATGTGGGTAAATAACACATTCTTATGAACTAGTTTTTTTTAAGGGCAAGGAATGCTAAAAGCTGAGAGGCTACATAAAAGAGATTCAGCTGGTATTGCCTGTGCACCAGTCCTAACCCGGTGCCATTCTGCCTAGCCCTCAGCATTTGTTATGAAGGGAAAGAAACTGAGACCTTGTCTGCCAGAGTGAAGTATGGTGTGCTTTCTTTAAATTGACTGAAATTATTGTCATCAGGTCACAGACTCTGCCCCTTATGAATGCTTATTGATTGCTTAGATAGCAAAGAATCTGGAAGGTATGGTTTTAACCAGGGCTGTCCCTTTCTCCTGACGAATGGAACAAGATAAACTTCTCGGAAAACCAATTTTACAGTGAGTATGTGTCACTGATTCGCAATAAAACAAAGCTTGAAAAAAATACACTGAATTAAAAATCAAAGTATTCCAAGACACAAAATAAGTTTCCTTCTGAAAACAGAGCACAACAACTAAAAAAAGTCTCTCTGCAAAAGCATTTTGTTATATTTCTGACATTTTCACGTATTTTACACAGAGTCTGTGTTTCAGTGACATTAAGGATTATGAAACCTTCAGGGTGCCCTTATTTATGGCATCACAATTCTGTCCATGGAAACACACCAGAATGTCACAAATACTGGGACTAACAGGTTATAAATTCTCCAATTTGAGCTGATACAAATCTATTTAAAAAATCTTTAATCCCAAGGCATAAATATTAACAGCAGATGCAATTTCTCTTGTTTAAATACTATGTTAAAGATGTTTAAGCCTTCTTTTCTTGGAAACACTTTAAAATATACACAAATCATAAAGTGATGTTTAACATCACTAAATAAAGCATTTAAAACAAACAAAACCTAATGTAGAGGTGAAGATTCTGCCATACAAATTTACAACACAAACAAAATAATAAGTCCAGTGATCTTTACAGATTTCAAAGGCCAGGGGATCAATAAAAACTGGGGATGATATGCATCAGCCACAGACAGACAAGGTCCTTTGCCCCCAAATACTCCTTTTCCTGATTAGCGTATCTTGTGTGTCCCTTTCTCTGATAATCATGCCTAGCTGCCTCTGTCTGCTGGGGTTGAAATGAATGCTGATTCTACCTTTTTCTTCATATTGCTCAGGTAAACTTTTGTTTACTAAAATTTGTCACACCCAAATTTATTTTCTTTCTGCAAATTCACCAGGCTGCTGTACTGCACTTTGGAATGGTTAAAGTTAAATCCTGGTTCAGTTTTGTTTTAAAAGAGCAAATCTGTTTTCCATTTACCTATATTGCCTTAAGGAAGGAAGTTCCCTCTCACCAGGCTCAGTGTAAATCAATTGTAATACATACTTTATACTTTTCATAAAGGAAAGGCAAGAAGCAAGATAAAAAGCTAAACCCACATCCTCTGTCCTTGTAAGAAATACAAAGCTTCACAGTTACTGCACCCTTCAAAGCTCCTTGTCCTTTCCAGGCAGATAGCAAACAATTACAGAGAAGCTGGGCTCCCTCCTTAGTAATTTACCTGTCCTGTTACAGTTAGCGGAACCAACACAGCTTTCAGATCAACAATGAAGGTTTCTTTAGTTCCATACCAATTGCTTTGATTTGATTTGATACTGAAACACATCCAGATTGACTCACCTAAACTCTGCTGGGAGAAACACGTCTTTTTCACTTTTGAGACTTTTTATTATGAAAGCTACTGTATGCACATTTGTATAACTGGCACCATTCTTTGCAGATCCGACCTTTGCCCAGCTCAGTCTGGTCTCAAATTCCATTTGCAGAAGAAGAGCTCTGTGTATCTAGTAGCTCCCTGCTCCTCTCCTGCTCTATCCCTACGCAGACACAGAACTGCATTTTGGGTCTCCTATTCTGAAAAGTGCTGAAACAGGACAGAATTAGTGAGAAAATACGAGGCAGCACAGATTAGTTCATACGCCAAGCCTGCTAATGTTGGAAACAACTGGCCATTACTTATTAGCATGGGGCCCCATTATACTAGGCGCTGCATGTATACTGTAAAGACAGTCACTGTCCTGAAGTGCCCCCTGGAGAAGGGCAGCCAAGCAGAGCTTCTCCACAGGCTGCAATTCTCAGCCTGTGGAGCATCTCTGACTGGCTGCCTTTCTACAGGAGGTAGAGGAAGAGCAGCCAATCAGATTGAGATTTCCCTATACAGTACTTCCCACAGAAGCGTCTGACAACCTGTAGTCTAAGGGGGAAGACTCATGGAGTTGAAGGTTTGCTTACTATCGCAACAGCCCAGATGAGACAAAGGATGGGAGAAAGGAATTTTCATCCCCATTTTACAAGTGGGCAGATGAGACTCAAAGACGTATTCTGCTAAATGCTTAACTTTTAGCATGTGCTCACATCCCATTGATTTCAAACAAAGGTGCTTTCCTGTACCCAGGAAAATATCAAGTGATTTAGCCACGGACACACAAGAAGTCTGTGGCAAATAAGGTATCTCCTGACCCTCAGCCCAATGCCTTAACCACGAGACCATCCATCCTCTCAAACCATTACCTGAACCGTATCTACAGTTGATAAGAGTTTCTTAAGATCCTCAAATAAATAAAATTAAGCAAATCATCAGTAAGGAATGCACTCGTCTGTTGGAATGGTACAGAGATCCTGATGTGAAGAAGGGGAAAAAATTCATAGGAAGGAGTGTAGACCAAGCTGGATGAGCAAGCATCTAGAGAGGTGATTAAGAAGAAGCAGAAAGCTACAGGGAGTGGAAGATGGAGGGATCAGCAAGGAAAAGCTACCTTATTGAGGTCAGAACATGTAGGGATAAAGTGAGACAGGCTAAAGTCGAGTAGAGTTGGACCTTGCAAAGGGAATTAAAACCAATAGTAAAAGGTTCGATAGCCATATAATAAAGAAGAAAACTAAGAAAGAAGAAGTGGGGGGCCGCTAAACACTGTAGGATGGAGTGGAGGTTAAAGATAAGCGAGGCATCTATATCTAATATCTAAACAAATACTTTCCTCAGTTCCTTTAATAAGGCTAAAGAGGATCTTGGGGATAATGGTAGCATGACAAATGGGAATGAGGCTAGGGAGGTTAGGATATTACCATATTGAGGTAGAAGCGAAACTCAAAACAGCTTAATGGGATTAAATCGGGGGGGCCCCAGATAATCTTCATCCAAGAAGATTCAAGGAATTGGCACCTGAAAATTCAAGCCCATAGCAAGAATTTTAATGAATCTGTAAACTCAGGAGTTTACCGAATGATTGAGAATTGCTAATATAGTTCCTATTTTTAAGAAAGGAAAAAAAAGTGATCCGGGTTACTACAGGCCAGTTAGTTTGACATCTGTAGTATGCAAGGGTCCTGGAAAAAATTTTGAAGGAGAAATTAATTAAGGACATTGAAGTCAATGGTAAATGGGACAAAATACAACATGGTTGTTACAAAAGGTAGGTCTGCAAACCACCTGATCTCCTTCTTTGAGAAAGTAATAGATTTTTTAGACAAAGGAAATGCAGTTGATCTAATTTACCTAGATTTCAGTAAGGCGTTTGATACTGTGCCACATGGGGAATTATTAGTTAAATTGAAAAGATGGGGATCAATATGAACATCAAAAGGTGGATAAGGAATTGGTTAAAGGGGAGACTGCAACGGGTCCTACTGAAAGGCAAACTGTCAGGCTGGAGGGAGGTTACCACTGGAGTTCCTCAGGGATCGGTTTTGGGACCAATCTTATTTAATCTTTTTATTACTGACCTCGGCACAAATAGTGGGAGTGTGCTAATAAAGTTTGCAGATGATACAAAGCTGGGAGGTATTGCCAATTCGGAGAAGGATCGGGATATTATACAGGAGGATCTGGATGACCTTGTAAACTGGAGTAATAGTAATAGAATGAAATTTAATAGTGAGAAGTGTAAGGTTTTGCATTTAGGGATTAATAACAAGAATTTTAGTTATAAGCTGGGGACGCATCAATTAGAAGTAACGGAAGAGGAGAAACCTTGGAGTATTGGTTGATCATAGGATGACTATGAGCTGCCAATGTGATATGGCTGTGAAAAAAACTAATGCGGTTTTGGGATGCATCAGGAGAGGTATTTCCAGTAGGGATAAGGAGGTTTTAGTACCATTATACAAGGCACTGGTGAGACCTCACCTGGAATACTATGTGCAGTTCTGGTCTCCCATGTTTAAAAGGATGAATTCAAACTGGAGCAGGTACAGAGAAGGGCTACTAGGATGATCCGAGGAATGGAAAACTTGTCTTATGAAAGGAGACTTAATGAGCTTGGCTTGTTTAGACTAACTAAAAGAAGGTTGAGGGGAGATATGATTGCTCTCTATAAATATATCAGAGGGATAAATACAGGAGAGGGAGAGGAATTATTTAAGCTCAGCACCAATGTGGACACAAGAACAAATGGGTATAAACTGGCCACCAGGAAGTTGAGACTTGAAATTAGCCGAAGGTTTCTAACCATCAGAGGAGTGAAGTTTTGGAATAGCCTTCCAAGGGAAGCAGTGGGGGCAAAAGATCTATCTGGCTTTAAGATTCTACTCGATAAGTTTATGGAGGAGATGGTATGATGGGATAATGGGATTTTGGTAATTAATTGATCTTTAAATATTCAGGGTAAATAGGCCTAATCCCCTGAGATGGGATATTAGATGGATGGGATCTGAGTTACCCAGGAAAGAATTTTCTGTAGTATCTGGCTGGTGAATCTTGCCCATATGCTCAGGGTTTAGCTGATCACCATATTTGGGGTCAGGAAGGAATTTTCCTCCAGGGCAGATTGGAAGAGGCCCTGGAGGTTTTTCACCTTCCTCTGTAGCATGGGGCACGGGTCACTTGAGGGAGGATTCTCTGCTCCTTGAAGTCTTTAAACCACCATTTGAGGACTTGAATAGCTCAGACATAGGTGAGGTTTTTCGTAGGAGTGAGTGGGTGGGTGAGATTCTGTGGCCTGAGTTGTGCAGGTGGTTTGACTAGATGATCAGAATGGTTCCTTCTGACCTTAGTATCTATGAATCTATGTGTCTCATTTATACAGCATGTTCCATCCAATAATCCCCAAATGCTCATATACTCTACCAACAAATAGCATTGTACTGCAGCTCTAGCTTTTATAAGGGATCACTTCGCCCATCAATGAAATACAATCATATCTGGGATGAATTAGGGCATCCATTTAATAGTGTGCAGCACCATTATACAATGATACAAGGAAATGAAGAATACAAAACCAAAGTAGTGTTTAGGTAGACAGAATGACCGAACTGGTAACGGTTGTGTTTTTTAAAAACATTAATGACCACAATGGGTCAGGACTTCCATTCATACCTTTTCTGAATTACAGAAAGCCAGCAATAGAGCCATCAAATGCTTGATGTAGTGGTATAAAGGAGCTATAAGCTTTAAACATTTCATCATGTTTTATCCACTTTCATGAGCATAGCACGTGGGCAGAAGCTGCAATCAAAGAAAGTGATTCTCAGTCAGACAATTAATCAGGGAAACACGCTTTCTCAATGATATGCTGTTTCCAGAAAGAACTGCATCACAGCTAACTATGCATTCTCCAAGATCTATTGCTTATACATTATATACACTGAATTAGCAACTAGCATCTGCTGTAGCACCATTGGAGGGCTCCCAATAACATTACATCCAACTTATTATAGAAGAAAAAAGAAAATATTAAATTTACTATTAATATAAGATACCAAATATTAAGAACATTACCATTTCACTTCAAACTACATTATTCAATATTAACTATTATTTTCATCGTTGTAGCACAGAGAGGCCTCAACCAAGTCGGGCTCCATTGTAGTAGGCATTCTACAAACACACAGTAAATGAGAGTCACTGCTCCAAATAGCTTAAACTCTAAAACACTACATACTAGTGGGTGAAACCAATTAACAGCAAGAGGGGAGGGGAGAAGTAGCAAAAATACAATAAATAATAAACAATAACCTAATAAATTATGACACTAAGAACAAATGTTTGGGAATTCAGTCTCTCAAGTGGATTTAATATAGCTGCATGGTAACATAATAGCTGTTCTGGCTAACACTTTTAAAAGTGCCAAAATAGCTCAGGAGTGTAAATTTACTCAGGACTTTTTGATAGTTTGCCCCATGTCTGTTGGTTTATCTGTGGACTCTGGCAACAAAACTGTGACTTGGGCAGCAAAAAAAAAAACCATTCTAAATCATAATCTGAGCCAAGTTAATCAAAATGAGCTTTCAAGCATTGATCAAATGTCCTCAGTTGTATCTAAATATTATTCCATCATCTGTCCTCTATAGGATAAGTTCTGTGTACACCTTAGCTTTGACAGTGGCCATGCTGCCACTGACAATCTAATTGGTACATTCACAGATTCCAAGGGCATTGTGACCATCTAATCTGACCTACTGTAGAACACAGGCCAGAGAACATCCCTCAAATAATTCTTTAGAAAAACATCCAATCCTGACTGAAAAATTGTTAGTGACGGAGAATCTCCCGTGGCCCTTGGTAAATTGTTCAATGGTTAATTACTCTTCCCATTAAAAAATTTATGCTTTATTTCCAGTCTGAATTTGTCTAGCTTCAACTTCCTGCCATTGGATCCTGTTATACTTCTCTGCTAGACTGAAGAGCCCATGATGAAATATTTGTGCTCTGGGTAGATACTGATATGCCTGCAGTCTCTCTCCTTGTTGGAGAAGAGGTAAGGCCATTAGTGTTCTTCTCATAGTATTTGGACTAGCAGACACATTTGTCAAAGTGCACATTTTGCATAATGATTTCAAAACAGTACACAGTCACAGCCACTTACTGAGTCACCATACTGCTTCCTACCTAGAGAGACATAGGCATCCTTAAAATACTCTCCACATTTTAAGTCTTCCCATAAGTCAAAATTTCCTTTTAAAATTTATTGATAAGAACTAATATGTCAGAACAGACCAATGATCCATCTAGTCTGGTATTCTGTCTACCTGAGAGGAACCAATGCCAAACGTGCTGAAATCAATGAGAAGGGCTTCTTACTGGGTCAAAGAGAGCTACAGAGTACAGCAACAATAAAATAAAAGTTGTCTATCGGAAACCCTTTATTTATTTTGTATTATTCACTTTAACTAAGTAGGCGTTCCATTTTCATTTCTTGGAATTGAGTACGTTTCCTCACAACATAGTATCTTCTTTAATCTCACACCCAAATATAACATTGCCATAAGTGGGTGTAACTACTGAAGTCAATGAATGGAGAAAGGACTGATTTATGCTAAGGCTGGATTTGGACTGAGGATCACCTAAGCACATTACATGAAGACGACACCCTTGGAGACTGTTCTGTTCTACACCAATTTCTGAGTTAGTTTCCTGAGCTCTGCCAAACAGCATGGTACAGCTGCAGTCCAAGTGCATCTTCTTGGGGGAGAAGTAGGCAAGAGAGAGAGAGCCCCTCCACACACTCAACTTACAGATATGGCAAAGGTTTCTCCCTCTCTTTTTCTGGTGGAGATCCCTTAGTTCCTATGGAGTTAGAGGAAGTTAATGCAGAAACGTGGATGCATTAAAATAAATGACGTGCCAGGTTTTATTATTACCACCACCACCCGCTTTTAGATCTTTGGAGGATTTTGATGGATCCTTAAAAGGTAAATAATGTACGTGGAATATTGCTTAGACTAGAGGAACAACACTGCTGCTCTCCACCTGAAGAGAAAAAAATTCCAGCGGTATGACTGACAAACATTTATTTATTTTTGTCTTGCTGCAGCACGGAGCACTGTGGGCTCTCTCTGACTAGCAGCATTAATAGTTTCTTGCTGCAGGCATTTGCTGTGCGTCACCTTGGGTCTGAACATCTGTCCTCTCTCTCTCTGCAGCTGATAGCAAACTCATGGAATTCCCTCCAGCCTGTCAGGTAGCTAATATAACACTGACAGAAGGAGAACAAGGCCTGCATTGCAGCAGGAACTGGTCAGGCCAATACGTTGACTAACCCTGCACACCCCAAGATTTCAACTGCTCTGGAACTGAGGTTACAGTAAGATCTCTCAGTGCACTATCTGAGCTGAACTCTTCTCCAGTCCCACATCCCAAAAATTTAACAGCAGAGAAGACAAAGATTTCTTCCTTCCTGAAAATGCAGTGTTCGTCTAGTGCCCCAGTGAGGATCCTACAATGCATTTGCTGCCCAATTTCATTAATTTGTGGCACCATATTGGATGTGAAATTGTTTAGTTTTCTAATTTCCTTCATGAGCTGGTAGGGACTCAAGAACACCCTTACCTTGTGTTGTGTTTATTTGGTAACATTTTGCTCTGCACTTAAGCATGTGAAATAAAAACTTTCAATGAAAACTTCCGGCAAGTCTTAATATTTATTCACCTCTGGAAGGTTTGGTTATCTCCCAAAAAAACCTGGTTTTTGACAAATCTCTCTTGCAATTCTAATATCTCAGCCTAGTTCAGTGGCTCTGATTTCACTCCAGGAAAGCAGCCTTTTTTTGCAGAAAATGGGATGGGGAATGGCTAAACATCATTGCGTTTTGGCTGCGGGGAATGGCAAAAGTAGGCCACCCGAGGGCATTTCCAGGCATGATCCAGCGTATACTGAACACTGTAAGTGCAACATGTTCTAATATTAATTATCTTTGCTGTGTTGTTCTGCAGATTTGCAATTTTTAATTTTGCAAAAATTGGAGCCTTCTCTGAGAATCTGTGCTGAAAACACATTTACCCTACTGCTCCAACCTCATTTGTACAGCAGAAACCCCTAGACATTGCATGCTTCCCATTTGTGTGCATCAGCAGTTCAATTAATACTTCATTTAGCTACATGTCAGTAAGTGGTTTCAGTTTCAGAACAATGCACGGATACCATTACCGTTAACTGGATAATAAACTGGCAAGAGAAACACATAGATGGGTAGTTGTCCTGCGTGTAATTCACTCTCTGAACTTTAGTAAAATCGGGTCAGAAAATGTAGTTCTTTAACTATATACATTGTTTGTAATTCAATATTTTTGAGCAAAATGTGCACTTTAAGATGAAGTTCAAAGCCTCTCCTGTTAGCACCTTTCCAGTGCAGCCTAACATGGCAGATTTAGCAGCACAGGGTATTTCCTCAGATGTATTTTATCTCCACATATGTTTGCTGTAGTATTAAGTATCTATAACTTTTATATACTTGCCATGTATGATACATGTAGCAGGTGAGACCAGTGATTTAGTAGAGAGAAAGTGTTACTTTGTCATGACAGTTCTTATCAATTATTTGCTGGCCCAGCAGGCCCAAAGGCAGCTCTTCTCTTGCCTGCCCATTCCTCAGGGTTCACATGTTCCCTGACTCCAAGCTGATGCAATCCCCATGGCTGCTGCTAATCCCCACAGCACAAGTGCTCCCACTTATACC
The DNA here is from genome assembly GCF_009764565.3 of Dermochelys coriacea. Lineage (NCBI taxonomy): Eukaryota > Metazoa > Chordata > Testudines > Dermochelyidae > Dermochelys > Dermochelys coriacea. The sequence continues at coordinate 22,843,504 of NC_050085.1, read as the reverse complement.
ATCCTCTCAGTATTGCAGTGAGGAGAGAGGCAGGCATCTGGAGGAATAGAGCTCCCAGAAGGAGTGATTTTGCAATGGCAATGCTGGGAAACCTGCTTCTCTCTCTCACAAAATCAGGCAGGTACAATAGGTATAAGTTTAATGCTCTTCCCATTTTAATGATATTTTCACTCAACTCAACTGTAAAATTAACTGAGAACTTAGTTATACTAAAAAGACCTTTATTTTATGCTGATAATCAACTAAGGAGGTTTCACACTTGAGATTTGTTAATTAAAGGAACTGAAATTGCTTATATCAATTACTCATTCTGTGTGGACTGACTCCTTATAAAATATTGAAACGGTTTTAGAACTATGGGAAATAAAAGGGGAAATCCTAATGTACCACTCCCGCTTGAAGCAAGCACTAGCAGCTGTATTATTTAACTCCCTAGAACATTTGGGTCCTGCTCCAAATGAATTCCATTCATTCTGTTGTCTGGCTGTCTGTTGGATGATTGTAAACTAAAACAAAAGCTCCAGACAGACTTGGCCATAGGAGAGAAAAAGGGGCACTGGGAGACTCAGCCATGAAATCATCACTCTGCTTGTATGTTATATCCCTTTCCCTCGCCCTTTGTCTTACCCATGTAGACTGCAGATCTCCAGGGCAGGACTATTACTCTGTGTTTGCAAAGTGCCTAGCACAATGAGACCCCGGTCTTGGTTAGCTGCTAGGCACTCATGTACTAAATAAATAATAATACTGGGAGGCCAAGTGGAGGCTCTGTGAGAGACAGCCACGAAGGTCCGAGAAGGGCAGCGAAGGGAAGGATGAGAGCCATCGCACAGGAGGTTACTCTGAGATACAAGGACAGAGATTTGCTGAATAGAGAAGGGCCTTGGTGCAGGCAAGGGGAGAAGAATTCATGGATGTTATGGTCAGAAAGAAACATTATGGTCATCAAGTCTGGCATCTTGCATAACACAGGCCACAGAACCTCACCCAGCTCCTGCATCCAGCCCACAACTTCCAGTTGAATAATGTACAGCAACATGTCCAGTCTGGATTTAAATACAGCAACTGACAGAGAATCCAAGGTAATTTGTTCCAATGATTAATAACCAGCACTGTTAAAAAACATGCACCTTATTGCTCATCAGAATTTGTCTAGATTAATTTTTTCTGAATAAGGTCAGATAACGGTAGTCATCATTACAAGTGCTGTTAGGAAAGAGACGTTTAAATCCTTCATGCTAGTGGACTTGGACTGGCTGAGCATAAGAGGTTTGCTTGTTGCCATATAAATTATCTCGTATTAGACCATGACCAACACAGGGCAGTCTGGCAACCAGGATCATGTGTAATAAAGAACGTGGTTCACAGAATGAAGAATTAGAAGTGGTGTTTTACTGAGCCAAATAGTTTTTGAAAGTTGCCTGGAGAATCCCATAGATTGGACAGGGACAATATTGAGTCAATGACTCACAGCTTTGCCATGCAGTGGATATGCCTCACATACTTCCTTATGCCAACTCTTCATATGAAAAATTGCTCTAATCAGCCTAGCTGGGCTAATCAATCAGCTGATACCAAGCAAAGTGTGATGTTGGGGGCGTCACTGACCTGAATGATATAGATATTGGCCGTATAAATATAAAAAAATCTATCACTAAATATCTGAAACTTCAGTTCAAGCAGGATTTAGAATGACAATATTGGCACCATACCAGCTGATTGCATTGACCACCAGACTAGCAGCATCTATCAACATACATAACCAACAGCTTCACAGTCTTATTAATCTGCCCTTGTATTCTGCTAACTCACGTAATGTACTGTGACATAACACGCTGTCCAGGAAGAAACACACGGGAAGGTTGACTTGATGGGGAAGCCCTGAATCTGCCCTTCTCTCTCTCCACTTTCCCTCGACAGCTTAAGAGAACTTACCTAAAGCATTCAGCACTAAAATATTGACTTGCTGACTCAAAGGTTCTCTCCATCTGATTGTCCACAGTGATCAAAGAGTTCATAGAGAATTAGAAGATAGCTCACTACTTTTCTCTGTTCCAAACATTCCAGCAGGACACATCTCTGCATTAGACATATGGTCCTGATGCAGGATTTGAATTGCACACTCAGTTGTGTTCAAAGGCTTTTATTGAGCAGCCAGGGCTTATTTGTACCAATATAACTAGTCTATGAATGATGTAAGCACCATTATCCAGCCCCTGATATGAAGAGATTGGTGGGATTTAGCCGTTTGCAAACAACAAAATAAAACAAACAGGGACAACTGCAAATTGCTAAACCGGCTCATCCTGATACTGTCATTTTGGAAGAGGATAATTCAATGCATGGTTCAGATATCCTACACTATCTACCCAAGCCTAAAGAGTATAATGAGCACATTGCTAGTTAACAAATACATCTCATCTATTTCATCTCAATCTATTTCAAGCATTCAAGCAGGGAGTGCTTCCCTTTTCAATTAATTCTGCTTCTCTCTGGATGACGGTTTTATGACAGCTTAAAAATACAATGCTGAATACATTTTGAAGACACATGTTCTCTTGTCTGCCTGGCTCTGAAGGTGCCATGGCTCAGATCCATCCGTGACAGGGATGCCTGTGGACTGTAGTAAATCATGTAAACCTCTTTTCTCCTCTCTCCCCCCCCCGCCCCCCACTTATTTTCTAGCGCTCAGTTCAAAACCTTAGTGCTGTTTCTACTTGCTCTGAGTTGCTATGGAAACATTCCCAGGCAAGGTGCAGCAGAGAGGCCTGAGTGACTACAAACAAGTAGATGCTATTTCAGAGCACTTGAGGGAGAGCAGGAAGTGTTAACCATACTCAGTGGCTGTCTTGAAGCTGCTGGGTGTGTTTTCATTAAGGCAGACATTTCTACATGACACACACACACACACACACACAGTTAAAGGTGAAGTGCCTGACCAAGCAGTAGCGAGGTTCTGTCAGGAGTACAAAACTGGCAGCTATTTTGAGCACCAGTCAGATCCAGTCCAGCTCTGCAGGGAGAAGATAGAGCTGCTGGGAGTAACCCAGACTGCATCTGGGGGGTGTCTCTCAATACAGTTTCTGTCATATAAAGGTTATTGGACCTCATTGGTCTGCAGGATTCATATGTTTAAGATACCTGTAAAGTCCTTAGCCCCAAGAAGGAAATATTATTTTTAAAAATATAGCAATGGATTATAGTTAAAATGATGGGGGAAGTCTGCTACTTGCCTAAAAGGCTGCTGGCCCTTGGTCATCTTATTCTAAGAAGCAAGCTTAGAAGTAAGTATTAGGGCAGATGTTATGTGACTGATCTGTTGTGAGACCAAGGCCCTGTGCTCTGACTGATATAACACCAGTTGGATTCAGCCCAGCTCAGCAGGATAAGATAGAGCTGTCAGGGGTAACCTGGGCTGAATCTATGGGTTGGATCTCAAAACAATTTTGTATAATTGTACTGAAGTCAGTGGGATTGAGACTGGGAAAACTTCATAAATAGTTTACTGAAGCCAAATGTCTTCATGAGTCATATTATATCCATTGAACTACAGACAGCATAGATCATAGAATATCAGGGTTGGCATGCTCGTCTAACAGCCAAAGTAATTGTTAGCTTTTCTTATTAAAGTTGCATGCACTCAGTATTGTAGATGCTGAAAAACTGGTTACGTGGTACAACTAAATGTTTATCTAATTGCCAGTATAATACCCAGGGTGAGCCTCTGTGAGAGCAGAAGATCTCCGATTGTCGAAGTCCTAATTCCTGTACTATTTTGTAAGGTTTAAAATAATATATTATATATTTGGGTTTAGGCCCTGTGTTTATTTTTCATTGGAAAGGAAAACAACAAATCTCTAGTTAGTGATGTTAGTCTAGCTAGAGCACGTTGTCATTGATGTGCTATAACTGTTTGTCTCTGGAGTGTTATTCCGTAAAAGAAATTTTAAACTGTTGGGTGTGTATGACTGTCCTATGGTAAAGGACTGGAACTGAGTTCCAAGAAGAAAAAAAAAGTGAATCCTATTATAATTTCCACTTTTAGTATTTAGAGGGTTTGTATAGAAAATCCAGCTGTAGTCTCTTGCAAGCATATGAATCCATGGTCTGTTTAAATACTTTAAGTCAGATAGAGGAATTCTGTAGCACAGAATTAGTAAATAAATTGACTTACTTCCCTCTGCATAGGTTAGAACATCATGCACCAAAATGCTGCAATTGAACATGTGCACCGTAACAGAGAGGGCATGAGCAGCCTACAGTGGAATTTGAATCCTAAACTGCCTTTAGCATTGCGTAAGTCTTTAAAATGCGGGATAAAACAACAGAGCTATGCAAGTGCCCTGTTAACAGTTATTAAATCTCAGGGCTGGAGGCAAAGCAACAGATATGTCTATAAAAGTTATTATACAGATAATAAAATAGTAGTTGGTAATAAATACTGCATAAAACATTAAATTAATTCACTTCACTTTAAAAAGAAATCTTTTAAATCTCAATTTTCATTTTAATTGTTGGTCTCATCTAGCCAGGTCTCTGCCCTGATGTTTCAGGCCAAGCCTGGGGTTGTGGGGACACCTGAGGCTTGCAGGCTGTGAAAGGAAATTAGAGCTCTTCATTCTCAAGAGCACGCTGTTTTCCTCTAAAAGCATTTTCTACTCAAGGTAGATGCCCCCATTTTTCTCATGTACATTTCCTTCAATTAAGATACATATTGGGACACCAGTTTCTGTATCACTGTCTGTAACAAAAGGGAGCAGAAGATTCTCTTGCCTTAAAAAATAGATTTCCCTCCTAATTCTAGAAAATCTTCCCAATGAGTCACAAACAGAAAACCCAGACACCTTCAGACAAACTAGCAGACCCTTCTCAATCTCTGGTGTGACAGAGGCTGCTTCTGCATATTTTCCCACACTCTCTCTCTCCTCACATAGCATAGCAAGACAGACAAATTACCTTGCAAGCTATGTGCCCATGCAGATCTATCCTTATCTACAACCTGTTTTTGGGTAGCTGGAGGCAGCTATGTTTAAGGAGACCATGCAAGGTAAATCACTGAAGCAATGTATGGCCCATTGTTTATTAATTATATTTATATAATGATATGCTAAGATCCTCCATAGCATAGTATTAGGCAAATTTGAGGAAGTACTTTTAGTCTATCCCTAGTCGTAGCTCTCTCTTCTCTTCACAGGAGCAACTGCATTGACCTGACCAGATGCATGCTGTGGAAGAGATATCTACAGAATCATTTCTTAGGACAATCCGCTCCTCTCGTCCTTCTCATCTCAAGCACAGGATAGACCACAAGCCAGAGGCAGCATGAATATTGGCCCCCCATGGTGCTGTGTCAGCCTCTATCTGTTGAACTAGACGGTACCTACCAAAAACTGGTTTGTGAACCCACTGCTAACCCAGGGTCTCTCAGACAAGAGCTCACCAGAAGCAATTATAGTTCAGAAATGTCCCATGCTGCTATTATTAAAATGACAGATTTAGTAGATGAAGTCATTGGATGCAGATAAATTTGGGATTTCTAAAGGAAGGAAGACAGGAAGGATGGGTCCTTCACATAATGTAATATAACTACATTTAGCACAAGGTTTTCACACAAACTTTGTGTATCCCAAATTGGTTTACAGAATTCAATAGTATAGTTGTAGAGAGAAATAATAGAATGAATGTTAAATTATTTATTACTTATAGAGAGCTGTATACACATGGGAGAACAATTTTTTTTTAGCTAAGATCTGAAATAAGATGGAGAGTTGATGATACAGCAGGGCAAGAGAGATGGAAGTTGCAGTCAAGCTGAAGGAAAAATATTAATGAAATTAATTGAATACATTTATTAATAAGAACCAAATGGCGTTCCAAAATAAAAAAAATAAAAAAAGGAAAGAGAGAAATTACACCTAACTCCTTACCCTAATAATCTGTTTGCTTCTATATAACACCACAGAACCATTAATGAGTAACACTCATAATTAACAGTTATTTACTCTAGGCTGGAATGAGACTAGAGTCCCAGAGTTATAGTCCCCCTAAGCTTTCCTCTGTTGCCCCATCATTAGAACTCATTATTATTATTAGTCCCTGGCAATGTTCCAAGTCAAACAAATTAAAAAGGTTAAAAAAAGCTTCATGTTGAGTTAAATAACCCTACTTTCCCAGATGATCTGTAAGTTAGAGATTAGGCAGGAGTGAAAGATGGATATATATTTTTATTCTACCTGGCTCACAAAGCATCCATTAATTGTCATATGATTGCTCAGGCATATTTAATGAGACAGCTTTTACCAAGGACAGAGCCACCCTCTGCATCCTCCCCTCAGAGTAAAAGATGAGGCAGCTGTGCCACCACAGCACTGAGAAAGCCACAAGAAAGGGGGACATTTTATGTCATTCATAGGCTTGCCAAGACCAAGAAATCATGCAAAATCTTTTACCCTCCTGAAAAGGAACCTGTAAGGATTTGCAGTATAATCCTTGTAAATAGACTGCAAATAGTTACAATAAAATAGTACTTTCTCTATATTAATTTCAAATTTTTTTAAAAAATATAGCAAAAAACAAAGCCTGAGTGTGCTGGAAATAACATTCCAGAAAGGCAGATAAACCTAGGAACTTCATCAAACTAGATTCCAACTTGATAAGCATGTTGTTGACTTTAAGACTGCAGAATTCTTCTCAATCATAGCCTCCTGCCCATCAGTATATAGGCTCCATTTTAATACTATCAACATTTGCAAATCCATTTTTCAAGTGCCTTCATGCATGTCCATTGGACAAATGATGTTGGTTCAACTTTTTGAGTAAATATATATAGGTGTATGTGCATGCCTATATATATATGAATATATACAAGCTACAGCAAGTATTTTGTTTTGAAGCTGAGATCCAAGCTTACAAAACAATGAAGATCCTAACTGAAGCCTGCTGTGAGATTGAACTGCTGAGCCAAGGTCCCCAGGGGTGAAGTTGACTAGGCATATAAAAATCTTAATTGTTTGATAATTCCATGACAGGGGAGACCATAGAGCAAGGTCCCTCAATAAACAGAATGGGTTTGAGTTAAGTAATGATTTACTGGCTTTTAATGGTTTGTCTTGAACCTTCATGTTACGTTAGCTCAGAATCAATTTCTTTTACCTTGGATCATAACCCTAATAAAAATATTCCTGTAAGGGCCTGTTTCTCATGTCAGTTACACCAGTATAAATTAGGAATAGCTCAGTTGAAGTTAATTAAGTTGCATGGATGAAGTACAATCAAAACTTGTCTCTCAGTTTCTAAAGCAGTGAAATCACACTATCACACTATTCCAAGACTGTGGACAATCTTTGTTGAATACTTAAGCATTTTTCAGAAAGGGATACCGATTAGAGACTATTCAACATTTCTTCTCTTACTATGATACCATTCCTAGAGATTTTCACTGTAGAGCTCTGACACCTAAGCAATGGGGAAAAAAAAAAACTATTGAAAGAAATGGGAGCTGTGTGCGCGGAAGGCCTGCAGGATTGGGCCCACTTTTTAACATTATTGTTGCTTTGATGTCCTAACTTGGCTTCTGATCCTGCTCTCGTTGAACTCCAACAAACTCCCAGTGACCTTCAGTGACAGCAGGATCAGGTTCTTGATCTCTTTGTACTCTTACTTAGCTAAATCCTCTGGCCCTTGCTCAAGCAAAACTCCTGAGTGAGTGTTTATTCACAAATGGGGTTTTGGCTGAAGAAGCAGTACAAGATTTGGCTACTAACATTCACAGGAGCAGATAACACTAAGGACCAGTCAAGTCTGCAGGGAATTGGAGAGCTCAAAGTAGCAGCCTATGTCACTGTTTTCATACTTCTATTTGTCTGTCTTTCAACACAGTTTTGTTCCAGTCCCCCATGGGTTGAGCTCATGTTGAGAACATCTTCTTGCAGAGTTTCCTACTCCCTCCCTACACACAGGGGTTAATTTTTTTTAATTAATGGTTTCCTAGAGCCTTGAACAATATCTGGGTACTTACAGGGGCTTATCCAGTTAATTATATAGAGTCCCTGTGATCAAACCTTCTACTCTCCAAGTATCATATGTTTTACCATTCCCTTCTAAAGCCCATCGGCTGCCCTTTTAATTCTGTAATACCCACTTTAAATATCTTCCATTTCTAACACCCCTTTTTTGTGAACCAAAGGAGTTCTTGTCTAGAACTTAGTAAAATAAAAAACATCCAGGTGGAAGTCAATTTTTTTGATGCACCCTAACTAATAAATTTCCCGAACTCACCAGAATAACCTTTAGTATGAAATAAACATTGCATCTAGGCTGACAAGAATAACAAATGGGCTAATGGGCTAATTAGCTATGGATCTAAATACCTGGGGCAGGGGGAGGGGAAGAAGAACCATTTAAAGTGGCCCAAAGTGCAATAAATGGGAGTAATGGACTGAACATGAGGAAAAAAATCTAGCCTGAATATTAGGACAAATGTCCTGACAGTGGGATCTATTAGACTATGGAATTGAGAGCCCCATCACTTAGGCTATTAAGACAAATAGATAAAGCATTGGAGAATGTATGTAGAGAGCAATCCTATACTGTCAGGGGGCTGGACTCGACAGGCTAATGTGCTGTGTTTTCCACATCTAATTTCTGAGAGAGTGTGTCAAATCTCAATACATTTTAATTGTATATAGGCTAAGATGTGATCCCTGTGCCCCAGTTGCCCCAGTGTCAGGGTTTTGATTGTAAATGCCAACTCAGCTCTAAATACAGGGATGTTGCTAGTGGCATAATGATGCTATGAATAGAACAGAAAACATTATCCATGTTATGATTATTTCTTTCTCAGAGTCTAATATTTCTATACAATTTAACAGATTTTTTACCCTTTTGCATGCAAAGGGGAGTTGATCTTATGAGTGTTACCCAAGATGTCTATTTTACTTCACTCAACAGTCCACTTGTGATGAGGAAATTTAAACATTCAGAATATCCTTATAGAGAAGCTATGCAAACAAAAAAGTTGAAATATATTCAAACTGAAAGTTAAAAGCCTAAAGCAAATATCTATGCCAATTTATTTGTTCAAGAAATATTGGTTGATGTTGCCCAACTAAGATTAAACGTTCTATTAATAGCAAAACAAACAAAAGGAAAGAGAAGCACCAATCCACACAATGAAAAAGAAAAACAGAGGCCTTGGGGCATTCTTCTCTGTTCCAGAGCCATATTTATCTTAAAAAGAAAAGGAGTACTTGTGGCACCTTAGAGACTAAAATTTGTTTGAGCATAAGCTTTCGTGAGCTACAGCTCACTTCATCGGATGCAAGGTTTAAAGCTCAATCACAGTAATTTAGATACATACGAAGACGTAATGTAAGGAAACAAAATGTTCTTCAGGTAATTGTTAAGTTGCCACAATTTTACAAACACAATACAATCGGAAAAAATTTGAGGGTGTCACAAACAGAAGGCCTGATACCTTGACATACTAGACTCTTCCCACTGATCCATCCATATCTCTCTTCAAATTAATTTCCAACACTATCTAAAGCTTCCTTCAAGAAACTACCAATTTTTGTACAACCTTGCAAAGACAATGCAACTATTCATGTGAGGAAGTGGTATTCAACACGAATTAGGGTTTTGACTGTGGTTTAATTGATTACCACTCTTAAAATACTGATGATTGCATTGCTATTTCTAGCAGAAGACTGAATTTCTTTTGCAACTATTATGAATATCTGTTTTATTGTAATCCACCTGCTCATCTGATTTCCTTTCCCCACAATAAATGTGTATGCCACAAAATGGGGCTTCTTTTCTGTCTGGAACAAAAAGATGCTAATTCAGCAGGGCTTGACCTTGCTAGCAGTAAGTATAACATGCTCTCATTCCACAGGCACCAATAAAATATTGATTGAAATCCAGCAGGAGGAAGTAGGGGGTCCAACTTCATAGTTTATCATTTTGCAGTCACTGAGAGGATTACTCTTAAAGATATATACGTCTGTGACATTTACTTAACGTGCTATAAACATTCAACTTGTAAGTCAACATGCCAGAGAAATGATCCATCAAAGAGACAATGTCTATACATTTTGCTCTGGCCTTGGGGTGGGCTAATTTAGAGAGGGACTTGTAAAATACAGGGCCAGAAGTAACCTTTGAAGCCTGTTCCTAAAGGTGGACCATATTGTCCTAAATGACATGTGCAGAGATCTATTTTTGCTATCTACATATATTAAAAATGAATCCATCACTGTAAAGCCCAAGCAACTAACTAGGAACTAATATTCAGTGTGTCCTAAAACAGAGAGTATTCACCTGTTCTATGGTGAAACAAAGCACCTCCTTCTGCAGAGCAGTCTGCCAAGTACCATTCCCCAGCACTGCAAATTTACAAATACACACAAAGTTCTAACTAGATTTTATAGAAAGAATGTTTCCTCTCCTCTCTATTTACATGTAGACAATATTGCAACAAACAGTGGTTTGTTTTTATTACTGAAATGTTCCTTTGTTGTGACCCATAGAAAATAAGGGTGCTGCTGAACTGCTACAAATTTCATGATTGGTAAAAAAAATTGCCTTTTATCCTTTCCATTATAATAACCCATCTCAGTTACTAATCAAACTCTAGATCGGACTCTGCAGTTTGGATTGGTCTGGAAATACAGTAGTTGCATTAAAAAGTCATTGTACTAACAACTACTACAGAGGTGTCTGAGGCTAATAAAGGTTTCCTTTATACCCAGAATAGCAAATAGTTGTATCTCCAGCACCCTGATATAGTAAATGCTGACTTTTTACTGGTGACGAATGTATATAACCTCTGAAATGGATTCATTATACTAAAATCACTGTTAATCACCATTACCATGAACATGTAGAGAAGAAAGGTAGTTTTGTGTGGCCATTGAATAAAAATTTAGGTTTATAATTGTAAAAATATCCTGTGTATAATTTCTTATTAAATAGGCATAATTCAACTTACACTCAAACACACAGAATGCGTGTGCATATTATGCAGATTTTATATGGAGTGCATACAATATTTCTAAGTAACATCTCATTCTGAATGCATCTCAAATAAAGAACAATAATGATATAAAGCTAGTCTGCACACTTCTTACAATTATATTCCCAAAGTCACAAGCTACATGTTGATTATCTTCTATTAATACATTGTGAAATCTTCCTTAACTTTCTAATAAAATGTTTATCTCCAAGGAAATTCTGTAGAAAAGACTATATTTGCATATAAATAATAGACATGTCAAAACATAATATGTTAGGATTTGGTATTCTTAATAAGAGTGTAATACACATTTTATATTAATTTCCTTAAACTCCACAAATTCAATCACTAGCAGTGGCATTGTACGATTAATTAAATTACCATTATTTTTACTGAAGTTATGGCAGATGATTAAGAATTGCTCTTTTGGCTTTGCATATTTTGTGCTTACCATTTTATAATCTAACCATACCTAGTTAATTCTGTGCTTCATGGGGGGAAAAGGAATATAGTAAGGCTTTTAGAGCAGAATTGGAAAAAGTTAATATAAAGGAAAGTAATTGTTTCAGAGGAGAAGGATGGGGGAAGCTTTCAGGGGCCTTTTCGGGAGTACCAGATATAATGATGCAGCAGAACATACTGTAGTAGGTGGTGTCTAACAAAGCTTCATCATCTGACCAACTCTGCCTCTGCCCTCCTAATCTTAGCCCAAGGTGCCATTGAAATTACATCACCAAAAAAGAGAAGTTCCAAAGGAACACTCATCTCTGAAGATAATCATCTACCACAATAGATTTCAAATTGTAATAAAAATATCTTGAATGTTAAAGGTGAATTTCAATTAAGGATCCATTGCATTTTTTGCTCCAGACCACAATAAAAATGTATTTCACTGCCAACAGCAAAATCTTCTGTGAGCTCGTCTTTGAAAGCTGGTTATTTTTGGAACATGGTCTAGTTTATAAAGAAAGCAGTATTGTGTGTAAAATGAAAAGGAGTACTTGTGGCACCTTAGAGACTAACAAATTTATTAGAGCATAAGCTTTCGTGAGCTACAGCTCACTTCATCGGATGCATTTGGTGGAAAAAACAGAGGAGAGATTTATATACACACACACCAAATAAATAAATCTCTCCTCTGTTTTTTCCACCAAATGCATCCGATGAAGTGAGCTGTAGCTCACGAAAGCTTATGCTCTAATAAATTTGTTAGTCTCTAAGGTGCCACAAGTACTCCTTTTCTTTTTGCGAATACAGACTAACACGGCTGCTACTCTGAAACCTGTGTGTAAAATGTAATACTGAAAGGTAGATCTTAGTATACTGACATTATAAAAACTGGGCAGCAATCGGAAATGATATTTTTACATGCAAACATAAATGTAAGACTGAAGGGAAATGTTATGGATGCCGTTGAATAATATGGCATTATGTCTTCCCTCTCCTATAGGTGAGCTAAAAGATTCAAGCAATGATGGTGGAACTACAGCAATTGCTATACTGGACCAGACTACAGGTCCATCATCCTGTGACCATTGCCAGGTGCTTAAGAGTGAAGTACAAGAAACCTTGAGGTAGGCAGTTCCTCTAGCAGAAGGCTACTCTGAACCCCCAATAGTGAGGTACATCCCAAGTCCACCCTCACGTGCAACTGGCAAACGCTTAGACCCTCTGGGCGTTTTTGCAGGGTTTGTTTTTGTTTCTGTTTTTTATTTGGGGGAGGAGGGGAGAGTTGGTGGTTGCAGCAATGAAGCAACCTATATAAAGTAAAATGCCAGTGTGAGATGAAAGCATAGTGTTTACTGAGTAAAATGTAAAGAAGAAATGAGCATCTGCTCTTGCAAAGACACTTGGCAATTCTATTAACTGCAGTACTAGCCTCTCCATCTTTTGGGCACCTTTGCATGATGATAATACAGAGGAGTCCCTTTTGCTCCAATGCCAGAGATTCTGAAGTGGTATCACAAGCACACATCGTGAAGATAGTGATGACTATTAGAAACCTGAAGTGTCAGCAAAAGAAGCATCAGTTACATAAACAACCTGTGTCAACAGACTGCCTCACACTGAGCAATGATGCCCTCTGGTACCTGTCCACTACAGAAAAGAGGCTATTGCTTAGCTGTTGAACAAGGTATAAAGTGCCCCCTCCATGTCAAAATGAGGGATAAATGGGGGTTCCCTAGGCCCATATTTTTAAAACTATTTCAAGTAGCTGGATGAACACCACCCAGATGGCAAGTTTGCTGCTTCCTTGCTGATAAATACTATGCAGCCAACAAACCCATATGGCCAAACAGAGAAATCACAAAGATAACAATATGCCTGCACAAGCAAAAGATTAATGAATTAGGACCTGAGCAGATAAAATCTGCTACCTGGTACATTAAACCTGTTTATATATATTTTTGTTTACATTTATTTTCACATTTTGTGATTCATAAATAAATAGACTAAAAATTGTAAAATGCAGATCCACTACCATAAAGCTACCTATACGGACTAGCCTACATCCTCTACTCCCAAGATCTGCCCCTTATTCTTCTAGAAACTGGGTCTGCAAATATTTACATTTCACTGACTGGGAGGAGGATGAGAAACATCAGCACATGGCTCCCAGCAGACTCATATGTGGGAATTACAGGGAAATTTCTCCTTGACCACTAATTTATCTTCTCTGAGAAAACCTAGTCAACAACCCTCGCTGAAAGGTGTTTGTGTCCACTTCCAGGTCCCAGAGGCAGTAGACAAAATGTCCATCGGGGTCATGAGAAAGACAAGGGTCAGTGAGGTGGACTATCTTCTGTTGGTGAAAGGTACAAGCTTTTGAGCTACATGGAGCCTTCTTTCAGGTTTGTGAACCTTGAAAGCTTGTACGTTCCACCCAACAGAAGTTGGTCCAATAAGATATTACCTCATCCACCTGAGGATGCAAATGCATCCGATGAAGTGAGCTGTAGCTCACGAAAGCTTATGCTCTAATAAATTTGTTAGTCTCTAAGGTGCCACAAGTACTCCTTTTCTTTTTGCCTCATCCACCTGTCTCACTCGCATCCTGGGACCAACACAGCTACAACAACAAGCAAACCGTCAGGGGCCATGTCACTTTTTGACCACTGCCTAAAAATGAATCCCACACTAAGGGGCCTTCCAAGCTTGTAAACAACATTAATAGAACATTTAGCACCAGATTACAAAGATAGAGAGACTTAATATTAAAGAAAAAACTACAAGTTAGAGGGATACTAATTTTTATTACTAGCTCCATCTTCTTTTAAACCAACTGTGGGAGTTTGGTCACCAAAGCAGATTTTCTATAAGAGAAATTAGCAGCTAAGGAGAAATATCCTTTTCTCAAGTGAGAAATGTGCAGCAGTCCTCTTTAGATGGGAAACAGCCAACACCGAGCAGCAGTGAGAATGCTGGAGAACAAGCCAAGCTCCAGAGAAGCCACAGTACTCATGCAACATTTTTGTTTTGCAAGGCCCCGGGCCTGTGAAAGGCTGATTCAGAGGGGGATGTTACTTCCTCAGAGGTGTGGGTGGGAAACCACCCTGCAGTTAAGCATCTCTCTTCTTGTGTGTATTTCTGACAGGCTTTTCACCTGAGTGTGTGCTAATACGTGAACATTTGATACCCCTCACTTGTTTGCTGATTATTTATCCCAAGATTAATCCTGTTGGAGGCTATAGCAAATTTTATGAATGCTATGGATGTTAAGTTTGAATGCTAAAGTTTCACAAATGTGAAGTGTTCTGCATGGAAGAGCACAGGAATTGTATTACACAAGCCTGCAAATAAACAACCTTCCTATGAGCACTTACATGACCTTAAAATATTTATTCAGCTCCCCTATTAACTTTCTTAAACGCTGAGGAAACGTTGACTCAGCTGCTTAAACAACAAGAGGAACAATTAGAATAATAAAAAGGCAAGAGTATCACCCACAGAACTTCTAGCTCCAGCACTGTATTGCAGCCCTTCTAAGGCTGGGCCAGAGCATCTGTGAACTCTGGGAAAGTTTGGAACCACACCTTGTGGATTGGGACCATTTTTCATGAATGAACAAATAATTAGTCTCCCTGGCGTGAGCAATCTAGTGACATACTGATGGGTAAACCCCAACTGGCAAAATAGATACAGTGAAAGCTTTGTACCTGCACAATTCCAGTGCGTAAAAATGTCCAACACTTTGACTTCTATTGACATTACAACGCTTCCTGAATTGGCATTTGAGAAGGAGTGCTCTTCTGATGGAAGATGCTTAATTTCTTCATAATGAAGAGTGAGAGATGCAGGGCTGGAGAGCCATGTGACAGATCTTCAAGTTCCATCTGAGTAACATCTTATAGACTAAACAGGAGGCATGTGGATGGGTGTGCTATGGGATAGGTGTGTATGTGGATGGGTGTGCTATGGGAATGTAAATGAAAAGAGAAAAGGAGTACTTGTGGCACCTTAGAGACTAACAAATTTATTAGAGCATAAGCTTTCGTGAGCTACAGCTCAGAAAATGAAAAGAGTGAGAGTGACAGCATGGAGCACAGACTGATGGAAAAATGCATATGTCAGATTATTTGTTTTTGGAAAATTACTGTAATTCCTCCCTGTTAAATCTTTTGTTAGCTTCCAAAAATGGTGGGAGAAAGACTGTATAAAGGAGAAGGGGTTGGAATTTTGACTCCAGAGTTCTCTGGTTTGGATGGGGCATGGCTAGGTTATCTGGAGATGAGGAAAAAATAGTTCCTGTATTTCAGAAAAAGATTCTTCCAGACTGAGGACTTCTAACCCTATCTGAATTTGAAGGAACAAGTTAAGTTTGCAGTCTACTAAAAGAGGCGCAGCCTATGGCACCTTTACATGACTGGGACTGGAACAGAAGAATATTTCAGTAAAGGTCTCAGAGGAAAATGAACTCTGAATTGTGCCCAGTGTGTTTACTTGACTGGCCTCCAGAAATACCTCCTGATACTCAGTAAAAATCTCACTGACTCGCTGACCAGGTAAACTGCAGACAGAGAGCCCTGAGCACACTGTGTGGTGGGTGGGCAAAGAGTCCCCAACACTCCCACATAATCTGTTCTTAAAGTCCCCATCTCCCCACGTAATCTGTACACAATCTTTGCCTCCTTCCCCCAGGTAATCTGTTCATACAGAGGCCCCACCTGCAGGCTCACACATGATGAAGTTATCTTTCTCTACCAAAGGGTTTAGATCAGTATCTGCAGGGAAACAAGCATTTCCTTATCCTCTCTTTTCTGCTTCCAGCTGATAAATTCTGGCAGCAGCTGCATTGTTCATCGAGATGAAGGGGCCAGACTCCTGCAAAGCTCTCAAGCATCATCTGCCAGTGACATTTACTGGAACATTTTTATAGTCTTTGTAGATACAGAAAACCAGCCAACTATCTATTGTGACATCCCAAGAGAAAAATCAGTCAGGAGGTCAGTAGCACCATGAGATTTATAAGGCAGGACTCATAGCTATGAAAGTATCAGGATGGGGCCTGCAGCCATGAAAATCTCCATGTATTAGCAACCTCAGGCAACAAACGCCACCTGTGCTGGGGAAGGAGCGACAGGAAGGAAAACACTTTAGCAACTGGAACTTTTGGGTTTTTTCTGGTTTGATCACATGGTGAGTCTCTTGTGCAGGCAACTGGCAAAGTAACTAGGTGCCCAGTTTGAGAGACAGTTGACTCTGTTACCAACAGATGAACAGCTTTTCACACTCAGGTGAACCCACTCACGTAAAGCTGCTGCAGAAACAAGCGTGTCAGTGCTGCAATTCATTAGCTCTGTATTTTATACACATCCAAGTTCAGCCAGATTCCTGGTCACATAAAAGAGGGTTTCCCTGCATGGAAATAATGTCCCGGACATTAAACATACTGAAATTGCTCACCAGTTTGAGGATCCTGTAGCCCAGTGTTAACATTGTTGGCTATGGTAGAGGACAGTACACAAGTATTTTTGTGAGCCAGACCAGCTGTCCACATACCATATTTTTAACAACACACCTTCAGTTCATTGATCTGTACAGTTGGAGATTTCAACTGTTTTATGTTTACTCTGCATTTTTGATCAGTTGTCCTGAAATTCTGCCCTTCCTCCAGAACCCTGTGTGCCCAGCTCTGCCATCCCCTGTATTCTCTGTGACTGTAAACCTATTAATTTGACAGCCATTTTTTGTTTGCTTCTGAGCTGACATGGAAATGAAGAGCTTTGGAGGGAGCTGACAACATGAATCTTTTATATTTGGACTAATCAATTAAAAAGCCATTATAGCAGGAAATGCCAGGATGTTAGATGGCCGAGCAAATCCGTATTTATGCCCTTCTGCCTGGAATTCCTCACTTACTATTTACCATCACCCTCTGAGTATTCTTCCATTTAACACACACTCAAAAGAAAGGTTTTGCTGTATGTAAAACACAAGGCATTTTGAAAGGAAGGGTATTGCTAATTCATCTTGGTATCTAACTAGCACTTAGAGACCCTGGCCAGATGCTCAGTCCAAATCTAAAGGCATGCAGTAAACGACACCAGTTTTTAAACACCCTTTATAGACTTGAGAAGGCTGTGTTTGTTGTTTTCTTCTCCCTCCCAATGTTATTACACAGCCCCACCTCTCCAACTCAGAGAGAGAGAGCCTGGCCATGAGGGTCTAACAGCAATGGTTTCCATAGCAACAGTGACTCTCTGAAGCATGATTTGTTTTTCGCCAGTTGAGATGGTTCAAGTATCCATTAAACGTTATTGTGGTATATAGGACAAGCAGTACAAATTCTGACAAATCAATGAGACACACATTTTTATGCCTCACTTCTCACTGCTAGCTTGAAACTACTCATACAAGTTACTGTCTACTGATTTTCACATCCGAGACAATCTAGGGGGCAGATCCTCAGGGAGTGTAAATTGTCATAGTTTCATTAAAATCAATGGAGCTATGACAGTTTACACCCACCTAGGATCTGTCCCTAAATAATTAAAACATTGTAAATAATGTTAAATCTACCCACAGACTAGAGCAACTGAGCTCAAAAAGGACCTGTAAATATTAAACTATATAGTTTCCTAACCATAAGCTATCCTGCAGCTTTCAACCTATGCTTACATTAGTCTCTTACTGGATGCTGACAAGGTGACTCTCTCTGTTAGCTTATTCCTTTTATTTTATTTCTGCATGACTGTACCTGTCCTGAAAGCTAGGAAGTAACAGTGCTGGCTCTCTTTATAGCTCCACAGATGCAACTCAATCCTCCGTTCAGAACCTCTCACTAATCCAGTCCTGACATACACCCCATCCCAAAATCTAATCAATGCACCTCAGTTTTGACCTACTGGATTCCCTGCTATTCCAGTCAAGAAAAAACATTCCTATTCCCCCAACTGCATGCATCCTTGTGCTGTTCTGTATTTATGCCTCAAATTTCCAGTCATCTCTGTGACACACATCGCTGCCAATGCACCTCAATTTCAACACTTTCATTTTACATATTAGCTAGAATTTTGAGGAGTATTTTCCACTTACAGGACCTTCTCTTTAATGTGTTCACCTTTTATAAAGGTTAAGTCAGACTGAATTCTGATGGTCTTTTTCCTTCTTTGGAACAATAAACCCTCTGTCTCTGCCCAAGACAGTGCTGATATGTCATTAATCTTTTCTGAGTTTATGAGCAGTGGATATTCCCTCACATTTTCAAACCTCCTGTGAATCATTACTTAAGTGGCAATTATTGACCTCTTAATTTAATAGGGAGTACATTGTTATGTAATTACAGAGCAAATAAATATGTCATTATTTCTGCATTCTAAACTAAAGGGAGGTTACAACATTGTAATTACACGTAAGAGTTCCATTGTGTGCAATTACCCTGTAATCTGCACCACAACATCATTACTCAAAAAAGGCAAGCAGGATGACAGTGGTAACTATAGTCCAGTTAGCCTGACCCCAATCCCAGGCAAAATAATGAAAAAGCTGATATGGGATCCAATTAATAAAGAATTAAAGGATAGGAATATAATTAATATGAGTCAGCATGGTTTTATGGAAAATAGGTCTTGGCAAACAAACCTGATTTCATTCTTTGAGGAGATTACAAGTTGGTTGATAAAGGTAATTGCAAAGTTGTAATATACTTAGACTTTTGTAAGGTGTTTGATTTAGGACTGCTTGACGTTCTGATTAAAAAACTGTAATATACAATATCAATAAAGCACACATTAAATGGCTGACAGATCCCAAAAAAGTAGTCAATGATGGTGAATCATCATTAAATAGGCAGAATCATCATAGAATTGGGGTGTTTCGTGTGGGGTTCTGCAGCCATCAGTACTAGACCCAATGCTCTTCAACATTTTCATTAATGATCTGGGCATAGATATGAAATTACTACTAACAAAATCTGCAATGACACGAAGATTTGTGGAACTGCAAATAATGATGTGGACAGGGCAGTCATACAAAGTGCTCTGAATCACTTGGTAAACTAGACCAATTCAAACCAAATGTGTTTTAATACAGCCAAATGCAAAGTCATACATCTAGAAACAAGGAGTGCAGGCCCCACTTAGAGAATGGGGGGACCGAATCTTGGAAAGCAGTGACTCAAACAGATTCAGGGGTCACAGAGGACAAACAACAGAACATGAGCTCCCAGCGCAAAGCTGTGGCAAAAATGGCTTATGTGATCCTCAAATGTATAAACAGCAGAATAGTGAGTGGCGCAAAGAGGTGATTTTACCTCTGCATATGGCACTGGTGACAGCAATACTAGAAAAGTACATACAGTTCTGGTGCCCACATTTTGAAAAGGATGTTGAAAAATTGAAGAGGGTACAGAAAATTGCCTGAAAATTATTTGAGGGCTGGAGAGTACCTTACAGTGAGAGACTTAAAGAGCTCAGCATGTTTGTTTGATCAGAAAGGTTGAGTGGTGACTTGTTTATAGTATGTAAATAGCTGAATGAGGAGAAAATCTGGGTACCAAAAGGCTCTGTAATCTAGCCAAAAAAGGCATACGAAGAACCAGTCTGGAATCTAGCCCTATACAGACACCTCTAAGGACAGCAACTCAACTCTCTTCCCTAGCAGTTTATCCCAGTGGCCCAGTGTTCACTCCTTTAGATCCATCATGAATTCCAGCCCCATTCCTTTAAAAAAAAAAAAAAAGCCATGCAATTTATTTTGCCCCTCTCAGCAAATATAGAAACACATGGTATACAGTACAGAGCATACCGAGAGAGAGATGGACACTCACAGTGAACCCCTGGAGAGTATAAAAAGACGAGTAAGAATGCCCAGCATTATTAACAGTATAATAATATACTACTAATATAGTACTTTCCCTCAGCAAGAGATATACCAGCATTAGGTACATGATTCCAAAACACTCTGTCGGTGAGGAAAGTAAAATAAAACATTGTATCTGTGCAAGAACGCACAGCAGGTAGGTGGTGTTTCTGCCTGGAAGTACATTCTCTCCCCATCTCTCGCGCACACACAACGTACATACAGGCAGAGGCATATGCAAACAATCTCTCTCTCTCTCACACACACACACACCTTCTTCCCATCACACAGAGAACTGAAGCCTCTCAGACTTAGAGAGTGCAACTGCTTTCTAACAATTTTTAGACTCCATTGTTTAGTTTGGGAGCCTGTGTAGTATGTTTTGGTTTTTTTAAGTCACAATGCCAGTAGTAAAACGCTTTTTCTATAGTTTTTCCTTTAGGACTGTTCTTTTTCCATCCTCAACAGCCATTCTTTCCCATTCACCCCATCAGTGTGGGAGTTCTTTATTACCCAAGGAAACAGAGAATGTCCACTAGTAAAGGGGGAATAAATCATTGTTCTCAGCTAAATGGAGTAGTGCAGATCTGCTAAAAATGCTGCCTTTTATCAACAGTGCAAATAATGAAGATTCCATGCCCTGCGAACAATGCAATGAGCCGCTGCACTGTTGGCGGGGTATTTGTAGAACGCCATGAGTTATGTTTCAAAACTAGGCTCTACTAAAGATGCAAAACCATTTTCAGAAGCAAAAGATTAATACTGCTCTCCAAATAATTTAGAAGTTTTCCCCATTAGGGATAAAAGCAAAGATCTAAAAGAAGGATCTCTTGGTGATCTTTCCTCTTTCAGATAATCACCACATTCTTTTGAATCCGGGTGATTACATCTCTTGTGTATGTGTAATTGAGCATGGAGAGAGAGAGAGAGAGTGCATGTGGGTGTGTAAAAAAGGATCAAGGTAAAAAACTCCACAGGAATGTGTTTGTAAATGAGCGTGGCTGTGCACATGTGGGAGTATTTTTTAGTATATGTGGAAGATAATTTCTACACTGGAGCAGACCTGTGGTCCATCAAGTCTTGTAGCCTATGTCTCAAGGTAGGCAGCACCAGATGCTTTGCAGAAAAGTTCAAGAAACCTTGCAGTAGGTAGAGGTGGAATAATCTGCCCCTCATGAAGGTCTCATCACAGTCCCTAGTAGTTAAAGACTGGCTTTAAGCCCTAAAGCTGGAGGGTTTGTGCCTATTCCATGGGCATGTATATTGTTTGCCTGTTTGATTATTTCTTCTATATTAAATAATAATGCTCCTGTGAATTTCACTATCAAAGTAACTCAGTTCAACAGTCTTTGGTTTTGCTGACGCTAGTCACATATTGTTGTTCATCTTTTGTACATTAAAATTCCTGCAACTAATGACTTTTGTCTGAAACTTTGTTTACAATATTCTCTAAGCAGCCCATATGGATATTTTGTTTTTTTAAAAAAAAGCACTCAATGCAGAATGTACCATAGCAACTGACATTCGAAATCAAGACATCCTTCTGCTCCTGCTGATGGGCCATGGATTCCATCTGTATGTAAGGACAGGGGTTACCAGCCCGGAAAGTGTGCTCTTTGGTTGTCCAGTATGTCTGAGGGGAGCCTGTGTATGTTCCAACATAAGAGAGAGAGATCAGGCGAGTAACTGTTGTGAAGCAAGAGTTGCACTCTCCCCTCTTATTTTTTTCCTCTCTCTCCATCACCCACCATCTATCAAGTAAAACAATTTACACAGAAACAGGCCCTCTGCAGAATGCTAAAGAGATTCTTTGGAGAAAGCCTACACAAGATTAGCTTCAAAAATACATTTCATCTTTATTAAAACACCTGCATGAGAGGCCAGTCATTTTTAGTACAGTATTATATTAAAAAGGGGTTTTCTAATGCTTTCAGCAGCTTAATGGAGCCAAGAGCTAAGGGACAGTGGTAAACTAGCAGACTTTAAAATAGTCATTAATTTTTGAAAATTAACTAATCCGCAAACCTGTGTAGTCACTACACATAGATGGCAGGGTGGGCTAGTTATGATGGTAGGAATCCACACTCTGCCAGCCATTCACTTCGGCAAGTCACTTGACCCACCCGTAAAAGTGGGCTAGTCACACCTTCTTCCCCGGTGCAGGTCAGTTAATCTTTTCACAGTCTTTCAGGGTGGAAAGCCACAGGAGTATTTTTATTATTTGGTAGTAGCAGTGGCAACATTGTGCTGAGATGCCAGTTGATACCAGCTGTGGTGGGGGGTTTGTGATCTGAACAGCATCCACCGCAAATTGGACAGCGGGGTGACTAATCACATGGGCTGGTTCTGAACCCAGGATCCCATTACTAAGCCATGTTCCCATGCTGCAAATAAAGCCTCTAAATGCCCAATGGAAGCAAGATCAAAATCAGGTTCTTAATTTTGTAACTTTTCCTTGAAGTGACATCACTGAAAAGTGAAGCACTCACCAAAATCAGTGATAAGGCAGAATAACTGATGTCAATAAAAGAGTTTTACTGGCTTAGTCTCTGCAATGGTTTGCAGAGAATGCATGAGAATATCTTTATTAGGGCATAAAGAGGAAAGGACTATAAACCTATACAAAAAAAAGCCCAGTATGTTTTAAAAAGAAATACAATGAAAATAAAATTTTAAGTGAAAACTAGACTGCAGCAGCTACTGTGTTTGCTCAGGTCAGAAATGTAAACTAATATTTCAAGCTCATGAAATGTATCACTTTTCAAGTTCACATTTTTACACTAAAAGAGGCAAGAGATACTCTTATGGAATTTTCCACTGAAGTTAGTTAATAATGCAATTTGGTAAATTTTGTGACAATTGTAATTTAGGAGTAAAAAATCAGTGTAAAACAGCACAGAAATAAAACCCTCTCCATGACTGCATTTCCCCCCCTAATTTTGCAATATTTTAATCTTTGAACAATAATACATGTCAATAAATAATCATCTGTGACACATGAAATGTTAAAAGCTTTTCCAGTAATGCATCTCTTCCCTTGAATTCTACTTATGCTGTAATGGATTCTTTTATTCTATTTTTTATATGCACATTTTTACATACATTTTAAAACCCGTGGGTTCAAATGTACCTTATTACATTTTAAAGCCTTTGGATTGTAGCATAGAAATGTTCTGCACTATAAAACAGAGCATAGTTGAGGTTTGATAGGTTTACTTCTATTATCTACCCCACAAAACACTTTCTAAATGCCATTAAAATTTAGCATACACCATAATAACCAAGCTGCATTTGTTCCATGTTTAAGTCAATTGCCTTCCAAGTTTTCTCTCTCCAAATACATTGGCTCAAATAAAGTTGAGAAAAGGATAGTGGAAGACCTAATTGTTGCAGCATGCAGTCTTGTAAGCAGAAGTTTATTTAGTTCCTTGAGAAAAGGGGGTGCCCATCTCTGACAGAATGGGAATGTTCTAGAATCTTCAATCAATGCCAGTTCGGACTGGCTTTTGTTTTCAAAATCACCATATTGACATGCACAGGAAAATGTGCTCCAGTGCAGGAGATAATCTTAGTGGCTAGGTTTGGCATCTTAGGGGAAGCTCAACAACCCAGAAGAAATGTGATTAATAAAATCATATTCTTCAACAACATTAAGTGCGTTTCATCTCAGACACTGAGGCACACGTCACTGTGTGACTTAAGAATCTGTACAGGCTATTGTGCATGATTTCCCAGGACGAGGACCACATAACACATCACCCCAGAGTACACAAGTGCCTGACTCTCACGGGTCAAATGCTTAGATAATTTAGGTATCCAGCCTGTAAAATGCTTTTCATGGGTGGTCTCCTACCCTGTGTGAATCCCCACTGACTCACAGAGACTCCATGTGGGTGAGAGTCTGCCTGCCTGCACAATCAGATGGGAGATCAGGGCCTTAGACAGTATGCTCTTCAGGGCAGGGACCATGTCTTCATATGTATTTGAACTGACCCTAACACAATGGCACCCCAGCCCCTTGGGATCTTTCAAAACCACTGTGGAACAAACAATACTAATACTACACCTACAGCTAACAACCCACAAAGGACGATGTGCCATGTGCTTGTGTATCACAGACTGAGAATCCCACACCAAGCAACCATATATTATGAACTAAGGAAAACGCTCCGGGGTTTAATCTACCGTTATGACAATAAGCACCGAATAAGATGCTCAGGGATTTGTGGGCATCTCAGCAGAGTTCATGAACCTGTTTCCTCATTGGGGGGGGGGGAGGAATAGAAAGTGCATTACTTTAGCTAACTCACAGAACTGAATGTATGTGATTTAAATTAGTGTCAACAGCCGGCTTGGCTGTGTAGATTCAACTGCTTTACCTTTACCTGAATTAGATTGGAAAACTTTATGTTACAGGATTCCTTTGTTCCTCCAGCACATTCGTAACATTTGCATTTGTTCCCTCCCCATAGGTTTACTCTAATTCTAATGCTAATGCTGAGAGAAAGTTGAAGAATCTTTAGTGTGTTTAATTTAGCAGGAGTTCAAAGCAATAAATCCTGCAATCTGTACCAAAAGGTGCAGATTTGGCATAAAAAGTATCCTGAGCAGAGCCAAAGGGTTAGGATCCCAGCACGGGTGTCATTTGTAATTTAGCAATCTTTGCCTACCGAACTGTGCACAGAGCAAACTGAAGTGTAAACACTTTAATACGATCTGACAGAAGGAAAGTAAAAACAAACATAATAAATCAAATTGAATAGCTATTATGATGTAAAGTTCGGGTTTGTGCCTCTTTTATGTCAAGGGAGCTTACAGCCAGGCTCTTTTCGTTTTACCTGGGGCTCTGTTCTTCACAGCAAATTGGACCTTTCGCTCTGAAAGAAATAATTACTCTCTGAGGAGCAGGGAGCTGGTCATGAATGCTGATATGACATACAATGTCACCTTGCCAGTCAAAGGAGGACTACAGTGCCCGAGTTTGGGCTCTGTCCAAATGCCGATTTCTCTCTCATAATGGAGGTCACCTCTCCATAGAATTTGTTGACTATCTCCAAAATGGAAGAAAGCTCCTGTCAGCATTTTTTGTGGGGGGGAAGGGGAAGAGGAAAAGATTTCAAAGGGAGGACAGAAATGGGGGGAAACATAGACAAAGGTCACTTTTTGCATAAATTGAAGCAAAACCGACATACAGTTGGGTCCAAAATTAACTTCTGAAGACGATAATCCAGATAGATCAGTTTGCAGAAAAACAGACTCCACTTTCAATTTCAGGAGGGTAATTTGCAGATAAAGTTCAGTGATCCAACAGCTAAACAGGCTGGACATCACAGTCTAATTTCATCACTAAAAACTGCACTTTGTGTACAGTCTGTAGTTTATGTTACATGTGCCTTTATTTTTAAATCAATGAACTCTCATGCTGAATTGCCTGAGAAAACAAAAATATTTGTAGTAACACCATTTAAGAAACTTTCTTGGAAAAACTCTAGTTTTGTTTTAGAGTTGAATACTGAAATTAGCATCTGCGGAAAAGGACCTAGGGGTGACAGTGGACGAGAAGCTGGATATGAGTCAGCAGTGTGCCCTTGTTGCCAAGAAGGCCAATGGCATTTTGGGATGTATAAGTAGGGGCATAGCGAGCAGATCGAGGGACGTGATCGTTCCCCTCTATTCGACACTGGTGAGGCCTCATCTGGAGTACTGTGTCCAGTTTTGGGCCCCACACTACAAGAAGGATGTGGATAAATTGGAAAGAGTACAGCGAAGGGCAACAAAAATGATTAGGGGTCTAGAGCACATGACTTATGAGGAGAGGCTGAGGGAGCTGGGATTGTTTAGTCTGCAGAAGAGAAGAATGAGGGGGGATTTGATAGCTGCTTTCAACTACCTGAAAGGGGGTTTCAAAGAGGATGGCTCTAGACTGTTCTCAATGGTAGCAGATGACAGAACGAGGAGTAATGGTCTCAAGTTGCAATGGGGGAGGTTTAGATTGGATATTAGGAAAAACTTTTTCACTAAGAGGGTGGTGAAACACTGGAATGCGTTACCTAGGGAGGTGGTAGAATCTCCTTCCTTAGAGGTTTTTAAGGTCAGGCTTGACAAAGCCCTGGCTAGGATGATTTAACTGGGACTTGGTCCTGCTTTGAGCAGGGGGTTGGACTAGATGACCTTCTGGGGTCCCTTCCAACCCTGATATTCTATGATTCTATGATTCTATGATCTGGGTGAAACATGTCAAGAGATCCACCTCCTGGACACTATGGTGCTATTGAGTGATGGTCACATAAACACCACCCTATACCGGAAACCTACTGACGGCTATTCCTGCCTACATGCCTCCAGCTTTCATCCAGACCACGCCACACGATCCATTCTCTACAGCCAAGCTCTATGATAAAACCACATTTGCTCCAACCCCTCAGAGACAAACACCTACAAGATCTCTATCAAGCATTCTTACAACTACAATACCCACCTGCTGAAGTGAAGAAACAGATTGACAGAGCCAGAAGAGTACCCAGAAGTCACCTACTACAGGACAGGCCCAACAAAGAAAATAACAGAACGTCACTATCCATCACCTTTAGCCCCCAATTAAAACCTCTCCAACGCATCATCAAGGATCTACAACCTATCCTGAAGGACGACCCATCACTCTCACAGATCTTGGGAGACAGGCCAGTCCTTGCTTACAGACAGCCCCCCAACCTGAAGCAAATACTCACCAGCAATCACACACCACACAACAGAACCACTAACCCAGGAACCTATCCTTGCAACAAAGCCCGTTGCCAACTCTGTCCACATATCTATTCAGGGAACACCATCATAAGGCCTAATCACATCAGCCACAATATCAGAGGCTTGTCCACCTGCACATCTATCAATGTGATCTATGCCATCATGTGCCAGCAATGCCCCTCTGCCATGTACATTGGCCAAACTGGACAGTCTCTACGTAAAAGAATAAATGGACACGAATCAGACGTCAAGAATTATAACATTCAAAAACCAGTTGGAGAACACTTCAATCTCTTTGGTCACTTGATTACAGACCTAAAAGTTGCAATATTACAACAAAAAAACTTCAAAAACAAACTCCAATAAGAGACTGCTGAACTGGAATTAATTTGCAAACTGGACACCATTAACTTAGGCTTGAATAAAGACTGGGAGTGGATGGGTCATTACACAAAGTAAAACTATTTCCCCATGTTTATTTTCCCCCCTACTGTTCCTCACACCTTCTTGTCAACTGCTGGAAATGACCCACCTTGATTATCACTACAAAAGGTTTTTTTCTCTCCTGCTGGTAATAGCTCACCTTACCTGATCACTCTGGTTACAGTGTGTATGGTAACACCCATTGTTTCATGTTCTCTGTCTATATAAATCTCCCCACTGTATTTTCCACTGAATGCATCCGATGAAGCGAGCTGTAGCTCTCAAAAGCTTATGCTCAAATAAATTTGTTAGTCTCTAAGATGCCACAAGTACTCCTTTTCTTTTTGCGAATACAGACTAACATGGCTGCTACTCTGAAACATGTCAAATCTGTATCTCTTGGTAGAGTGGTGCCATTATAAGTCCTAATCCTTCACCCATGACATCAATGGCAGAACTCTCATTGACTTCAGTGGTGCAGGATCAGAACCATCTTTAAAAATGTCTTTAATGATACTAATGTATTTTTATTATTATTATTTACAGAGCATCAAAATTGTGCTAGGCATTTGAATACTGGGGGCCTGTAGGTAATATTATAATATCTAATTGGGGCCTGTAAATAACATTGTACAAACTACCATTATAATAGCATTTAACTGGAATAGCAAATACACAAATACCCTGGAAACATTATCTACCTCTGTGATCTTATTATTGACTTGAACTGGGACCATATAGAACATTATTGCAACCAAGGTCCTGTTGTGGCAACAAATCTTGTATAAAGGGTGTCAAATAAGGGGTCTAAGACAAGGTTATGATTTGCTGGTTATGATTATGCTATCTGTATGCATGTAACATTTTTGTATTTAAAGATATAAGTATTGGCTCTGTACTGTCTGTATTTCAAACTTGTGCTAGGCTTCTGGGTGACACCCCAGACAAGTTGGTGTCAGCTCTGCCTAGCCTGCTTGATGGCCCATAAAGGACCATCAGCTATACAACTGACCCACTGAGAGAAGGCAGATACACCTTGTGACTCAGCAAGGCATGTAGGGACCTGCCTATGGACAGAACTCTGAGGGTTTTCCAGGCCATGTGATGGACAGCTTTTCTTTGGGACAAAAAAGCAGAGACCACATGGCAAGAGACTATAAAAAGCTGCTGCAGCTCCTCCATCTTGTCTTCAGTCCTGCTTCTAACCTCTGGAGGGACTTTGCTACAAACAGAAGCTGTACACAAAGGACTGATGACCCATCCCAGCTGTGGATGTTCTCCAGAGACTTGACTTGAACCTGCAGTTTATTCCATCACTGCTACAAACCTGAACCAAGAACTTTGCCATTACTGTACGTAATTGATTCCATTTAACCAATTCTAGCTCTCATCTACATCTTTTTCCTTTTAGGAATAAACCTTTAGATTTTAGATTCTAAAGGATAGGCAACAGCGTGTTTTGTGAGTAATATCTAATTTGTATATTGACCTGGGTCTGGGGCTTGGTCCTCTGGGATCGAGAGAACCTTTTTTCTTTTACTGGGGTATTGGTTTTCATAACCATTTGTCCCCATAATGAGTGGCACTGGTGGTGATACTGGGAAACTGGAGTGTTGAAGGGAATTGCGTGTGTGACTTGTGGTTAGCCAGTGGGGTAAAACCAAAGCCTTCTCTGTTTGGCTGGTTTGGTTTGCCTTAGAGGTGGAAAAACCCCAGCCATGGGCGGTAACTTCCCTGCTTTAAGCAATTTATCCTGAATTGGCACTCTCATTTGGGTCCCACCAGAACCAGCATCGTTACAATCTCCAAAGGTAAAACTGTAATGTTTTTAGTGGTGACCACTGTACAGTATTTCTGTACACTAAGAAAGCATTTTAGATTGTTGCTGGAAATAATTCCATTTGCTACAGACACAAAATACTTCAGATTATGTTAGCACTCTGGGGAAGAATCACATAATCCACATCTGAAATGCAGTCATCTTCAAGGTGGAAAAGAGAAGCTGTTAAGTAGCACACAGCAACAGAGTTTAGGACAAAAAGTGCTAAGAGTTTAGGACAAAAAGTGAAGAAGAGTTTGGTTTCAAACTGAAGTTACTGGAGGAATTTAAGAAATTATAATGTAATTACCCCAAGTGGAATCTGACCAGGACACTTGGATTAACACCCCTACTGACTATGAGTGGTTAACACCTGTTTTAAATGTCATTCAAAATACAGGGCCTGCATAAGCACACAAGCCCCACCATCATCCTTGCAGCACCAGTTCAGCACCCATCCTGAGGGAAAACAGCCTCCTATTGAAGAACCAAGACAACTTCTTTCAGTATCTAGGCTTTCCTTGGTAAATTCCCGTATCAGTACTGACCAGGCCCAACCCTGTTTGCTTGTGATGGGATCTTGTGAAATCACATCTGAAAGCGGCATGGCTGCAGGAAACAAAGAAAGAAGAGGTTCAACAGCGAAATAAAATACTGGCTTACAAGCAGCTTTTTAGAGAAACTTTGACCAGGATAATTTCCAATTATTCAGCAGACCACATCATAATGAGTTAATACATAGAGAGTAACTACTACACAAAATATCCTCTTCTGGGGCCAAGAGCAAATAGTACATCTTTTGTCTGGGCATTGAATCATGAAGAGCTGCCATACTAAGCCATATGGACTGAGGTTTGCAGATCTCGAAACTGCCACCTTTACTTGTTTTGTATTTTCCAAAATGATAGCAACCAACAAAAGGAAGTATTTCTTCGCAACAAATTCGTTGCCGGGGTTGTTGTGAAGGCCAAAAGTATAACTGGGTTCAAAAGAGAATTAGATAAGTTCTTGGAGGATAGGTCCATCAGTGGCCATTAAGCCAAGATGGTCAAGGGTGCAAACCCTATGTTCTGGGTGACCCTAAACCTCCACCTGCCAGAAGCTGGCACTAGATGATAGGGGATGGATCACTCAAAATTGCCCTGTTCTGTTAATTCCCTCTGAAGCATCTGGCACCAGTTGCTGCCAGAGACATGATATTGGGTTACATGGACATTGGTCTGACCTAGTATGGCCATTTTTATGTTGGTGCTGTTAGCTCAGTTCATGGAGCAAGAAATTTACATTTGCAATTGCCACTCAGAGCATCCAGTGTGATGTTAGAGTATTTAAAATCCCTGGAATGCTTTCCTGGAATGTTCCAATGATGGAGATGCAAGACAGTAAGGAACACTTTTGTTCATATGTTCTGGGAGGGCCCAAAAATACATATGCTTTAGGAACTATGAGTAAAACAAAGCTGAGATGTAACATTCCCTCCCCACAAAGCATACATAAGTTTTGGGCACTCCCATAGCATAAGCACAAAAGTGTCTCCCACTGCCTTGTCATCTGTTCACAGTTTTTTATTTTATTCTGAGGACCTTTCTTTACTTGTTTGTTGTAACAAGAAATAAGTACATGTCAGAGCTCAAGCAGCTTGTTATAGCTGAGGTCCTTCAGATGCAATTGTGCTGTGTTTTGTCTGTTTATACTAAGGAGTCTCCCATTCAATGCTCCCTCTAATTTTTAACAGGCTGCATGCACAAAAAAATTCTTCTGTGCCGCCACCGAAGCAAAAAAAAAAAGCCAAAGCCGGAGTGCGCGCAGTGTTTCGCCGTGTGCACGGGGTTTAAGATCTGGGTGTGCGCGCGCGCACGCCCACAGCTTAGAGGGAACAGTGCTCCCATGACCTTACTTGGAGAAAACGAATGGGTGTGATCTCTTTCACTAGCTTCAGAAATGAGTAGTCTGTCTAGCTGCTGTGAGTAAAGACTGTCAAACCAAAATAAAACCTGGATGATATTACTGATACATTAATGGACATTCCTGCAACAAGTTGGAAGAACATAGACTGCACTATAAATGACCTGATCGTTTCCTTTTTAGAAAGATAGCTACATATGCATGAGTACATCAATAAAAACGATAAACAATGTAAAAAGTAGTCAAGCAGAAATAAGTTTATCACTAATTATGAGCAGCTTGACATGCCCTGACTCCTCGTAAAATAAACGAAGTCAATTTTTAATATCTGCTAGCATGACTTCTAGATAATAGGCAAATTTACTTCAAGGTCACATCTCATTTGTCAAGTCAGGGATTTTAACTACATGTACAGAAACCAACAAAGGATTCCACTCCCCATAAAACTCTACAGTGAATACATTAGAAATTGAGTTTTCTTTACCGTATCACTTTACTAAAACATTATCAATAAACCAAAATGCATGTTCGTGAGACAGAATGGAGATCAACAATGCCCCTGAAATGTTTGTTGTTGAATGAGAAGCCAAGACATCCCAATTACTTTAAACTTTTAAATTAGTTAATTAATCTTTATTTTTCATAGCATAATTCAAGAAAATGTCATTAAGAGTTCCCTGCATTAATACAGAGAGAAGCAATCTAAATCCACATGAATAACAGATCAAATCACATTCAGCAACAATTACTTTAAACTTTTAAATTAGTTAATATATTTTTCATAGCACAATTCACGAAAATGCTGTTAAGACTTGTCTGCACTAATACAGAGAGAAGAAATCTAAATACACATGTGAA
The DNA here is from genome assembly GCF_009764565.3 of Dermochelys coriacea. Lineage (NCBI taxonomy): Eukaryota > Metazoa > Chordata > Testudines > Dermochelyidae > Dermochelys > Dermochelys coriacea. The sequence continues at coordinate 22,811,441 of NC_050085.1, read as the reverse complement.
CAACAAAAAGAAAAACACATTAAATTATGTCACCAGCTGTGTAAAAATGTTAAGGAAACTATTTTAGGTTTGCTCCTACTTAACTGCAGAGTGGGTACAGACCTTCTGGAAATGAAGAACTCATGCCTATAGCAAAACCCATGGAAGAACATAATCTCTGACATTTGTCTGCCTACGATCCAGAAACAAGAACATAAATCCTATCCATGGATTTCAAGAGGTGAGCTGGAACTTATGTCATCAAAATGTCAGGCAGATACACTATAAAGTGTTGGACTTGCAAAGCACTGCAAAGCACTGTAGTAAAACTGGGCACAATTTTTCAGATATTTCTATTTGCAAAAAATGCAGTTTCTGATAAATCAAAACTACGAGTGAATTCAGGATGAATTTGGCAGTCTTTTTTGCTCCAAAATGACATTTCATTTTTAAATTTAGCTAGATTTTTTTTAAAGAGCACCCCAAAATTCAATGAAACATTTCATTTGGGCTCAAACAAATTATTTTGTTTGACCGGAAACTACATTTTTTCAGTTTTTAGTTTCAGCAAGATAAAAACAAACCACTTCCATTTCAAGTCGACCCGAAACAATTTGGTTTTTTTCAGAACAGCCACCAATTTTTTTTGCTCAGCTCTACTGACAAGTCAATAAAAGGACTTTAAACTCAATCTTCCACTTCTGGGAAGGCAATGTAGTATTTGAAGCACAGGAGAAATGTTCTTACAATGAATGGTCCCAGACAGCAGCCTAGAGGCAAATCACTCACTAGCAGAAGGTGCTGAGGATTGTTCTATACAGGAGAAGCAACTAGATCTTCAATAAAAGCATATAAGGTGTTGTCACTGAGAACAGTACAGTCCAAATGAGATATAAACTGAGAGGAATAGCTGGGTTAGTTTTCAAGACAGATAGATCCTACAGAACATGCTATAATACTCTAAAAGCATGTAGAAGCAAATACTAACTCCAGCATTTTCAGATTTAAGTGACATTTGTTATCCTGTTATAACATGGCAGCTGATGCATGTGCTTGCACAAACAATGTATACAACATTTAGACGCATCAGCCCCATTTGAACTCTTACACAAGAAGTTGAAAAAGATAAGAAAGGTGTAAACTTGGTGCTTGAGTTGTATGGAGTCTACATTTAACTATGGGGTCAGATGACTAATAGCTTCTTGGAATCTTCAGACCCCTGTGTCAAGGAGTCCAGTGATCATTGTTTTTATTTAAATAACAAAAACTACTAAAAATTATTCAATACCACACAAGTCATCCATAATACCAACATGTGTGTTCAGTAGTGCTTATCACCAGAGCATCTAAGACACTCTCAGTGTCAGTTGTGAAAGACAACATCAAATAAACATTATGTCAGTGTAGATTTTAAAAGAGCAAGCAATCTGACATTTGCAATCTCAGCTTCAAAAATGCCCCCATTTAGAGAGCTATTAGATCAATAATTACCAAGGACTTTAACTAATACTGACAGAAAAGAACATGCAACAATTTAGTCGTCACAAAGAAGTGGCCAGAAAAAAGGATCTATAAAGTCAATTTTGTAAATTTTATTTTGGAGGTACAGATTCCTAAAGCTCAGAGGGTCTTTCACTGGGAAAACCGTAGGAATACGTGCAACAGGCTAAGGATGTGTCTTCATTGCAGCAATAGGTGTGATTACAGCTCTGATAGCCATACCTGTGCTAGCTTTAATCTAGTTAGCAATGCTAAAAATATTAGTGAAGATATGGCAGCATGGGCTTCAATGCAGGCTATACCCAAGCCCACCCAGGACCCTGGATATGTACTCATGTTGCTACCCTATGACAGGGTTCACTGTTATTTTTAGTCATGCTAACTAGAGTAAAGCTCGCACAGGTATGCCTACCCAACCTGCAATCACTCGTCCAATTGCAGAACAGGCAACGTTTAGAAACCCTCTACTTGGACCTTACTTATAGGCAAGTGAATGCTGAAGGAACCACAACCCTAATTACCCTGGCAGCTCATGAATTACAGGAGTCTAACTAGGAAATAAGGACCCTCAAATCTTTCTTGCGAGGCAGAAGTCAGCTGAACTCTATTGCTGAAATGATAGAACGATGATATCCCTGATACTGAAAAAGATGACCTTTGAAATAGAAGGGTCATCTCAATAGTGTACCGAAGCCTGATATTTGAGGAGGGACCTAAATCAGAATTAGCCAAAGGAACCATCAGGAAAGACCCCTACTGCCATTTTGCAAGGGCTCAGGTCCAATGTGAACAGCACTTCTTTTTTACTGTCATCTAATTAGATAGAGATACTGAACAGAGGATTGAAGGGTAACAGCAGAGTTCTTGATGGGTGGGAATCAATACTGAATAAGGTTACAACACTAAATACTCTTTTCTTTTCAAAAATCCTGTGCTGGTCCATATTATCTTAAGCCAGCACCACATATTTATCAATGGAGACTTTTGTCTTGGATGCCCGTGGACCTGACACTTGCATGATGGTTTCAATTTTCTGCTCTTCGCTTTTCTATTTTATAGCTGGTAGTATTAAAAGCTGGAGCATATCACTTTGTTCTCTTTTGTATAAAAGCTCCTCTCACTTGTGTGCTCTCTCAGCTTGCCATTTTTCTTTGATATAAGCCTGATGATTTGGCAGTAACAACACACTGTTTATCTTGCCATAAATGTCAAGCTCAAATAATATACTACAATCACATTTTATCCTGCAACACAAGGATTTATTCACAGCTCTAAATGTGGAGTAAAAAGGGTCCAAAAAGTGCTATAACACCCTACCTTCTTTTGAATGATTACATGCCAAACTGCAACGTGCTCATGGAGTTGAAATTCTGTTGCTTAAACCTGGAATATATCAAATTTAAAAATCTTTATTTTCAAGTTTAGTCCAGAACTAAGTGCTTGCAAGGTTAAGTAAATTGCAAATCCAGGAAAGCAGACTGCCTAACCAATATGAACTGGAAACTTTAAAATGCCATCTAACTTGGGTACTGCCAAGAATGACCTTGAGTGGGTCACTGCAGACTACATGGCTCTGGGAAGAAGGATAAAGGAGTTTGAGGAGCAAGTCATGTTCTTGTTCATCCTCCCAGTTGAAGGAAAAGGCGCAGGTATGGGACCATCAAATTGTGGAAGTAAATGTGTGGTTACGCAGGTGGTGTTGGAGAGAGGGCTTTGGATTCTTCGACCCTGGGATGTGGTTCCAGGAAGAGATGGGATTCACCTAATAAAGAGAGGGAAGAGCACCTTCACAGGCAGGCTTGCTAACCTAATGAGGAGGACTTTAAACTAGGTTTGCCGGGGGGATGGTGACCTAAGCCCGGAGGTAAGTGGGGAAGTGGGATACCAGGAGGAAACACAAGCAGCAGGGTGTAACAGGGACACCTTCTGATTCCTACTGAGAAAGTAGGACAATCGGCTAGTTATCTTAGGTATCTGTACAAGAACGCAAGAAGCCTGGGAAACAAGCAGGAAGAATTGGAGGTCCTGGCACAGTCAAGGAACTATGATATGATTGGAACAACAGAGACTTGGTGGGGTAACTCACATGGCTGGAGCAATGTCATGGTGAGCATCTGCTATAGACCACCAGACCAGGAGGATGAGGTAGACGAGGCTTTCTTTGGACAATTAACAGAAGTTTCCAGATCACAGACCCTGGTTCTCATGGGGGACTTCAATCACCCTGACATCTGCTGGGAGAGCAATACAGCAGTACACAGACAATCCAGGAAGTTTTTGCGGAGTGTTGGGGACAAATTCCTGGTCCAAGTGCTGAAGAAACCAACTAGGGGCCATGCTCCTCTTGACCTGCTGTTCACAAACTGGGGGGGACGGGACGACACAACCAACTATACATAGAATATGATGGGGGCTAATTTAGCTACAACCAATCAGGAGAAAGATCTTGGAGTCATCGTGGATAGTTCTCTGAAGATGTCCACGCAGTGTGCAGCGGCAGTCAAAAAAGCAAACAGGATGTTAGGAATCATTTAAAAAGGGACAGAGAATAAGACGGAAAATATCTTATTGTCCTTATATAAATCCATGGTACGCCCACATCTTGAATACTGCGTACAGATGTGGTCTCCTCATCTCAAAAAAGATATACAGGCATTAGAAAAGGTTCAGAAAAGAGCAACTAAAATTACTAGGGGTTGGAACGGGTCCCATATGAGGAGTGATTAAAGAGGCTAGGACTTTTCAGCTTGGAAAAGAGGAGACTAAGGGGGGATATAATAGAGGTATATAAAATCGTGAGTGGTGTGGAGAAAATGAATACGGAAAAGTTATTTACTTGTTCCCATAATATAAGAACTAGGGGCCACCAAATGAAATTAATGGGTAGCAGGTTTAAAACAAATAAAAGGAAGTTCTTCTTCACTCAGCACACAGTCAACCTGTGGAACTCCTTGCCTGAGGACGTTGTGAAGGCTTGGACTATAACAGGGTTTAAAAGAGAACTGGATAAATTCATGGAGGTTAAGTCCATTAATGGCTATTAGCCAGGATGGGCAAGGAATGGTGTCCCTAGCCTCTGTTTGTCAAAGAGTGGAGATGGATGGCAGCAGAGAGATCACTTGATCATTACCTGTTAGGTTCACTCCCTCTGGGGCACCTGGCATTGGCCACTGTCAGTAGACAGGATACTGGGCTTGATGGATCTTTGGTCTAACCCAGTATGGCCTCTCTTATGTTCTTATGGAAGAATTGGTAGGAGAAGTAGAAGTGGGTGGCAACCTGGGATGCAGTGACCATGAGATGGTCGAGTTCAGGATCCTGGCAAAAGGAAGAAAGGAGAGCAGCACAATATGGATCCTGGACTTCAGAAAAGCAGACTTTGACTCCCTCAGGGAACTGATGGGCAGGATCCCCTGGGAGGCTAAAATCAGGGGGCAAGGAGTCCAGGAGTGCTGGCTGTATTTTAAAGAAGCCTTATTGAGGGTGCAGGAACAAACCATCCCAATGTGCAGAAAGAATGGCATTATGGCAGGGTAACAAGGAGGGTTTCTACAGGTATGTTAGCAACAAGGTGGTGGTCAGGGAAAGTGTGGGACCCTTAATGAATGGGGGTGGTAACCTAGTGACAGATGATGTGGAAAACGCTGAAGTACTCAATGCTTTTTTTGCCTTGGTTTTCACAGACAAGGTCAGCTCCCAGACTGCTGCACTAGGCAGTACAGTATCGGGAGGAGGTGAGCAGCCCTCCGTGGTTAAAGAACAGGTTAAGGACTATTTAGAAAAGCTGGACATCCACAAGTCCATAGGTCTAATGCATCCGAGGGTGCTGAGGGAGTTGGCTGATGTGATTGCAGAGCCATTGGGAGGTCCCGGACGATTGGAAAAAGGCAAATATAGTGCCCATCTTTAAAAAAAAGGGAAGAAGGAGAATAAGTCAGCCTCACCTCAGTCCCTGGAAAAATCATGGAGCAGGTCCTCAAGGAATCCATTTTGAAGCACTTGGAGGAGAGGAAGGTGATCAGAAAGTCAAAATGGATTCACCAAGGGCAAGTCATGCCTGAACAACCTGATTGCTTTCTATGTTAAGATATCTGGCTCTGTGGATATGGGAAAAGTGGTGGACATGATATATCTTGACTTTAGCAAAGCTTTTGATACAGTCTCCCACAGAATTCTTGCCAGCAAGTTAAAAAAGTATGGATTGGATGAATGGATTATAAAGTGGATAGAAAGCTGGCTAGATCATTGGGCTCAACAGGTAGTGATCAACGACTCAATGTCTCATTTGCAGCCGGTATCCAGCGGAGTGCCCAGGGATCTGTTTTGTTCAACATCTTCATTAATGATCTGGCTGATGGGATAGACTGCGCCCTCAGCAAGTTCCTGGATAACACTAAACTGGGGGGAGAGGTAGATATGCTGGAGGGTAAGGAGAGTCCAAAGTGACCAAGACAAATTGGAGGATTGGGCCAAAAGAAATCTGATGAGGTTCAACAAGGATAAGTGCAGAGTCCTGGACTTATGACGGAAGAATCCCATGCACAGCTACAGGCTGGGGACCGACTGGCTAAACAGCAGTTCTGCAGAAAAGGACTTGGGGATTACAGTGGATGAGAAGCTGGATCTGAGTCAACAGTGTGCCCTTGTTGCCAAGAAGGCTAACGGCATATTGGGCTGTATTAATAGGAGCATTGCCAGCAGATCAAGGGAAGTGATTATTCCCCTCCATTCAGCACAGGTGAGGCCACATCTGGAGAATGGCTTACTGAACAGTTTTGGGCCCCCACTACAGAAAGGATGTGGATGAACTGAAGAGAGTCCAGAAGAGGGCAATGAAAATTATTAGGGGGTTGGGGCACATGACTTATGAAGACATGGTAAGGGAACAAACTGGGTTTATTTAGTCTGCAGAAGAGTGAGGGGGGATTTGATGGCAGCCTTCAACCACCTGAAGTGGAGTTCCAAAGAGGATGGAGTTAGGCCAGGGGTGAGCAAACTTTTGCGCCTAAGGGCCACATCTGGTTGGGGAAATTACATGCAGGGGCATGAATGTAGGGCTGTGCTGGGGGTTGGGATGCAGGAGGGGGCTCAAGGCAGGGAGTTATGGTTCAGGAGGGGTGCAGAGTGTGGGAAGGGGCTCAGGGCAGGGAGTTGGGGTGCAGGAGGGGTTCAGGGTGGGGGCTACAGCCTGGCACCACTTACCTGGAGTAGCTCCGGGGTGACAGTGGCGCAAAGACAGGCTTCCTGCCTGCCCTGGCCCCGCTGGCACCAAGCCCTTGCGGCCCTGGGGGTGGGGGGGAGCAGAGGGCTCCGCATGCTGCCCTTACCTGTGGATACCTTCCCCGAAGCTCCCATTGGCTGTGGTTCCCCGTTCCTGGCCAGTGGGAGCTACGGGGGGCAGTACCCAAGGCGAGGGCAGAGCCCTCTGCTCCCCTTCCCCCAGGGGCCACAGGGACTTGGTGCCAGCCGATTCCCAGAGCGGCGTGGGGCCTGCGGCGCCATAGGGGTGGCAATCCCACAGGCCGGGTTACCTAGGGAGGTGGTGGAATCTCCTTCCTTAGAGGTTTTTAAGGCCCAGCTTGACAAAGCCCTGGCTGGGATGGTTTAGTTGGGGTTGGTCCTGCTTTGAGCAGGAGGTTGAACTAGATGACCTCGTGACGTCTCTTCTAACCCTAATCGTCTATGATTCTATATTCTATGAACAGGAGAAAATATTGCAGGTACATTAAGTTCACACTACGTAGTAATGTAGCAGCAGTAGGAGATAACAAAATACAAGCATTAAAATAATGACCTTTTTTAAACAAGGATATTTGTGTAAGATGCCAAGTTAAAAAATCCAAGATATTTTGTAACCCCAACTGTCTGCATGGACTGAAGCCTCTGGGCTCTTGTACAGCATTACAGGGAGATCACAAAAGACAGGAGATTCAGAAACCTTTCATATTCTCCACACACTTTCTAAACTACAGCAATTTTTCAGCACTTAGAATTGATGCCTGTGAAAAGTTTAATGAACTTTTAATGGATCCCTGAGAAAAAGCTAATGTTGGCAGGTGTTATTTTCTTGAATTTGTATTCTGTTCTGACTTGGAGTTTGGATAGCATAGTGCGTGCTAGTTATAAGGAAACTATGAGACAAACATCATCCAAGTCAGTGAAAATTACTAGAAGACATTCTAACAGAAGCTAAGAGCATGCTATCTTTCCATAAAAAAATTCTGGGAAATCAAACACACTTCTTTCAAAGAAATGACATAGCCTCTGTGCAATAGCAATTAGCACCATGACAACACTGAGGCAAGACAAATTGATGTTTAAGATGAAGCAGTCACACACTACAGCAGTTAGAATATACATCTTTCAGAGAATGAGCTCCATCTACCTTGGCATCCAAAATACACCAAACAAAATTCAGATCCTGAACTGTGTGAAAAAGATGTGATGCCAATTCCTGCCTTTGCTCTGTCCGTGATGCCAAGCACAATCACCTGTTTCTCCTGCACACACTTTCCTGCTTTCTTCTATGTCACCTCTTATACGTGGGGAAAAAACCTTGTCAAAAACCACCACAGTATCCTCCTCCAAATCTCTCCTGTAAGCCCACATCTGATCAGGTGCTTCCAGACATCTGCTCTGGTGATAGCTGGACAGTTGGCAAGCCTTGATGTTATTATGGGCTTAGAACATATAGGAATTGTACACACAGCTCATCTATATTAATCAGCCTCTTTATTATAGTTACCTATCCTCCCTCCCCAAGTCTCTTGTTTACCTCATCCACCTATTAAGTCTGGTCTTTTAGATTGCAAGCTCTTTGGAGCAGACTCTCGCTTGCTTTATTTGTGAAGTGCCAACCACAAAGAGGCACTGACCTAGTTGAAGCTACTAGATGTTATGACAATACCAGTAACTACTAAAATTATTATTAAGAAGAATCAAAGATAAATATCCAAGTAAGCAAATTTCCAATCACTTTTTCAGCTAAATACTGCAACGTGAAACAAAATACTTTAGAATGTGAAAATATGTAGAGTCAATATAGAACGCACAAAAATTTTGCTTGGCAACACTTGCAGCCAAACAGGGTCAAACCCTGCCTCCTTGTAACCACCACCACCACCAAGTCTCAGCTCCTTTTTGATATATTTCAGCCTGTCCTCCTGAGTTCTCTTGCTGCAGCCTGATTTAAATACAACTCACTGGGAGTGCACACTTCTGTCTTTACCCCTTGATTAAGACTGCTAAGAGGGCACAAGCTCCAGAAAGTCTTTACCCTCCTTCAGCACCAATCCTTAAGTTTCTCTTTTCTCTGGGATGTCCACCTGAAATCATCCAGACAACACTGACTTTAGCAAAAACAAGATTAATTAAAAACAGAGAAAATAGAATTAAATGAAAGAAACTGTTTGCTTATCACATCCAGATTTACACCTTTCATGGGCTAAAACTAGATACAGCCTTCTCAGATTAGTTACAGAGAAGAAAGTAAAGCAAATAGATTGCATCTCATGAAAACAATTCTATCCCCTAACTAATCTTTGGTCAGCCTACCAGCATCACTTGCTGTCCAGAGACTAACTTCCTGCTGTGTCCGGAAGTATCTTATCAGGCCCCTCTGTCTGGGTCAGCTGCATGTCCAGGAACCCTTCCCTTGATCCCTGACTGCTACCCTCACGTCCAAACCAGTTTTCTCTACCCACCTATGCACACAACAGAGTTTGCGCTTGCTGCTCTCTCTTCATCATTTCTGAGGATACAAAGCAGCAGCAGATTTATCATGAAATAAACCATGTAGTGGCATGGGGCCCCCACCGACAGGGGGCCCCCCAAAATGCAGGTCAAATATCTGACAACCCATCCCTAAGTCCCAGCTGGCAGCTCAGGCAGACAGGACGCCTGAATGCCATGGCCGATGGCCCTGTGTGGCTCCTGGAAGCAGCCGGCTGCTGGCACGTCTCTGCGCGCCCTAGGCGGGGGGAGAGGGAGAGGCTGCTCTGCACGCTGCACCCTACCCAGGAACTGCGGTCACTGGGGGCTGCGCCTGTGGTCAGTGGCGCATGGAGACCCCCCCCCTGCACCGCCTGACCCTGCCTAGGAGCCACTGCCGGAGGGGGAGGTGCCGGTCGCTTTGGGAGCCATGCCGCCCAAGGTAAGCACTACTTCCCTGCCCCCCCATGCACTCCAACCCCCTGCCTCAGCCCAGAGACCACACCCAAACTTTCTCCCAGAGCCTGACCCCTGCAATCCCTTCCATACCGCAACCCCCTCCCCCAGCCCACACCCAGCACCCAAACTTCCTTCCAGAGCCTCCACTCCTCACCCCTCCTCCCACACCCAACCCCCTGCCCCAATCAAGGTACCTCACTTAATTTTCATTTACTTCCCATTCCTTATAATATATGAGGAGGATGCAGAAAAAAAGAATGAAAAATGAAGGGGCAGATAAGAGAAAATGTTCTTTTTCTTGGCTGGGGCCCCAGGGGGCCCCCAAAAATGAAGCTGTGCACAGGGCCCCACTAACTCTAAATCCACCACTGATACAAAGACCCCTGGCAATGATTAGCAGCTGCCTTTCAAAGGCTTAATGGTCTAGCCTAGATATCACCCCTCACAAACCCACTTTGCACCTCTCTGCCCCAACTCATTTTGGTACTGACCTTTCAAATAGGCATTTTCTACAAGAACAACCCCCTAACACTTAAATTCAGTGGTTACAAGCTATGAAATAGGTATGGTCATCCAGAGCCTCGGTCACACCCTTTCATGGCAAAGAAGTTATGTAAGGACTAGACTCACAAAGCCCAGGATGAAGTGGGCATGAACAGGAGATAAAACATTCTTGATGGGTTCTGGCTATGCAACAAACTTCCAGAGGAAGTTGGATAAATCTGACCATCGTCTATAAGAATGACACTTACAACATGGATATCTCCTTCCATCCAAAACCCCCGACCAATCAAAAACATCCCTAACATAGACAACAAGATAAATAACCGTAAGATCATATGAGAAAATGGTCCTTATTATTAGTGACAACTATGCCATGTTTTGGCTGGATGAATGCAGTGGTAGAATGCCCCTAACAGAGCAGAGGAGGGAACTGGGAACACATGGGATTTATTTTTCATGCACCTGTAATCACTTTTTTCCATTTCATAGACAAATATTTCTATTAAAAAACAGAGGTCTCTCACTTGGGCTCATAGAGCTTGGGAACGTGCTGCAACTTGACTGTAGCACGCTGGGTATGTAAGTTGGTAAATTGCAATAGCAATTACAACATCCTAATGCCGAATAAACAATGAACAAAAAGAACAAGGAAGACAGACAAGTTAATAGACAGCTCCCATGGATCCCTCAGAAAACAGCTTGTGCTACAATAACTAGAATTATGATCCTCATAAACCACTAATTAAGTAACAGCCATGGGATATTATACTTATTGGATGCTTTAGAGAGTTTCTGTTTTGCTGACTATAGTGAAAAATGGTGAATAAATAAATGTAAAATACATTGGTGATGATGTTCAATGATGCTTTATCTAATTATCACTATTCCATGGTGTCTTTAACATGCACAAGCACAGAATACTAATGACTAAATTTATATCACAGCTAGGATCTGTTATCTAAACCCCACAGCATGGTTATAACGTGCTCCAACCAATACAACTGGTAATGGTATAAGACAGTGGTGGGCAACCTGCCTGCAGCCCAGCAGGGTAATCTGATTGCGGATTGCGAGACATTTTGCTGATGTTGACCGTCTGCAGGCATGGCCCCCCGCAGTTCCCAGTGGCCACGGTTCACTGTTCTCAGACAATGGGAGCTGTGGGAAGCAGCGGCCAGCATATACCTGTGGCCCACCACTCGTGTCAGACCTACAGGCATATGACAGGATTTGGGTTTGGCAACAGACAATGGAAAAAAGCCCCAGTTTCCAGTAAGATTAATATGTAACTGTTAAAGAGAGGTCAAGAATAAAGAATACTTTTGAAACTAAAGTACTAATATCAGCTAACACTGATCCGAAAATAGAATACCCCATAGTCTGCACATCTACATGGTTTTCCTAGAAGCAACTGAGATGTCCTAATGAGAGAGTGAGATAACAGAATAGCTAAAATCTAAACTATTTCTTCTAACCATTAGTAGACATAATTGCCCAGTCACTCCCTGTGCTGAGGAATAGTATTCATAATTAAAATGAGGTAAATGGAAGTGTAACATTTCCAGCAATAAACAACACTAAATATTTTGCCACCTCTTAATATTTAAGTCTGGAGGCTTCCAGCCCCTTCAACCCATTAGCATTAAGTCTTCCTATTTCTTTTTGCCATTGAATCAGTTGTGGGGTTTTTTTGTTTTTGTTTTTACTAACAAAGAAGGCTTGTTTGCACATCAGCCCCTGTTTCTCACCTATTCTCTTAATGGCTGTTACTTACTTTCTAATTTCTTTTCTTTAAAAATACAGTGGGCCAAATTTATCCTGGATGTAATTACACTTTCAGGTGGAAGTTTCAGGCAATTCCATTGACTTCAGAGATAAATTTGGCCTATTGTACCAATCATTTTTCTTTAACATTTTAACTGTGATGCCAATTAATTATCTTCCATCCTGTAAGATCTATAAGGGACTTACAACCTATATGCTTGTATACATGTCCATCCACAACAATTTAGTACAAACATTATTACAGATGCAGTGAGCTCAACAGACTTCCCAGACACAAAAAACTCCCCACTTAATAGTAAAGTGGGGAAATAACTGGGTAGGTGGTAGTACTGCTGAAAAGGATGTGGGGGTTACATTGGATCAGAAATTGAGTAAGAGTCAACAATGTGATGTAGCTGCAAAAAAGGCCAATATTTTGTATCAGCAGGAATGTTGCATGTAAGACACGAGAGTTAATTGTCCTCTTGGCACTGGTGAGGCCTCAGCTGGAGTCCTGTGTTTAATGCTGGGCACCACACTTTAGGAAAGATGTGGATAAATTGGAGAGAGTCCAGAGGAGAGCAACAGAAATTATAAAAGGTTTAGAAAACTGGGTTTTAGTCTTCAGAAAAGATGACAAAGTGTGTGTGTGTGTGCGTGTGTGTGTGTGTGTGGAGGGGGAGTGACAGACCTGATAAGAGTGTTCAAATATATTAAGGACTGTTATAAAGAAGATGGTGATCAATTGTTTTCCTTGTCCACTGAAGGGAGGACAAGAAGTAATTATAGCAGCAAAGGAGATTTAGGTTAGATATTAGGAAAAACTTTCTAACTAAAAGGGTAATTCTGGAACAGGCTTCCAAGGGAGGTTGTGGAATCCTCATCACTGGAGGTTTTGAAGAATAGTTTGGGCCAGGGATGGTCTAGGTTTACTTAGTCCCGCCTCAGCACAAGGGGCTGGACTTGATGGCTTCTCAAGGTCCTTTCCAGTCTGTTATTCTATTAAAAAGATGGACTGAAGTGCAATAGTTTCACTGAAAGGCAGCAACTCCTCTCCACACTGATTGGGCTGCAAATCAGATGGTTAGAAGAAATAGCCACCTTACTGTAGCTAGACCTAGATATAAAAAGCACTTTTTATGAAACAGCTCTGCATCCTCAGTACAGTTCATCCAGAATCAGTAGTGACAAAAATGCCTTTAGTATCTTTTACTCCTGTTAGCTTTGCAAAACTGACACATCTGAGAGAGACAGTTAGAGTCTACTTAGGTTCACTTGTGTTCAACAGATTCATTAACTAAAAATCAGATCCAAAAGTCAATGGTGGTCCCTCTGTAAACTTCCATGAACTTTGGATTAGGCTCTAAATTCTGAATGCAGAGCCTAATTCTTCCCTTTGTTAGTCTCTAAGGTGTCACAAGTACTCCTTTTCTTTTTGCGGATACAGACTAACACGGCTGCTACTCTGAAACCTCTATACTGAAGTTTACTGGGTTTCAAAGGTGTAACTAGGGAAGAATTTGCCCCTGTTGAATATTTATCACTAGTTATAATGTACGAGTCAGAAAGAACCTATCTTTACTCTCAGATCCCAGGTGAATTTGTAGCACTAGCTGTTAAGAAAAACATCTTTTTCTGTCAACTCAGCAAATATGATCTGTAAACCACTGAGAAAAAATAACCATAAAATTGACAGTGCCATTTTAGCAGGCACGCTGCTCAGGGACTAACCCTGTAATAACAGGGCAGTAAGCCCTCACAAAAAAGCAGCAATGTATTTTTAAGGAAAAAATGTTTATTTGCTTAGTGTCTTTTTTAATTTTTAGAGTTTCTATTATTTTCTCTTAAATATTGGACAAGTTCTGCTGCAAAGAGAGACAAACAAAGAATACTTAGCGCAGTTTCACAAGCCTGAGGTTCTGTCTCTGCTAACACCTCCTACTGACCTTTTGTTCTTCAACAACTCATCAGCCCTGAAGTTAGCTCAAACAGTGGCTTTATGTTTCCTCTTTACCAGTTTAGAGGTACAGGCTCCCTTCAGTGTACACACGGCTTCTTGTAAAGCTACCGGTAATTGTATTTCGCATCATTGAAAGAACATACCCCATAGCAGCTACAGATGGATCCTGTAAACGCCTCATCTTCATTCACAGAAACTGGCAATTCCCATGATGGGTCTCATATCTTATTAAATAAGCAGTTAGGATGCCATAATCATCACTGAAGCTACTGGAGGTACAATGGGGTCGGCATTTCCTTTCGTGATGCCCAGCTTTCATTGGGGATTAACATACACGTAAAAAAAATTTAGGGACAAACGTCTTCAGAGGCAACATACCAGCTCTTGAATGTTTTTTCTTCTTCCGCCAACCTCCCCTCCAGTCTCCTCCTCGCTGGAAAACTGACTGAGATGACTCCAGAACTTATTTATATTCTTTGATTCAATTGTTTTCCCTGGTAGCTTATTCCATGGGCTAATTTCTCTACAGGTCTGAATCAGCACAGTTTCACTGGCTTCCCTGTAATTTCACCCACATACAGAAGAGTTTGGCAACAAAGATATCATTCTTTGCTTGAAGAACTGCCACCTCAGTTCCCTACAATCCTCCCTGCCGAGATGGGACTTGGCATGTCAGAGCTTAGTCTGGTAGACATTTTTCCTATCAAATCTTGAAAGAATTTCATTAGCTGTTACTTAAGTGAAATAACATTTGAACATTTTGACATAAAAAGATATTTTGCATATGTGTCTATCTAATTTTGTTCCCATAGAATATTCTAAGCAATATCTATTCTAACTATTCAAATATTATTGCCATCTATTTTCTGTGTGTTTTAGTAATCTGCTGGCTCTTTAAACTGCTTTTTCTTATTACCCAGCTTCTCTAAAAGACAAAAATCCACCATTCACTTTGCAGTCATTCCCAAAGTTGCTGTTCTGTAGTTCAATGCTATTGATCTTTGTTCTCGTGTTTATTATTTGGAGTCCAGTGAGTATTGCTTTACATTTGTCAACATTAAGGATTTTGAGTAATAAATGCTTTATGCACTGGTGAGAGTTTATTCATTTATTTTTAATGGAATGTGATGGGGAAACAACTTCATTAAATGCATTTTTTCATTTATAGCAGCAGTCTCCTTCTCTCACTGTCGCATATCTAAGAGGTGGTTTCTCTGTCAACTGGTGGTCAAACTCTAAAGCAGATTTACAAAACTCCAAGCCCATCATCTGGTTGCTGAACCCTCTATCTTCATCCTCTGCATGACTTCAAGCAAAATCTGGCCTGGAACTCACCTGATCTACAAGCAGTAGCTCTAACAGGTGGGTTTAGGTGGAGCCTCCTTTGTCTGAGCTGGTAGCTGCTCTGTGCTTATCTTGCAGCGGAGTTCAGCTAAGTATTTGGGTTGATGGGGGTAGGAGAGGAACAAGAATTCATTCAAGAGAGGCATATTAGCCTGTGTCTGACAAGGAACAAGTTGACATGGGAATTCTCTCTTTGCCCAGATGGTAGTTTTGGGCTACGTTAGGGGGGGTTCTGGTTACTCTCCTGAGTTGCAGTGATAGTGCATGTAATATGATTCTCAGCCACGTAGAAAAAAAACTGATTACTGAGCAGTAGCTAGGACTACACCATTTTATGCCCTCAGGCAGGGGAGGACAAGGACACAGGGCAGGTTGCACATGCAGCATCACTGGACACTGCTGTCCAGAAGTTCCCAAAATCACACATGGTGCTTAGGCAAAGTGTGAATAGCTCAAACTAAAATCATCTTTACAATTCTAAAGTGTTAAAGGGCAAGATAAGACTGCCTCAGAACATGGATAGGGTTGAGCTGGCAACCTAGAGGTCAATGGCTCTACTTTCATATATAACCCCTCTGGGCCTTCAGTTCCCAGGTGTGGTTTAATAAACTGGGTCACAAATTGCATTTGTTTGAATTGAAACTTTAGGATTGAATCACTTTCCTACGTTTTGTTTTTCTGTTTTGTTTTTGATATCATAAGAACATAAGAACGGCCATACTGGGTCAGACCAATGATCCATCTAGCCCAGTAGTCCGTCTTCAGACAGTGGCCAATGCCAGGTGCTTCAGAGGCAATGAACAGAACAGGTAATCATCAAGTGATCCATCCCCTGTTGTCCATTCCCAGCTTCTGGCAAACAGAGACTAGGGACACCATCCCTGCCCATCCTGGCTAATAGCCATCGATGGACTTATCCTCCATGAACTAGTTCTTTTCTGAACCCTGATATAGTCTTGGCCTTCACGACATCCTCTGGCAAAGAGTTCCAAAGGTTGACTGTACCTTGTGTGAAGAAATTCCTCCTTGTGTTTGTTTTAAACCTATTAATCTCATTGGGTGACCCCTAGTTCTTGTGTTATGAAAAGAAGTGGTTACAGCTAATTTAGACCCCATCATTTCATATGTATAGTTGGGATTATGTTTTCCAATATGCATCACTTTGCATTTATCAACATTGAATTTCATCTGCCATTTTGTTTCACAATCACCTGGTTTAGTGAGATCTTTGTAACTCTTCGCAATCTGTTCTGGGCTTAACAATTTTCAGTAATTTTGTATCATCTGCAAACATTAGCACCTTACTGTTTACCCTCTTTTCCAGATAATTTATGAATGTGTTGAACAGTACTGGTCCCAGTACAGACCTCTGGGGGTCATCACTATTTACCTCTCTCCATTCTGAAAACTGACCATTTATTCCTACCCTTTGTTTCCTGTCTTTTAACCAGTTACCAATCCATGAGAGGACCTTCCCTCTTATTCCATGACAGTTTACTTTGCTTAAGAGCCTTTGGTGAGGGACCTTGTCAAAGACTTTCTGAAAATCTAAGTATACAGGCTTATCGGCCTGTAACTGCTGGAATCACCTCTGGAGCCCTTTTAAAAAAAATTAGCTATCCTCCAGTCATCTGGTACAGAAGCTTATTTAATTGATAGGTTACACATCACAGTTAGTAGTTCTGCAATTTCATATTTGAGTTCCTTCAGAACTCTTGGGTGATACCATCTGGTCCTGGTGTTTACTGAACTTCCTCTAATGACATCTCAATCTGGGACAGTTCCTCAGATTTGTCATCTAAAAGGAGAGGATCACATTTGGGAATCTTCCTCCCATCCTCAGCCACAAAGACCGATGCAAAGAATTCATTTAGTTTCTCTGCGATGACTTTGTCATCCTTGAGTGCTCAAGTAGCATCTCAATCGTCCAATGTCCCCACTGGTTGGTTAATAGCTTCCTGCTTCAGATGTCTTAAATTTTTTGCTGTTACTTTTTGAGTCTTTGGCTAGCTGTTCTTCAAATTTGTTTTTGGCCTTCCTAATGATATTTTTACACACTTCACTTGCCAGAGTTTATGCTCCCTTCTATTTTCCTCAATAGGATTTCACTTCCATTTTTTAAAGGATGCCTTTTTGCTTCTAACTACTTCTTTTACTTCGATGTTTAGCCACGGTGGCATTTTTTTGGTCCTCTTCCTTTTTTTTTTTTAAATTTGGGATGTGCATTTAAATTGAACCTCTATTATGGTGTGTTTAAAAAGGTTCCATGCAGCTTGCAGGGATTTAACTTTTGGCATTGTACCTTTTAATTTCTATTTAGCTAACATCTTCATTTTTGTGTAGTTCCCCTTTCTGAAAATAATGCTACCATGGTGGGCAGTTTACTGTGTGTGTCCACCTCGCCCCCCCCCCCCCGATATGACATTTTATTATGTTATGGTCACTATTACCAAGCGGTTCAGGTATATTCATCAGATCTTGAGATTCATCAGACCAGATCTTGTGCTCCACTTAGGACGAAATCATGAACTTCCTCTCCTGTTGTGGGTTCCAGGATTAGCTGCTCCAAGAAACAGTCATTTAAGGAATCAAGAAACTTTTTCTCTGCATCCTATCCTGAGGTGACATGTACCTGGCTAATATGGCGATAGCTGAAATCCCCCATTATTGGGTTTTCTGTTTTTATAGCCTCTCTAATCTCTCTGAGCATTTCACAGTCACTATCACTATCCTGGTCAGGTGGTCAGTAGTACATTCCTACTACTATATTCTTATTATTCAAGCATGGAATTACTATCCATAGAGATTCCATGGTACAGTTTGGTTCATTTGAGATTTTTAATTCATTTGATTCTAGGCTTTCTTTCACAGAGTGCCACTCCCCCACCAGCACGTCCTATTGTGTATTTCTGATATATTTTGTATTCTGGTATTATTGTGTGATTATCCTCATTCCACCAAGTTTCTGTGATACCTATAATATCAATATCCTCATTTTATATGATGCACTCAAGTTCATCCATTTAGTATTTAGACTTCTAGCATTTCTATATAAGCACTTAAAAATTGTCACTTTTTAGCTATCTGCCATTAAGTCATGTAATTGAATGAGACTCTTTCATTTGACTTTTTCTCATCAGATCCGACCTATATTTTATCATCTTTCATCCTCTCCTCCTTACTAGGATATAGAGAATCTCCATTAATAGATCCTCCCCAAGGGATATCTCTGTCTGAATCACATTCTCCTCCGCACCTGTCGGCTTTCCCCCCACCCTTAGTTTAAAAACTGCTCTACAACCTTTTTAATTGTAGTGTCAGCAATCCGGTTCCATTTTGATTTAGATGGAGCCCATCCTTCCTGTATAGGCTCCTCCTTTTCCAAAAGTTTCCTCAGTTCCTAATAAATCTGAACCCCTTCTCCCTACACCATCATCTCATCCATGCATTGAGACCCTGCAGTTGCCTGTCTAGCTAGCCCGGTGCATGGAATTGGTAGCATTTCAGAAAATGATACCATGGAGGTCCTGAATGTCAATCTCTTATCTAGGAGCCTAAATCAGGCAGTCTATTTGTGCAGATTACCAATTTATACTGAGGCCATGTCTGATGCAATGTATCCTATATTCCATTCAAACAACAAACCAGGATTTATCTCTGAACTGCCCTGATGGATGAGACTTTACTACAGCTTCAGTGTAATAATGAATCAAGTTTTGTTCTGTTTCTTAGGAGGATGGCTGGAGTTGAATCTCAAAAGAGTTGTTACCCTAAAGACAGACAGCATCAAGTTGATTATTTGTCTGAGCCACTTTCAGGCACATTGTAGTGAATACTAGCGTAGGCCCTTGCAAGCTCCCAATGGGACAGGATTGGTGGCAAGACTGGACACAGTAAGTTTTTTTAAAGTCTTTCTTCACAGACAGCCTTCCATAGGCAAAGAAACCACTTTTACAACATGTAGCCCTCCTAATGAAACTGAGCACTCACTACAACATAAAACTCTACACAGCTTCAAGGCACTGAGCCTTGATATTTTATTTCACAATTGTGTACCTACCATTTAACTCTGAAAGATATTTCTTACAAAAAGATGATTCCAAAAAGGAAAGTTTGGAATATTATTATCCCTCTGGGCTAGACTGGCTGATCTTTGAAGAAATAAAGTTGTACCCTTTTCATTTCATATCCAAAGGACAATATTTTAGCAGTATGTGAGGTCAGAAGGACAAGAACCACAGGGCTATTGTCATGTGATATATTGCTTAAAAAGCTAAAGCCAAGATCACTATGCTCAAAGGGCAGTCATTACATAGGCCTTAATAACATAGCATATCAAAGTTTGATTGATTATACCTAATGAGGTGGGAAAATCCCATTTTAAGGGCTCAAAAAGGGGAAGCAGCAAGAGAAAAGCAATCAGAAAGATATGCAAGAAAAATGCAAATTATTCTCATGGGACAAAAGAAATCACACCCTTTCTGGCCCCCTTGGTATCAAGAATTTTTGCAGCTCAGCCTCCTGTGTACAAAGATTAAACTGATCTCATCACAATCAAATTTGTAAAACATTTTCAAAGGAATTACTCTTTACTTATCAGAAATGTGGCCTGGAAGAGGATCACAGGGAAGAAGCACTACAATAAACTCCTTTCCCACAACGAAATTGTTCTTTCTGTAGTTGTTGCTGCATTGTAATGGAAGAGGGGCATCAACACTTGTTAATATCAGAATGGGGTCTTGTGATTTCTAGTGATGCATAGTCTTTTTTAAGGGAATGCAGCTTCAGGTTAGCATGTGAGGATTTAGCAGGGCAAATCCTGTTACATTGATGCAAGTTGTACAGCTAGCCCCCCTGCACTGGAAATTTATCTTCCCATGTTTTCTTATCTCCAGGCCCTGGAGAGAAAAAATTTCTTCAATAAATCCTCAAAAGTCTCAGGCAGTAAAAATTTGAATGGAAAACAAAAATCTTAAACGTACAGTAAAATAATACACAATGTAATTAAATTACATGTCATATTTTAAAAGTTATTTGCAAATAAAATCTTTTACAAACATTTTAAGACTCTTTGACCCATTGTTCCGTTTCATGTAGTAGGTCACATTTATACCGAACTCTAATGAGAGACACTTCACCAGCAAATATCTTCTGCTCTATAGGATGGTGAAGTACATTGTAGCAAAACACGATACAATCAATTGTTCATCTTTTTCAGAAGTAAATTAAACTACAAAGCTATGGCTGACTACAATGCTGTAAATATAAGTTATTACAACTTTAAACTCAAACTGTTAGCAACTGCTGCACCTTCTACAGTCACAGATAAAAGTTGCTACCTCTGAACCGTGCCTTTTTCAGTTTCTTGTGATATACCATATATATTTAAAGAGAAGGCAATGTAAGACCGATCTCCTGGAGCATAAAGTGATATTAGTATTTTGTCCTCTAGAATATATTATGCATCCCAGAAACCTGCCAGGCTCTAGGCAGGATGCCAAAAATGGGGTGCTCATTTAAAGAAAAACAACAAATACATTCTCCTCTCAACATCATTCACAAATATTGGGACAATGTGCAGGTTCCTTTGGTACAGAGGTGTATATTCATTTTAAAAGGATCTCCTCATGCATATGTGGGACTTTAAAGCAGGCCCCAAGCAACTGAAACTTGCATAATCATCACAAATCTGGGCAGTAGAGAGGGATACCTCACACAGACAATTCTTCCTAAGCAAGTTTCTCAAATTATAATTGAAAGATTTCCTCTCTCTTGATATGTAATGGACCTAAATGCAACCTAGTCTCATGTCCTCACACCAGAAAATCTCTCTTAGTCCAAAAGGCTGAGAATGTGAATGCAGCAGGGTTTTACTCTCCATGAGCACCTTCATTAGCTGACTATGCTGAAGTACTTCAAACACCCATCTTCCATGAAACCTGGTGGTTTTACTCACTGTTAAGGGGAGCTGCCTCCTTGTGGCCAAAGAAGTTAATCCCATTTCATCAGGTACACAATGTTTTACCAAAACAAGCACAGAAAGTACTGGAAATGCTGCTTGACTGAAAAGGAGTGCACATGCTGAAAAAAGCTGAAGAAGATTGAAAACAGACAGCACTGAATTGTACCCCCATCAGATTACCAGTAATCTTTTAGGAAACTGAAAGATAAAAAAAACTTGTCTCCAAAACTCTCATGTAGGGGCAAAACATTTAATGAATGCCAGGTTAATGTATGTGATCCTAAATAACTAATAGGTGAAGAGGATAAGTGCAGATGAAACTGCAAGCAAAACTGCACTGAAGCCAGAAAAAGGATGTTTCTGCTCCGTGGGAAAATCACTAGACTCTGCCCTTAAGTCACAGGCTTATTTCTGGTGTTTGTACCTGCTTAAGTCTCCTAGCAAAGATGACCCTGCTCTGTCTTTCCTCATGTGGGTGCCATGGTAAATCATAGCTCCCTCTGGCAGAGGATTCTACTGCTGTAGACCTGGTATCTCAAGTGCTGCCTTGGCAGTTGTAAAGGAGATAAATTTATTGTGGCTTTTATCAGAGCAGTTCATAAAGAGCCTAATAGGGATGGATTTCTCGTCAGCAGGCCTGGAGGGACCAAAAGCCAGGCAGCCAACTCTGCAGCTGCCAGGGACTTTAATTTACCATGCCACCCCCTCTAAATCACTAGTGCTCAACAGAACAACTAAGTCTTGGGCCAGGGATAGCAGCAGGACACCTAAGCAGCCAAATGAGAAGGGTTAACAGAACACCAGCACACTATGAACCTGATTCTGATCTCAGCTCTACTATGGAAAATTAGGAGAAACTTCACTGAAGTTAATGGAGTTACAGCAGCATAAAAGAGATCAGAATAAAGCCTTAAGATTCCATGTTCATTAGCAAACATACAACAGATTTCCTTCCTTAGTATCCAAAAGGCCTCTCTGCTTTTATACAGTTCCCACAATTCATAACAGACATTTACATTATTGTATTTTTAACTTCATTTTGCTATATGAGGCACAACATTTTCCCCTTTCAGGTTCTTATTTACTCCACAGAAAGGGCACAGAGCCCAGACTGAGACAGACACGATTTAAAATTCTGCAGAGGCGGCACTGGACTCTGACCAAATTACTGAACTGAGGCTGCCTGAATATAATACATGCAGATGATATTTATGAGAGGAGAGAACAATCACACATTCATTATGAGCATGTCTCTTGCTGTGCTACTATTGGCAAACGAGTCTTGATGGGAACTCCTTGTCAGTACTAAACCAGCTGCATTTCTTTCATAGCCATTTACTAGCAGGCAACTCTGAATTGGGCTACAGATCAGTTCAAATACAGCAATAACTTTTCTCAGTGTGCTAGTACGGATTACTCTTCCATGTTAACAATTCCCCTTGTGCGTTTGGGTGTGGTGTTGCTAGGTTTTGAAGAGACTGCAATGCTTTCAATTTATTGTTCCCCATTTGCCAGAATGTAAATGGGTTCCCACATGCTGTGCTTTGGTTGTGATGTGGTTCAGGGAGTATTAGGGAATGGAGCCATGCTTCGCGCCTCCGCACTTCCTCTTAGGCAGCGTCAGGTTTTCTCCCCATTCGATTTGTTTGTGATGCAGCTGAATAAAGCAGCACATTCCCAGCCTGCAAATCTGTGAGCAAACCCTTTACAGTACACAGCACTGGCCCTACCTGGACGGCCTTCTGTAGAGCACCTTACACTGTGTTTAACTTTTGCTTTCTAAATGTGTCTATTGGTAGTTAGCATATTATAAGGCTCCCTATTACACACTAACAAATGATGCTATTTTACTTGTCAGTTATCAACTCAACTTATTTAACGTTAATGCAATTTAGCATTTGTCATTACCTATGAAGTTCATAAGAAGATGCGCTATCAGAGTGAAATCTTCCCCCGCTCACGTGATAGTATATCTGGCTGTGCACCCAGGGCTAGATTAAAATTATGTTGCCATTTTAAATAGTCCAGTATATTCTTTTCCATGTAACAGGTCACAAAGCAGGTTAGTTTCAGACCTCATGAAATGTGAATATAACACAGAATAGAAAACAGTGCTACCCTGCTCTTCTTACTCAAGATCCAATTTGGTCTCTAGTCTGTTAAAATTATGCAAAGATTCATAGATTGATAGATACTAAGGTCAGAAGGGACCATTCTGATCATCTAGTCCGACCTCCTGCACAGCGAAGGCCACAGAATCTCATCCACCCACTCCTGCGAAAAACCTCACCTATGTCTGAGCTATTGAAGTCCTCAAATCATGGTTTAAAGACTTCAAGGAGCAGAGAAGTCTCCCTCAAGTCACCTATGCCCCATGCTACAGAGGAAGGCGAAAAACCTCCAGGGCCTCTCCAATCTGCCCTGGAGGAAAATTCCTTCCCGACCCCAAATATGGCGATCAGCTAAACCCTGAGCATATGGGCAAGATTCACCAGCCAGATACTACAGAAAATTCTTTCCTGGGTAACTCAGATCCCATCCATCTAATATCCCATCTCAGGGGATTAGTCCTGTTTACCCTGAATATTTAAAGATCAATTACTTACCAAAATCCCATTATCCCATCATACCATCTCCTCCATAAACTTATCGAGTAGAATCTTAAAACCAGATAGATCTTTTGCCCCCACTGCTTCCCTTGGAAGGCTATTCCAAAACTTCACTCCTCTGATGGTTAGAAACCTTCGGCTAATTTCAAGTCTCAACTTCCTGGTGGCCAGTTTATACCCATTTGTTCTTGTGTCCACATTGGTACTGAGCTTAAATAATTCCTCTCCCTCTCCTGTATTTATCCCTCTGATATATTTAGAGAGAGCAATCATATCTCCCCTCAACCTTCTTTTAGTTAGGCTAAACAAGCCAAGCTCCTTAAGTCTCCTTTCATAAGACAAGTTTTCCATTCCTCGGATCATCCTAGTAGCCCTTCTCTGTACCTGCTCCAGTTTGAATTCATCCTTTTTAAACATGGGAGACCAGAACTGCACACAGTATTCTAGGTGAGGTCTCACCAGTGCCTTGTATAATGGTACTAAAACCTCCTTATCCCTACTGGAAATGCCTCTCCTGATGCATCCCAAAACTGCATTAGCTTTTTTCACAGCCATATCACATTGGCAGCTCATAGTCATCCTATGACCAACCAATACTCCAAGGTCCTTCTCCTCTTCCGTTACTTCTAATTGATGCGTCCCCAACTTGTAACTAAAATTCTTGTTATTAATCCCTAAATGCATAACCTTACACTTCTCACTATTAAATTTCATCCTATTACTATTACTCCAGTTTACAAGGTCATCCAGATCCTCCTGTATAATATCCCAATCCTTCTCCGAATTGGCAATACCTCCCAGCTTTGTATCATCTGCAAACTTTATTAGCACATTCCCACTTTTTGTGCCAAGGTCAGTAATAAAAAGATTAAATAAGATTGGTCCCAAAACCGATCCCTGAGGAACTCCACTGGTAACCTCCCTCCAACCTGACAGTTCGCCTTTCAGTAGGACCCGTTGCAGTCTCCCCTTTAACCAATTCCTTATCCACCTTTTGATATTCATATTGATCCCCATCTTCTCCAAATTAACTAATAATTCCCCATGTGGCACAGTATCAAATGCCTTACTGAAATCTAGGTAAATTAGATCCACTGCATTTCCTTTATCTAAAAAATCTGTTACTTTTTCAAAAAAGGAGATTAGGTTGGTTTGGCACGACCTACCTTTTGTAAAACCATGTTGTATTTTGTCCCATTTACCATTGACTTCAATGTCCTTAACTAATTTCTCCTTCAAAATTTTTTCCAGAACCTTGCATACTACAGATGTCAAACTAACTGGCCTGTAGTTACCCGGATCACTTTTTTTTTCCCTTCCTTAAAAATAGGAACTATATTAGCAATTCTCCAATCATTCGGTACTACTCCTGAGTTTACAGATTCATTAAAAATTCTTGCTAATGGGCTTGCAATTTCAGGTGCCAATTCCTTTAATATTCTTGGATGAAGATTATCTGGGCCCCCCCGATTTAGTCCCATTAAACTGTTTGAGTTTCGCTTCTACCTCAGATATGGTAATATCTACCTCCATAGCCTCATTCCATTTGTCATGCTACCATTATCCCTAAGATCCTCTTTAGCCTTATTAAAGACTGAGGCAAAGTATTTGTTTAGATATTGGGCCATGCCTAGATTATCTTTAACCTCCACTCCATCCTCAGTGTTTAGCGGCCCCACTTCTTCTTTCTTAGTTTTCTTCTTATTTATATGGCTATCGAACCTTTTACTATTGGTTTTAATTCCCTTTGCAAGGTCCAACTCTACTCGACTTTTAGCCTGTCTCACTTTATCCCTACATGTTCTGATCTCAATTAGGTAGCTTTCCTTGCTGATCCCTCCCATCTTCCACTCCCTGTATGTTTTCTGCTTCTTCTTAATCACCTCTCTAAGATGCTTGCTCATCCAGCTTGGTCTACAACTCCTTCCTATGAATTTTTTCCCCTTTCTTGGGATACAGGCTTTCGATAGCTTCTGCAGCTTTGATTTAAAGTAAACCCAGGCCTCCTCGACCTTTAGATCCATAAATTCTTCAGTCCAATCCACTTCCCTAACTAATTTCCTTAATTTTTGAAAGTCAGCCCTTTTGAAATCAAAAACTCTAGTTGCAGATTTATTTTTGTTAATCCTTCCATTTAGTTTGAACTGAATTAGCTCATGATCACTTGAGCCAAGATTGTCCCCTACAACCATTTCTTCTATGAGGTCCTCGCTACTCACCAAAATTAAATCTAAAATGGCATCCCCTCTAGTCGGTTCAGAAACTACTTGATGAAGGAATCCATCAGCTATCGCATCTAGGAAAATCTGAGCCCTATTATTATTACTAGCACTGGTCCTCCAGTCTATATCTGGGAAGTTAAAGTCTCCCATGATCACGCAGTTTCTATTAGTATTTACTTTATTAAAAACATTAAAAAGGGCTCTATCCACATCCAAATTAGATCCCGGAGGTCTATAGCACACCCCAAGCACTATCGTAGGAGAGGCTTTACTAGTTATCTTCCCCAATGTAATTTTTGCCCAGACGGACTCTGTCTTATCCATTGCATCGCTTCTTATTTCTTTACATTCTACCTCATCATTGATACACAATGCTACTCCACCACCTTTACCTTTGTTTCTGTCTTTCCTAAACAGCACATACCCTTCAATACCTGTAGTCCAGTCATGACTACTATTCCACCATGTTTCTGTTATCCCTATAATATCTGGTTTCACTTCCTGCACCAGTAGCTCTAGTTCCTCCATTTTGTTACCTAGGCTCCTCACATTGGTGTACAAACATCTTAATTTTTGCTGTTTGGCCTCGCTCACATTTTGTACCCTATTAGGCACAGTCATTCTACAGCCAGTATAACCTATTAGACTAGTATCCACACCGCCATCGCTCCTTATATATATTCTCCTACCCACGGCTGTATCCTTTCTTACTTCATCTTCTTCCCTCTCAATGCTAAAATCTGGCGTGGAGATTACCTGGACATCTCCCAACCATCTCCCCCAAATTCCTAGTTTAAAGCTCTCTATCAGTTGTGCCAGCCTTGATCTTAGAAGTCTATTTCCTTCCCTACTCAGATGAAGTCCATCCCGAGAGAACTGTCCTCTGTCCGTGAATGCCTCTCAGTGGCCATACATCCCAAAGCTCTCCTTATAGCACCACTGCCTAAGCCATCTGTTGACAGTCATAATCTTGTCACACCTTTGTTGCCCTTCTCTAGGAACAGGAAGGATCCCACTAAAGCTCACCTGAGCCTCAATTTCATTAAGCGTCTTCCCCAGCCTAGCATAGTCTCCCTTAATACTTTCCAGTGAGAATCTAGCTGTATCATTTGTTCCCACACGAAGGATAATTAGGGGATTCTTTCCCGCTCCCTTTAGGATCCTTTTCAACCTCAGGTCTACATCCCGTATCTTAGCACCCGGAAGACAGCACACCCTTCTATTCTCTGGATCAGCTCTAGTTACAGGCCTGTCTATTCTTCTCAATAAAGAATCCCCGATCACATAGACCTGCCTTTTCCTCGTGACAGTGCTATTCTCCAGTCTCTCCCCTGTTCCCTCTGGCTGCAAGTTCTTTCCATTCCTATTTTCCCTTATAATCCTCTTCAACTCATCCTGTATCCTCCTGGGGCTCATATTTGATGTAGTCTCCCTTGACACTTCCGCTTTTCCTATAGGAAAAGGAGTGAGTTTATTTTAAAATGATCTAATATGACTTTTACAGAAACGATACAAAGTCAGCATTCTCTTTCTAATTTTTCCACAATTTGGGGCATGTCTCAAGAATATAGCAATTACGCCAGAGGGGATTGGGCTGAGGGTCTGACTATCCATGTCAGGGTCTAAAGTGAGTGCAACTTTGCAGCTAATCTCCAAATCCTCCCTCTGTTCAATACTAAAAACACAAACAACTTCCAGAACATATTGTGAAACTGCTGCACTTCTCCCCTCCACACACACATTGTGAGGGACGCAGTCATCCTTGTGTCATGCCAGCACACAGTGCTGCTGTCACCTCTTCATGCCTGATGGTAGCCGCTTTGGTATAACTTTGAAGGAGAAAGCATGAAAATTAGGAAGCCTCTGTCATCACAATGAAATAGAAAGAAAGAAAAGTTAAAAAGCAAGTTAAAGAAGTATGGGTTGGATGAATGGACTATAAGGTGGACAGAAAGCTGGTTAGATTGTCAGGCTCAACGGGTAGTGATCAATGGCTCCATGTCTACTTGGCAGCCGGTATCAAATGGAGTGCCCCAAGGGTCGGTCCTCGGGCTGGTTTTGTTCAATATCTTCATTAATGATCTGGAGGATGGGATGGATTGCACCCTCAGCAAGTTTGCAGATGACACTAAACTGGGAGGAGTGGTAGATACGCTGGAGGGTAGGGATAGGATACAGAGGGCCCTAGACAAATTAGAGGGTTGGGCCAAAAGAAATCTGATGAGGTTCAGCAAGGACAAGTGCAGAGTCCTGCGCTTAGGATGGAAGAATTCCATGCACCGCTACAGACTAGGGACCGAATGGCTAGGCAGCAGTTCTGCAGAAAAGGACCTAGGGGTTACAGTGGACGAGAAGCTGGATATGAGTCAACAGTGCGCTGTTGTTGCCAAGAAGGCCAATGGCATTTTGGGCTGTATAAGTAGGGGCACTGCCAGCAGATCGAGGGATGTGATTGTTCCCCTCTATTTGACATTGGTGAGGCCTCATCTGGAGTACTGTGTCCAGTTTTGGGTACCACCCTACAAGGAGGATGTGGAAAAATTGGGAAACATCCAGCGGTGCTCAGTTGGTATCTCCCATCTCGTTGGAATCTTCCTGAGTGCCTGCGTCTCACACCTCCCTCAGTTCCTTCTCTACCATGGAGCAATTATACTAGTACTCCAAAGTAGAGGGGAGGAGGGTGCGGAGTGGAGCACCCACAGGGACACACATCTTGAAGAACTTCAGTTACTGCAAGGTGAGTAACTTTCCCTTCTTCTTCTTTGAGGGCTGTCCCTGTGGGTACTCCACTCTAGGTGAATGTGTAGCAGTACCCACTATGGTTGGTGGGACTTTGGAGATGCGGCAGTGAGTACTGTAGAAAGTACTGTAAGCCTACTATGGTGTCTGTCATGGTATCTTGCATGATAGCATAGTGTTTGCCAAACGTGTGTTCAGATGACCATGTAGCTGCTCTACAGATGTCAGAAATGGGTACGTTATGTAGGAAGGCAACAGATGTTGACATAGCTCGAGTGGAATGAATTCTAATACCTTCGGGCGGTTGAATATTTTTAATGCAGTCAGAGATCTACTTGGACAGACGTTGTTTAGAGATAGCCGTACCTTTTGATCTTTCGGTGATGGAGATAGTCGTGGAGATTTACGAAATGGCTTAGTCCTGTCTAAGTAAAAGGCGATTGCTCACCTGACATCGAGAGTATGCAGGATGTCTCGTGTGGAGTCTTGTGAGATTTGTAGGCAAGTATAGCAGTTGGTTAAGGTGGAAGGTGGATACCACCTTAGGGAGAAATTTAGGATGTGGTCTCAGAGTGACTCTGTCTTTGGAGAAGATTGTGTAGGGAGGATGGGCCATCAGGGCGCTTATTTCACCTACTCTCCTTGCTGATATTATTGCAACTAAGAAAACTACCTTCATGGACATATGGAGAAGAGAGAAGGTAGCCAAAGGCTCGAATGGAGGTTTCATGAGTTAAGATTCCATGTAGCTGCCACTGGGTAAATTTCAGGGTAGAGATTTTGTAGGCCTGTGAGAAATCATTTTGTGGTGGGAGAGTCCGCGGATGAGGGGAGGACATGCGGAGTAGGTAGGATACCATGACTGTCTGGGCCAAGCTGGGGCAATAAGTATGAGTATTGATGGGAAGGTGTACAGGAGAGAGTTGTTCCACGGGATGAGGAACATGTCTCCTAGGGATGCAGTCCCGAGTCACGCTCTGGAGCAAAACAGGCAACATTTTCGATTCTGGGTTGTGGCAAAGAGGTCTATTGATGGGGTGCCCCAAAGGGAGAAGAGCTATTGAAGTATTGCGGGTTGCAGTTCCTATTCGTGCTCTGTCAAAAAGTGCCTGCTGAGTGCATCGGCAATAGTATTGTGGCATTCGGGTAGGCAATGATTCTTATTTGATGTTGTATGCACCAATTCAATAGTCAGATGGCTTCTATGCGTAAGGAGTGTGATCGGGCTCCCCCTTGTCTGTTGATGTAAAACATACATGCTATGTTGTCTGTTAAGACCCAAATAGATTTGTTCTTTATGAGGGGAAGAAAGTGAAGGCATGCTCGTCGCACTGCTCTGAGTTTTAAGAGATTTATGTGTAGCCGCGTCTCTGATGCGGACCAGCGGCCGTTGTGCCCTGTGTCCCCTAGATACGCTCCCCAGCCGATTAGGGAAGCGTCCGTGGTGAGCATGAGTGTTGGGGATCATTTCTGGAAGGGAACGCCCATGCAGAGGTTTTCTGGTCTCGTCCACCAGTGTAGGGAAGCTAGAACATTGGGAGGAGGAGTTAGCACCATCCCTAAGGTGTGTCTGTTGGGTTTGAAGTTGGAGTTGAGCCAGCCCTGAAGACATCTCATACGTAGCCTGGCATGCTGGACCATGAAGGTGGTGGCTGCCATGTGACAAGGAGCTGTAGGCAGATTCTTGCCTGTGTCCTGGGACGAATAGAGAGCGTGCATATCAGTTGTGTGATAGTGAGGAATCTGTGATTTGGGAGTGAGGCTCTGCTCCCGATTGAGTCCAGATGACCTTCAATGAACTTGATCTGTTGTGTAGGTGTCAGGGTGGATTTCTGGATGTTTATTTGGAGGCCTAAGCTTTGAAAGAGGGAGATGGCGAAATGGGTAGCTTGAAGTGTCTCACCATAGGAGTTGCCCTTGATGAGGCAATCATCCAGGTAGGGGAAAAAGCGTGATTCCATTTCTGTGGAGGTGAACCACGACCACAGCTAGAGTCTTGAAAAAAGACTCTCGGCGCTGTAGAGTCCGAAAGGAAGAACTCTGTATTGAAAATGGTTGTGACCGATTGTGAATCGTAGGAAGTGTCTGTGAGCTGGATGAATTGGTATATGAAAATAAACGTCTTGGAGGCTGAGGTCTGTGAACCAGTCCCCTTGATCCAGTGCAGGAATTATTGTGCCCAGTGTGACCATCCTGAATTTTTGTATCCTCATGAATTTGTTCAGTTGGTGTAGGTCCAGTATAGGCCTCCATCCCCCAGTCTTTTTCTAGGTCAGAAAGTAATGGGAATTAGAACCCTTTCCCTCGATATTGTGTCAGCACAGTTTCCACTGCTCCTAGTTGTAGAAGGTGAGCCACTTCTACGCAAAGTAAGTGCTTGTGAGAGGGGTCCCTGAAGAGGGACGGGGAAGGGTAGGACATAAAGGGGCTAAAGTAAATGGACTGAACTATTTCAAGGACCCAGCGGTCCTGTGTAATCCACTGCCGGGCATGTTGGAAACTCTGGAGGCGGTGGCCTAACGGGCAAGTAGACGGTGGATTCAAGGGGAGGTCCTGCAGACCCTCTACCAACGTTTCAAAATTGTTGTTTATTCACCAATGGATGGGAAGTGGTTGCTTGAGTTTGATTTTGTCTGCACTTAGGGGTCTAGCACAACTCCTAGTTATGTGGTATGATTTGGGTTGAGGCCGATAATACTGTTGTGTGCATGGGCTTTGGTAGGGTTGGTATTGTTGTCTTCTGGGAAAAGATAGGTGAATGCCCAGGGCGTGCAGTGTCGCTCTAGAATCTTTCATGGTGTGGAGGAGTTCATCGGGGGGTGTTGTTTTTTGAGAAAAGTTTATCCTTGTCAAAGGGGAGGTCCTCCACTTTGGTCTGCAGATCTTTAGGGATGCCAGATGCAGACAGCCATGAAGATTTATGCATAACACAGCAGTTGCAATAGTTGCCATGTCTAGAGCTTCTTGTAGGGCCATTCTGGAAATTAACTGGCCCTCAACCAGGAATGATTTGAAGTCTGCTCTCCTACCCTCTGGAATGTAGGAGGCAAATTCGAAAAGTTTATTGTAATTATCGAAGTCGTAGCTGGTGAGGAGGGCAGAATAATTCACAGTTCTGAATTGTAGAGTGTAGGACGTGTAAACCTTGCAACTGAAGACATGAAGGCATTTACGGTCCTTGTCTTGCGGGGTGGGCCGATATTGTGGCTATTTTGTCCGTTGTGCAACTGCATCCATGACAAGAGAGTTTGGTTGAGGATGAGAAAATAGGAAGTCAGCATCCTTAGTGGGAACATAGTATTTACGTTCAGCCTTTTGCAAGTTGGTAATAAAGACGCTGGAGTTTGCCAGAGAGTGTCAGCTGGCTCCAAGAGTGCCTCGTTTACGGGGACCGCGATCTTTGAGGGCGCAGAGGGTGGAAGGATTCTGAGGAGTCTGTGTTGTTTCCTGAACCTCTTCTAAGGGGATGCCTTGACTGAGTGCCACCCTCTTGAAAAGTTCTTGAAATTGTTTACAGTCATCCACGTTCTGTGGAGGCGGAGGGAAGAAGGCTCTGTCCGGAGCTGATGGAGAGTCAGGGAGTCGGTGAGTCAGGATATGGTCCGTAGCTCATGTTCTCAGGAGAGGGGTCAGGCGCTCTAGAAGTGGACGGAGCTGGAGATCGAGGTGCAAAAGGAGGTAGTGGTTCGGGAGAAGAGGTCTGAGTGCGAGTGGCAGAGGAGGTGGCCAAAGGTACCACTGAGGCCAAGGCATAGGGAAGGAGAAGCCAGGTGCCATCCACGGAGGGGTGAAGTAGGGAAACTGAGGCTGGTGGTTGTGAGCCATGACCTGAGGTGGAAAAGATTCCAGTGGAGGAGGAGGAGGCAGATGGGGAGAACTTCACCTGCTGCTGTACATCAGGTTCGCTATCAGCGAAGGTAGCCAGTTCAGGTGGGGAGAGTGGCTGTTCAAAAAATGAACCCTGTGTGTCCAGGAGCAGGGAGTTAGGCTCAGGTGGCACTGAGAGGTCACCTTGAGTGAGAAACTGTTGCTCCTGCTCCCTGGGCTGCGCTGAGCCTGGACTGTGCTCTAGCACATTGTCAATTGAAAGCCTCACTGGTGCCCCAGGGCATGGGGAGGAGCCCTGCAGGGGGTTCGCTGCTGGTGCCGGGGCGGGAGGCAGGTTCAGTGCCGACGTTCTTCCCGGCACCGGAGCAGACCACGCAGTCCGCACCACAGCTATTTTTAGCGCTGAAGCACTTGGTGCCGCTGAAGCCTTCCCAGCACGGGAGGTCGTGTTCCTGCCTCTGCGGGAGCTGCGCCACAGGCACTGTCAATACAGAGGGTAAGGATCTCATGTCCTTTACCCTTGTTAAAGTCTCTCCTCGGAGACTGTTGGGCTTCTTGCCTCTGCTACAGAGAGGGTGAAGCCATGCTCCCAATTGGCTCTGATATGGCCGGGAAGCAGGTTTCATTTTCCCCGTCTTCAAAGGTGGCTGCAGAGACTTTTCCATTAGCAACATTTTAAGCCGCTGGTCCCTATCGCAACGAACCCTGGTCTTGAGGCTTGCACAGTGAAGGCATTCTGCAGGGACCTGTGTATCACTGAGGCACTTCACACATCGTGAGTGCCCATCAGACCTTGGCATCGAGTTCTGACAGGAAACACACTTGTTGAATCCTGAAGCCCCTAGCATATTGAATTAGAAATGGCAAGGGAAAGTGTCTCACCGGGAGACAAGTCTGAGGCAAAAAGTGTTTAGGTTTTTTGTTTGTTTGTTTTTGTTTTTTACACTAAGTAATTAAACTATGTAACTATTCTAAAGGAAGGGAAACAACTGGGATGTATCTGATAACTATTTCTATGTTCTTTGTTACGGTTTCCTACAGAGACCAGGGAAGAGAAGTAGCATTGCCCTGAGTCCAGTCTTCAGCCGAGGATGGTTGAGAAGGAACTGAGGGGGTTGCGAAACGCAGGTGCTCAGGAAGATTCCAACGAGACGGGAGATACCAACTGAGAACTGTGTCCTGACCAGGTACTCCGAAAATCTCCGATCAACGGTGCCGGGACGCACCAACACCTAGAGTGAAGCACCCACAGGGACAGCACTCGAAGAAGAAGCAGGTTTACTGCACTGTTCCTGAAATAAGGGAACTAAGGAGGCAGGTCATTTGCTTCTGCCACAACAACCTGCACTTACTGGCTGTCCCCAACACTCTCCTGGACGGGGATGAAGGGACTTGCAGAGTTGTCGACACGCTGAGCAATAATAACCTGTACCAAGCCACATAACAAGTGGCCTAGAGTGGTCAGAAAATTAGAAATCTGACCCAAGCCTTTTATTTGTTGTTCCTGCATTGGAGTCAGTAACTCATCCAAGAAAATGATTCCCAATGCTTACTGATGCTTTGTGTCCATTCTCTTCCATTCTACATTTAACACACACATGAGCTTCACTTCCTTTCATTTCCTAATTCCTTCTCTCCTTGCTCCAACTCAGTCTGAGGCCTTGTCTACACTACGGGCTAAATCAGTGCCATCGTGATCGATGCAGCAGCATCGATTTAGCAGGTCTAGTGAAGACGTGCTAAATGGATGGGAGTGTGCTCTCCCATTCACATCCATAATCCACTTTACCAAGGGGCGGAAGCTATGCTGCCAGGAGCACATCTCCCATCAACATAGTGTAGCATGGCCACCGCTGTAAGTCAATCTAAGGTATGTCAACTTCAATTATGTTACTTACGTAACTGAACTAGCATAACTTGGATCAACTTACAGCATTAGTGTAGACCAGGCCTGACATACCTGTTCTCTAGTTAACACATTCTTTATCCTGTTGGGAAAAGCAGGAAGTATCCCTTTAGGGTCAGGGGAGCTGCCCTGATTAATATGAATGGGAGCTACGCACACCAGTGGTGGGGGAACAGAAAAAACAGGGACAGAGTTTTATAATGAGGTCAGATCTGTGAATGATCCATTCCTTTAAGAAAAAAGTGTAGCTCCTCTTTAGTCCCTGTTGACTGCTGCTCATTGTCTGAGAAGAACAGGACATCAGTCTTTCCACCTCCTCTCAGCACCCAAGACCTTCTTGTTCCATCATTTCTTATTTGTTCTTCTGAATGCACAGGCTGCCAAGTTTCCTGTTGTGTTAAGGATGTCCATGAAGTGAGCAGATAGTCCTGCAGCCCTACAATCTCACCATTCCAGCAGGAAGGGAATGGCTTTTATTTTAGGAGCTAAAGATAATTCAATAGAATTCACCTTGCTAGACAAAAATTCCCCAACAAGACTACCGGAATTTTAAAGCTCTTGTTACTTTAGCATGTCTTTCTCTCATTTTCCGACTGACCCGTAATGCTAGCAATTTCTAGCTACTATTATTTTTAACAGTAACTAATGCAAAAAAAAAATTTGTTAGTCTCTAAGGTGCCACAAGTACTCCTTTTCTTAATGCAATTATGAAGTCACCCCAAGACTTTTTCAAGATCCCTCCAATCCAATGCTTCAGATGCATGCAGGAAGCTGGTAAATCTAAAGTATAGGATATGAAACAAACTCCCAGGAGCAATGGTAGCACATCAGTTTGGATCTGCACAGAATAACATCCAGAGAGTGATGTCATGTGATAGAGTGTTCCTGCTTCCCCTTCACGCCCACTCTACATAGCTACAGATAGCAGGGAACGTGAGTAAAAATTCTGAATGTGAATTTGCAGCTCTTACCTACAAAATGAAAGGCAAGCATTTTCCCATAGATGACTGATTGAAAAGAAGAGATTGAAATGTGATGTAATTTGAGTTGTTGCTGATCAAGACCCTCCTCCAGGCATGGTTACTGAATCATAGTAAAACGAAGATACATGGACAGAAGAGGGTCCTTAGGTGATTATGAACACTTAATACTTCCAGCTGCCACACTGTTTACTGGTCTGTGTGGGTAGCATTTCCCCAGATCAATTATCCTCTATTATGTATGCTTTGTACAGTAGAGCTACTTTGGGAGGAACTGTGAAGCTAAATATAAATATGGAATAGTATTGGATATTTTCAGATTTTCAAACTGGATGCCTTTATGATTCCTAATTAAAAGCATGAATACGTACACAGGCATATTAAACATTAAGCAAAGGTAGGTGTTCTGGACTACTGTGTTTATTTTTGGGAACACATCAACACATTTCTAATAAAGTAATAAAAGGACAATAAAACCACATGTTTGTAAATAAGTTTCTTGTATGAACAAGCTAAGGAAAGGAAATGATTGAATAGTTTGTTACATAATTTTTATAATCATCATCTCTGGGTAACAGCTTGTGACTCATTTACTAAAAATTAGGAAATTAGTTTTATTTAACAAAGTTCAAGGACGAAACACTGCAATGAAACTCAAACTACACATTGCCCACCTCATAGTATTTCTTACAAATATATCATCCTTTACTAATTGACAGAATTAGAATACGATAAACCCATAATTCTTGCTATCATGCACATATTGCATATGATTTGTACTCCATGATTCTAAACTGTCGTTTTCTGAGAAAAGCTGCAATAATTTACTCCTGGTGCCCAATTTCCATGTCTTCCAGGTGCAAGCAATGTATCTTAATTCAAGATACAGTACATCAATATATATCAGCCACAGACTTTAAAAAGGTACAAGGCAATAAAACCGGTGTTTCATATGGTTGAAAGCTAGAAGCTGCCCTCACATTAGCCACAAAAATAGTTTGAAATCCTTATATATTGACAGCTAGCTACTAGTTTAACTGCAATTTAACCTGTATGTTTTCTTTAATAAGTGTGCCAATAGACATTTGCTGTCTATAAATTGTCATTGTAAGGAAGAGACGGTTAATTTCCTTTAAATAAATTGATTAAAAGGGTTCTATATTCCTAATCACTCCGCTTTTCCAGAGGAAAATTAAAGTTTCAATAACAATTTCATTTCCTACTCAAAACTTTACTTTCATTTTTTAAAACATATCTGATTAACTGAATAGCCTGTGCAACTTTGTTTGGCATCTAGATATCTATCAACATTGCATTTCAACATAATATATGTAAAATCAATGCTGAAATGTTTCAAAGCGAGATTTTGCACACAAAATGATTTGTCTTAACAGATTTGTATTAGCTTCAGCAAGCAGATCCATCAGCCCAAATTCCCTGCAAATTGCAAAATCAGAGCTTCCTCTTAAGCCATGATATGCTATGTTCTAGTTAGAAAGTCAGCTTTCACAGGCACTCCAGATGCCAGGTGATAAGAATTACTGATGCATTGCTTTCAAAGCAGTTTGTTTTATGGCTTCACAGGTCTGGCTTTTAAATTCAGCTGTGCTTCATTAACATACAGAATGACAGTCTACAAAAAGGTTACATTATGGCATCAGACATGTTCGGCCTTTTCTATTTCTGCTGCCAGTTATAGGTCATTTTAAACAAACATCTGGCAAGTGTATTTTTAAACTGCATCTGTAGTTTTTAATTAGGTGTCTCCTGGGAATGCTAGGAGAGGAAAGAGAAATACTTCCCTAGGGAAAGAGCGGGCAATTTGGTCTGTGCAATGCTACAGTAGCTGACTTGGCTCATTTTATTGTATTATACAAATCAACAGTGATGCGAAAAACCTTTTGCACAAGAGAAAGTTAATATTAACTACATGCAAGGATGAGCAGATCCTTCGTGCCTTTAACAGCAAAATGGAGCTGCTACATAGGGACTAACTACTGATCAGAAAGTTGTTTATTACACACTGAGCAGGCAGGATTTTTCCTTCATGCAGAAAAGGAAACAATAAAGAGTGCTACCACACATCTCCAAAGAGCTACAATTTCGTTGGTTTCTAGAGTTTTCTGAATGTCAGTCAATTTCACCAAGCTCCTTTGTGGAGGAGAACCATTCCTATATTCCAACAAATTCTGGACAAATATTTTGAGAAAGTTACATGTTCGTTTAAATTTCCTAACAATCATGCAACAAACACAGCAGAGATTTCTCTTCTGGCATGGATCAATGAGATGTATCATAGAATCATAGAATATCAGGGTTGGAAGGGACCTCAGGAGGTCATCTAGTCTTACCCCCTGCTCAAAGCAGGACCAAACCCCAACTAAATCATCCCAGTCAGGGCTTTGTCAAGCCTGACCTTAAAAACCTCTAAGGAAGGAGATTCCACCACCTCCCTAGGTAACGCATTCCAGTGTTTCACCACCCTCCTAGTGAAAAAGTTTTTCCTAATATCCAAGCTAAACCTCCCCACTGCAACTTGAGACCATTACTCCTCATTCTGTCATCTGCTACCACTAAGAACAGTCTAGATCCATCCTTTTTGGAACCCCTTTCGGGTAGTTGAAAGCAGCTATCAAATCCCCCTTCATTCTTCTCTTCCACAGACCAAACAATCCCAGTTCCCTCAGCCTCTCCTCATAAGTCATGTGTTGCAGTCCCCTAATCATTTTTGTTGCCCTCCGCTGGATGTTTCCCAATTTTTCCACATCCTTCTTGTAGTGTGGTACCCAAAACTGGACACAGTACTCCAGATGAGGCCTCACCAATGTCAAATAGAGGGGAACAATCACATCCCTCGATCTGCTGGCAGTGCCCCTACTTATACAGCCCAAAATGCCATTGGACTTCTTGGCAACAACAGCACACTGTTGACTCATATCCAGCTTCTTATCCACTGTAACCCCTAGGTCCTTTTCTGCAGAACTGCTGCCTAGCCATTCGGTCCCTAGTCTGTAGCGGTGCATGGGATTCTTCCGTCCTAAGTGCAGGACTCTGCACTTGTCCTTGCTGAACCTCATCAGATTTCTTTTGGCCCAATCCTCTAATTTGTCTAGGGCCCTCTGTATCCTATCACTATCCTCCAGCGTATCTACCTCTCCGCCCAGTTTAGTGTCATCTGCAAACTTGCTGAGGGTGCAATCCACACCATCCTCCAGATCATTAATGAAGATATTGAACAAAATCAGCCCGAGGACCGACCCTTGGGGCACTCCATTTGATACCGGCTGCCAAGTAGACATGGAGCCCTTGATCACTCCCCATTGAGCCCGACAATCTATCCACCTTATAGTCCATGCATCCAGCCCATACTTCTTTAACTTGCTGGCAAGAATACTGTGGGAGTCCATGTCAAAAGCTTTGCTAAAGTCAAGGAACAACACGTCCACTGCTTTCCCCTCATCCACAGAGCCAGTTATCTCGTCATAGAAGGCAATTAGATTAGTCAGGCATGATTTGCCCTTGGTGAATCCATGATGACTGTTCCTGATCACTTTCCCCTCCTCTAAGTGCTTAAGAATTGATTCCTTGAGGACCTGCTCCATGATTTTTTCAGGGTCTGAGGTGAGGCTGACTGGCCTATAGTTCCCAAGATCCTCCTCCTTCCCTTTTTTAAAGATGGGCACTACATTAGCCTTTTTCCAGTCATCTGGGACCTCCCCTGATCGCCATGAGTTTTCAAAGATAATGACCAATGGCTCTGCAATCACATCCGCCAACTCCTTTAGCACTCTCAGATGCAGTGCATCAGTGCACCATGGACTTGTGCTCGTTCAGCTTTTCTAAATAGTTCCGAACCACTTCTTTCTCCACAGAGGGCTGGTCACCTCCTCCCCATGCTGTGCTGCTCAGTGCAGCAATCCGGGAGCTGACCTTGTTCATGAAGACAGAGGCAAAAAAAAAACCAAAAACATGTGGCCTCTGTTTGCTACTCATTTTTTTCCAGCTGACTCCTTTGGAAATGTTTAGCTCTAATGTTGAATTTTTCCTGGTATGATATAGCAATCATCCAATTGCACATATTTTTGCTTTGGCCACCAGACAGGTTAAAATTTACATAGTATTTTGCCCATAACAGTTGTGTTTGCTGATTAGTTGGAGGAGAGGGCTTTCTATAGAAACATGCAGCTGGGCCGCTTTGCTTTTTTCCTTACTGATATATACAAGCAATAAAAAAATCTACTCTACAGCAATGCCTATTAAAATGTAAACACGGGTAGAGAATTTTGAGTAGGATACAAGAATGCTTTATTCAAATCAGAGAGAAAAGCTGTCTAAAGCTGTTTAAACTTACCACCGCATGTAAATACATCAGGTTGCATGTTCCACTAGAGATCAACATTATGTTTATATATTTACTGGATTCAGAGTAGCAGCCGTGTTAGTCTGTATTCGCAAAAAGAAAAGGAGTACTTGTGGCACCTTAGAGACTAACAAATTTATTAGAGCATAAGCTTTCGTGAGCTACAGCTCACTTCATCGGATTGCTGGAGTTACTGATATGTGGTAGCTCTCTGATGGAGAACACTGGTTCTAAGATTCTTATATCTTATATCTTATATCTTATATATATTCTTATATATATACTTATATCTCCTCACCTGGCACATCAAAAAGAAAACGAGTACTTGTGGCACCTTAGAGACTAACCAATTTATTTGAGCATAAGCTTTTGTGAGCTACAGCTCACTTCATCGGATGCATTCAGTGGAAAATCATGGGGAGATTTCTATACATAGAGAACATGAAACAATGGGTGTTACCATACACACTGTAACCAGAGTGATCACTTAAGGTGAGCTATTACCAGCAGGAGAGCGGGGGGGGGGGGGGGGGGGGAGAACCATCGCTCACCTCTAAGTGATCACTCTGATTACAGTGTGTATGGTAACACCCATTGTTTCATGTTCTCTATGCATATAAATCTCCCCACTGTATTTTCCACTGAATGCATCCGATGAAGTGAGCTGTAGCTCACGAAAGCTTATACTCAAATAAATTGGTTAGTCTCTAAGGTGCCACAAGTCCTCCTTTTCTTTTTGCGAATACAGACTAACATGGCTGCTACTCTGAAACCTGGCACATCAAGACTCCCTCTGGGAGTTCTAGCCCAAAATCAGACATGACCTCATCTTAACACTTAATCAGAAAGATTTTTTTAATCATACTGAATCCCCAATGTCTTGGTATGATGTAGATTTCATGGGCTGGAACACGAACCTGTGTTCTACTGGACTGGTAAGAGCAGATGAGCTAAACATTTATTTCACTTGACCTTTGATTCAGCCATCCTGATTTTTGTGGGACAGTTTGTGTATCCAATACTGCAGCAAACTCCTCTCTCATGTTAGGAATCCCCTTGTAATTTAAACTAAATGAGATGCTGCTGAATTAAAATCCAGGGCTCCATTGCAAAATGCAATTCTAAATGGAAGAATACACTTTATGTATGCAACTAAACTATATATGTATGTAAATATATAAGTAGGTAAATGTATATGTATTTAAATTAACATCTTGAAGGTTCATGTTGCCCCAAAGGGACAAAAGTATCGAACACAAAAGAGAAGTGTTTGCATAAAAAGATGGTCAGATGTGTAATACTGTAGCTAAGAAACCAGTCTGCAAATGTATAATAAAATATGGCCTTAATAATCAATTCACCATATATCATTACACGTAAACTCACCTGCCATGCTCTGGAGGTTACAGCCCTACTAATGTGTATTTTTATGGCTTGTTTTTGTCACACTAAAGATAATAATACATTGCACATCAACCTGATCTTAAATAATGGATCTGCTAAAAAACATGTATATTGCTGTTATGTTAAGTCACCTCTCATGTGTGTCATTTTGCAGCTCTATTTAGCAAATCAGTTAAATAATACCATGTTACCAATTTATACTCGGCAGCTAAATTAGGTGAAGAGCAATTATGGTATTACACTAATAACAGTTAAAAAAGAAAATACATGAATGCTTAAAAATAACAAAATAATATGAGTGATAGATACAAGTGTAAAATCCATAGATTATCTGTGCTCATCTCCCCCAGAACACGTTGGGTGGGGTTTACATTAAAAATAGAATAGACTCCTACAGTCAGACTTGCGTTTATATGGAATGTTGTGATAACTGTCATTTTGCATTCATCAGAGAAATCCCACAGGATTTGTGTAAGTATTAAATGTACCAAATTTTTGTTTACTGACAAAATATAATAATACCAGGCTCCTGGATGGTATCCTGGCAGGGTTTTTCCCCCTCTCCCTGAAGCCATTCATAAAATAAACATGTTGTACCAAGTTCCTGAGCAGAAATGCTGCTTTACCAGGGCACAGGAATGTGAAGATTGGAACTACAATGGGTAAGCAATAGGGACTTAAAGACTTCCCATCTCCAGCTCCTTCTACATTATTTCAGAATACTTAAATACTTAAAAGATCTGATCTGACTTACCCTGGCACAAATCAAGAATAAACCCGCCAGTCACTCGAGACACATCAATGTAAAAGTAGCATAAGTGAAATCAAAATCATGGCAATTACTAGTATTTACATTTTATTAAGTGCTCACAGGAAAACTTGAGTCTCAAAATCCTGAGTGAAAGATGAGATTGAACCATACAAAAAGGACATTAGGCTCTGATATCCTGCTTAAAACAAATGATTTCATATTTCCCTTCCTGTTTTTCCAGTCCAAAAGGATGAATGGTTGCATTTTTAGTCAATAATGATGTCACAGCCTGTTGGCAGGAGAAATTTTAACTAGTGAGGAATTAATAAATTCACATCAATCCCATTGAGTGCAAATTCTAATTTAAACCCACTATACTAAAAGACAACATGCATGCTATCATGGGGCCATAACTAGACAACTAATACTGAACACTAGAGGAGCCATCACTAAGGCCTTGTCTACACTTAAAACTTAGGTCGACATAGCTATGGCTCTCACAGATGTGAAAAATCCACATCCCTGTGCGCTGCAGCCCTGCCAACTGAAATCCCCAGTGTAGACGCAGGCAGATCAACAGAAGCATTCTTCCATTCATCTATGTACCAGTCACTTGGGGAGGTGGAATTACTGCAACAATGGAAGAATCGCATCCATCATTATACCATACATCTATACAATGGGGTTACAGTGGCATAGTTGTGATAGCTGTACTAACTCCATAATGTAGACAATCAGCAAGACTCAAATTCTGCTCCTCACCTCAAAATAGAAAACTGGAACATTTCAGAAAGAAATCTGATTGGAAATAAAATACCACATTTCTCAGAATTTTTCCCCATTGAGCATTTCATGTTTTGTCTTCATTAACGGACATCCCTAAGCATCAGACATTAAAATATTATGATAGCAATGGATATAAATCATTGCATCCAAAGACTGATAAAAGTAAGAATGTTGACATAATAGACTTACATTTCTGTAAGGTGTCTGACTTGGTACTGCCCGACATTTTGATTAAAAATTAGAATGATATAAAATTAACATGGCACACATTAAAAGGATTAAAAACTGGCTAACTGATAGATCTCAAAGTGTAACTGTAAATGGGGAATCGTCATCAAGTGGGTATGTTGCCAGTGGAGTCCCACTGGGATTGGTTCTTGGAATTATGCTATTTAATATTTAAAATTGATGGAGTGATAAATAATGAAGAGGACAGGTCACTGATTGAGAGTGATCTGGATCTCTTGGTAAAC
The DNA here is from genome assembly GCF_009764565.3 of Dermochelys coriacea. Lineage (NCBI taxonomy): Eukaryota > Metazoa > Chordata > Testudines > Dermochelyidae > Dermochelys > Dermochelys coriacea. Next base: position 22,768,201 of record NC_050085.1, on the reverse strand, counting down.
TGGGCACAACAAACAATATGCATTTTAATATGACTAAATATAAACATATACATCTAGGAACAAAGAATGCAGACCATATTTACAGAATGGGGTATTCTATCCTGAGAAGCAGTGACTCTAAAAAAAGAGTTGGGGGTCATGGTGGATAATCAGCTCCCAGTGTGATACTGTGGCCAAAAGAGCAAATATGATCATGGAATCCATAAACAGAGGAATCTCAAGTAGGAGTAGAGAGCTTTTTTTACCTCTCTATTTGGCTCTGGTGCAACCATTGCTGGAATACGGTGTCCAGTTCTGGTGCCCAGAATTCAAGAAGGATGTCAACACATTGGGGAGGGTTCAGAGAAGCTCCACAAGAATGATTATAGGATTAGAAAACATGCCTTACGCTGACAGACTCAAGAAGCTCAATCTATTTAAACTGAACAAAGAGAAGGTTAAGGGGTGACTTGATCACAGTATACAAATACCGACATGAGGAACAAATATTTAATAATTGGTTCTTCAGTCTATCAGGGAAAGGTATAATGTTATCCAGTGTTGAAACTGAAGCTAGACAAATTCAGACAGGAAATAAGGCATACATTTTTGATGAGGGTAATTAAGAATTGGAACAGTTTACCAAGGGTTGTGGTGAATTTACCAAAGGTCATAGTGGATCCTCCATCAATGACAATTTTTAAATCAAGATTGCATATTTTTCTAAAAGATCTGCTCTAGGAATCAATTTGCAGAAGTTCTGTGACCTGTGTTATACAGGAGGTCAGACTGGATTACCACAATGGTCCCTTCTGGTGTTGAAATCTATAAATCCTCCAATACATGCTATCATGGAAATACATCTTTTTAGGTAAGGTGATGTGAAAGGTTGTTTTTGCAGTCTCATCAAGAGGCCATACTGAATGAGCATGGAGAAGAATCCCTAAGAAACGCAAAGGTAATCCTTCCATGCTCCATTTCAGACATACTGCTGGGAGAGCTTGCACCTCCTCTGCTGTGGCTGAGCCTGTTCTGTGGATAAACACAATACTTTAGTCAACCTAGCTTCTTTCAAAGTTCTAAAATTCACCCACTAGTTGTTGTTTTTTAAACTTTTTTTTGCCAGATCTGGTGCTAAGACTTTGGTGATCTCAGATAAGTTTCTTAAATGCCTGAGTCACTTCTGTTCATAGCTAGTAGCATGCAAGCAAAGCAAAGCAAAGCAGGGATTTCCTCCATGCTATTTACTCTGCAGATAAAGTTTCAGGCTCTACCTGCTTTTGTTTAAACATTTATATTGAGAAAAATAGCCAAAAGAAAATGACAATATAAAATATCCTTGTTATCTCATATGGCTCCTCTGGCCCCAATACCTAACCACCAATTAGCACAAATCAACATGTTTAAATAATTGCTTTATATTTTTGAGCAGTTATGTGCTTGTCCTAGGTGTGATTAAACATCTTCATTTCGAATTGAAATCTGCAGTGTGAAAATTATGCTGAAATCAACTTGAATACACAGAATGAACTACCAAATAAAAACTGATTAACTTAGACAGCTAGCCAAAATCCCAGGAATGGCACAAGGACAATACATGCACATAGTATCGATAGAAAAACATCATTTCATGTGTTTACTTGACTAATATCTTGAATTGTTACATTTGGCCAGGGCACCTTCCTTCACATGCAGAATATGGACTCTGCAAATAATTTACAATGTATTCCTTTTTACTGACATGATATAAAAATAATTTAAGATGGAAACTGTATAGCACCTTCCATCTGAGGACAACACAGCATAGAACACCTTGGTGAGGCAGGTCAATTTTATTAATGTCATTTTGCAGATGGAAAAAGGGAGGCTCAACAAAGTGAAATTCCTTGCCAGGGTCACAAAATACTTCACTGGGTGCCACTGTTGCAGGTGTTATTTGGAAAGCATGCTCTCAATTGAGATCAGGAAGGCAAATTTGATTCTTTTCTTTTGCTCCTGTAACTCTCATTTGGACCAAAGGCTGCAAGGAACAGTTCTCCTCCAGTTCCCCCACGCTACCCTCACTGGGCTTCATAATCTGAAACCCAGAACACTCCTATTTATAAAATTAAAGAAGTTCCACCATTTTCTGTGAACACAGGACATTGGTTTTAAGTTCCTCTCATTTATTCACACACATTTAAAGTCAAGTTAAAGTTGAACACAGCACAATCTAATTATGATTTCATGATCTGCTTGGGAGGTTTTAAAGAGCCTGCAGCTCACCAGGTTAGATTTAAAAAAACCCTGTTTGGCTAAAACCCTATTTCACTCTAACATTTTGAATCTGTTTTTCCTTTCACATCACCACTAAAGACTAACATATTTGTGTATGAAAACAAAAGTCATTTTCTCCTCTTGCTTGATTCATGATGGTCTGTCATATCCAGAATTATTAATAACATCACAAGTGCATTACAGTGGAAGTAACTGTGATTTCACGAAACTTGGATAACTCAAGCAAGCAGAAGAGAATGTGAAGAGGAACCTCAAAGAATTCAGAATTCAGTTTCAGTTCAGATGCTTAGTTGATGCTAATCAGAACTATCCAAACCTTGCGGGTTTGCAAAGTTTGACTAAAATAACCAGCACTTCTATTCCAATTCTGGCTGGAAAGACTCTATTCTAAAACCTCTCTCCAAGATTTCTGCATTTCCGATTCTAGACCTTGGCTGGAACCTCAACATGCAAAACTGAAGTAAAATAGTGGTCTGGGAATAACATTAATTGGAACATTTGGGAGCTGTAAAAATGGCCTCATTTGAATTGGACGAAGGGCAGGAAGTTCTTCCTCTTTTCATCCAACATGGTTCACCCCTCCACAGAAATAGCTCAGCAATCCAAAGGGATGGGATAGGAAAGCAAGCATCTGACAGATCTGCAGCCCCATTCAATAAAGGTGAAAGCTTATGTCTGATACAGATTCTCTGTCAGACAGAGAAGATGCAAGAAGGGGAATAACCCAGCAGATAAAGCCTCATGATCAACTGCCTCAGATCTGATCTGTGATGGGTTGGGTCACAGAAACCCCATTGGGACTGTCACCTGATGTACTGAGAGTACCTCTGAGCCAGTTTTCTCTGCCAGTTTGGGCCTCCAGAACCCTGCCTTGTTGAGCCAGACATACCCAGGGTCTGAACCACATGCCCAAAAGTTGCAGACTTAACTGAAAACAGCTTAAGAAGTGCTTCTGTTTCCAGCACCCAGACACCCAGCTCCCAATGGGATCCAAACGCCAAATGATTTAGTTTTACTTTGTATAAGTTTATACAGGGTAAACTAAAACTGTCTGCCCTCTCTAACACTGATAAAGAGATATGCACAGCTGTTTGCTCCCTCAGGTATTCATTACTTACTTAATTATTCAGCAAAAGTGATTTTATTGAGTATAAAAAGTAGGATTTAAGTGGTTCCAAGTAATAACAGACAGCACAAAGTTAGTTACCAAGCAAAATAAAATAAAACACACAAGTCTAAGCCTAATAAATTAAGAAATGGATTACAAATAAAATTTCACCCTCAGAGATGTTCCAATAAGCTTCATTCACAGACTGGACTCCTTCCTAGTCTGGGCCCAATCCTTTTCCCTGGTACAGTTCTTGTTAGCTCCAGCTCAGGTGGTAACTAGGGGATTTCTCATGACTGGAACCCCCTTTGTTCTATTCCACCCCCTTATATAGCTTTGGCACAAGGCGGAAATCTTTTGTATCTCTGGGTCACCCCTCCTTCTAAATGGAAAAGCACCAGGTTTAAGATGGATTCCAGCACCAGGTGACATGGTCATACGTCCTGTGAGACCCCAAGCCTTCATTCTTCTCTGTGTGTGTGTATATAAATCTCTCCTCTGTTTTTTCCACCAAATGCATCCGATGAAGTGAGCTGTAGCTCACGAAAGCTTATGCTCTAATAAATTTGTTAGTCTCTAAGGTGCCACAAGTACTCCTTTTCTTTTTGCGAATACAGACTAACAGGGCTGCTACTCTGAAATCTTCCTGGCCTGACTCACAGGAAGGCTTGCAGGCAAATAGAGCCATTTACAACCCATCGTCCTAGTTGATGGGAGCCATCAAGATTCCAAACCACCATTAATGGCCCACACTTTGCATAATTACAATAGGACCTCAGAGTTATATTTCATATTTCTAGTTTCAGGTACAAGAATGATACATTTATACAAATAGGATGACCACACTCAGTAGATTATAAGCTTTGTAATACCTTACAAAACACCTTTTCCATTAAGAGTATTCCAGTTACATTATATTCACACTCACTGGCATATTTTCATAAAATCAAATGGAGTGCAACGTCACATTATCTTTATTCATTCAAGACACTGATGAATACAGGCTTTTTAATTTGTAGATGGTGAAATTATAACAGGGATTTTCCTTTAGTAAATAACATTACAGTGTGTTCCTCTCCTATCCTGATCCGTCTGACAGGTTGGCAACAGTTCCTGGTAGTTGGCTGACAATTTCTAAACAAAATGTGGTTTTTTTTTTTAATATAAGGAAAAGCCTAAGCATTTCTATTTTAAACAAACTAGCAATTTAAATTCAATTTAGGTTTTGGGGTTAATATTCTTCCCACTCTCTAGATCAGCCAGAAAATAATGCACATTCTCTCAGATTTGTCATATGCAATAATTCTTTCATACAGAAATTCACTTTGGCTGATCTCTCAGCTGAAGAATGCATCCAAGAAATTCCATTAATATGGCTAACACCTTTCCAGTTTTGACTAATTTTCAAAATAAATCAATAATATCTGCCTGTAGCTTTGGTCACACTGCAAGTTTGCATAACAAAGATTTCTTCTTAATTCAAATAAAATCACTTAACAGCTTTGAGAATCCAACTCTCTCTCTCAGATTAAGGTAATAAACATACATGCAAATATACCCAGAGTTGTTGCGCTGTCAAAAAAAATTTCTCAGGATAAAGCATGCAAAAGATCCAATGCAACACAGTATGCAATGAAAAGGGAGAAAACATGCATAAAATCTGATAAAGTAAAAGCACAGACTAATTCTTCCTTTAAGTATTTGGGATCAAATCAAATGCAGCAGTTTGTAAATACTGCCACAGGAACTTTTTCTACTCTGCCATTCAGCTTAATTTTTCCAAAATTTTAGATATCCATGACCTCTTCTAACACATCAGCCAGCGTTTCCTGCGTTGACGTTTCCCTTTAAAAACAGAGAACCTGCATTTTTAATCCTCACACATTTTATTTCTGGCAGGATGATCATCACAGCCCCACCCCAGTTTCCTTAGCTTATCGAAGTGGGCAGGGGACCCTTAGAAGAGAAACGTTTGCTCGCCATGATCTCAGGGGAAACGTTTTAACTAAGTAGCTGAAATCTCAGAAACGTGTTGTTCCCCATTTAACCTAACTGACAGACTATAACTGTTGATTAATTACACAGGGAAAAGGCACAGGCAGGGTTCACTTTTATTTCCAGGATCCCTCATGTGGGTCCATAAGGGCTATCCTTCGTGTTCTGTATCTAAACAATTCTGATGGTTTCTAAAGTCAGGTCAGATCCATGATGCTCACAGCAAGATCTCCAACCCTTTCCATCAACATGTACTCAATTTGCACAGACGGACATCAATGGGAGCAGGATCAAAGTCTCTCTGGTTTCAATTTGTTTGTGTTCACGAGTGAAGGACTGAACAGTATTGGCTAGAAAGAGGAATGGACTGAGTAGAATCTGATAATGATGGAGTACAATTCTGTCCTGAAGCCAATGTGCTGGGGTGCCTTTCTTGATAATATACTGTCAACAGTCCTGTGGTGTGTAACATTATGTATTGGTTTTGTAACACACGGAGACTAGTCTGAGATCATTATGCTCGTTTTCACTTATGATTTAAGCAAGGAATGGAACTCCTAACAGCAGAAGTGAATGTTCACTGCAACTGAGTCCCTGTGCCAGTTGGTCCACATTTTAAAATGCTGTAGCTATTCAGATTTTGTAAAACATTATATCAATCCATTCCAGACCCTGACAATTGTAGCTTGTTGCTCTGTTATTAAATTTAATGAGAAGTCAATATTCAAATTCAAAAACAGATGCTCTCTTGCTCCATTTCCCTCTCCCTTGTGTGGGGAAGCAGAGAAAGAGTCCCTCCTCACTTAGACACTCTGAAAAAAATCTTTTAAAATCCAGAGTTGGAACTGGTATTATTTATGCACAATAAAAAAAAAACCCTGTAAACATGACGTACCTTTCAAGGTCTTGCCATTATTGTGAGTTCCTTGCAATAGAAACAGGCTTTTCATAAAGGTTTGAGAGACTCTTTTTACTCTGTGAAAGAAATTCATAACACTAGGAGTAAAATGTATTCTTAATAGCAATGTAACTGCTCTGCCAAAACTCCGTGCCTAAATCATCCTTCATTTTATTACCCCCATTCTTAATCATTATATAGCCCTATAAATGTACACAACACTTCTCAAAGAGTAGGGCATATCCTATGCCCCCAAACAGTTTCCACTGTTGGACAGAGAAGGTAAACAAAGGCAAGACAAGATACAAGACAGGAGTACAGGGGAAGGTCTGGAGAGATTACTGGTAAGGATTGGGAGGAATGAAGGGAACAAGAGAAAAAAAGGACAAAGATGGACATGTGAACTTGAATTTGATATAGAAAGGACCAGGAAGCCATTGAAGGGATTCCAAGAAGGAAGGTGATGGAGACAGGGCTGTTTTGGACAGGTTGGAACAGGGAGAAGCAGGAAAACTGGAAGGAGGTTTCAGTAGTCAAAGGGTAGAGAAGGGCTTTTAGCAATGGGATCTGCAAGAAAAGGCCGTACCTGGGTGAAATTAGAGGAAGAGTGATGGGATTCTGTAAAAAAACAGCTTGTGCAAGAAAGGGAAATACAATTTGGTTAGAAAATAGCTTTCCAGCACCTACAAACAATCAACACACAGACCCAGTGCGCGTTTGGGCTCAGAACACTATCAGGATGCAGCATAATAACTGCAGCAGTCTTCTTAAATTAAAATTCAAAATAAATGATAAACACTGAATGAGAGCAGTCTCAGCAGATGCAATGCTCTCAGACTCTCCCCTCCGCTGCGAACCTACAATAAATCTGCCAAAACGTGACAGCTAGGATCAGGGCTTGAACATTAAAAATGTGTATAGATTTTGGAGCTTTCCTTTCTCTAACTTTTATATATCACCTATCTTCTAAAATTAAAAGCTTCTTGCACAAGGGAGTGTGTACTTTGTGTTCATGCAGAACCTAGCACAATGGGGCCCCACCATTGAGTCAGACCTCTCGGTGCCATTAGAATATAAGTAATAAAAGGAATAACTGTCACATGGATGGATCTGGAAGAATGAGAAATTATCCAGTATATATGGACCTATTAGCAGACACACTAAATCTGAATTAAAATTCTGATTATTATGGCTGTTGACCTGACAGTCTCAGCTAATATCCGTGTTTCTTGCCGGAGGGACTGAGTAGGGCACGGCCTTCATTCATGCTACTGACCAGAGATTAACTCTCAAACCTTCAAATGTCAAATATCTAGTTCTGACAACAAAAAGACAATCTGTCAGTGGCCTTTTGACATTCAGATTTTCCCTCATGTATTGCTCCAATTTCAAGTGCATCTGGGCATATTTGTACTGAAATAAAATCATATTGAAATACAGCACGTCAAGCAACTTCTGATCATTTAGGTTGGGAATTCACTCAATAATGTGACCACTTTCCTCTTTGCCTTTTAGCTAGTTTGACAGGCAGTATGTTGGATTCACGCTGTTCTCTAATACTTTCTTCCCCCCATACAGGAAAGGCTGATAGTTCATCCATCACAAACTCTGTTGTTGTCCTTTGTGCCCATCAGCATTGGCACTGGCACTGCAGATTGACCACCACCACCTTTAGCCTATAGCTTTTCAATATAAAATCACTAGCCCTGCCTTTGACATAAGGTGAAAGCTTCTCCAGCCCTGTTGACTGTGATATAAATACTCTGTCACACTTTGCAAATATTCTATCATGATTCTTTTTGGTAATCTATCAGAATTCAATTGCAGCAAACAACAGACTATCAGAGAAAATGAAACAAGTTTAAAATATAAATAGATATGTAAGACAATTTTTAACCCTAAGACCAAACCTAAGTGTGAAGATTTTTAGAAAGAGAATCTAAGAACTCTAGACATAAGAAGACCTTTCTTCTCGTAATAAAGCATCTTCCTGTAACCTTTATAAGAGTTTATTTCACTGAGGATCACCTCAGATTGTCAACAGTGAGTGTGGGCTTGTCTCTTATGGTAGGATGTTCCTCTAAAGTTCAGATATGACCCTAGAAATAATGTCTTTGCATAAGAAAATGTACACCAGATTGATTCATTGTAAACACACTAAGGTTTGTTTTTATAAATTGCTGGTTATCTATATAATATTTGCCAGTGCACACCCCTTCAGCCTAGTTGTGTACATCTGCACAGATACAATTGCCTTTTAAAGTTGTAAGCCAAGAGAATGAACTATTTGAAGTTCAAAGGAGTTGATCTGAGCACAAATATTTTCTCAGAATAGACTCTCAAAGCTTTTTGACTCAACACTAACATTCACAGGATCAGCAAAAGGGCCCTTTATTTTGGGGGATACCTTGCGTGTTTACCAGGTTTTCTAGCTTCTCAAATGCAAAAACTGGTGGAGTGGTAAATAACACGTCAGTTCTACAAAGGTCCTCGAGGAATCCATTTTGAAGCACTTGCAGGAGAGGAATGTGATCAGGAACAATCAACGTGGATTCACCAAGGGCAAGTCATCCCTGACCAACCCAATTGCTTTCTATGATGAGATAACTGGCTCTGTGCATATGGGGAAAGTGGTGGATGTGATATATCTTGACTTTACAAAGCTTTTGGTAGGGTTTCCCACAGTATTCTTCCAGCAAGTTAAAAAAGTATGGATTGGATAAATGGACTATAAGGTGAATAGATCGTCGGGCTCAACGGGTAGTGATCAATGGCTCAATGTCTAGTTGGCAGCTGGTATCAAGCAGAGTGCCCCAGGGGTCGGTCCTGGGGCCAGTTTTGTTCAACATCTTCACTAATGATCTGGATGATGGGATGGATTGCACCCTCAGCAAGTTTGTGCATGACACTAAGCCTGGGGGAGAGGCAGATATGCTGGAGGGTAGGGATAGGGTCCAGAGTGACCTCGACAAACTGGAGGATTGGGCCAAAAGAAATCTGATGAGGTTGAACAAGAACAAGTGCAGAGTCCTGCACTTAGGACGGATGAATCCCATGCACTGCTACAGGCTGGGGACCAACTGGCTATGTGGCAGTTCTGCAGAAAAGGATCTGGAGATTACAGTGGATGAGAAGCTGGATCTGAGTCAACCGTGTGCCCTTGTTGCCAAGAAGGCTAATGGCATATTGAGCTGCATTAGTAGGAGCATTGCCAGCAGATCGAGGGAAGTGATTATTCCCTTCTATTCGGCACTGGTGAGGCCACATCTGGAGTATTGCATCCAGTTTTGAGCCTCCCCCTGCAGAAAGGATGTGGACAATTTAGAGATAGTCCTGTAGAGGGCAACTAAAATTATTAGGAGGCTGGAGCACATGACTTATGAGGAGAGGCTGAGGGAACTGGGCTTATTTAGTCTGCAGAAGAGAAGAGTGAGGGGGGATTTGATAGTAGCCTTCAACTACCTGAATGAGGGTTCCAAAGAAGATGGAGTTAGGCTGTTCTCAGCAGTAGCAGATGACAGAATAAGGAACAATGGTCTCAAGTTGCAGTGGGGGAAGTCTAGGTGGGATATTAGGAAACACTATTGCACTAGGAGGGTGGTGAAGCACTGGAATGGTTTACCTAGGGAGGTGGTGGAATCTCCATCCTTGGCGGTTTTTAAGGCCTGGCTTCACAAAGCCCTGACTGGGATGTTTTAGTTGGGGTTGGTCCTGCTTTGAGCAGGGGGTTGGACTAGATGATGTCCTGAGGTCTCTTCCAACCCACATCTTCTATGATTCTAGAGCAACCTCTCTCATCAGAACTCACTGAAAGCACTTGCTAGTGAGCATAGTGCTGTCTATTCCCACTGACTTCAAAGGGACTATACACAGTAGCAAGCACTCTGCCTGGTGGAAAGTGTTTGAGAGATCAGAGCCTCAGAGAGTGAATTCCTCAGAACCAGACTTTGTTTTCTTACATGACTGGAAAGCACCACATACGCCAATGGCCTGATATAAATAGCTATAACAATAATGCAATAATGCGATTGTCTTTATTGCCTCTCTCTGATTAAGTCTAAGAATAAAAATCAAGTCTAAAATGTCCTGGAATACAAATACAATATACTCCATTACACTGCTTGGAAAAAACTTGGGAACACTCCCACATTTACACCATTAAAAGCATCTGTGAGAAGGGTGCACAAAACTGGGGAGTGAGAGAATGCACCATGGCGCATGAGTGAACATGGATGAGTTCTAGGAGATGATCTAAGCATACTGCTACTAGCAAGGCCGTCCTTAGGCATATGGGCACCCAAAAATTTGGGGCACCTCTGGGTCTTCATGTCCACCCTCCCACCTCTTCCTATACCTGTTCTGAATTTTTCTGTAGGCTCCAACAGCTAGCTGCTGCAGCCTGGTGAGTCTTCCTCTGGAGGGGATCTAGTAACTTAAAAGTGAAAAAGCCTTCCAGCCTGCCAGACCTATTAGCACAACACTGAAACTGTTAAAGAGCCATTCAAGTGGTAATGAAGCCATTTAACAGGCATTTGCCAATCCCCAGGTATATACTGTCAGTTTCTGAATTATTGTGCATTATTGTAATATTTACTCAGAACATGTTAGTTTACAGGACCTTAGTTTAAAATGTGCTTTAAAAATATTTCATTAGTGTGTTGCTGAAGATGATAAAAATCCCATCTCTAAAAAATACTTGCATAGATTTTTAGATGCACAATCTGAGTATTCATCTTTAGCCTTAAATACTTGGATCTTCAGACATTTTTCTAAATAAATCCTTCAAAGGACCACCCTTATCTAAAATACACATTTTAATTTTAATTACTATAATACAAAAAACTTGCTTCCAAAGTCCTCCTGTCCTTTCTGTCCACCCCTTTCTCCCTTCATCACCCTGTTGAAGAGAGCCCTTAAAGGGACAACACCCCTTTCCTGCCAGATACCTGGAGTTTCCCTTTCTTTACTTCTGACTATTTGATGAACTAGTTTTAAGAGAACCCTCTAGCAAAATCAGTACCTTAGTAAGATATAAAATCCTTTGTTATGTCTAAAATCTTCGGAAACATGTTTTTTAAAGTTGGTGAAATTTCATAAATATGTCTATTGTTATGGAGATCAAACAAAGTAAATTAGTGTTCCCTTTTTCTAGAAGCAATGAACATTGTTATGAACACACTAAACCTCTGTGACTGATTAATTTAAAATTATGTCTTTGTTTCAATGAGTTAAATATGTAGTAATCTGGAATGATTACTTTATGAAGGCTTAAGAGTACATTTAAAATATAAAATCAGCTTAGAAATACTGATTAAGAAAATGTAAAACAGAAGAACTGCATCATGTATTCCATAATATTTAATGTTGTATTCATCAGGACAGCTGATTTACTACAAGTTTTTGCAAATAAATCTCTGACAAACTTCAGGTACATCAAAAAAAAACGTGACTGACATTTTTTATTCCCGAGTTTAGTGCTTTTAATTAGGTACCTTCTGCACATCTGGTATGCAGTGGACAACATGCTCCATTGTCTTTGTAAAGAAATTGCAGAAGAGAGGTTTTTTTAAATGTCATTTGCTTCATTTGGGTTCAGGGATTTGGCTGGAAGGCGGTGATCAGGGAGGGGTAGGGAAGGAAGGAGGGTGACAGTCAGGAGAGGAAGGGGGCCTGAGGCAGAGCAGGGGTGGAGTATGGGCAGGGCCACAGGTGGGCGGGGAGCTAGCCTCCCCAAGCAGCAGCTTCACCCACTGCCCATGACAGCAGGTAAGAGCGGGTTGGCTCCTGCAAACCCAGTGCGCTCTGCAGTGTTCTTAGGCAGGGGCCGTATTCACAGAGCTGAATGCATTAGCGCTGTGCATTCTGCATGAGGGAGAGGGTGAGGGGGGTCTCTGCAGGGACCTGTGACTCTCCGCCGCCATGAGCTCGGTACCCTCTGCTGCCTTGTCTTCCCCCCCACCCCACCATCGAGCATAGGGGCACCAGTTTAATAATACTGTGTAGGGCTCCATAAATCCTAAGGACGGCCCTGGCTACTAGAATCCTTTTTAACTCATGATTCTTTAAGTGTTGTATTACCAGCTTTTCTTAGGTTCCCTTAAAAAGAAAAAAATTCAGCCCTTTTCTCATTCTTCCTTACGACATGTGAATTATATATTAAAGATCCTCCAAAAGTGGATACTACAAGTACATATTTTATTGCTTTCAATGCTCCATATTAATTGTTTAGGATTGCGTAACAGTTATAAATATGCAACTAGTGGCTAGTTAAGGACATCTACTGTGGCTTTGACATATTATTTGTTATTTCTCAAGCCACATGAGACTCACCTGGAATTCCCAGCGGCGGGTGCATGCATAAGATAGGCAATGAAGAAGGAGCAACTGTGTATGCACTTCGTGCCAATGAATTTTTGGAATGAAATTATTGCTGGGTCCAGCAAACCAGCTTGTCTGTCCTTCTACATGGAAGTAGTTATTACGTCCTTCACTGAGTATCTCTTTGTGAATGGACACTAGGCAGTGGTATTGGACCCAACCTTTGGATCCTGTGTGCTCTGGATCAGAGCAGCATCCAGATACTCTCTCTAAATCTGGCCTCGCAGGTATACTCACTGGGTAGATTCCCTGCCTGGTACCATTTCTCAGGAATTGGAATCCCCTGGTCCACCTGCTCTAAGCCTCAAGACCAGCGATGAGCATCCAAGTCTCCCCAATAGCTTAAGCACATCCTCCCCAAATGTCCAATCTTGTGGGACTCCGGTTTATAGTTTAACTCTTAAGGGACTACACGATAGTTAGAGCAAGTACTACACCAACTTTGCAAAGGAACTTCTAAGTCATACACCTTACTCACAGAAAAGCAACACAGTTACAGATCTAGGTAAAAACAAACACCTGCATGCAAGACCCTCCCTCAGTTTCCTCACCTCTCCTGAGAGCCCTTTGAGTTTTAGTCAGTGTCCTTCAAGAAGTCCAGGACACTTCCCATTCCTCATATTCAGGCTTCTCTTCCTGGCAATGGTCTTCTCTTTTACAAGAGACAGCATGTACTTTAAAAAGCAGTTTTTAACACATTGTTCTTTCAATCCTTCCAGTGGGCCAGTGGTGGTGATTGGGGAGGGAGGGGTTTCCATCCTGCCACCACCACTAACATGGGATGCTGGCATAGAGTCTCATTGGAACAGATAAGAGTCATTAGCAAGTCAATAGTCTTTGGCTAATAGCCTCCATTGTCTTATCAGGACAAGGCTATCTAATTGTTGATGGTTCGTTGATGGTTTAGTTTTCTCAGACACTGTGGGTTTGTCTACACTTGAAATGCTACAGCGGCAGAGCTGCAACTGTAGCGCTTCAATTTAGACACTACCTACACCGATCGGAGAGGTTCTCCTGTCAGTCTAGCTAGGTAATCCACCTTCCTGAGAGGCAGTAGCTAAGTTGACAGAAGAATTTCTTCTGAAGCGTACTGCTGTCTACTCCAGGGGTTATGTTGGCATAGCAAGAGTATGGATTTTTCACATCTCTGAGAGACATAGCTATGCCGATGCAAGTTTCCAGAGTAGACCAGCTCTATATGTCTTCTGCCATAAAATGGAAGATTTCTTCAACACTGTAGGTCAAGCTGCCCTGAGAGTGACAGTCAGAAATAGAGTTAATAGAATTTCGAGCGCTTACCTAAACGGATTCCACAAACTGTCACAGTAGTGACTGCATCAATAGTAACTGAGAGAAGCAGGAGGAGAAGGTAATCAACGTTGAGATAAAGAATCAGTCTAAAGACTATAACTTGGCTTGCAAACATCCCGTGCCAAACAAGGAGAAAGGGAAGGTGGGATGCATGGGAAAAAGAAAAGTACACATGGAACAGGGAAGATTGCTAGAAAGCTTTGCACACAATTGAATTGCAAAATATAACAAATACTAAAAATACACGAGTAGGTATCACGTAGGTCTCAGACAGTTCTATCAATCTTGGGAGTTTGGCACCTTGAAACAATGGTTGAGCAGAGATTAAGAGAGTGGAATCTCTTCTGCACATGGTATTATGGAGCTAAAATAACAAACACACATCTCTATTTCCTACAGTTGTTTTTAAAATGTGGCAACAAAGCATGAGAGAGCATTTTGGAGGTAGCCAGTGCTTCCCATTTAAATTCCTTGTATAGTTTATGGAAAATTATAAAATTCTAAGAACATCTAACAATAGTCCACACCTCTAATAAATACAGCTATTTTCATTTTGCACAAGAGTTAACAAAAATACGTCTTTTTAAATAATCAGCCTGCACAAGTCAACAGCATTACATTAAAAAAAAAAAAACAATTAAAACCTACAATTCTCACAATACCACAAAGTCAGGCAATTATAAGGCACTTTTAATGAGTAATTTAGGTAATTAAAAAAGTCAAACATATAATATGCAAGGAACACTTTCAGTGAATTACTGCTTTGTGGCTCTGTGCACTTTGCTCTCCAGTTCTGGCCTATGCCCATTGTTATGCAAGTGCAGCCTTCTGGTCATATTTCTGTTAGGCTGGATAATGGCAAAAGAAGATTTTCTGCATAAGCTCAGGCTAAGATTCATAATTAAATAGTATGCATTTCTGATTTATTTAAAGTATGGTAGGTAATGCTGCTTGAATTCAATGTGTGTGCTCTGTCTGATCTAGGATAAGCAATTTAGTGGCTATATTCTAGTAGGAGAACTTTACGGTTTGCTGTCATGATAAATAAAAGTTTATGGCATAATGGAATTAATATTTACTTTGAAAGCTACGTAGACTATGCAAATAAAATTGCTATACATAGAATGATTTTAACCAGTGGTAGTTTTTAAATGCTGTAAATTGACAAGAGAACCCACAGTAAGCACCAAGCTCCAATGCCCTCCAGTCATTAATAACCCTTTGGATTTCATGTTTTAATCAAAACTTTTCCATATATTTTATACAATTACTGAAGTTCAAAAAGTGTTAATTGAAAAGTATGACAAATTAGATATTGAAAAGCCTCAGAGCTCGGGAGATTTCTCTCCACCCCAAGGATGCACTGTGCATGGAGATATGGGAAGGATCCTGGCTTTGTACCACACCATCTGAGAGGGACTCAGAATGCTTAGTAAGCATTCTCCACCCCACCAAAAAAAAAAAAAAAAAAAAAAAAAAAAAGAGAAAAAGATTTTGCTTTTCTTCTCCTAACTAAGATAGCTTACTGAGAATGGCACATTTTTTGCTAATTACAAAATTATTATTATGCAGTAGTAGAAAAAGTACTTAAAGTTTAAACAAATTACTTAATTGTGTAAATCTGTTTGAAGCAAGGAAAATATTTTTCTTAAATCTAGAACATACTAAAAGTGCTTCTCACATTTGTCCCTTAGGTACACAGTGATCATTAAACCAGCTAACTAGTTTATAACATATAACAGAATGCACTCAGCCACACATTCTCCATGCACAAGTTTCCAACGTGAGGCAATGAAACATCACAATAATCTGTTTGGAATCTTCCCTAAAGGAGTCAGGGTAAGGCACTGACACCACCACAGGACTGGTGGTGGGTTTGGCAACAGACACAAGTGGGTTGTGGGACACCCATAGGGGGAAGGCACTTTTATGCAATTCCCTATGCACAGCAATACAGATCCACTGACATTTCCACCTTCGAAAACAGAAATCACCACTCGAGATTTGGGGAGGGAATGCTGGTTTTAGCATTAACATTAACAGCTAGCCATTTCACTAGACTCTGGAGGTAGGGGATGTATGTGACAGATAGCTGTTCCTCCTCCCCCAGCAGTGTATTACAGACCCCACCAAAGGTACTTCATGAGAGACTGGGCAGAATGCAACAAAGTCAATATTCTCTCCATGACTGGTTTGGGGACGTCTGGGGTAGAACATAGTCCAGTATTTCTGAAGTGAGTCTAAGGAAATCTACGGTATCATATAAATAATAATACTCAAACCCACTGGGAAGAATGGTGGACTTCAGACATTTACCCTGGGAAGCTCAAACCATCCGCTGAACAGCACCTGGCTCTTAGCCTTCAGCTACTTGTCTTTCAATTAAAGTGGAGCATGGGTAGAAAGTATTTACCACTGAGGTCCAAATGCTGCCCTTTGATGGGGGCACAAAGACAAACTTCCTACCAAAGCTAAAAGTCATTGCATACCTGTGCACAAGTGCAGAATTTGATAGCATTGTGTTTGTCAGGAGCTGCGTAAACATGACTCCCCTCCTGAGAGAAGAGCTAAATCAATCAGAAGATGATGAAATGTGCAGGAAGGAGAACCACTTCCCCAACTCTAGAACAGTCGCCGTGGTGCAAATTCCTCATTAACTACAGGCATGGGTAAGCTATAAAAGAGCTGAATGACTGGGAATTTACAATTGTACAGGTAGAGACAAGAATAAATAAAACCTGTGATAAATGCCTGTACTTAAAACTGGGGGGAGAGGGAGATGGGACAGGTGTGACAAGAAAAATTAACCTACTCCACTTTCTGAACCTGTATGGATACATATGTACTATGATAACAGTGAGCCTTCCTGATCAGGATTAAGAAGGGAGCAAATCTTCTTATATTATGAACACTGCATAGCTTGGGAGCTAGATAAAGCAAAGGTACCATTAGCAAGCACAGCACTTGAACTATATAGATTTCATGAACAACTTCCAATTTTTATGCATAAAACATTTTTTCACTTACATTTTAACAATTTGTTTACGACAAAAGGAATACAAAAATTGCAGTCAAAGTACAACCATAAACAGTAACACTCACACAGTATTATAGAATGTACTTAGGTTAGACAGAAGACATAATCCTCAAAGACATATTTATAGTACTGTAAAATGTTGCAGTCCTTAGTAACATGGGGCCTTTTTGTGGAATAATACACCATATTTGTTGCAATAAGTGACAAGAACTGGCTATAAGCAGACAGGGGAAAGCAGTTCTGGAAATGTAACTTTTGGGAACAGAGTCCTGAGAGAATGTGCTATGTTGATGAAGGTCAGGAAGAGTTAAGTACTCAGTTTCACGACACAGTTCTCTCAATGACAATCACTGTCACATGTAGCACCGTATAGATGCCAAGTAACCCATGGTATAGCCAGATGCAATACCATGTCAGTGTCCGAGGACTAGCCTTCAAACCCTGCATTCAGAAATTCTAATTCCAGAAAGCTGCATAATGCACCATTATTTCCTAAGACTTCAGGCTGATTTCCCCTTCTTGTTATCAGAAGTCACCAAACAATTAAGCAAATATGACCTTGCAATTACTGCTGAATACCACATCCAGGTTGGGGCATTTTTTTCCCCTGTTCTGTTGCTGTAGAACATTTTATGTCAGTATTTTTATATCATTTTGTAAAAGTTTGCCGCATTCCAAATTAAGTGAAGTAATTGGCTTTAATTTACATCAGGAAAGGTCCCAAAGCCCATGACAATTCAGCTACTAAGCAATCACCAAAGGTTCAAGCTTAGGGTTACCATACGTCCGTATTTTCCAGGACATGTCCAGCTTTTTGGTTCTTAAATCGCCATCCGGGAAGAATTGTTAAATATCTAAAAACGCCCGGGATTTTTTCCAATATTATTTTTCCCCAAAGAAGAGTTGATCATTCAAGAAAGAGAGTGAATGCTGATCATTCGAGAAAGAAAGTGAATGTTGATCACTTGAGAGAGTGCCCGCTTTTCCCCCTAGTTCCCAGCTGTTTCGCCTGGCTGGGAGGAAGCGGGGGGAGGAGAAACACAGTGCGCTCAGGGGAGGAGGCGGGGCCTGGGCAGGGATTTGGGGAAGAGGTCCAATGGGGCAGGAATGGGGTGAAGGGGTGAGAGCAAATCCCCCCCCCCATGGAGTGTCCTCTGTTTTGAATGTTCAAATATGATAACCTATTCAAGCTGATCTCTCAGAGAGCCAAAATTCAAATAAGCGCTCCCTTATAGAAATCAACATGTAATAAATACAAATTTATTGAGCTGCAGAGTTAAGTAACAGAATTAGAAGTATAAAATAGTCAGTTATAAAGGGCTAGAGGAATGAAAAACACAGGGCAAGAGAAGGGTGTGGTTTTCATCTGAGATTTGAAATGAGATGAAGCGTTATGGAGATAGAGCTATTAGGACGCTTATTGCAGTTGGTGGGGCTAGCAAAGGAGGAGGCTCTCTCAACAGAGGAACAGTGTAGATGGACAGATAATAGGTTTGTGTCAGAGAAGTGGAAAGGACTGAAGATGGGTCTAATGAGACACAGGTTCTGTGCTACGGGCTGGCAGGAGACTGGAGGAGTACGCGTCGTCTTCTATGTTACTAAAGTAAGAGCGTGTTGACTGGCTAGTAGAAAAGGTGATTAAAGAATTCAACCAATCAGTCACACCTTTGCTGTCCAAGTCAGGAGCCTGTAATGATCAACTTTATTAGTTCCCCTACAACAAGAAAATTAGATATACAACATAGTGATGTTAACATTGGGTAGCCACAAGGTGGCAGTAGAAATATGAAAACGCAGCAATGAATGAATATATTACCATACAATTACAATACTCAGAGACTTTGCAAAGATTAAACAATTGCTAAGGGTAACCTAATATTTAGATTATTTCTCAGACAAGTAAGCAGTGCGAAAGGACTAGTTTTTCTTTTTTCCAAATAATAAAATTTAAAATTGCTATATAAATTTTCCACTGTTGATAGTGGTATTTGTATTTTCTTGCTATGGAATTAGTACATTAAAATCCCCTTTTGCCCTGCCCATCCCAGAGTTTGTCAGAAAATCCAAAGAACAGTTTCTGATTCAGCTAATTCCTCCTGCCTTCCAATGTATTTTTTCCAAGCTTTGGCTGAAGGATGATCCTGCAAGGTGCTGAGTGTCTCCTGGAAAAGTGTTGAGTAATCTCAGCTCACAGGCACTCCCATGAGAAACGTTCCAGCTAATTTACTCCCAGAAATAGAATATTCCGTTTGTTAAATGGCTGTCTGTATCTTGTTTTCAAGTTCAGCATATTCACTGAATATAAAGCATTTCTAGGCCAGTCAACCCCACCACATCCCCAGGCATTGTCAACTTTGTTAACATGGTCTAACATCTCGTTAGGGCTTTTGTGTTTAAGATGCTTATTTAACACTTTCACAACAAAGTTATTTGCAGGAAGTGATTATTTTGCACGCACTTTGCAACTAAAATGAGAGGGTATATCACCAACTGACAAAGCAGCAGACTGAATGGACAATTACAGGTTTAACATCCACTATTTAGATGCACAGTGTCCATCCTCACTTGTCATATACAAAGCATTTAGAGTCTTAAATGCATGACTAAAACTTGCATTTAAGAATCTGCACAGAATTTTATGGCTAATTGGTAAGTACAACTTCTACAATTGCACATGCAAATAGGATGTTAACATTAATAAATGGACAGACTCAATTGTCACTTTGCATGCACAATATCCAATTTAAAAGAGGAAAAACTGTATGCAGAATTTAAAAAGCACAGTTATAGAGACCCCCTTTTTTTAAAAAAAAAATCAGACACTTGTATCTTTTAAAGTTCTTCAAGCAGTTAAAGAAAATGTACATTTTCCAGGCAGTCTGTCCCCAAGAGCTCTGTAAAAATCATCTCTGCATTCAAATGGGTCTTTGACCTTTTGGAAATATAGGCAATATCATTACATATTTTTTTCAGTGTCTCTCTTCATTTTCTCTATGGAGTTGGCATTCCTTAGCCTCTAAGAATTTTCCAATAGCTCCACTTTCACCTTCATAGTTTATATATTTTCTGCAACATGGCAATAGTTAGCATGTATACAATGCTTTATATTTCAAAAGTGCTATACAAAAACTAATTAATTCTCATATCATGCTAGTATGATAGTTGAATAAACATTATCCTATACAGTGGTTGCCATTAAAAAGTCAGCATTTGCTAAATATTACCACAATGAAATCCAGGTTTCTGCTCTACTTAGAATAGGAAATATCTGTGGTAACTATGTGGTAAACAGTTGATAAAGTTGACCTTTTAATGGCTGCTTGTACATGAAGAAACTATAACAAGTTGCCTTCATCTTAACATAACTACTCAGGCCTCAGTCCTGCAAGCAACTCACTGCCAGTAGACTCCTATGCCCACATGGAGCTGTTTGCAGGACTAGGACCTAAGATTACATGCATTATATGAATTATGTTAGCTGACTTCCTTACTACTGTGTTCTGTGTAATCAGAAGTCTGAGGGTACCAAATAAAGAGAGTCACTTTTGCTTTTCAAAAAATTCCCAACAGCATTTAGGATTCTGGACTCGATTTTGATCTCACTGCATTTACTTCTGATTTGCATTGTTATAAATGAGATCAGAATCAAACCCTCTCTCTTCCAAAGAGGAATCTCTGAAATCAGGATGTTAATTCACCTGTTTCGTATAGACAGTTATTAAGTCAATGGCACATGGTATTGATAACAAGAAGTCATTTTTATTGCAATCTGCATGTCAGAGGTATACAATAAAATGTATTAATTCCTAAAATGTTCCCCCCAAAAAACAAACAAAAAACAGTGATATCACACAAAGAGCTCAGGTAGAAATGTTGTACAACATACAGAAACTCAGCATTTTCTGTAAAAGTTATCTCAGTCACAGCTGACAATGTAATTATAAGATTACAAACACATACTGTTTAATAATCTGGACATTATGTGATCATGTGGACCCATACGAAACAGTTAGCCTGCTAATCTTATGAGGAACTGCTACGGATTTTAGTCAAAGTACTATCCTCTATTTACAGTCCTTTAGAAACTGAGTAGCTGGTGGAGAATATTTGCCTTTCAAATGAATTCCAGTTAAACATGTTAAGGTCACAGCAAGAAAAGAAAGGAGGGATACTAAAGTTGTTATCCATGATAAATTCAGCAATAAAAACAATGTGGCATGGTTCCTCACTGGACCGGAAATGGAGTCTGTCAGGATCAGGTATGCCAACAGGTGTTGAGAATGAGATTTTAGGCAGGAATTACAAAGCTATCAGCTGTAACAGGAGTGCAAGTTGCTTCACAGACAAAAACAGAGTGTAAGATCCAACGTTATTTCGGAGTTTTTAGAGCTGAGAACATAGTTTGTGCCATGTCTATGCACAGCCTGGACACTGCCATTATGTGATTTCTAAGAATTCACAATGAAAGGTGCTTCATATAGTCAAATTGTATTTGATTCTGATTTGTGACATTGGAGAAGGGCCACAGCAATGAAATCCATATAAAAGAGATGGAACCAGTGAAGAATCAATTTTTATTTAAAAAACTAACTTAACTAGAACAAGTTAACTGGTTTGGTCAATCAATCCACAATTCTGGTTCTCTCTGGTGTTAAATTAGGGGAAAACAATTTCCACTGAGAACAAATCTACAGATGCATAAAAATATCCTTTATGAAAATAATATTTTAATCTTCAAAATTAAGACATGATTTTCAGGGCACATTCTTTGTCAACATGTTCTCATAAAAAGTATCTCCGTATACTAAGGGTAGTCTAAAGGGGCTCCAAGTGAATGCAGACTATTGTCTCTGACTGATAAATTAGGGCGGCTCTTTTTAAATTTTATTTTTCTAAATTGCCAAGATGTAAAAACCGTTTTGCAAACACTATCAGGAGGAAGTTCAGTCCAATAAACCTCAACCTTCAGTTCAAATCCTTGGTACATTAACCAGAGACCGCAGATTGAGCAATCCAATCTCCATATATTTTATTCTCAAAATATTTCATTTTTGGCCACCAATCTTTAGATCTCCTATTGGATTTTGTTTCCATAAATGGATTTTTCATAGTGCAGGTGGAAAGCATATTTCATTTAAAATTTCTTCACTGAAAGAGTCAATATAAATGTCACTGTGTATTTGTGCTTTACATTCTCCCGAATGGCACAAACCCCTGGTTTAAGATGGGCATATAAGGTTGTGTATTAATGACTCATTTCAAATTTGCATTCTTGTTCTAATATTTTGTTTAATAAGGATTTTTAACAATATGTAGAGGTCTCTCTTATATTAATTTTCTTATTAATTATAGTGTCAATAATTAAGAAATGCATTAAAAAAATTTTTCCCTGAATGGAAAAAGAAAAAGACCATCCTTTTACTTTAAAACAAACAAACAAACAGCTTTTAGAAAACAAATACGTTGAGTTACAAGTTAGAAAATGTTTACTTTATCCCTAACGAAGTACACCAATTTGATTACCTCTTTTTATTGGTATTCACACTAATAACTACTGACTACAAAGAGACAAGATGCTTATATCTCTCTCTGGCTTGCAAGTGACAAATTCAGAGGGCACGCCCTGGTTTTAATGACACCTAGGCCTTGTCTACACTACGACATTTTGTTGACAGTGTTTGTTGTTGTTTTATTTTCTACTGAATGCATCCGATGAAGTGAGCTGTAGCTCATGAAAGCTTATGCTCAAATAAATTTATTAGTCTCTAAGGTGCCACAAGTACTCCTTTTCTTTTTGTGAACACTGACTAACACGGCGGCTACTCTGAAACATTTCCTGTTGGCTCAGTGTAGGGAGGTCTCATCACATCCTCCCAAGTACCGTGGCAGATTATCGCAGCAGACGTTCTCCCACTTGGACCACTGCGGAGCTGCTGGATCTGCTCAGTAGATGGGGAGAGGAGGCTGTGCAGTCCCAGCTGCGCTTGAGCCGTAGGAATTGTGATACCTATGGGCAGATTTCTCGATGCTTGTGCAAAAGGGGCTATGATGAGGACACGCTGCAGTGCAGAGCGAAGATAAAGGAGCTGAGGCAGGCGTACCATAAGGTGAGGGAGTCAAATCATCACTCTCTGGTGCTTCTCCTAAGATGTGCAGGTTCTGTAAGGAGCTGGATGCTATCCTCAGTGGTGACCTCACCACCATGAGTCCTGTGGATACTTCTGCAGGCCTGGAGATGGTGAAAAGAGGACCTAACTCGGAGGACAAAGTCATTGATGATGAGGTGCAGTTAGATGATGATGTGGAACTCGAGCAGGGTTGGCAGGCAGACAGGCACGGTTCTCCACTCCAGAGGTGTCTAGCCTGTCTCAGCACTTGTTCTCTGACGAGAGAAGCAGGAGAGGAGATGCCTGGTAAGTGGCTATGGTTTGTGTAGCACAGAGGTGGGTTCAGGGTATAGAAATGTACAAGGCTGGCTGTGTTTCTGTGTGCTGGATATTTTCCTGTGTATCTAATCAGTACAGTGAGACAGGGTGTTGATGCACACCAAGATCTCATGGGAATCCTCCAGAGAGATCTCTAGGAAAGTTTCCTGGAGGTACTCGGCAATCCTCTGCCAAAGGTTCCTTTGCAGAGCTGCTTTGTCCCTTCCCCATGGGAGGAAACTTTCCTGTGCCATTTGGTAATCATTTCTGCAAAGACCAAAGTGGCACACAGGTAAGCAGCAAAGTGACCAGGACAGAAGCCACAAGTGTGTAGTAGATGTACCCTCACCCCCCTGCTTATCCTCAACAGTGAGATATCTGCTACAATGACCCCTGCCTGTGGAAAAGTGAGAATTTTAGAATTTTCCCCCTAGTTAGCTGCTCCGCAACCCTTGCAGAGTGCTCTTTTCCCTATGTAGAGCACCCCCTGCCCCAGCCAACACTCACCATGCTTTGGGTGTTTGTTGAGATGTGTGCTTGCTGAGGGTCAGTGAGAAAGTGATCGTTCTGTTACAAAAGGTGTATTTTACTGAAATGTTTCAATACTGTGCATGAATTTAACAATCATGCTTCTGTGCATTGTTCCTTCTACTTTGGCAGATGTGGCCTTGAGGAACACCCCCCACACACTGGCCGAGCATCTCCACTAGATAAGAAAGTGCCCAAGATGGAGCAAAGACGACATGTTCCAGGAGGCACTGCACTGCTCCAATGCAGAGAAAAGGGAACGCAGGAGTGCTGGGAAGCCGAAAAGCAGGCCAAAAAAAAACAGGAGTTTGTTAAAGACGCTACTGAGTGGATGATTAAAGTTATGGAGAGGCAAACGCAGATGCTGAAATCCTTAATAATCCTTAATAATGCTGCAGATTGAGCAGATCCAATCCTGCCCTCCCTTGCATTCATAACTCTTTTCCATGCCTCCCCCAAACTCTGCCCACACAGTCCTTTCCGCTTTCTGGGATTGCTCAGTTTCCCCTTCACTCTACCCCCTTGGACAACTTTAAAAATGATAGCTGGACTTACACACAGCTCTGAGAGTCTGCCCTTCCCTGGTGTCTGTGGGGGTGGGGGAGAGAGAGAGTGTGTCTGTGTCGTTGCCTCAAAGCTTCCCTGCTTTGAACTGCCCCTCTCTGGGCCCTTCTGACAGCTCTGGTATCTGGCTGCTCAAAATCAGCAGCCAAGTGGTCTGCCTCAACACTCCACCCCTGAGCAAACCTTTCACTCTTAGCTTCAGAGAGATTATGTAACGTACAGCATGTGGCTATGACCAGGGGAATATTATCCTCATTGAGGTCTAACCTGCCACGAAGGCATCACCAGCGTGCCTTTAATCTGCTAAAAGCACATTCAACTGCCATCCGGCATCTACGCAGCCTATTGTTGAACCACTCCTTACGGTTGTCCAGGTGTCCATTGTAAGGTTTCATGAGCCATGGCTATAAGGGGTACACAGGGCCCCCCAGGATCACTATGGGCATTTCAACATACCCCACTATAATCTTCTGGGCTGGAAAGAAAGTCCCTGCTTGTAGCTTTCTATACAGGTCAGTATTCTTGAAGATGCATGTATCATGCACCTTCCCGGATCACCCCGTGTTGATGTCAGTGTAACGCCCACAAGTGCCCAGAACACCATGGAGAAGTACCCCTTCCTATTGATGTACTCTGTCACAAGGTAGTCTGGTGCCAAAATTGAAGTGTGTGTGCCATCTATCACCCATCCACAGTTAGAGAGCCCCATTTCTGCAAAGCCGTCCACTATTTCACGTGCATTTCCCAGAGTTGCAGTCCTTTGTAGCAGGATGCAATTAATTGCCCTGCACACTTGCATTAACGCAGCCCCAACAGTAGACATCCTGACTCCAAACTGATTTGCGACTGACTGGTAGCAGTCTGGAATCACCAGTTTCCACACAGTGATTGCCACGCACTTCTCTACCAAGAAAGCAGCTCTCATTTTAGTATCCTTGCACTGCAGTGCAGGGGCGAACTCCGCACACAGTTCCAGGAAAGTGGCTTTCTGCATCCAAAAGTTCTGTAGCCACTGCTCGTCATCCCACATCTGCATGACGATACGATCCCACCATTCAGTGCTTGCTTCCTGAGCCCCAAAGTGACGGTTCACCCTCTGCAGCTGTTCTGTGAATGTCAAAAGCAATCTAAAGTTGCTCCTATCATACCACACAGCATGTCAGGCAACTGGGAGTCTTCTTCAGTTAGGAACTTCACAATTAACTGCATTCCATCTGCGATGTCTTAATGACAGTTATCAGAGCATAGGAGAGCAGTGCAGGATCCATCCCTTCTCACAATGAGGCCTGGGTTCAGAGCAAATAACGGACATTGAAAAATGCCGGGGGGAAAAGCTGGAAGCCCATGGAATGCTGGGACAGAAAGCAATGCATCATGGGACATTGAGCCCGGTCCAAGATGCGCCACGATCTGCTCTGCCTTCCCACAAGACCTAGTGGTAGAAGGTGTCGAGCTGGACTGTGGGAAAGGTAATCCGCAGTGCACTGCTCACAATGTTGATGCTAGTGCCCCAAGTGTGGACATGCTCTGCTGACAGAAGGAGTGAGTGTGAATATGCAATACTGATTTTTATTATAGCACTTTTTGAGAGTCGACATAACTTTTGTTGACAAAACTCTGTAGCGTAGACAAGGCCTGTCATAAAAATAAAGGGAAGGGTAAACACCTTTAAAATCCCTCCTGGCCAGAGGAAAAACCCTTTCACCTGTAAAGGGTTAAGAAGCTAGGATCACCTCACTGGCACCTGACCACAATGATCAATGAGGAGACAAGATACATTCAAAGCTGGAAGGGGGGAGAAACAAAGGGTCTCTCTGTCTGTGTGAGGCTTTTGCCGGTAGAATTTAGTAAGTAATCTAGCTAGATATGTGTTAGATTATGATTTCTTTAAATGGCTGAGAAAATAGGCTGTGCTTAATAGAATGGATATTCCTGACTTTGTGTCTTTTTGTAACTTAAGGTTTTGCCTAGAGGGATTCTCTATGTTTTGAATCTAATTACCCTGTAAGGTATTTACCATCCTGATTTTACAGAGGTGATTCTTTTTACCTTTTCTTATATTAAAATTCTTCTTGTAAGAAATTGAATGCTTTTTTCATTGTTCTTAAGATCCAAGGGTTTGGATCTGTGGTCACCTATGCAAATTGGTGAGGATTTTTATCAAGCCTTCCCCAGGCAGGGGGGTGCAAGGTTTTGGTGAGGATTTTCGGGGGAAAGACTTTTCCAAACATGCTTTCTCAAAAATAAACCCAGACGTTTGGTGGTGGCAGTGGAAGTCCAAGGGCAAAAGGTAAAATAGTTTGTACCTTGGGGCAGTTTTAACCTAAGCTGGTAAAAGTAAGCTTAGGAGGTTTTCATGCAGGTCCCCGCATCTGTACCCTAGAGTTCAGAGTGGGGAAGGAACCTTGACAAGGCCCTAGATGCTACATGCCACCTTCCACTTTCATCCTCATCTCAATTGCACGGTAATTCTAACAGAAAATGTTCAGACAAATTTTAGCCATTGCTACTGTAGGTGCTTTAATCAGGCAAGACATTGTACTTAGCTCTAGGGAAAGTTCCTTCTTCATTTAACTGGAGATATCAGGTCTCCATCTTGGGTCCAGCACTCATGATAATGAAGCATGTTTCTAACAACAGAATTAGAATGTAGAGGCAGTCTCAGCCCTGACCCGTTCCTTCTGAGTCACTTAGACAGTGCCAGTGACTCAGAGCTTTGCCCTCATGCCCCTGCTGGGAATTCTGCCTGCTCAGAGCATCCCCAGCTGACAATGGACCAGCAGAGCCTAGGGATAGTTCACGCACCACACTCCCCACTCTGGCTTCAGGGGGGAGCCAGAATATATCCCCAGTTGACCCCTTAACGATCACTGCCAGCAGAACACTACAGAAGATCCAAGCTTCTCTACCATGAGCCTAGAGCTGGACACAATAAGAGAATTAGGGAGAGGTTACATCCAGGTAACTGACTGTCCGTAGAGAAGAGTGATTGTCAATGTCCAGCACAGTATAGATGCAACAAAGAATCTGGCCATAGCGTTAATGGAGATTCTCACAGAAATTTTCCATACATTTGAAAACAGGCCCTTTTCTCATTAACATATTCCTCTGTCTGTGTACTGCAGCTGGAATTACCATCACTGTTACAGAGCCTATTAACTACAGGACCTGCACACAATGAATCAGCAATCGCCCAGGAATTCATAACTGACGGTCTATTTGTTTCTGGTAGTTCCCACAATTTGCTAGATACTTTCCTCAGCTCCAAAGGGCTTGCACTCTAAGATGACAAAACAGACAGAGACGGAAGGAAGGGAAAGAGAAACAAATGAATAATATGGGCAGGTGATGGTTGTACATCATGGACAGACGATCCCAGATTACCCTACCAATTCAAAACCCATCCCCCAGGGGAAGGTGGGAAGCCAGGATGGAGTCCAATAATTAGTAATCATGATGATAAGCTCTCATACAGTGCTTTACATCCGTAGATCTCAAAGAGTTTACAAAGGGGATCGGTATCATTATTCCCATTTTACAGATGCAGGAAATTATGCACAAACGGGCAAAGTGACTTGCCCAAGGCCTCGCACCAGCCCAAGAGCAGAGACAGGAACAGAGCCTAGGTTACCTGAATCCCAGCCAGCCCAGTGCTCTGTTCATTAGCCAATACTGCCTCTTCACAAAGGTGAATCAGCAATTGCTTTGTATTGTATTGCTGTCTGTGGCGATACAAGATGTCATGGAAGTTGCTGCCATTTTGTATGCAATTATACAAAGTAATTTCACAACAGACAAGATTGTTATTTTACAATCTACCTCAAGAAGGGATAGCACACAGTTATGTTGCCCCAGTACTAAACTAAGAATCACAATCTGGTTCCTGGTTTCCTCATTTGGTCCAGGGGAGAAGTAATCCGTGCCAAGTTTAGGGCTGGCAACAATTACATCACTCTCAACAGCACCTCGGCTGCACTGGCCAGCTTGCTGTTCAGAGGGGGCAAAGCCCAGGCTTTACATCTTCCCTGTCCCTGCCCACTCCCTGCCCAGTGCCCACCTGCACCAAAGTGGGAGTTAGCATCTGTGAAGCAAATGTTTCCAACCCCCCGGAGCTGGGTACTATAGGACTCCTGCTGTGGTCAGTGAGATTTTTACCTTAACTTTGTTTTTGTGAGTAACAAGAAACATGGAGGGTTGGGCTGCCATAACGTCAGACCCAGAACAGGCAACAACCCCCTGCAGAAGACAAGCCTCTTAACAGCAGGCTTTTCCCATAAACAAGAATATCAACTGGAAGGGCTTTAATAATATAAAAACTACTAATACACCATGACATTGAAACAAACTAGTCAACTGAATGTACAATTGTATTAAAATATTTCATTAAACATTTTATGCCAAATTAAGCTGCTGCGATTATATTGATTATATTATATTGCAAGCCTACATTTAATCTAAAATTATTTTTAATATTTAGTGTGAGTAATTGTGCAATTTAAAAAATTAAGAATAGTTTCAAGGCTTTTAAAAGAAATTAATTTATCTACTTTCATGGTTTGTCTTATTTTCCCGCACAAGTTTATTCTATGATTAAATACATTACTAATACGGGATTTGATTAGCAGGTGACTGTCCTGGAAACTTCTCAGCAGAGGAATACCTCCACAGTGACTATCACAGCCTTCCCAGAGCTTTACACTTTTAAAAACACTGTTTAGGTTATTTTGATTGTAGTAGACAGCAGATGTCTGTAAAGCACTTGGAGATTCTCAGATGAAAGGCACTATGCAAGTGCAAATTATTACTGTTATAACATCAAAATGGGTAATATATAGGTCGCATTTAAGAGGGATGATTCACAGGGAATGCATTGTACTCATCTAAGGGAAGAGCTGAGGAGTTCTAACAAGTTCTTCAGCTTTCCTGTTTTTATATCTGTTCTGGATTTGAGATAATTTAGTCTTTCCTAAAACACTCCACACTCAGTTTGTTCCTATGTCCCTTTGAGCAGCTGACCTTCCATCTGCCCTAAAAACACAATTTACAAGCCCTGTGTAAGATCAAAACTCACTCTCTTCCTGGGGTTTGACTTCATTAACAAACAAATTGGATTCTATACAAGAATAACCACCCACATATGAACAAAAAGACCAGTCCACGCCTTCTACTCTGGTTGCTTCAAGGGTTCCTAGACAGTGGAATGAGTAGCACTGGACTCAAACTCAAGATTTCTCCACCAGGTAGCCCACCCCAAAAGCCAATTTCTCCCTATGTAGGTAAGGATTCTAGTTCTTCAGCAGGGTTCTCTCTCCACTTTTCCTTCCTGGACTCACTAACTACTTCAGTTTTCACTTACAGAAGGTAATCCTAGGAACTACCAAAATTACAGCAAGTTTCACTTATGTATATTGTCCTGTAGGACATGCTGCAAATACACTCTGTATTTGCTAGGGCTTTGAAGAGGGGAAAAGGTATTAAGCTTTGTTGGTGGACTGAATATATTTTACTGCTTTAAATTGCTGACTGGTTAAGTGAATTTACTTTTCTTATAAATGGACTTTGTTAAGCTGCTGGCTGATATGGAATCTGATTCTGACTAGTTGACACAGGGTGCCCACTGATGTGCACACGAGTCTTCTTTATATTTCAATCTAAATAAATAATGAACTGTTTTTCACGTTCTCTTCAGGGACTGGAGTCACACAGGATGCATGAAACTTACAAATAGTTGAAGCTGGTTTGGACTCACCTTCAGAACTTGAGGTAAATTCAGAGACCTTAACACTGAAGTATTCTGAATAATTGAAGAGTTAACTTTTTCAATTGTGATCTTGGAAGTAATATTATTCTCACCTAACTATTGGTGCATGTATCTCAGGGTACAATGAAAGAGGGAACAGGTGCCCAAGTGGAAGAAAGTCTGAAGGACTTGTTAATAGAAAGATATAACTATTCTAGACATTGATAGAACTTTTTTTTTTTTGCAATTAACATCATCTATAGCATAATAACTGAAACTAGAAGAAATCTGAATCTTTACACTGAAACTAGCAAGTCATGTTATTTAGGGTGCCTTATAGTAAAGTATTCATGCATCTAACACATTTAGCAGTCACACTGCCAATTCTGCCTTAACAGAGAAGTGTACAAGTTACATCACCAGTTATTTTTTTTCCCAAGGTATGCCATGTGGTTGTAGTATCAATTACTCAAACAATTTCAATCCATCTAGACACTAACGTCATTAGTCCATGGAGATCCTTTTGGAATAATTTACATAGAAACTGACTTTACATGCTAAATGAAAAATGTTCAGCCTTTAATGAATGGAATTTAAATTGCAATCCTACCACACGATTCAGCTTTATTCATTCTATTTATTAAACAGGAAAAAATAGATACAGTCAATTACAAAGCAATTACCTGAACAATTATTGCAAACCTGTGCCACACCATGATTATACCACCTTGCACTGAAGAGACAGTTGCATGTGATTTATATGGAGTTTACCCACATTCTACTTTGTATCCACCCAAAATGGATCCTGACCCCATTTATACTCAATCAAGCCAAAAAGAATTCCATTGTATTGCAATAATCACTTTTATAGTTTTTAAGCTGCTACATCTCAGTTCAACATCTGATCTTTTAATGTTCTCTCTCCACATCATTGTTGTTCAGTTTTTGGTTGTTTATTTTTTAAATAAGGGATAAAACTTGTCCTGTGGACCAAGTCCCTTAGGCCTGGTCTGCACTACAAAGTTAGGCCGATATAAGTTGCTTTGCATCAACCTCGTTGTGTATGTGTCTACATTGAAATCTGTCTCCCAAGCAGCCTGTTACGGGGATGCAGTAACCCTGCAACCCCGAACAGTGTTGAGCCATGGTCAATGTACTGTGGTCAACGCAGTGCAAGTGTAGATGCTGCATGACCTCTGTCAATCCTAAAAGTTCTCCAGCAGCTGTCCCACAATGCCCGACAGTGTCCACTTAGCCACTGCCCAGCAGTCACGGAGAGCAGAAGCCATCCCCATCCCCAACTTTAAAGCTCCGGTGTGTTTTTGAAAGGCCTTTTTCTGATTTCCCAGCTTGGCAAGCATATCTAGAAGCTCTCCCTTGTTGTGTACAACTGCCCAGCTGAAATGTTGGCTCCACACTCCAGACATGCTCCTGCTTGGAGCAGACAGGAGATGTTGGATCTCTAGGCCCTGTGAGAAGAAAAGGCTATACAGGAACAGATACAGACCAGTTGTGGAAACATGGACACCTACTAAAAGACTTCACAGGGGATGGAGGCAAAGGGGCATGACCGGGATCAACAGCTGTGCTGCATGAAAGGAAACTAACAGCAGCAGACACATCACAAGGCCAGGGAAGCCTACAGTTGATCTGGTGCTGAGCCACCAACCAGCTGCATGCCAGACTTGGTGGAGACCCCACTAGAACCCAACAGAGCTCCACGGATACCTTCCAAGAGCCTCAGACTCAGATCCCTGCCGCAAACAGTAACGAGGAGGAAGGACACATGGATGGGGGTGGAGGGGTTCAGAGGGACTACAAAGCTGACATGTCAATAAGTATATCTTATGTAAAACTGTTACAAGATTAAAGAAAGGGAGCTCTGAACAGACCTTTTGCTTTCTGCTGCTACTGTAAATACAATAATACACCTGTCTGTTTTACTTGTAGCTGCTACTGCTGTGGCCTTGAGAGATGCCCCCTCCACACCACAGAATGCCTGTTCCTGATGGGGAGGAGAAAAAGTGGAGTAGGAAGAACACATTCACTGAGATCTTGCGAGCCAGTGCTTCATTGGACTATCTGGAGGGTGAATATAGCAGACAGCCTGGAGACGGAGAGACAGGACAGGAGAAAGGCCCAGGAGTCCCACCAGGAAAAGGAGAGGGACGTGCAGGACATAATGGGGCTTCCCAGGCTGCAAACAGAAATGCTGCAAACTCTTGTTGACCTACAGGTCCAACAATCACAGGTTCGCTCACTTTGCAGGGGAATGCAGAATTCCATTTCAGCCGCTACTTACACCCCCCAACATTCCATTTGGCATCATAGGCCACATCCCTTCTCCTACCACTCTATTCCAGGGATGGTATGGAAAACCACAGCTTCACACACACTGACCTGTGAAAGCCATGGCTGGTGTATGGCAGAAATGGACAGGAATGTTTTCTGCTGTTCTAATTTAAAAGTTCTTTTCCATTAATTTGTATTATAAGTTTGCATTGTATTGTTTTTAATTTACACGTTTTTGCACGGTTTTTGGTATGCAGTAATTTTTTTACTTTTTGGAAATCAATTCATCTTTATTACTTCACAACAGATACTGCAGAATGCCTAGCACTACTCAAAGCACATATTACTAGCAAAAAAATAGGACCACAGAACTCAGAGAGTCAGTGAAAAACACAGTATAATAATTACAAATGTGCAGTAAGCTTTGCATAATTCTTAGGTCCATTAAAAGACAGTGTAATGTTAATAAATGTACTGCAAGCATTACACACCTTCTAACAGCCCCAGAACTTCAGGGCCAGATAGACCACAGTGAAGCATAACACATTACTGTGGCTGACCATTAAAATCCTCTTCCCAGGCCTCCCTCAGTCGCATAGCTCCACGTTGAGCTCTTTTTTTGGTCCTTGGGCATGGCTGTTCAAACTCAGCTGACAGCTGCTCCACCCCTGCCCTCCACTGGACAACAATTTTTCCCCCTTTGTCTCACAAATATTGTGCAGGACACAACAAGCAGCTATAACCACTGGGTTCATTTTTCTCACCGAGATCTAATTTAGTGAGTCAACAATGCCAGTATCCCTCCAACTTACTGCAAGCACATTCAGCTGTCATTCTGCACCTGTTGGGACAATAGCTGAGTCTTTCCATGGAACCGTCAAGGTGGCCAGCGTACAGCTTCATGAGCCAGGATCTCTGCTGGCATTTCAACATGACCAATGGTAATTCACCGGCTAGGGGGGAAAATGTCCCTGCTGTAGTTTTCTGAATAGTCCTGTGCTCTTAAAGATGCAAGCATCATGCCCCTTCTCTTACCTGCCAACACTGATATCAGTGAAGCATCCCTGGTGATCCATGAATCACTGCAAATCCTTCCAGGATGCCTCACACATTGCCTAGAGTCACACTTGTTTGTAGCATGATAAGATTAATGGCCCTACACACTTGCAAGACAATGGCCCCCACTGTGGATTTCCCACTGACCAATAGCAAACCAGTATTGCATGCTTCCACAGTGTGCTCGCCACTCCACTTCTCAACTACTAGTGCAGCGCTCATTCGGGCTGAACTGGAGGGCTGGAATGAGCTCAGCACACATATCCAGGAACATGACCTTTTGCATCTGGAAGTTCTGCTGCCACTGCTCATCCTCACAAACCTCCATTACGCTATGATCCCACCAGTCAGTGTTCACTTCTCAGGCCCAGAAATACAGCTCCACCACCTGTAGGTGCTCGTTGAATGCCACCAACACCCGTCAGTTGTTTTTCACTATGATCCCTAGCAATGTGTCCTCAAAGACATCATCAGGTCCCCTGTTGGAGTACTTCCTACAGCTCTGGGTTTGCAATGTTCATGACAATCGTGCAGAGCTGTGCGGTTCCATGCGTCTGTTAGAGATGGTGGATATTGACGAGTGTCACATGGGTTTGTGGGATTTTTTTTTAAAAGGTGTGAAAATTATGGGATAAGGGGGGCATTATGGTACGGAGAAAGTCGCATGATGGGAACTTCACTGCTTGCTACCGAGCGCCCACCCCAGTGGCTCATGTGTGCCTCACAACTCAATGCAAAAATTCCCCAAAAGGCACTGAGCTGGAAGGTGGTGCATGACATACTAGGCTATCTATCCATGGTGCACTGCACTCTGTACAGGGGTGAAAGTGAGCAGATACGGGTTGGTACTGCATACGAGTAAGAACCCGCACCGGCCCATACCCAGCCCACATTAAAGCGCTGCAGGGTCCCACGGCAGCACTTTAAGGATGGTCCTTGGCCGTGGTAGCATTTAATGTTGCTACGTCCCCCCAGCGTCGGACTCTGCAGCACTTTAGCGTCCCTACCCCTTTTGACCCCACCCCCCCGGCCGCCGACGGGGCTGTGCAAAGGGAGCAGCTGCCCTGGGGCCGGTGATTTAAAAGGGCCCGAAGCGCCAGATGCTGCTGTCACTACCGCAGCAGTGGTGTCCGGAGCCCCGGGCCCTTTAAATCAACATGGGAGCCTCGGGCAGCGCGGGCCAGGCGGCATGGAAGGGCTGGCTGGGGGATGCTGACCCCCAGGCCCGCCCCTTCAGGGGCCGGAGCCCCCCCGGCTCCGTACCGGTAAATGTCCTCAGTTACTTTCACCCCTGACTCTGATCAACACAAGCATTCCGAGTGAGTATGCGAAGCACTGACGCAAGCTGCCAAGTTTCCACGCACATGAGTGATATACTAACTGCAGTGGCTTTATGCCAAAGTAACTTGCATTGACTAAAAGTTTTTAGAGTAGACATGGTCTTAGTAACAAACTTTCAGTGGCTTAACAGAGTAAAACTTCAGGAGAAGTAAAACTTCCAGCTTGTAAATATAATAATAGTGATGATAATCTCTTTTAAAGTGCTTTCTGTGAATAGATTTCAGAGCACTTTACAAAAGGAAGCAAGCATTATCATCCACTTTTTATAGATGTCGGACCTGAGGCAAGGGGAAGGAATTGATTAGCCATATTACATGGCATCCCAATGGTTATTAAAATGTAGCAGTGACACACCAAAAGGAACACACATTTTGGATCAAAATTACTGCCACTGTATGCAGTGCCACAAGGCCTTATCTTCCTCCTTTCCTGAAAACTCACCAGTCCCACAAAGCATTCAAGGTAGAATCACCACCCACCTAGCACACAAATCTGTGTTTTTCTGTAAACTGATTGCATGGATTGCTCTGTATCAACTCCTAAATTTATTATTACTTGTATAAATCAGCATGACAATGTCCTTAGCACATAATAAGAGCTCAGTAGGACAATAAATTAATTGAGGCAATGATTCTATTCTTTGTCTGTGCCCTTCACATTCTATTGGACAGCACCATCCACTTTTATGGCTGCCTATAAAACAAATAAAAAGGTCCAAATATTGCAATGATGTACCAGTTTTAAAGGGAGAGTGGGAAGTGGAAATATTATAGCAGGGTAACGAGGGCTCTAAGAAAGAGTCCAGGAGACCAACAAGGAGAAAGTACTTTATATTAGGTTTGAGACATCCTTGGTGTAACTCCTCTGACTTCAATGCAGTTACATTAGGGCTGAATTTGATCCAGTGTGTTACAGGAACACATGCAAGTGTCCTTATTTTCACACAGAAGATTAATTTTGCCTCTGAATCTGAAAGAGTGCTTAAACTATATGAGATTATGGTTTTTTTATTAAAAGTCTACCCAGTAAATCTCACAGAAAACTGTTTTTCTCTGGATGCCTTTTGGTATCATAAAACACTTATGAAAGTAAAATGAAAAACTAAGTCATTTACATTCCTCACACTTCTACAGAAGAATCTAGGTTGGGGTGTTAAAGTTTGAAGATGATCTGCACTAATAGGAGGCGGTTAGTAATTTTATGTGTTACTGACATTCTGCTTTAGCAGTTAAACTTGATAACGTGACTCTATGTCTATCCATAGAAAAAAATCCCATTTCCACGCACAATACCAAACAGAAATACATTTGCAGAAGAATCCTAAATAAAACACATCTGTTTGTGCTTTGTTTTCCTCTCTCTCATTTGTTTGATATGACTTTTTTTCAGGAGTGCATAAAGCCATATTTAAGAGAGTTAGCAGTACGTGAACCATGGCATGTTGATACCTGTTAAATATCCCATGTATGTCCAGGAAGATGACAACACCTATTGTACTGCTGCATGTTCCCTAACACTGCTTGGATTTCAGTGGGGTGTCCCTGGAGTAAAGCAATCCAGCAACTGCAGTGCAAGACCAGCAGTCCCAGCATTAAAGTAACTTACAGTGTTAACATTTTCACTGCAGTTTAAATGTGAAAGCAATATTTTTTTTCCTGAGATTAAGTGAAACTAGGAAAGAAACCTAGTGCACTTGCCTATATAGCAGCCATCTCTATTCAGGACGGCCAGTCATGAGTTAGTGAACACTGTATACACCATTTGCCCCTTCAGAAACCTCTGAGCTTCCTTATGCCCTCTCAGAATTTCAGGTAATATTAATGAAGAAATGTGATGCTAATATCCTTGTTCTTAGAATTTGACACCCCCCTCCCAAGAAATCTTCCAGGCATGTGCATGTAGCTGTGTGTGTTTCTGGAGGGGCATGTTTAACTAATGAAAGCGAGGAAGTATCCCAGATAAGCCAGTTATATTTATTCCCCTTTCCAGAAATTGACGACACTTTGTAGTTATTGGCCACACAAGTTAAAACATCCTGAAGACAAACAACTAGCACAATGAACGCTTGTGCAACACACACCCCTGAGTGAACCTGGCAACAGCACAGATATCAAAGTTTCACTAGAAAAGATTACTGAACATTTTCTGACGTATCAGGCCTTAAAAAGCTTTTCCTCTACATCAACTTACAGGAATTACTACTTCAAATGATTATTGGAGAGGATGCCAAGCAACAGGATGAAATTAAGAAACAAATTAGGCTAAGCAGCAGGACAGGTTTCCTGATGGTGAGATCTATTAGATTGTGGAATTACCTCCCAACAGAAGTAGTGGTAGCTCAGTCAGTTGGGACATTTAAAACTAGACTTAATAAAACATTGCACAACATACTTCAGGGAGTACACGTGCACTTGGGCCGGGGAGATGGGACTAGATACCCTGACAGAGTTCTTCCATCTCTAACTTCCATGATGGTATGAAAACACCCTCTTTCCATACTTCCCACCTGTGCAAATTCTCTCTCAGGCCACTGCAATAAAATCACATTAAGCTATGTCTTCTCTAGGCCCTGTTATGCTACCCCCACTCGCCCACAGCCACTTGATAAAGGATTTACACTGGATGTTTCTTTTTTGCATTCATTTCATCCTGGAGACCTTG
Source organism: Dermochelys coriacea (assembly GCF_009764565.3). NCBI lineage: Eukaryota > Metazoa > Chordata > Testudines > Dermochelyidae > Dermochelys > Dermochelys coriacea. Next base: position 22,730,611 of record NC_050085.1, on the reverse strand, counting down.
TAAACCAAAGAATTGTTTTTAAAGCCCTTGCTATGCCTGTATTAAAGGATGCAGCTTGCATTACCTCCCAATCCAGTATGATGTGGACTTGAACAGCAGGACTAGAAACAGGCTACTGAGGAGAAAAACATGGCCTGCAGCTAGCTTGTAGCCAAAAAAAAAACTTTGCTGAAACCTAAACATTTTATGTATGTTATTTTGTAAATGCACAAAACTGCTCCAAACAGCTGCTTCACACATTTCCCATACAAAGCTGCTTTATATTCTGCCAGAAAGCTGTCCTAGCCCTGGTAGGATGTCTTGTGACAGCTTCAGGAGCTGCAATCCCCCTGGCCTTATAGATCTGAAGAATACAAGACCTAAGCCATCTGGATATAGTCACTTTATTACCCCTACAGCCATTCTTATTAATGTGAAAACACATACGATATGTTTGCTACCTCACAAAGCCCTCCTGTTTTAAAAACGAAAGTTAAGAGTCCTTTGGGAGATCCAAAGGACAGGCGCATCGGAGAGTTGTTCAGACAAAGGCATGCCATTTTCTGATTCAAGAAAAAAGCCACATTCGTAAACTGCAGTGCTAGATATACTTATTTCTCAATGTAACTACAAATAGCACATATTAAAGCTAAACCTTCTAGTAAATAACTTGTAGTTAGCTGGAAAACCCTTGTATAATGGAAAACAGAAGCTTAATATGAGACCCACAGTCAATCTTAAAAACAAGATTTCTGGCTCTAAGGACCCAATATATTCTAACTACTTTGAATCTCTATCATCCTGGGACATCACGCCGTGAGGGGATAGAAGCCAAAAGACAAAACCCCAATATCACTTGACAAGTCAAACTCCTCTTCCATACTTTGCACTTTTAAGTAAGTCTTCCTGGAAATGTTTCAAAAGTGCAGGGGAACCGAAAACTGTCAGAGCAAATAATACCTCTCCCCCATGAAGCTAAAGCTGATCAAATTCTATTAACATAAGAACATAAGCAAGTCCATACTGAGTCAGACCAATGGCCAGTGCCAAATGCATTAGAAGGAATGAACAGAACAAGGCAAAAATCCAGTGATCCATCCCCTGTTGTCCACTGCCAGCTTCTGGCAAACAGAGGCTAGGGACACTTCAGAGCATGGTTTTGCATCCCTGCCCATCCTGGCTAATAGCCATTGATGGACCTATCCTCCATGAACTTATCTAGTTCTTTTTTGAATCCTGCTATAGTCTTGGCCATCACAACATCCTCTGGCAAAGAGTTCCACAGGTTGATCGTTCACTGTGTGCAGAAGTACTTCCTTTCGTTTCTTTTAAACCTGCTCTCTATTACTGTCATTAGGTGATCTCTGATTCTTCTGTTATGTGAAGGGGCAATAACACTTTCCTATTCACTTTCTTCACACCATTCATGATTTCACAGACTTCTTATCATATCCCCCCCCTTAGTCCCCTCTTTTCCAATCTGAAAAGTCCAAGTCTTTTTAATTTCTCTTCATATGGCAGCTGTTTCATACCCTTAATAATTTTTGGCCTTCTCTGTTCCTTTTCCAATTCTAATATACCTTTTTTGAGATGTGGTGACCAGAACTGCATGCAGTGTTCAAGGTGCAGGCATACAATGGATTTGTAAAATAGCATTCAAGCCCACAGGATACTTGGCTAGATGCACCATTGGTCTGCTTGAGTATGGCCATTCTTCTGTTCTTAAGTTGAATGCAACCGGAGGGGTAAGTATAGACTTTCAGCTTTAGCTCTGAATTTCCCGTTTTTTGCTTTGTTTTAAATTAAAGATCAAAGTAAAAAAAAGATAACTGCTTTAAAAAAAAACACATTTCATTTTAGCTAAGCACATTTTCCTTTTTCTCTTTATGATGAGCCAAGCTCAATGGCCCTTTGGCACCATTCTCACCAATTCTGGCCCAAGATGGTAGATCAGCTACAAGAAGTTCAATGCCATTAAGGGGTCAAAATCCGATGAGATAGAATCTGAACCTGAAACCCAAACATAAATCCTAAATCTAACCTAGATCCTGACAACATTTCCACGTACCATCTTTGATTTTCACAGCAGAATTTTTAAAAGGGGCATGGGAGGCTGAGAAGAAGAGAACAACTTTGCCTGTTGATGAAGTGCACAATTTAAAAAACCTTTACACTGGAATTGTTTGTGTTAATTTGCATTCATAGCCTAATGGTTCTCTCCAAGCAGTTTCAATGCCTAATGAGAGCACAGTCCAATAAGAAGAACCATGTCGTAATAAAAGTCAGCACTCATACATTAGCCCTGGAAGTCAAAGTCAAATCCATTCTGCAGCAGTACAATACCTAAATTGTAAACAAGCTAACTGTTGCTGGGTTTGGGGAGGGATTTTTGCATTCCAGTTAGTGGGAAATCAACAAAGAGAATTAAGTTTTGAATGCTTGTGCCTCCCCAAATTTACTCCAAGACTGAGACTTTGTGCCCCAGGGTCCAGCCTAGAACATATGAATTCATTATAACCTCAATTTGTGATTCTGCACTCATTAAATACAACAAGCAGATTTACAGCAACCTGCCAGTTAAAAATGTGTTTGTTCCCACAAGGATTCTTATGTGTTCTTACAACAAAGGTTAATTCAGCCAATGAAGGCAGTTGAGCAACACATCAGCACATTCAGACTGTGATTGCAGACACACAAGGGCCTAGCAATAAAAGCATTTCCGCACAAAACTCAAACTGTTCCTCTAATGAGAATAATTTCAGCTTCACAGATACATTACAATAACTTTCTTTACTATTACAATTCATAATTAATCTTCCCAGTCTATTATAAATCATTCAAAATGTGTGTACTGCCCTGCAGGTATTAAGGATGATATCCTGAATGGTCTAGTCAATGCAGAAATATACAATATTTAGCTGAGAAGGAAGTCTTAGCAACTATATAGGATTCCAATTTTCCTGTCTTTCGACCACAGTTCCAAATCTAAATAGAGTCCAAACACATCCCAAAACACTTGTTCAGTGAAATATAAGCCACCAGAAATATTATCAATCAAGTAATTACTAAGAGTAGATATCTTAAAGTGATCAGTACTGTTTATTAACCCATACGTTTCAATCTTAATCTATATACTTAAATCTTCAGTGTAGCTACATAGACCATATTTTTAGTGCATGAACAGTATTAAACCTTTGACTCAATGATATAAATGTGCATGTATTCACATCATACTTATTAGGTCTATAAAAATAACTTGCATGTGTGTCATGGAAATACAACAAATTAAAAGAAAGCACAGAGAAAAGCATAAGCTTTTTTTTTTCTTAAAAGTATTAAGAAACATAAGTCAAACTTAATGCATCCCATTTATCACTAATAAAGGGCACCACTTCCTGGACTGTCACAGATATATTTTGTGTAAATTATTAAAAAGGTGAATAGGTAGTAAAGCAGATAGCACTCAGTTTAACAGATTTCTTAGCATTCATGAGCCAAAAATTTGCTAAAGCTTTATAAACAAAGATAATGAGTTGTATAATTTATGCAAATTAACTAAAGCTGATGCATCTTCTAGAAATAACAAAGTGCAATATTTATTTGATGTGCTTTTTGGAGTAAAACATGTAATTGGAATTTTTACTCAGCAGGTTCTGACTATTTTGTTTATTAATAGTTTCATTATTGAATGCCAAACACAGAAGAAAAAAGTTGTTACATTTACTGATCTGTTTCTCGAAATATGATTTTTTTTGAAGTTGAAGTCTGGGAATTCATTCGCAACTGAATCCACAAGTAAAAAAAAATGGATATTGCTAAATAAGTTACTTAAATTGACAATATTCCGATTGTATGTATAAAATCTGTATGGATCTCAGGGGTTTAGAATCATCCACAGATCTATACTAACACTGATTGTTTTAATGTCATCATAAAAATCCTGAAGTAGTTACACAACATTTTTCTCCATATTCTTTCCAGACAGGTTACTGGCACACAACCTGGTATGGCAAAGGGTCCTGGTTTGTTGTTTGGTTGGTTGGTTGGTCTTGTTCTTTTTTATTCTCTGCAATGAGAATTTTATCAAAGGTATATATTTAATTTGTGGCTATACTCCAGATGTATTAAATGGTCATCAATCAAACATGATAGTGATTAACATTAAAAATGCAAGGAAAGATCATTAAGCACAATAAATTAACTACGCTTCTTGAAATACTCTGCCATGCACTTTTTGCAGCTTAAATGTTTCCAAACAGCTGTTAGCTGACCATACTATTTATCCTTCACTAAAATTCAAAACACAAACATTTTGAAATAAAACATCCCATTATAAAAATTCCTATGCTTAATCTTGTTTCATAAGCCTTTGTGCAGCATAATGCATTGTTGATGCAATGAAACAAATTGCTTTGAAAAAAGAACCTTTGCTCTGTTTTAGTTACAAAAGTTTTCCTATATAAGGAAGAGATTAAGCCAGAGTAAAAATTCTTTACCCCACTAAATAGTGCAAAACCAACAGTTAGAATAAAGCATCTAAAGAAAGAACAGAGGGTAATGTACTGAATTTATTTCATCTCATCTCCCTTAATCATGTAAAAACAAAATCAAAAAATGTTCTACATTCTGGTTCGTGTCCAACACAATGTGTGAACTAATTGAGTGTAAAAAACGTTGCTTTCCATTATATCAGTTAAAGTAAGTGTAACACTTGGTTTTTCTACCCTGGAGCTCTCTTTTATTTCTGTTTTTGTTATAACTCAGTCCATTCACAATATGTCATTTGAAGCACTATTTGCAAAAGGAACTATAAGAAACAGATTCTTTATTTCTTTGTGAATTCATTTTCATTTCCCTCCTTCTAAGGCTCCTTCCATTTACCAAGTGATTCCATCTGGAAGCCTCAAAGAAACAATTTTATAGACTAAGTTGTGATACATAAACAAAACAAACTTTTATCAGGTAGCCAGTAGTTAGTATATATAATCGGGATATTGCTTTTTTATAGGAGACTGAATAAAATGTGATGTAAACACTGTACTGCGTTGTCTTACTATTTCATACATTTCCTATGAACATTCATTAATCTGTTTTAGCAAAGAGTTTAAAAATTCATCTCAACTACTGTGATCTACACCAAAAAGCTAAAAGTTAGGTATGAATTCCTCAGTATTATGGGGTCCAGTTCAGTAAAGCACTTAAGCAGAGGCTTGACTTGAAGCATACACATGATCCTATCCTTTTTTTTAGAAAAACACTTAATCACTTGCTTAAAGTTAAGCAAAAAGAAAAGGAGTACTTGTGGCACCTTAGAGACTAACAAATTTATTAGAGCATAAGCTTTCGTGAGCTACAGCTCACTTCATCGGATGCATTTGGTGGAAAAAACAGAGGAGAGATTTATATACACACACACAGAGAACATGAAACAATGGGTTTATCATACACACTGTAAGGAGAGTGATCACTTAAGATAAGCCATCACCAGCAGCAGGGGGGGGAAAGGAGGAAAACCTTTCATGGTGACAAGCAAGGTAGGCTAATTCCAGCAGTTAACAAGAATATCAGTCATGTGCCAGCAATGCCCCTCTGCCATGTACATTGGCCAAACTGGACAGCCTCTACGTAAAAGAATGAATGGACACAAATCAGACGTCAAGAATTATAACATTCAAAAACCAGTTGGAGAACACTTCAATCTCTCTGGTCACTCGATCACAGACCTAAGAGTGGCTATCCTTCAACAAAAAAGCTTCAAAAACAGACTCCAACGAGAGACTGCTGAATTGGAATTAATTTGCAAACTGGATACAATTAACTTAGGCTTGAATAGAGACTGGGAATGGATGAGTCATTACACAAAGTAAAACTATTTCCCCATGGTATTTCTCTCTCCCACCCCACCCCCCACTGTTCCTCTGATATTCTTGTTAACTGCTGGAATTAGCCTACCTGCTTGTCACCACGAAAGGTTTTCCTCCTTTCCCCCCCCCCCCCCCGCTGCTGGTGATGGCTTATCTTAAGTGATCACTCTCCTTACAGTGTATATGATAAACCCATTGTTTCATGTTCTCTGTGTGTGTATATAAATCTCTCCTCTGTTTTTTCCACCAAATGCATCCGATGAAGTGAGCTGTAGCTCACGAAAGCTTATGCTCTAATAAATTTGTTAGTCTCTAAGGTGCCACAAGTACTCCTTTTCTTTTTGCGAATACAGACTAACACGGCTGCTACTCTGAAACCTTAAAGTTAAGCATGTACTTAAGTCCCATTTAAGTCAATAGCATTTAAGAATGTGTGCAATGGCTTTGCTAAACAGAGATAGATCACACGAATACTTAACATTAAGCATGCACTTAAGTCTTTTGCTAAATCAGAACTAATTGAGAAAGCCATCCTAGGCTTCAGAATGATGGAAATGATACAATCCTCTCCTTTTTTTTCATACCCATGCAAAACAAGCATCATGCCACAAAGACCCTAGCACACCAGTCCCTGAGGATTCATGCCAGGGAGAGAAATTCTGTGAATACTGGCTGTGGCCAGACTGTAGCTTGCTCTTCTGGACCAAAAATGTCTGAAGATTGATGCATTAATGTGTAGACATTCAGTGCTGCCTGCTATTTTCTCCTCATACTCTAATGACCAAAAACAACAACTCTGATAACCTGGTGCATCTGGGGCATGTAGATGCCATAAGATCTATATCAGTATTCCGAAAGATACAAGTTTGTGAGAAATGTCCAACTTCATATATAAAATCTACCTGGAGATTTTGTATAGAAGACCCTGAATCTGATTAGGGCAGGCCAGAATATTTCTAAGAAAACTAAATAATAATTTATATTATTCCTAAATTACCTTTGTCCAGCGTGTATTTTGTCAGCACATTGAACATTATACAGCAATATATTGGAAACAAGGGAGCATTTCAGTCTGCGCCATCAGGAAACAAAACAAAGGATTTAAGATGTCACGCAAATATCAACAAATATCGAATCTCCACACATTGTACTGTTGACATACAAACAAGGAGCCTGTGGATTTCTTCATTTCCTTTTTTAAAAACATAAAAGTGGATTCACTTAGTCTGATGCTGATCTCACTCACACTCATGCAAAGGAGGAAGAACTCCACTGACGTCTTCAGAGTTAAACAACATAAAGCCAGTGTAGGTGGATCAAGCCCAGTATGTTGTTGCATCCATCTCTTTGGGAAGGAGACTTTTCTAAGTTCTCAGCCACACGCAATAGCTTACTTGACAGCATTCTTCTTAAAGTGTTACCAAGGTGATGTTTAGCTACATCAGGAAAAGCTGATTTTCCTATGATGTAGCACTGTTTAATGTTATGCACTTTTGGCCAAAGTGCATTAAAAAAAAACGAAAGACAAAAAAAAATTCTGTAGAGTTTAAAATAACTAACCAGATGTTCTACTCAACAAAGCGTATTTACACATTTCTGTCACCATCCTTTCCCACAATAATATGCACAAATTAAAAACCTAGTAACAATTTGCATACATTCCTCTTGGGGCTTTTACTCAGAGGACCCCTAGAGGATTTAATAACCATCATAGGTCCCATCCAAGAAAACAAAGTAAATAGTTTTAAGATTCCCACTAAACAAAAAAATCATATGCATACAAAAAATTATTCCCATCTCTACAGGATCTTAGGCTCTGAAACACCCAGATATTAAGAAAGCTTTTTATTGTTAAAAGTTATAAACTGTAAAACAAGCTATCATAACTAAGGGATTAGGCATGTTACATATTTGCTGAAGGATTTTTAAAAAAGATCTTCCATGTGTATATTGTGTTAGGAAAAACTGTCAGAAAGCACAACTATTCGCTGTGAATTTATGTTACTATAAGTGAATACATTAGGATCCCAATGTAGAAGAGGAATTATTGATATGTATGTTCCCTTCAGAACTGATTCTCAGGAGAGTCATTCTAGATTTAATAATAATCCATATTCTCCTTCAGAAACTGTAAACTAGCTCTTTGATTTCCCTAGCACTGCCATAGATATATGAATCATTAAGACGCTGTAATGACCATAAGTTCAGTATATCATACACCACCTAGAATATTTAATAAAATAAATTCCAAATAATCAATTCATGAAGAATCAACATTTTTTACACATTTGTAATAAATGTCTACCTATCAAATCTATCATTAAAGATGGGTGTAAATTATGGCAGCAAAGATTAAAGCAACAGGAACTAGTTTTCTTCTACTGTCATGTAAATACTTAAACATGCAGAAATAATGTGTGTCCTCTTTACTGTAACTATTCCCAGGGGATTTTATTAAATTCAGTGTGTCCATGCCTTTCAAAATACTTCATGGTTAATAAATGCCCTAGCTACAGACTTTCCCTTTCCCAAGTTACACGTGCTATTTTAATCCACTTTCCATTTTGCTCTGTTCTAGCTAGTCTGTATTGCTTATTATTTATTAAGGGGTGACAAGATTCTCAGCCCTAGCCCGGACGCAAATGATAGTGCAGTCCCTGCGCTGCTCACAGGGGGTACATCTCTTCGGCAAGGACACCAGACAGGCCACTCCCATGCAGCAGAGAGGTGGTAGATAGGACATCTCATCCCAGCAAAGTTGTGGCATGGCCACTGGCAGACATATCAAAATGCCAGGATAGCCTATCTTGGAATCTCAGTTTGCTGTCACATTCTAACCTTTTCCTGCTCCTCCCCATATCAGTGTGTGGGAGGTGTTACTTGCCTCTCATTGGCTGGCCTCAGTTCAAACCTTCTCTAGGCTTTCCTGAGCAATCTTGCCTCTATGGCTGCCAGGCTCCCTCCTCTCCCCTCTGCCCCCCCACAACCGCCCCACTGCCTCCCCATAGTTGAAGTATATTGAGCTTCCAGGATGCTGAGGATCTGACCAATTGTCTTGTTATGGGGGGATCAGGACAGAATTCTTCCCCATTGGGTCAAACTGGCAGAGATGTGGTAGGTTTTCCCTTCCTCACAGCGTTAGGTGGGCACAGTTATATTAAAGGAGAAAGAATGGAAGTTTAAATGTTACAAAAATAGCAAATATTGGAATGTTCAGTTTGCCGCGTGACTTGCACTGGTCTCCTGGTGCCACAAGTACTCCTTTTCTTTTTGCGAATACAGACTAACACGGCTGCTACTGTGAAACTTAAAAATGTCTGGGATTGTGCCTGAAAGGAGAAGGGGAGATCTGAAGTCTTCCAAGACCAAGGTCTCCCTTGGTACCGTTTAATCTGCTTATGGGGTGGAGGGGAAGGAGTGGGAGAGGATTCAGAAGTGAGCTGGGTTCTAGGGACAGGCTGAAGAGGCCCTATCCCAAACTTCTAGTTAAATGGTGGGAACCCTATAACTCTGCAATGTACCCAGATAAGTGCCTGGTATGCGAGAAGGGATGGGCACTGGCACGCCTCCCAGTTGCTAAATTAAAGTTGCAGCCTGCTTCTTAAAATGCATCCCTGTGTCTGTCTTTCATTCCTGCATGTCCTGATCCATCGCAAACCAAACTCAAACACGAACAAATGCATGCACTAACACACTCTTCAGTCCTGTTTATCTCTTCAAGAGGAATAGCTGACATGGCAGAGAAGCAAGCACCCTTTGCGATGGAGGGAGCTCTGTGAGTTCACTACAGTCCTAAAATACTATATTGTGACAGAAATTAGAATCACAAGAACAAACTGCAAGGATATAGCTAAGGAAAAGCTACTTCCCCACTATGAATCATGGCAGACTGCAACCACCCCATCTCTGAGTCAGATTGGGAGGATATGCAAGGGAAAATCAGATGAAAGTTAAGCCAACAGAAGTAGAAAAATAAAAGGAGGTTAAAAAAAAAACCCTACTAGCAATCACCCAGAATAAGTTCATGCAAAACCTGTCACTTCTTTGGGGTCAAGTTTGATTATTTTTTGTTTGAAACACAGTGCATGTGTGGGCACGAACATTTGTGTGTGCATATTAGTATCAGAAGTCTTTCACCTTCAACTCTATTTTCTTTTCCAAGCTGGTCCTACTCTATTTTGCTGGAATGCATTAAGCAGCCTGACTAAACAATGTGATCCTAATTACTTTGCAAACTACATAGCACACCTCTGATGGTGAGTAAACCTCATGTAAATTAAAGTGAATTGGATCAGACTATCCTAGAAACAGTTTTTGAGATTAGTGTTGCTTGAATGTGTGATCTTAGAAGTTGCTTCCCCTTTCAGGAATAATTTAGCAATAAATTGTACTGACAATAGCAGTGAACTGAACGATATAAAAACAATCTATAATTTAAGATTGAGTGAGGAACTGTTTTACATACTGCAGAAAAAGCCCATTTGGTCACTTACTAAGAGAAAGGTATTTTGTTCTTAACATGTATTCCCAGCTTCCAAGATGAAATAATAAATGATGCTATTATCACCCACGTTATACAGCCTATGTAATGTGTATGCTGCACAATTGTACCCAAATGCTAAAGAAGTCTTTTGTGAATGTTGACAGTGATGTCTCAGAATTTATATAGAAATTGAATACTCTAAAAATTTCCATGCATGTCCTTGTGGGCTAATCTGTAATAATGTTAAGGGACCGTTATGATAATAATTAAATACAAGTTCTGCATACAAAATTGGAATTCTGCAGCTCTCTCCCCACAAGGGAGTTTCTTACTTAATAAAACTCAAATTAAGTTTAAAAAAAGGAAATCACAAAATTTAACAAATTGTAATATATGAAACACATCCAGGGTGGATAATGGTCCACTCTCTATATATGTAGGGTCCCATCAAATCTCAAACTAGCAAGATCAAACTCGGTTGATATTTTGATGGGAAACCCCCAGTAAGCACGAGGTGTTGCTGAAAGTGGCCTTGACAATTCAGTAGTGGCACCCTTCTCTCTCAGTCAGCCTGGTGTTCCGAGGACACTCCAAAGCTGGAATATCTTTCATGTTACTCTGAATTTCTGAACATTTATGACAATTAAAAAATCCCATTGAACTTTTTGTAAGACTTGGAAGTTAATACCATTATCTTGGCAAAATTTCAACTTGGGAAATGACTCTCTGCTTTCTTATATACTCGTCCCTCCCCAGTAGTTTCAACTGAATTTAGTGTTGTGCTTTTATTGTTCTAAACAGCTGTGTAGTGTTGTAAACTGTTAAACAGTGCTGCCATCAACCCAGAGGTGGGTGCATTTCAGTAGTGGGTAAATGGTTACTATATATCCCTTACCTACTTCACAAGTACATTGTTCAGCTAATTAATTACTGGAAAGTGTTTTGAGAGCTCAGATGAAGGGAGCAAAAAAATATTAGCAAACACTTGCTACACAGGGTTAGCATTTTGTTTCATAGCCATAACTTCCATGGCATTTCAGATACCTATATGTGTACCCAGACGCAAGTGATTTAAGGACAGGAGAAAGTATTAATTCCCAATTACATTTGGAATCAGGAGGGGACATGAGGTTAATATACAGACTAATCTTTGCAGACCTGGGTTCAAATTGGCTAAGGTCAAAAATAAAAATGCATTTGGTTGGTTTCCCCAAGTTCCCAATGGGCTATTAGAAAGCTCACTGCTCAGTTAGACCCATTGAGGCGACTTTGTGAGCTCAGAGAAAAACTGGCAATTCCAGGGTTTCTATTTCTTTTTCCTTGTCGGTTTCTCCATTGACTCTACTTTCATTGCTTTCGGGTTCACAATTTTAAAACAAAAGGAAGCTTGCTCCCTTTGGTGGGTATCTAAGTTATCCCTTCTAGTGTCCAGATCAACCTGTTAATCAGAGGTACCAGAATGGAAAGCAGCCTCATAGCATGATACAACCAAATGGTCTCAAAGTAGATTTTCAACTTCTGCTACTGTTTAATGTTATTACTATGTCCTGGACTTCAGCATGGCTCCATCACCAATTATCTAACAGATGTGCATCATCGAAAGATCAAGCCCCAGAAAAGTATTTGCCTAGGACCAGGATTTCCACTGAGATCCAGAAATACAGGAATTGTTCTCTTTTGGATGCTGTAGTACTCATTGCATTTCCAGCATCTTTCTCTCTTCTCATTTCCCCCATTCTTTCCCCCCTTTGCCCTTGATCCTATTAGCAGATTAAAAGGCAAAAGAATTCCCAATTATTAGGAGACCTCTTCCTGAATTACTATGATCATATGACCTCATTCATTTTAGCAACATTCTACTATGCATTCAGGTGTACATGCAATTTATAGACAGTGAGATAGATTCATGCACAAGGAAAGGCAAATACATTAACTGAACCAACCATCTGTAAATTCAGAGCAGTGACAGTCGGGAAATATGCTATTGCTATTTCAACACACCACTTACTAGTTAAATTTTTTAATTCTGTGAATTGATTAGCAACATATCACCAGGGATCCTAGTTAATTAGAAATTAAAGAAGGACTATGGATTTGGATCTTGAAAAGAGATATTTAGGGAAAGACAAGTGAACTTCTCACTGTTGGTTTAGCCAAACTTTTCTAGAAGATGGTTTAACCAAGAAAGGTAACGGGAAGAAACAGTGACCAATGATGCTAACCTAGACAACTTTTTGATTAAGAATCTCATGGAGTTATTCATCATCACCCTGATATACAAGAGAAGAAATTAAGCAAGTTTTATTACATTTTCTAGCTTTACTGAAGTTGCTTTACCTGTATTCTCTATATGCACCAAATTCTCCTCTACTGTGTTAATCAACATCTTGAAAATAAGTAGTTGAGCTAAACTGATTTCAAAAGATTTTTTTTCCAACGAAAAGCTAAAATGAGCACAGCACAAAGCATGCTGAGGGCATTCAAGAAGTAATTCATAATAAAAATGCACTAAATATAAAACCCTTTTTAAGAATTTGCCTGATCAGTAATTTTATTGCCAATTTTGTTTCTCTTTTTTGCCTATTAACTGCCATTTTAAAAACTTGACTTGGATACTACCAATGTTCTTGGCTGGCTTCTTTGTAAGTATTTTTCCATCAGCTAAAAGTATGATACCTATTTATCTTCTGGCTGCAAGCAGAGCTGAAATGATCTGGCAGTGCCACGAGGCAGACAGTTATTTCATGCCCTGTTAATTCCTAATGTGGTAACTACAATATCATCCCAACTTTAGAAGGAGCTTTTTAAAATCTGTTATGCAAGTGTCCGAGTAAAGAACATCCAATTAGAATGAGATCAGAAACATAAGACCACAACTCCATGCCTGACACAACAAAAGGTGTTGTGAGTTAAACTAGTAATTAATCATAAACTTTAAGACAATATTTAATTTTCTGTGAGTAACATTTAGAAGTCACGAAAATGACAATGAACTTTGTCTACAATTCAGACTGAAGGTTGTTACTGAGATTTAAGATTGCGAGCCAAATGACCTAGCAGGCAGCAACAAGATATCATCCTACAAGAGGCTAGGGAGTGATTCAGGGTGTTTTCAGTGCTTGGGATGGATGATGTGGGCCTGGGATTATCCCAGAGGTGAGGCACTTCCCATAGCCACTAGAAGATACAGAACACATCACTTGCAAGCAGAGGGTTTGCAAATGATTTTACAGTCCTTTGGAATGAAGATGCTTTTCCAACTACAGGATGAGTATAGAGTTATGCCCCTGCCATAAAAGAAAGCGAAGGAGAGGGATTGGGTTCAAATGGTTAGTAATCATCTTCATCTTCCTTACTTAGTGTGGCCATTTTGTTGTTTTTTGGCAATTACATTGGGAAAATATGAACAATGCTTGCGAAAAATCAGGCAGGTGTGGGAGCCTCAAAGACTCACAAAATTAAGGCCATCTAATGGCAAAATTATAGCAATATTGATACTTAATCCTACACACTTAATAGAGAAGATATTCCCTCCATTTATTAGCCCAGAGCAATACAACCACAGCACCATATGTAATAATGCTGGAAGCTGCATAGGTCCAACATTTAAATGTTCAGCCAGCATGCAGGAGCAGTGGCGAAGGCTAATAGGCTTGTATCAAGATAGGTATCTTCTATGATTAAGGACCTTGTGCTATATCTTTACTAAAGAACTGATTAGGTCACATCTGCAGTAGTACAAGGTCTAGATTCATCATCTTAGTAGAAAAAATGGTGATAATTAAATTGGAGAGAGGTCTGTGCAGTGCAACAAAAATGACAAGCAAAAGAGGAGCAAATACTTTAGAAACACTGGCAAGATTTGGACCATTTAATCTTGAGAAAAAGAATCCTGACAGGAATATTTAAAAATTGCTAAGGATTATTAAAAATTAAGCATGGTAATCCATATGATGCTGCTTTACTGAGCAGAATTAAGGAGCACAGGAGGGAACATATATAAGAAGAGTTTATAACCTGACTCTGCCATGCGTAGTCAGGGTGAGTAGTATGTCAAAACACATACAGCCCAGTGGCATGTATCAAAGGCAGAGGACTCAGATGCCCCCGCAGCACTTCATCCCTTCCCACTGGGCTCCAGATGCTGCACAGCCCTCCCTACAGGATGCAAGGTTTGCACTGGAGCAGGAGATCAGATGCATAGTGTTCCCCACAGGAGCTGCCCCAAGAAACAGAGTGCAACCTGCTAAGTCCCTCTGCAGCCTCAGGCCCTGGAGGAAGCAGAAGCAAGGAGGGGGAATCTCGGTTGCCACAAGAACTCAGCTAAGGGACACACCTAATCCCCCAGAGTAGGGGCAGGACCCACAGCCTTTTGTCTGCTTTCTTCTCCATCATGGAATAATGCATGAGAATTTGTGTTCTCTCCCCACCCCACCACCAATGCCACAGGGGATGATCTGGCCCTGTGAAAGCAGTCAGAGTTCAGGATAACTACTTCCCAGAGGGAGGGAGGAGAGCAGAATGTGGGCCTTACAGAACGATTTGCAGGGCTTTCTATTTTCCTGCACTGTGCTCGTACTCATACCAACAGGCACCACTCCAAAAATAAACACACTTAAGACAACGTCTAAGCACCTGATATACATACCGAGTAGTTATATCACCTGACAGACACTAGCCAGCTTCACACAACTTCTCCGTTCATCTCAATCAAGGCCCTGTGGACTCCAGAGCCACACAATTTAGCTTTAAAAAAAAAAAAAAGATACCCTGGAATCCAGCATTTCTGTTATGGAATCCGCTATTTTGTTGTAGACCAGTGCCAAATGTTATATTTTCAGTCTCCCTGCTCCACCTACTGCTCTCCAGCTTTCCCTACGAGTGGGAAAATGCATGTTCCTTGCACTGTTTCATGGAAGTAGACACCAGGGGGTAAGGGAGCCAGAACTGGAGTCCAGATTCCAGGCAGAGAGTGAGGGAACCAGAAGTGTACACTGGCAAGCTAGGTGTCTGGAGAACAGATCAACAGTCAAAATGCAGGTAGCCAGGAGATGAGCTATCCCTTTCCATGGCAGACACAAGGAAGTGTGGGGAGAAGGCAACTGTCAGCCAAGTGACCTAGAAACCACCCAGGAGTCATGGCCCCAGAAGTGAAGGTGGTCTAGCTAATGATCCGAGAAGAAAAAAATCCATCCTCAAAAATAATAATTTATGACTATAGATAATAAGGCTGTTGGAGTTCCTGCTTGAGCATGAAGAGGAAACATACTGCATCAAAATACCTTCCACAAAAATAAAACTGATTTACAGATAAAATACGCCAAAACAGCTAGCGAATGAATTCCTACAACTAGCACTGTTTGATACGGAAGCAGACTTATTTGAAATGATTAACAGAGTTCAATATACATCTACATAAAGCATTACAATAGACTATTGGTATGTCAAACTTAGGAAGAGTATCCTGCATCTGCTGGAAGTCTTAGATGAAATCTATTTAATCATGTGAGCTATGGTATTTGCAATGACATTTTTTTAACATTCAGGATTCCCAAAGTGAATCATGATTAAATGCTTGTAGGTCTAAAGAGTCTTCCATTTTAGTACAAAGTAGGGACCTAAACAACATCCAGCTCCAATTGTGCTGACTCCTTGGAGAAGAATTTTCATCCCCTATGGGTAAAGTTGCTCTTCATTACTGAAGGAATATGAAACATTAGGAACTTGAAAGATTAATTCGATTCTGAATCTGAATCCTTCTCATGGCATCAGATGTCGCTCACGGCACAAATAAGACTATCCTATCTCTGGGCCATGCTGTGCGTACCCTCTACGTTGTTTAATTCCATAAATTTTCCTTCTCTGAGTACTGTTCTATGAAGAGATTATTTCCGTCAGATCTTTTGGCACATTCCTCCAGCTGCTCAATGGCACAATTGCCATGACAGATGCTCAGGCTTCATTCTTAACACATGTCCAAATATTTCTATCTTCTTTTCTGGATAACTTTAGAGATAAAGGGTTACTGAAATATCTGATGGATCTTGGCCTTTGTTATTCATAGAATCTAAGGCCAGAAGGGAACATTGTGACCATTTGGTTTGATCTCCTGGATAGCACAGGGCAGAGAACTGCCCCAGGATAATTTCTAGAGCAGATCTTTTAGAAAACATCCAAACTTGAATTAAAAATGGTCAGTGATAGAGAATCCACCATGACACTTGGTAAGTTGTACCAATGGTTAAATATTCTCACCATTAAAAAGGAGTGCCTTATTTCCAAATGAATTCATTCCATGTAATGCCAAGTATTTTTCTAGTGCATTTGCTTTCTAAGGCTTTTAGGTGTCTGTCTGTATCTTTATTGCCTGCTTTCACAGCCATGTGCTAAGATGGAAATAATATTTGAATGGAGGATTCTGTGATTGATCTTTACGTTGCCGATTTTTGATAACCAAATCTTCTTTAAGCTTGTAAGTGGTGCTGTCACCTTGCCAATTAGTGACATTATTTCCTTCCGGACATCCCCATTGGCTTGCATGTTACTGTCAACATATGTAAATTAACTAATTTCTTGTCTTCCTTTGCCTTCTAAAGTAATGTTTGGGAAGGGAGTTGCTGGGCCTCCCGCTAGATTTGTTTTTTCCTAACTTTTTTTTTTTTTTTGCAATGCTGCAGTCTTTCAGTCTTCACATGAGCGGTCACTTAAAAGAGCAATGTCAGCAGCAAACTCTAAATCTAGTGTACTGTTGTTGATGCCTGTGTTATATCCGTCTACACTTCTTCTCATAATGAAGTCAATGCCAATACCAACCAGTAGCAGTGCAAAAATGCATTTTTGTATGACACCAGTGTCTACATTGAACTGGACTCTCAAGTCTGCATTTACTTTAACTGTGAATGCTGCACCTTGATACAAAGCCTTGGTTATATTAATTATTTTTGTTTGTATGCCACTTCAATATGTTCCTCAGTCAATCATGATGGAGGCTTTCAAATGATTTCTTAAAATCTATGAAGTTAATGATACGTTGTTTTTGCCATTCAATGTTCTCCTCTATTACTCATAGGGTGAAAATCTGGTCAACATATGGCCTTCTCAATTATCATAGAATATCAAGACTGGAAGGGACCTCAGGAGGTCATCTAGTCCAATCCCCTGCTCAAAGCAGGACCAATCCCCAATTTTTTCCCCAGATCCCTAAATGGCCCCCTCAAGGATTGAACTCACAACCCTGGGTTTAGCAGGCCAATGCTCAAACCACTGACTTCCCTCCCCCCTACCGAGCTATCCCTCCCCCCCATGTTCTTCCTTTAACTCTGCTTCAATCACATCCTTTATTCTGCTTAAGATGATACTACAGAAAACGTAACCTATCACTGAAAGGAGTGAAACATCTCACTAGTTCTTGCAATTGCTTTAGATCACCTTTCTTTGGTATTTTGACTAGAATGCTATTTTCCTTTGTTCTGGAGGCTTTTCCTGCTCCCATATTTGTTGAAGAGTTCAATGATTTCATTGATGGTCTCATCATTGCAAGCTTTCAGCACTTCCCTAGTGACATGATCTTCACCTGCAACTTTCCCAAGTTTTAACTTTTTTTTATTGAGTCTTTCACTTCTATGTTTGTGATGTGAAATGTTATGAAAACATTTTGCCCACTTCTAGTTGAGTTCTCTAACTGCGGGTGTTTCATTTCTTTGTCAAAGCCAGTGTTTCGCGTGGTTTTGGTCTTTTCTGTACCTCTTGAAAGTGCTCCATCTGTGGCTCTCTTTTTCTGTTGCTAAAGTCTTTCCTTAGTTATCCTTCACAGATACTTCAGCTGACAAACTTGCCAGTCAGCTGATTAAGTGTTTTATTCTCACGTCTTTCAACAGCCTCTTGAGCTTCTTTGGCATTCCTATCTGTGTATTTCTTTTTGTCTCTTCACACACAGTTTTTTTATCCTCTTGTATATATATATTTTGCTCCTTCCTTTCTCTTGACATGTTTTTGAAGAGTTTGTTTTGGCTGGTTTCCTTTCTTTCACATAGTTCCATGTGTCTTCACTTATCCAGACTTTAGGCATCCTTATCTGGAAACTAGCTACAGTTGTGGAATCTATGATATCGACATATATAAATGGTCAATCTGATTCCTAGTCACTCAGTCTTGGGAATTCCAAATCACTTTAGGGATATCTTTGGATGGTAATATCGTTCCACCAATTATGAGCCCTAATGCCAAGCACATTTCTACCAGTTTTTCACCATTTTGACTTTGAGCCCCTAGGCCGTGCTTGCCTATTGCTTTGTTTACCCAATATGAAACTTGGAAAAAACTTTCCCCTGCTGTCCATCCAAAATTATCAGCCCTCCAGACCCATAGCAGTGACCTCAGCTCTGCCCTTATCCGAAGTGAGAGATAAAGAGCTCAATCTGTTTAGCTTATCAAAAAGAAGATTGAGAGGTGACTTGATTAAATCTATAAGTACTTTCATGGATAGAAAATACTGGCTCCTGAAGAGATCTTTAGTCTATCAGAGAAAGGCAGAACAAGAACCAATGGTCAGAAGCTGAAGCAAGACAAATTCAAATTAAAAATAAGTTATACTTTTTAACAGTAAGGATCATTAACCATTAGAACAAAGTACTAAGGGAATTGTTGATTCCTCAGCTCTTGATCTTTTCAAGTTAAGACTGGATGCCTTTCTGGAAGCTATTCTCTAGACAAACAAATTATTGTGCTCGAAACAGGTTACCGGGGTGACATTTAATGGACTATGATGTAAAGGAGGTCAGACTACATGATCTAAGGGTCCCTTCTGACCTTAAACTCTATGACTATGCAACAGTTGAAGTAGACGCTTTTCACATAACGTAAATAATCACTGCATCACACCGGGTTTGTTTTAAAAAATGGCTGAAGACAAATTGCTATCTATAGTCATGAGTGTCCTAATCAATGGTCACAGTTCTGTAGATGGGATTCCTGGAGCCTGGTTTTGATAGTCTGCATTTTAATGTTCATTGTGGAAAAACTTGAGCAAGGAGTTTACAGAATTTGTAGTATAGTAACTTTTCTTTGCTCATCATAATAAAAAATATTGGTATTAGATGTTAAAATTATAGACCAAAGTTGAATCTCTGGTGTAATATAACAAAACCCATTTTATGCTATTTTAAACATAATAAACTCAATAATATGTATTGCAAAATGTAATAATGATAATGCGCCTAGCAGAAACTTCAGTATGGTAGGGTAATCCATTGAACTCAAGTGGTCTTGTAAATTCAGTAAACAGTAAATTCTGCAACACAATACCAGATGCAGAAAAAAATAACTGGGCTCACATTTTCCTTTAGCACATCATTCCTAGAGTACATCTCAAGGTTACAGTAAAACAGGAGGGGATAGTACACTAGGTTGGGTTGTAGTACCATCACTCAGATGATGCTTTTTTTTTTTTTTAATTTTCCCAAATTCTGATCTAAATTGGGATTTGGATGGTAGCGAACTGTTTGACGCTCAATCTGGATAAAACAGAGGTGGTGCTCATTAGGGTCCCAATTCAGCAAATTATTTAAGCATGTGCTTAACTTTACCCACATGAATACTCCCAATGACATCAACAGAATTACTAACAAACTTGATGTTAAGCAAATGTTGAAGTGGGGTTCACTGGTAGTAACAATTAAAGGGATTGTTGCAGGTAATATGCTGCCCATTTTGTTACTAAACTTTATTGCTTCTAGATGACCAGACAGATGTAGTGGTCAAAAGTTCTTTTAATCTGCACTTGACAAAAAGATTGTGACCATTCCTTGTTACAGTACTCTAGACTTTTGTCACCTTTGGATGAGGTTATTGTAATGCACTTCATTTGGGCGTCAATACAGATTTACCATTGTTATATGTGCCTAGAGACACTGATTATACATCGCCATCAACTACAATAGCAGTTACAGCCACACAGCTGAGAGCAGCATTGGGTCTATTAGAACAGGTACATGGTTGGTATAAACTGAAAACAAACAAACAATCCCATCAATAATGATTATTTAAATATATTAATGAAACTCATGAGGCCTCCATCAGGAATGATCTTTCTAGGAAAAGGATGTACATGTATGCATGCAGGAGCATGCCCACACACACACATACAATTCTCTAGTCACTTTCATAGATTGGAGTTTTTCTTGATGCTTGTTAAGCCCTTTCCTCATTTTGATCTTAAGTATGGAGTAAACCTGTCTTTTGTGTTTTGGAGGACTTAATGATGCAAAGCAAATCATTTTTAGTAGAGGATCCACTATTTGGGCAACCAGGGGCACTTCCCCATTTGACAAAATTAGAAAATAAAATGAGATTTAAATAAATGTATCTTTTCTCCACTTCCCCATTCAAAATATTAATGCAATTGAATAGCTTTTCCTGATCCAAGAAAAGGCAACTGCTCCAAGGAGTCACTGTGTAGTGCAAATATACATATTCTAGGAGATAACTTATAAGCTACATCAGCATCAGGACTTTATACAGCAAAGAACAGCAGAGCAATAAGAGGCACTTTCAAAACATGCCTTGAATTAGGGTCCAATCCTGCTCCTTCTGAAGTCAATGTAACTTCCACTCCTGTTTCCAATAGGAGGAAAATCAGGTCCTTTGTGTAAAATCAGGGAAAGTTACAGTGCGCTACTTGAAATTCTGAATGACAGTCACCAATGCATCCGATGAAGTGAGCTGTAGCTCACGAAAGCTTGTGCTCAAATAAATTTGTTAGTCTCTAAGGTGCCACAAGTCCTCCTTTTCTTTTTGTGGATACAGACTAACACGGCTGCTACTCTGAAACCAGTCACCAGGTAGTAAGTGCATATTAATCATATACATGTGAAGGCACTGAATGCTTACCCATTTCTAAGAGAGATAAGACTTGTAAATGATTAGCAACCAATGCTTGAGATGTTTGCATGCCTTTGTAACTAACTGCTGTAGAAAAGCATGCACCTTGGAAAAAACATTTTCCAACACTTCAATATCTTCACCAGCACTCTGACTCCTTAACTATAGAGTGGGCAATAGTCTGATGAAGTGAAGCCACATTTAGATTTTACTATAATACTAATTTTTAGGGGGAAAACAGGAATTCAGCAAATACAAATATAGTATTTACAACTTTACATTAACAAGAGCAATTAATGGAAGTACTGCCCTTTCACTGCTCCTTACGCTGAAAGACAAACCCTTTGTTCTCCTACCTCCACACCCTGGACCTTCAGTTTCATGTGATCCTCTCTGGTGGTTTTCCCATCTTTCCTCTTTTTCCAGCAATATCCATCTTTCCTGTATTTCACCTTCTTCCTGTTGTACAGTATCATAGAACCATTCTGTGGTCTGAAAACAAGAAACAGATGAATTATATAAAGAAACACACTAGAAAAATTTATGATGAAAGATATTTAGACAACAAAGTCTCTACAGAAAAGTAATATTCTACATTTGGCTTAACATAATTTTTCACCTTTGATTGCTGCTCACCAGATTAACTATGTTTTATGGTCTGCAAAAATTGACTTGGGATTTTGTACCTAATGAATTAAATGTGTCAATGAGAGTTATAAAAAAAGATCCCGTCAGTACTATCCACTGTCTGACAATGATATATTACCCATAGGCTGAGCTATGCTCTAAAAATAGAAGAAAACGAAGGTGAAAGAGAAAGGATGCTGGCTATTTTATGGTACACAGTTTCTCATCTATTTTTAAAGGAACTTCTACCACATCTTTTAATCCATCAACCAGGATTAGGTAATAAGTAGGTTTAACAGCAGTTGAATGAATATGTTAGCAAAAAATAAATAGAAAAGGCATTCATTTATACCAGAATACATGGTATTCATTGAACACACTTTAGATCAATGTTAGACCTAAAATAGCTCTTTCATTTTTGTTCATCGTCTTAACTTAAAGCTACCTGAACACATTTTCCACTTAGGAATCATCTATTGAAGTTTTGGGATATCAATAGGTAAGCATAACTATTTGTCCAATCTACAGTAGTTAATGTCTTTTTGGCACACTACAATATTTCGCTGAAATGTTTCATCATATGCTAAACTGATATAGCAGAAATGCCATTTTTCTGTAACATAAAAAAAACCCACTAGAAAGACACCATGCATCACATGCAGACATCAGTAACGTAGATGGTTGCAAAAATTTATCGTGGTAGATTAGTCACAGTAATTTGGCTTTGGAATACCAAGAAGGGAAAGAAATACAACAACATGAGCAGCAGCAATAAACAACTTTCATAGAAAAGCTTTCGCTGGCGGCATTTGATAAAGTAAAACTCCTGAACTTGTATAAACAAAACAAATTAACATACAGAAACCTTTGAGGAAAAATCTACACAATATACTTCACACCAATTTTTACAGAATGCAATTTTAAAAAACATATTTCTGTCTGGGCACCTGTATTTTCAGAAGGAGCAAAGAATTATTTGGAACTAACAAATGTTACTAAACATTTTCAGTGCCAGCAGAGAATTTCAATATAGCTCCCAGCCAAGAAAACTCTTTAAACAAGCCAAATTAAGTGGTCTGTTTTATACAATATTGGCTTGTGGTTTCAAAGCCACACCAGAGGTGAAAAAAGCAATACCTAGACAAGCTGGAAAAAGATCTTCCCCTCCCCCCTACTTTTATGCTTCATACATAGCCATTCCAGCATGATAAAAGAGAAGAATATCATCTTATCCAGATTTTCACCCTCTATTTTCTGTAAAAATGCAGAGTGCCACTATTTGAAGGTGGTTACATGTAATGAATGTTTTATTACATAGGAATAATACAGTAACAAAACAGTAACTGTTGTAAATAGGGTTAATAGTAATTCACACCAATACTGGACTAAATACTCAATTAAGCTCAGGTCATCATTGTACACCATCTGTTACGGACATGTTTCTTCTGAGCCATACCCCAGCTGAAATGATCTAGACTAAGCTAATATCCTTGTTTTTACTGCATGTCAAAACAAAGCACACAAATAATGTGGAGAGACTGCAACAAAACAACATACCTGTTCTCTGCTTCTGCACTTGGGCCTCACCTTCATGTATATAAGTAAAGCGATGTTCATTCTGAAATACTACCTAATGTGCCTTCCATCTCTTTCCCTAAATAATGCCCTGCAAGGTATGTAGAATCATACCCACCATATGGAACACAACTAACATGGACAAGAAACTACTTCAGATCTCTTTCACCATGAAGATGAACCTACCATATCCAAGCAACCTGACTCAATTCTATTTGTAAATATAGAGAAGACACACTTTAGCAGCCAGAGTGTCCTTCCTGTCACTTTTAAGACAAACAATAATATCCACCATATTGGCATTTCTTCTGTGAGGTCTATATACCCTAACTCAAATTTTATCACCACCTCATTTTCAAAAAGGGAGTGGGGAACATGACTTCCTTTGTGCCTTGTATTGGGCCAAGCTACTGTAAGCACCTGAATAAAACACAGGATCATGTACAGCCTAAGTGCACAATTCTCCAAATGCAAAGTTGCTAGGAACTGAAGTGGCTGTTCCAGAGTCTGGGATGTGAGTAATTAATACTATGCAAACCCATACTCCTTACCTGCTACTCAGACTGGCTGGAGCATCAAGATGAACATCTCCAATTTCTCTGATATTTTTCTTTGTTTGCTTGGGCTTTTGAGAGCTTTTATTAACATTTTAACACACATCTTGGTAGCACCTAAAGGCCTCATCCAGGTGGATGCCAAAACACAAGTTACAGTCCCAGCCCCAAAGAGCTTTTAGTCTGACCAGCACACGGTCATGAAATGTTTCCATATCAACTCTGTTGCACACCTGCATTACTCTGTTAATATTTATACTTAGATAGCACCCAGAGGCTACAATCAGCCCCAGTTCAAACATACATGAAGTTTCCGTCCAAAAGAGTTCAAAACCTAAGAAAACCAAAACACAAAGAGCAGGAGGAGAGATGGTTATAGTCTCAGGTATACATGTGCAATTCCTAAGTACCAACTATTCTCATCTGCCCCAAGACATCATTAATTAGCTGATTTTAAGCATCTCAGCAGAGATGGGTCTAGAGGAGAGGTTTGAAGGAGGAGAGAGCAAGGAGCCTTATAGATCAGTTCAGGGAGGATGTTCCATGTGGACAGGGCAGAATGGAAGGAGGTGTGGAGAGAGTGACACAATAAGAGACAAGAAGAGAAGTAAAATGAGGCAGATTTGTGAATGGCCCTGAAGGTGAAAACAAGAAACTCGAATGTGATGCAGTGAAACATTTGGACCCAGTGGAAGGATTCAAAGAGGTGGTGATATGGTCAGAGCAGTGGAAAAGGAAGGCAAACCACAGAGCTAGCTCTTGTATGGACTGGAGAGTGGGAACAGGGAAGCCAGAGAGGCAGCGGTTTTAGTTATCAAGATCAGAGATGATGAAGGCCTGGATGAGAATTTTGGTGATCTGGATAGGAAGAAAAGGGTGAACCTTAGAGATTTGTATTCACTTTGTATTCTGTGTTCATAGTGCCTGAATACACAGGATTTTTTCATTTAAAATACAACAAAATATTAATTGTATTCTTAACAAAAAAGATACCTGAGTGCTTTCTAAGGCCAATGAAACAGCAAAAGAAATATAAAAGAAAGGAGCCCAATGATAGCTTAGCCACTACTACTAATACCAGCAGCTGGCAGGTAAACAGCCCTTTTCATCTGAGCATCTCTTCGCACTCTTCATATATGCTACAGGGCCATTTTCATACCTACAATATTTTTTCACCATCAGCTTTCTAGCAAAAAGAAAAGGAGTACTTGTGGCACCTTAGAGACTAACAAATTTATTAGAGCATAAGCTTTCGTGAGCTACAGCTCACTTCATCGGATGCATTTCTAGCAGAGTGTCTCAGGCATCTTGTAATAAGATCTCAACTGAGCAGAATAATGTCAAATGTTTTACGCTCCTTCCTGCTAATCTTACTGTGCAGCAGGATAACTGCTACCTGTTTCCACACCTAAGCATCTGAGACAGAGCTGGATGTCACCAGGAAGTTTATACCCCAACTATCTCTCAGCTGAAGGGCTTTATGGACATTCTGATATTAGCAATAAAAAATTTATTTCCTCTTCTACCAATTATAATTAACTGGATTAAATCAGGCATCGTTCTCAAGACCACATCTACCACTTTTTGAGTGTACCGGAACTAAGGATTCTTAAAGTTGATTCCATTCTCTATTGCTATACAACCTTCTGAAAATTTAACCTTTTAGCGTCAATGAAACAACAGTCTTGATTTGACAGAGCTGCAGATAGTGCTAGATTAATTCAGTACAGATATTACATATGTGTTAGTGTTTATTCTACAAAGTTCTAGTCATTTCACCTGTCAACTCAAACTCTCTTCAAAACCTCAAAGACTGGTGTTTGTCATACCCGCTGAAGAATGCCTCATGCTCACAAATCACCACCTTTTTAGGGCAGATTGTGAAGAAAGTAGTGATGGGGCAGCTCCAGTCACTTCTGGAGTCCATAAAGCTCCTCAATCCTGATCAGTTTGGTTTCAGCACTTAGATACTATGGTAAAATAGGAAACCTATGCAAGACAGATTTAGACTAGGATTTGCATGGAGATGGTATCGATACCTTTGAGTGATGATTTACTTCTAGTGATGGATGTCAAAAGGTGTCACAGTGGTTTCTGATACCTTTGACTGAAATAGCAGCAAAGGATCCTGTGACACCTTATAGACTTATGCTCCAATATGTCTGTTAGTCTATAAAGTGCCACTGGACTCTCTGCCACTTTTACAGATCCAGACTAATATGGCTACCGCTCCGATATTTGACTGGAATGTTACATTAGTGTGGATGGGGTGGCTCTGCAAGGGTTCTGCTCTTTCCTCACTCAGAGATTTCACAGGGTGACATTGAGTAATTTCTCTTCTTCCCTGATAATGCTCGAATACGTGGCTGTTGGGGGGTTCAGTCCCACCACCCCTTCTGTTCACTGGGCATGCAAGTCTTTGGGTGAGTGTGATGAATTATGATTAAGGCTAAGATTCTGTCATGTTTATTTTTAGTAAAAGTCACAGACAGGTCATGAGCAATAAACAAAAATTCACAGAAGCTGTGACCTGTCCGTGACTTTTGCTGCTGCGGTTCTATGGTTTCCCCTGCCACCGTGGTGGCTGGGAACTGTGGGGTTCCCCCTCTGCCAGCACCAGCTGGAAGCTTCAGGGTGACTATATTTCCCAAAGAGAAAACAGAACATCCCCAGCTTCTGCCTCCCCCCATGCAACGCTGTCACCAGAACCTTGCAGGGGGCCTCCCATTGCCTGTCACCAGAACCCTGCCAGGGCCCCACTGGCTGCCAGCTCGAGTCCTGCAGCCCCAGGGAATGAAGCAGAGAATGTCATGGAGGTCTCTGGAAGTCACTGATTTCCATAAATGTAGCCTTAATTATGATCTTTAACGTGCATATGACAATTCTATTATTCTTTTTCATCAGCCCAGATGTTTCTGTTTACGTGCTTTCTCAGATTATCACTAGCACTATCAATATGGTCTTAGTTTCTTTATGGTTTTGTTTGATTGGATATGCTGAATTGATGAAGGGTGAGACAATCATTTTGAAAAAAGAAAAGGAATACTTGTGGCACCTTAGAGACTAACAAATGAGTCATTTTGACTTTGATTTTGTTACAGCTACTTTTGTCACAAGGAACTACACGAAACACTAAATATAGAAATCAATCATGAAAAGTTCTATACACCCACTTGATTGGGCTGAGTAATTTTTTGATGGGTGATTAGATCATCATTCATTTTCTCATTACCATCATCATTACAGCATGAGTGGGTGTCCAGATTGTGTACCTGGCCTAGTACAATTTCATGATGATTTTGCAAGGCTGAAATAAACACACACGCGCACACACACACACACACAACTTTCCTTCTATTACACAGCACGGAACAGAGTAAGATGTCACTGGACAACACATAGCCAATATGGTTTGGTTAAAAGTCTAGTAAGTTACAACCTTCTGTTCCTGTTTTCTCTATTTTTTAAAAAAAGCCTTTTACAAATCTTGGGAAAGCTCTGACTTTGACAGCAGTGTTTCAAGTTGGTTTAATGCCTATAGAAAACAGCTGTTTCTTGGATATCTTCATAAAAATGAGCAACAATTTTAACCTGATATAAATTGTTCCTATATTTCTCTCTTGTTGTAAGAAAAAATAGAGAAGGTATGTGTCCGGTGCTTATCTCTGTCTCACACAAACACAGCCAGGAGTAATAAATTAATGGTTACAGCAAGGCTGAAGAGATCAAGATCTGATAAAAATCCTCAGAACGCACATTCGGTATATTACAAAACCCAATCTCATCTAAATGCTTTGCGTGTATACTTACATTCAGGAATACCACTCAAACTTTTACAGGATATTCAAGATTGGAGGAGGAGGAAAGTTGCATACCTGAACTTAGATTCTTCTGTGATCATAGTTTCTTACTGGACGATTCCAGTTTATGTTTATAGGAGGTTTGCAAGGGAAATAAATTAAATCAGATATGAAAAGCAATTGCTTTTTTTTATTCTTCACCTGGAACCATAGCAATAATAAGTAGCACTAGAATGGAAACACCAATTTACTTTATTTGATTAGCTCCTAGTTTGCAGCTCCACAGCCATCTTCATTTCATTAAAATAAGTCTATACTGGAAATAATAAAATAGTATTTTAATATTATTACATAATGGAAAGAATATGAAGCAAAATAATCTACAAATATTGAAAGATCTAGCTCCTCTCACAGTTTTACTGCTAACATAGGATCAAGCTAATTAAAAGAATACTGGGAACATATTTGTCATGTTTCACATATAAGTGATTTTCAGTATTTTAAAAACAACGATTCATAGTTCTACTAATAATTACTATATTTACAGAAAACCAGTACCTCAAAAATTACTTTTTGCTTTTAACTACGCGTGTACTATATTTGGGCCAGCTTTCCATCAATAGAAAGCATCATAGTTATTAAAACTAGGTAATATTTCTCTACTTGTGCATTTTAATATCTAGAACTAAAATTTATTCACTAATGTCTGATAAACCAAATATATCTCCTTGTTATCTCCTGGATAATTCTGACCCATAGACCAAGCTATAGCTGAGCATGTAATTAGCTGACTATATAAGCAGCTGTGACATAAGGTCTGTCAAATTTTGAAAGCTTGGAGTCTAATTATTTTTTTAAGTGGAAATTTTATTCACATGTTTTAGTTACATCAGATGGGTCTTAAAGGGATATATTTATATATACATACACATCTGAGAATGTTTAAGCAAACATTGGCATGCGTGGCACTGGAGTTTCCTCTACATAAGGAGGTCTGATGGATTCTGAGAGCTTGGGGAGGGCAAGTCAGGGGAGGGCAGGGTCTGGGGGAGCCCAAGGTCAGTGGAGTCTCAGAGCCTAAAGGGGGAAATTGGGGAACAGTGGGAAGGCAGTAGGAGCCCTAGGCGTGTGGGGAGCTCTGGGAGCCTGAGGTGGGGAGAGGCAGTGGGAATACAAAGCCTGTGCGGGGGTTGGGAGACTGGAACACCACCCTGCCCATCATTTCCTTACTAGCCACAGTCCCCTTCCCTCCTGAGGGGTCTACAGAGCCTAGAGCCAGCAGAGATGGGAGAGGCAGACCAGCACTCACCAGAGGCCAGCAGCAGGAATTGCACCTGCTGCTCAGAGCCCAGCCAACGTGAGGGAAGGGGTGATGTGACCGAGCAGATGGGTTTGTGCAGCCCATGAGATGCAGGCCCCCAGGCTGCTCTGGTGATGCTGAGCTGAGGCTTACCATGCTGCGTGGGGCCTGGTTGATACTGTTCAAGGGGCCTGTTGCCAACTGAGGTTAATGGAAAAGTGGTTTCTGTTTTCACATGTATTTATCCTTTAAGGTCCCTTCCTCCTCTGCAGGGTTGACCTGGAATATTGCACTGGCAGCCAAGTAAATCTTCCCCACACTCTCACTACAGCGCTCACCATTTCTCGCACTAGGAAATGGACTCCAGGCTGAAATTTGAAATACAAAGCAGAGCCTCCTAGGTTTGTTAGGGAGAGAAAGGCTGGTATATGTTCAGAGCGGGAAAAAGGGAGTGTGGAAAAAGGAAAATATTTTTAAGCAAATATCTGCAATTCTGTTGTGTAAATATAGACTAAGTTTATTTCCAAGTA
Organism: Dermochelys coriacea; assembly: GCF_009764565.3. Classification (NCBI taxonomy): domain Eukaryota; kingdom Metazoa; phylum Chordata; order Testudines; family Dermochelyidae; genus Dermochelys; species Dermochelys coriacea. Next base: position 22,701,021 of record NC_050085.1, on the reverse strand, counting down.
CCTACTGTCATGTGCAATCTTGAATTTTCATGAACATGTCTGTCTAGAGCAATGGTTTTCAACCTTTTTCATTTGCGGACCCCTACAAAATTTCAACTGGAGGTGGGGACCCCTCTGGAAATTTGAGACGTAGTCTGCAGATCCACAAACGTCCACAGACCACAGGTTGAAAACCACTGTTCTATGGTAATGACAACCTTTCGCAGACCCCTTAGACATAGTTGTAAACCACTGGTCAAGAGAGCAGAAAATAGGGAGACAGGAATTATTGTAACTACATAAAATACAAGAGTCCAGATATAATTTTTATAACATATTTAAAGAAATAGGTTGCCTACATTTGTTGGTAATTAATTATGCATTATTGATTGATTGTTAATATTAGTTATTAATTATATATTTCTTAATATCAGATGTCATTCTTCCTAATGTACACTTAATAAAAAGAAAAGATGGGAGACTATCCCCTCTGGAGTGGGTCATTAATCAAACGCAGGCCAGCAGAAAGCCCTGTTTTCTTTTTTTCCATCCTACGGTCTTGCACACTGAATACATTTATCAACCAGAGATACAAAAGGAAAGTGGTGAATAAAGTAATTTAATTGTATCCCTTTAAGTGGAGAGGCACTGGAAACTGACCCTAACGATATGCAAATATTGAAAGCATGTGTTATGTGAACCAAAAATTATCTATAATTACTACAGCTGTGCTGCCCAGAGCAATGCCAGTAATACAGGGCTGCTAATTTTTCATCTGAATAAAATGTTTTTCAGGCACTCACAATGTGGTAGCTTGCCCTTATATTGGGCTTAAATCTAGCACACAGGTGTTCTCAGCCCACAAAGTCAGTCTTTTTTATAAATAATTATAATCGCTGGATGGAACATGCTAGCAGTGTGTGTCTAACACCACGTCCTCTTATCAGGTTACTAGGGAAAATATATGTGTAAATGGGTTCTGCTGGCTCATACAGACTGTTTACTCATTACTTGAGCTGACTGAAAAAATCTTAATTTTTTGTCCCAGAAAATTTCAAATGAAACAAAAAAAAATCTTCATTTCCGATGAAATTACAGTATCAATGCCTATCTTATTGCCTGTTACGGAAATGCCATAACAGACAGTGATATAAAAATATGGGATGAAATCCTGGCTCCACTGACATTAATGGGAGTTTTCCCATTGGGTTCAACGGAGCACGGATTTTATCCCGGTAGGAAGTAAAGATGAATATATAAGAAAAGGAAGGAATCCAAGATGGCTGCAATGTAATGTCTAACAAAGCTGACAATCATTCAGTTCCATTAACAGCACAGTTAGAAAACAAATAGATTGCTAAATTTTTCTTGGACATTTTATACCTAGGCACAACAGACTAAAAGGCAGGAGCAGTAATAGTTCTGAGATTCTTTAGTATGTTTCAGTCAGACCTTTCCCCTTATCTTAAATGAATGAGAAAATGCATCAGAGATAGTTTCAGAAGGAAACCACTGCTGTGTAACACAAGTTTCACATTATATATTCTGAAAAAACCTTGTGTCCATGAAATGACAATTCATCCTTACAACAGCTCCTGACTTGTCATAGACTAATAATTTCTTAATAATCTAATACAAATATAAACAAAAATTAATCTGTCATCTCTTAGCAAAGAGGATTAACCATATCAAATGGTGTTCTGCAGGAGGGAAATGCAACGATGAACTAAAAACTGATGAAGAGAACAATCCCATGTGTTTGGATGGAGATTTTCACACTCAGCAAAAATCTTTTAGAAGATTTTGTTTTATTTATGATATATAAATGTTATAAAGGAATAGTACAGGAACAATAACAATGCAGAAACTTCATAAATGGCACTTCTATTTATTATTACTGAGCAACACCACAGATGTGCACAATGCTTTACATAAAGATTGGAGCCCTAGATTCAAAAACATCCAACTCCTGCAATCAGATCTACTACTATGTACCCTTGCCCAAGAGCAGAGCCCCACTGGATGGCCTTGCTATCCAGTCCCACTAAGTTAGCTGCCATTCAAAGGGGATGCTGTAGTATCAGAGCTTAGGGTGAGCATTTTGTGAGCCATGGTCTGTGGTGGTCTCAGCAGAAGGTTCTGGAACTCCTTAATGAAAGAGATCAGGACGAGTCCCATTCTGATCGGGGAAGAACCACCCTTTCACATAGCAATCTATCAGTACCCAGGACAGAAGAACAGCCCACAATATTTTTTCATAAACTATAAAAAGAAAAAGGGAAAAAGCCCTGAATAGAGTGGAGAGTGGTGTTCTTTGTCAAGAAAGAGCATGTGATCATTAATTCTGATCCCATTTGGAGGGGCTTGGATATCAGCTCTGTATGACACAATTTGCTTAACACTGAAATAGAACAGAGTAATTTAAGGATGAAGTTTAAGTTATAACTATGGATTTCTTTTCTTTTATGACTCTGTGGCATTTAAAAGCTGCCTGCAAGTCTCCTCAGGTTTCTTGTTTGTGGCCTGGGGGAAGGAGGACAGGAAGAATAATTATGAAGCAGAAAACACTCTGTCATGGCATGTATGAGATTTGAGATGTCTGTCTTCCTCTCTCTCTCTGTCATGGCTATCAGATAAATAAATATTTTGGCACATGGGATAATTTTGTCCAAACTATGTTACTTCCCAAATTGGTGATAAAGACACTGGTGGCCCTTTTCTTATATATGCTTTAAAAGGTGAAATTTGACACAATCCACAAGGATGTCACTCTGTTTCTTAGAGACAAGGTGGGTGGGGTAATATCTTTTATTGGACCAACTACTGGACAAGCTTATACAGGGCTCTTCTTCAGGGCTAGGGAAAGGTACTCAGAGTGTCCCAGCTAAATACAGAAGGTGGAACAGATTGTTTAGCATAAATAGTTAACGTATTTCTCTCTCACTGACAGAAGTTGGCCCAAAAAAAAATATATTACCTCACCCACCTTGTCTCGCTAATATCCTGGGACCAACACTGCATTTCATGTAATACAGCTTCAGTTCAAGGATCTCTGGACTGTTTTGGATAATTTTTTTCTGCCAGACACCTGCCTTTATTCTACATGATAAAAATATTTAAAAATGGAATAACATGTTGAAAAATATTAATTCATATGCAACTAATTGGCTTTTAAATCTCAGTATCCCAGAGGCCAAGGCAGAAAACTGGATGTTTCACCAACGTTTACTCCTGAGCAATTTTTCAGATCCTTATTCAAAAGCTGATTAAATAAGTGATTAATAAAGGAAATGGTGAAAAAACTCATCTTCATTGCTATAGGAAAGTGTATACATTAATACAAAGCAGTCCAATAGATAGGATGGCACCTCATTTAGTAAATGCATCTATGCTGGTGAAAGGTTCCAGATTGACAGCCCTTAAGGCTGATGTCCTCAGTGTGTCCTCACCACAAATAATGCTCAGGTGGTTGCAGGACTAGCTTCCCGCACATGCTGCCCTTTTTCCTTTCAAATGGTACATTAATTAGAACATAAAAATTAAAATGATAAAGTCAGAACAAAGTGTTTTGACTTTACCGAAACTAAACATTTTGATCATGTCAAAAATAAGTATTTTATAATATTTTATTTAACCAAAAAAAACACAAGATTTAGAATTTTTATCCTGATTCAGGACAAAATCAAATTTCAAAATCTCAGAACATCCCACAGGATGGAAATGCCGATCTTCAACTACCTCTATTCATGGACTTTCATTTTTAAGGGGCTCTCACTATTATTATTCAATGTTTTTAATATAATGGTGCCCCTGGTAAATTCAACATGATTTGATAGCCAACAAGGGGCCACAAAATTGTTTGTTCCTCAAGGTTTGCCAGCTTGTTTTGTGACTTGATCCATCGATGACACAGCAACCGATTCTTTTATACATTAAAAAATACAAAGGGAGGATGTAGAGAACATTTTACTAGCTACTAACACCAATTTTAATGTAGGTTGGGGGTATAAACTACCTAAATTCAATCTTTCCCTTTAAACCTAAACTTTTATTGTAATACCCTCACACATTACACACACATACTGCAAAGGTCCCTTCTGCATTTTTTCCTAATAAAGTAATAATACTCTGCACTTTCGTAGCACCTTCCATCTGAGGATCTCAGCATGCTCAGCAAACATTAATTAATTTAGCTTTACAACACCCCTCTGAGATAACTGAAGTACATAAAAATCAAGTGGAATTCAGCAAAATAATGTTGTGAATGAGCTCTTCAACATTTCCCAAGATCTCTACTACAGAGAATTCTTCAAGTTAAATCTATATTTTTCAGGTTTGACACCACCACTTTGGTGTAACTTTCCTAGCAATTTATCACTTTTTCAAAGGGATGGGTCCACCTCCATTTGCTTTTTATAAGCCGCTTCCACTACTGAGTTTGCCACAATGCATGCATGAAATGCCATGAATAATGAAACAAACTGATGGCATAAACTGCAACAGAGACAATAGATCTAGGATCTAAATTAAACCAGGGATACTTTCAAAATGTGACCAAATCCAAGCTCAGCAACCAAGTTGGCCGGAATTAATTTATACAGGTCCATTTTCTGTTTTTAATATCTAGTCTCTTTTTTTGTTTTGTTTTTATTTAAACTCTGATGTTTGGATAATGAAAGCCAAAGAAACATGGCCTTATTGTGTTTATGAGACACAAACACACTAGGACAGTAAATACAGTATGAATTGTGGTAAAGGTATGCTGGTCAATAGACACTTCATAGCCATTCTACTGAACTCATAAATTAAAGCCTTGTTGGTCTAAATGACCAGGAAGTTCCCCTAATCATGTTACTGCAATATTAATAAGGCTGTTTAATGCAACCAGTTTCTTCTAAATTGTCACATAAAATGTTAGTAAATGTCAGACATCATTTAATTGAAAACTACATTTTACTGCCTATGGAACTCGAGTGGCTGAGAGCATGCTGTAAATATTGCAAAGCTAACAATGACTCTGGTTTTCTGGGACAAAAGAGTAAGGTCACCCCAAACCCTTCTTCTAGAAAGGCTGGTCTCTAAAACTGATTATTTTCTATTCCACCCTGCAATTATTTCAATAATCTGTGAAAGGTATTTAGAGCAGATCAATTCTTTACTATACAAATATAAAAATTAGGTCTCAGGTTTTTTAAAGGGACATGTTACGGTGAACAGCCATCAACGACTCCTGCAATAACCTCCTCCCTCCTGATCCAGAAAACGCTATGAACAGCTCTTCCAAAATGAGGCAGAGAATGTTGCAGTTAGCTCCAACTCATGCAGAACAAGAGAGAGGCCACTTCAACAAGATCAAACTAATGGCTGAAGCATAAATGAAATCCCAGTTCATCCAATGTATGATCTTCCAAACTCAGTATACAGGTATATCTGGCAGTCGTCCCACACTGCCTCCCGGCCTGCTTCATTCCTGTAAGCCAGAAGGATTCTGACAATTACAACAATCCAAGTCTTGGAAAATGAGCCAGCAGATAGACGTAGGGGCTGGTGATACGTGAACCAAACCAAAGCTATTAGGACAAATGTTAGGCTTACCAACCTTGACAATGCTCCTTAAAAATACTGTCAGGGTGAAGGCTGTGTGCCAAAGTTTACTCTCTTTGCAAAGCAATAAGACCTATTCTATAGGATACTAGGAGGAATGTGAATATCTCTTGATTCTGAGTCTGATTTGATTTCTCTGATGAGATGCTTTGCTTGCAATGGTATCCATGAACAATACATAAAGACAGAACTGGGCTTTGCCAGAAAGTTTTTCCACTATGGTTTTTAACCCAACCCATAAGCAGGAAAATCCTCTTATCTGACCATAGAACTTAACTATGGCAATGGTAAAGCAGGAAATTGCTTCTGGTAGATGAATAAGGTATAAGAAGGTGACTCAGTTAACACACGCTACATAGGGAAAGCCTGAAAGTGTGGTTTTCCAAGCATGATACTGAGAAACGACTCCTGCTAACCGTCTGGATGGCATTATTTCTTATTCCTACAAAGCTGTTGGCTGTTCTCTGTAGTTGGAGCTACCATATGTTTGGGGGATGGGGGAGGCTCTCTACTGTTTCTAAATCTTTGCATGATAATATAAGGAAATTAATTTCCATTCCCAAAGGCCATAACTACTGGTGCAGAAACTGACTAGAAACTGACAGCTGGAGACTTCAAGGGACATCCCAAAAAGAGACATGGGGTTTTAATAAAATCATTGTACTAAATCACGAACTTAGGATCCCACTTGAATGAAAGAGAGAAACTAAAAATAAGTGAAGAGGACAAATTCTTCGCATTAGTCCTGAGAAACAGGCTCCTCACAACAGTTGAAAACCAGTCTAAGACTATGTGCAAGGGTGAGCCAAGAAGCCTTTCCTTACCTGAGTAATCCTCACTGTCCTATTGAAGGCAATGGGATTACTCACATGAGTAAGATCTTGCAGAATAGACACCCAAGTTTGTATCTAAAGCAACACATTGGAACCCCTTTTTAGCAACAGCTGAGCCCAGGGAAATGTTGCCCCATGATGCTGACAGACTGATGTTACTGGTATCTATCCCAAACAATTTACAGAATAAACCTTATCTCATTCATTAGACTAGCTTCTCAATATTTTTGCTGTGTTAGTCAATTTTAGTTTCTAAAACCCCTCAAAAATCAAACACAAATGCAGGTTTGTGGCCCCAGTTTCACAGCGTCGGGTGTTTCTAAGGTTTGTAACCTACAGGACCCATTCGATCTTCAACTGCTGGATTTTCAGGTGGGGAAAATTGTCAAGGACACTTTCTATCACCTGTTCTTGGTAAGGAAATTGCATCTTTTCCTTCAGGTTCAGGGCCCCATTACAGTTAGGGCTTTTCCATCTCCAGGTCAGATTTCTGGGATCATGGGCAATAATGGATAGCTCTTAGCTATGTTAGAGAATATAATGTAAATCAGACTGCATAAGAGCAGGGTTTGTACAGGCAGAACATGAAATGAAAATGATATTTATAAACCTCAATCAATCATTTTGGCATCAGCCCTAAATTAAACAAAATACATGGGCTGTGTCTGAGCTTCAAAGAACTTCAGGTATGCTCTCTAACACTGTCATAACAAACATACTAAAAGCAGCATGCACTGTGTGTGTCCAAACCAAAGCAAATGTTTTCAAGAAGAAGTGGCATCTAAGCCAGGACCAATATGTTTAACTGTCAAGTTACAGGCAGGAGTGACACCAGCTCTGGAGATCTGTCACTGCTACTAAGCTTTCCAATCTGCTCTCAACAGAGCAGCAAGTCACATAGTGGCTGAGACTGGGGTACCAGGGAAAGTGCCAGTTGCCATAAAGTTTTCATTTGCTCTCCCGAAATAGTGACACATTTAAAACAGACGCATTACTGGTTGAGCATTCTCTAAATATTTAACTTTGACAAATAACAAGAGGATCTGTATGGTGTGGGCTGTTCAGCATTCTCTCTCTTCATCAACCTTCAAGCAGGTCCTTATTCTACTACCTGAAATATGCCACCAGATATAAGAGTACTGATCTGCTTCCAAATAGCTAATGAAACTTTTCCTCCTATGGGCCTTAGTAAAGAAGTTGCTTTTTTATTTGTTAAGTCTTAAAGTTAAATTGTTTGTTGTTTAGCTGTGGTTTTTATCCTTTTATTGTCGCCCTGTGTTGCTAGATTGGTAGCTGAAGGCCTGTCATGTGACGGCATGCATTCAATATAGCATGTGCCAGCTTTGATTATTCAACATTTCAAATCATATTTCTACTTTTGAACATCCAGACTGGTGCAAAACATGTGCCTGTTTTTTTTTCCTTGTGCCTTTGCACCTCCTTAGCACTGTTGTTGATGGCTCATAATAATGGAAGAAGAATCAAACACTACCATTTTCTTCCAGAAGAAGGGAAAGAATGAGGAAGTCAACAGAAAAAACCTTGCCACAACCTATTACTTTACTAAGGAACTTGAGCTCAGAAAAACTGCAGAGAATAACTATGCAATGGGGTAAACAGATGCTATTCCACTGACTTTAGCATAAGTGGATGCAACACCACTACAGGTTAATTTACTCACTTGCCTTCCCAGTAAGAAAGCTGCAATGGCTTGTGGCAATTAGTCACCAGACACCCAATTTCAGATAACAAGGTCATAAGTGGTACCTATAACACCTGAGCTACAGTGAAAACATACTTCTTCTTTGAAACCCCTACCATTAACCCACTGTTTACTCTACAAATTTTAATGCTCCACAGCTAAAAAAAATTGGCAGAGAATACAAAAAGTTTAAATTCCAACAGTTAACTCAAACCACATTCCACACATATTATTTTCTATTTCTGTTCATTTTTAAGTTTGGAAGGTGTTCCGATACCATGGTGAGATGGGTGCCTAACTCCCATTGGAGCCTTTGAAAATCCCCTTTTCCCAGACAGTATAGAACAGAATGCTGCATGGTGATTGTGGATCCGGGAGTGGGAGAAGGAAGAGAGTTCACAAGAGCATTTTAGTTTTAAGCAGTAGTATACAATATGGAAAAGATTGAGAAACACTACAAAATACCCTACTGCAGTTGATTAGACCAGAGAAATCTGTGAGGATGTCATGCTCATGAAGGGCTGGGATTTCCATCTAGCGCTTTGAGTACGTTAGGAAATATAGTGGGTATTGAGGACAAAATATAGTCTTTATTAAGGACAATCACAAACACACACTGGATCGTACATGCAATATCTGAACGGGATGGTGCAGTCCCATTATTTCCCTCATCTCTGATACTCAGTGGATTTGCTTAAAAGCATCATCTTTTTTATGTCTTGTCACTGAACTGGTTCATTTAACTGGAAATCACATTTGGTGCATTTCCCAGCCATATCTGACAATATCAGAGACCTGTGGAATTCATCCAGCAGCAAAGACCCATTATCTAGGACATCAACATTTGCTTTCTGGTTCTTCAAAAGGAGAAGGCATATGCAGAGTCAGTGACTGAAGTGAGGCAGTTACTGCAGAGAAAACCAGCTCCTCCATTCCTCCAATCTCCCTGTGACAGGGAGCTGGGCATGAAATGCTTAATCAGCTCCCTGCCATGGCAGCCCCCATCAAGGGGAATGGATTGGGGCTGGCTAAATGGCCCTGCCTGCTTGGCAACTAGGAACAGCAGCCAGCCTAATTAGCCAGGGGCTATAAAGGCTGGGAGGAGGGAAGCCAAAGAGGGGGAAGAGAAAGGCCAGAGTTTGGGAGGGACTGGTCCCTGAAGGCTCTGGTCTGTTGCTGGTGAAGTCTGGCTGTAAAACCTTGGACATAGATGGTAAGCTGATGGTGGGAAAGAACTATAAATAAAATACACGGATGATTGCATTGACCTGAGGTGTCCCTGACTGGTTTTGTGAGGGCAGCAGAGACAGAAGCAAGAGGGACCAAGCTGCGCCTTGCTACACTCCCAAAGAAAGGAGTGATCATAGGTTCTAAAGGCAGGAATTAAAACAGGTACAAAAAAAGGATGGCTCGATTTGGGAATGGCAAGAACTGCCAAGATCAAGTGCTCCCAAGTGCCTTCCATTCAGACCAGAGCCTTCTGATGTCGCGTTCCAAGAGAGACATTTTATCTTGTAGAATTCTGCTCTATTTAAGTGCTATCAAACATTCCAGATGATAGATTTCCCATAAACCATCCCATTAATTTCTTTTTCCAGTACTCAGTGGATTTTTCTAAGCTCTTGCACTGCAGCTCTCATGTGCAGAGTGATGAAGGATCCTTGGTGACTGTTGATTGTGATAGTTTGACTGACAACAAGATTTTAGAAATATCGCATCTTTCTTATTTCTTGTATTTAGAGACAAACCATCCAATGACAGAAGTTTTCTCCATTTAGAAACAGGCTTCCATAAGTCTTCATTTGCCTTGACATTTTTCCCCACTGTACCACTGGCTTCATCAGAAGATTAAAATCCAAAACTGGTACCGTAGCTCCAAGCCTGAGACTGAAGCTAAAATAAGGAAGTTCAGCTACGTCAACACCAGTCATTCAGTCGATTCCTTCCCTTCGCCAGCATGTTGTTGCACTGCCTCAGGAGAAGATGGGAGGAAAACTCTGATTCAGAGCCACAATCTGTCTTCCTGCTGGGGGTGGGGGCAGGGAGGGAGTGGAGGAGGGAAGAGAAATACCCTCCATTGGCTGTATACCTGGCACAACATGTGTCCTCAGTGTGACAACAAGTTGGGGGAAAGGGAGAAATTGGGGTGAGGCCTAGACTATACCCACTCCCACACACATGCCAGTGGTGGGAGGCACACAGCACTTCCCACAAAGGTACTTATTCATCTGTGCACCTGGCACAGTACAGACAACTATCTCAGAGGAGTAAGGAGGTGCCTTATGCCCTCTGATTTTCCTGTGCAGGCATACAGGACAGGCTGTTGTCTGGCCATAAGCAAATATTTAGAAAATTAATTCCTTTTATAAAAGAGGAATCCTAACTCTGAAGAATTCCATGTAGCCTGGGTTCAACTGTTGCCCTCTCTCTCTTATAAGGGATAGAAATCCAAAGTCTGATTGTTTATATTATTGCTCTTTTTTAAGAGAGGAAACAAAATTCTACACATTGAACAGTTTTACCCAGAACAGAAAAAAATACATCAAATAAAGGATCTTTTTTGGAGGGACAAAAATGCTTTCAAACAATTTGAATGGCACCATATGTGTTCAATGCTCAAGGAAGCTAATTTAGTGATTGCAGAAGTCACAATCAGGGGTAATTAAATACAGGGGCACACAATTCCATCTTACAATATCGCACAAATAAATGAACACACTTTATAGTAGATGCATCTTCAGGATTCTTTCGTAGCTGCATGCATTTCATTATACTATGCCAACAAACTTTTCATTTAATTTTCTCTGTAGAAAATGGCTTTTTAAAATCATAGCTCTTTTTCCATATGCACAATCCATAACCCATTCCAAAATAACTCTTAGACAAACTCACTTTTCCTTAGCATCCTTAATCGGGAAAGAGGGGGCACATGGCTCAGAATGGTGAGGTGGCCTTTCACAGGAATACCACTGGCCAATTGTATATACAAAACAAAAATCACTCCCCCATCCCAAAATAAGTCCTAGCCTTTTACCCTGAAGGGAAAAAAATCCTGGTTTATGTTCAGCCTCTTACAACAGAACCACAAATAAAAATAACCTAATAGAATAATTTAACACAAATTCACAGAACTTGAAGTCTCTGCTGAGGACATGGCACTATTTCATCTTGAATGGAGACTGAATTACTCCTCACCTTTAAAGACTTTGCTCTCTTTAGTTAATGCTGAGATTATTATACAGCAGCTGAAGGAAGTTTGAATTATGTGCGCCAGAAGCTAACCTGTTCTTTGGGTTCTACATATAATGAAATGAAGGTTCCGGTGATGATGCTCTTCTGACCCATTTAGGGACAGATATAAATCACGGAAAAAATGTAAATATACTGGCTATTTTTTGTCTTTATATTTAAGATGAAAGTGAATTTATTCCATATTGATAATATTTTAAAAGTTAGTCTGGAAGAACAGATTTAGCAATTTTATCCGAAGTTGCAATTAATGCACTGACTAATCCCATCAAAGAAACATTAATTGGTGTCTAGATGCTTTTTCATAGCAGCAGTAGGCCATAAAACTTAAGCCTTACCTCCTCCTGCCAGCATGTAGCCTCAGTGTTCATCAATAAAATTAATGCTATTCATTAAGTATGGATGTAATTACCTACAGCTCTAACAAAAAATGATTGACGTGAACATCAGTACAAATTTAGCATTTATGCCATGTTACAAGACTGTTTATGTGCTGCAAAATAAAGCATTTTTGTAAAATCTGTTTTTAGAATTTATACTGAAATGTCCAATGCAAAGCACAGTGAAAAACTGAGCAATTCTCCAACTACTGCGGATGTTTTCAGGCAGGATTAATTTCTGAAACCAGTTACTTTTGGTCACTGCAATTTTTTAAAAAAGGTTCCACTGCTGAAAAGTTACAGGTAATTTGGCATTCATATGGTCTGTCTTTTAAGTACACGATTATAGCCCCGATTCATAAAAGCACTTATATTCATGCTTAAATCTACGAAAGCACTGAAGTCCTGCTGACTTCAATGGGGCATAAGCATGTGCTTAAATGCTGTTCCAAACAGAGATGGTTTCCTGAATCGGGCCCTATATGACCATTGTATTTTAGCAGCAAGTTGTGCAGTGGTTCTTACATATTACAGTGTTGACCTAATATATGTAGACTTCCCCAAGGCATTTGACTTGGTACCTTCATCGGATGCATTTCGTGGAAAAAACAGAGGGGAGATTTATATACACACACAGAGACCATGAAACAATGGGTTTTATCATACACACTGTAAGGAGAGTGATCACTTAAGATGAGCCATCACCAGCAGCAGGGGGCGGAGGGAGGAAAACCTTTCATGGTGACAAGCAAGGTAGGCTATTTCCAGAAGTTAACAAGAACATCTGAGGAACAGTGGGGAGTGGGGTGGGGTGGGGGAGAGAAATAACATGGGGAAATAGTTTTACTTTGTGTAATGACTCATCCGTTCCCAGTCTCTATTCAAGCCTAAGTTAATTGTATGCAGTTTGCAAATTAATTCCAATTCCGCAGTCTCTCATTGGAGTCTGTTTTTGAAATTTTTTTGTTGAAGGATAGCCACTCTTAGGTCTGTAATCGAGTGACCAGAAAGACTGAAGTGTTCTCCAATTGGTTTTTGAATGTTATAATTCTTGACGTCTGATTTGTGTCCATTTATTCTTTTACGTAGAGACTGTCCAGTTTGACCAATGTACATGGCAGAGGGGCATTGCTGGCACATGATGGCATATATCATATTGGTAGATGCGCAGGTGAACGAGCCTCTGTTAGTGTGGCTGATGTGATTAGGCCCTATGATGGTGTCCCCTGAATAGATATGTGGACAGAGTTGGCAACGGGCTTTGTTGCAAGGATAGGTTCCTGGGTTAGTGGTTCTGTTGTGTGGTGTGTGGTTGCTGGTGAGTATTTGCTTCAGATTGGGGGGCTGTCTGTAAGCAAGGACTGGCCTGTCTCCCAAGATCTGTGAGAGTGATGGGTTGTCCTTCAGGATAGGTTGTAGATCCTTGATGATGCGTTGGAGAGGTTTTAGTTGGGGGCTGAAGGTGATGGCTAGTGGCGTTCTGTTATTTTCTTTATTGGGCCTGTCCTGTAGTAGGTGACTTCTGGGTACTCTTCTGGCTCTGTCAATCTGTTTCTTCACTTCAGCAGGTGGGTATTCTAGTTGTAGGAATGCATGATAGAGATCTTGTAGGTGTTTGTCTCTGTCTGAGGTGTTGGAGCAAATGCGGTTGTATCGTAGAGCTTGGCTATAGGCAATGGATCATGTGGTGCGGTCTGGATTAAAGCTGGAGGCATGTAGGTAGGAATAGCGGTCAGTAGATTTCTGGTATAGGGTGGTGTTTATGTGACCATCGCTTATTAGCACTTTAGTGTCCAGGAAGTGGATCTCTTGTGTGGACTAGTACAGGCGGAGGTTGATGGCGGGATGGAAATTGTTGAAATCATGGTGGAATTCCTCAAGGGCTTCTTTTCCATGGGTCCAGATGATGAAGATGTCATCAATGTAGCGAGGTAGAGTAGGGGCGTTAGGAGACGAGAGCTGAGGAAGCGTTGTTCTAAGTCAGCCATAAAAATGTTGGCATACTGTGGGGCCATGCGGGTACCCACAGCAGTGCCGCTGATTTGAATGTATACATTGTCCCCAAATGTGAAATAGTTATGGGTGAGGACAAAGTCACAAAGTTCTGCCACCAGGTTAGCCGTGACAGTATCGGGGATACTGTTCCTGACGGCTTGTAGCCCATCTTTGTGTGGAGTGTTGGTGTAGAGGGCTTCTACATCCATAGTGGCTAGGATGGTGTTTTTAGGAAGATCACCAATGGACTGTAGTTTCCTCAGGAAATCGGTGGTGTCTCGAAGATAGCTGGGAGTGCTGGTAGCGTAGGGCCTGAGGAGGGAGTCTACATAGCCAGACAATCCTGCTGTCGGGGTGCCAATGCCTGAGATGATGGGGCGTCCAGGATTTCCAGGTTTATGGATCTTGGGTAGCAGATAGAATACCCCAGGTCGGGGTTCTAGGGATGTGTCTGTGCGGATTTGTTCTTGTGCTTTTTCATCAGATGTTCTTGTTAACTGCTGGAAATAGTCTACCTTGCTTGTCACCATGAAAGGTTTCCCTCCCTCCCTCCCTCCCCCCCCCGCTGCTGGTGATGGCTCATCTTAAGTGATCACTCTCCTTACAGTGTGTATGATAAAACCCATTGTTTCATGTTCTCTGTGTGTGTATATCAATCTCCCCTCTGTATTTTCCACCAAATGCATCCGATGAAGTGAGCTGTAGCTCACGAAAGCTTATGCTCAGATAAATTTGTTAGTCTCTAAGGTGCCACAAGTACTCCTTTTCTTTTTGAAAAGCATGATTGATAAAGTTCGCAGATAGCACAAAAATTGAGGGAGTGGTAAATAATGAAGAGGACAGGTCACTCATTCAGAGTAATCTGGATCACTTGGTAAACTGGGTGCAAGCAAACTATGTTTTTAAATACAGCGAAATGTAAACCTATACATCTAGGAACAAAGAATATAGGCCAGACTCACAGAATGGGGCTTTCTGTCCTGGGAACCAATCATTTTGAAAAAGATTTGGGGGTTGTAATGGATAATCTGCTGAACAAGAACTCCCAGTGTGATTCTGTTGGCCAGAAGAGCTAATGCAATTCTGGGATATTTAACTAGGGGTATCTCAAGTAGGAGCAGAGAGGTTATTTTACCTCTGTATTTGACACTGGTGTGACTACTGCTGGAATACTGTGTCCTGTTCTAGTGCCCACAATTCAAGAAGGATGACCAAAAAAAAAAAGTCACCATTGCTAAACAGCACAGAAAAAGGAGGTGGTTAGAGGCAAAATGGCATCCTTTAAAACTTGGGAGCCAAATCCTACTGAGGAAAACAGAAACGTATAAACTCTGGTAAGTCATTAAGAAAGGGATATAAAATATCATATTGCCTCTATATAAATCCACAGTATGCCCACATCTTGAATACTCCATGCAGATGTGGTCCCCCCATCTCAAAAAAGATATATTGGAATTGGAAAAGGTCCGGAAAGGGCAACAAAAATTATTAGGGGTCTGGAATGGCTGCCTTATGAGGAGAGGCTAATAAGACTGGGCCTTTTCAGCTTGGAAAAGAGACGACTAAGGGGGGGTATGATCGAGGTCTATAAAATCATGACACGTGTGGAGAAAGTAGATAAGGAAGTGTTTACTCTCTCATAACACAAGAACTAGGGTCACCCAATGAAATTAATAGGCAGCAGGTTTAAAACAAACAAAAGGAAGTATTTCTTCACACAATGCACAGTCAACCTGTGAAACTCCTTGTCAGAGGATGTTGTGAAGGCCAAGACTATTTCTTCACACAACACACAGTCTAGCTGTGGAACCCATTCCTAGCAGATTTTGTGAAGGCCAAAAGTACAACTGGGTTCAAAAGAGAATTAGATAAGTTCATGCAGGATAGGTCCTTCAATGGCTATTAGCCAAGTTGGTCAGGGACCCAACCCCATGCTCTGGGTGTCCCTAACCCTCCGAGTGCTAGGAGTTGGGACTAGATGACAGGGGATGGATCACTCGATAACTGCTTTGTTCTGTTCACTCCCTCTGAAGCATCTGGCACTGGTCCCTGTTGGGCTTGACGGATCATTGGTCTGATCCAGTATGGTCATTCTTCTGTTATCAGGTCATTGATAAATTGGAGAGGGTCCAGAGAAAAGCCACAAGAATGACTAAAGGATTTGAAAATATACATATAGTGATAGATTCAAGGAGCTCAATCTATTTATCTTAACATAGAGAAGGATACAGGGTGACTTGATTAGAGTCTATAAGTACCTGCACGGAGAACAAATCTTTAATAATGTGCTCTTCTATCTAGCAGAGAAAGATATAACACCCTCCAATGGCTGGAAGTTGAAGCAAGACAAATTCAGACTGGAAATATTATGTAAATTTTTAACTGTTAGAGTAATTAACCACTGGAATAGCTTACCAAGAGTTGTGGTGGATCCTTGACAATTTTTAAATCAAGTTTGGATGTTTTTCTAAAAGTTTTTCTAAAAGCTCTGCTCTAGGAATTATTGAGGGGAAATTCTCTGCCCTGTGTTCTACAGGTCAGACTAGATGATCACAATGGTCCTTTCTGGCCTTAGAATCGATGATTCTGTAAAGGCAATATAAGGGGATAGTAAGGAATAATAATGCCTCGCAACCGCTGGATGTTGGAAAGCTTGAAAAGGTAGGTCTGTTCCATTTATTCCACTTTAACTGTACACTTTGTATTGGTTCCAAAGAGTCACACTGTCAGTACAACTCAGAAACAATCCAGGAGAAACAGCAGCACTAGCAATGGTGCACAAGCCTCTGAGGTACAGCCACGAGGCGAGCAATGAGGAGTCAAGACACAGCTTGTGCCTCACAGTTAAGGGTTATCCATTATTCTACACTTACAGTAAGCGAATGCAGACTTTGACTAAAAACAGAGGGGCGTCATTTGCTGTGGGAGAAGGGAGCAGTTGTCCCCCAAGACCTTGATTTGTCCTTGCCCCAGACTTTTTATGGGCTTATTTGCTCCATTAGGTCTTCCACTTTTTGCCGCCCACCCCCTCAAACATTTGGAACATTATATATTATATCCTGCATTATATTGACACAATCCCACCTAACCCCCCAGTGAGGAGCAACCCTTATTTACTGCTTTTGTTTCTTTACCTTAGTTGGAAATGAGTTAAAGTCCAAACACAAGGTGAGTGGGGAGCAAATTGCTATAGGGGAATGCAGCAGCTCAGACATTCCATCATCTGCCTAGCAATGCCTGGATCCCCGGGATAAATACATAGCCAGCAGCACTGCTTTCTGGATTAAATCCGCCCAGGGGTTGCATGCAGTATGAATGTATGTGTAGAGCTTTGCACACAGATCTCCACAAAAGCCTCCAAGACAGAAAGGAGGTGGAGCGGGATGGAGCAGCTACAGGTCAGGCTTTTCAATTTCATAATAACCCTGACTGATATCAATGGGGTTTATTTATATTTTAAGTCCCATTTTTATGATGCTCCTGAAAAGAATGTAAATTTCAACTTTATTTTTTGCTTTGCACATTTGCTCCTTGATTTAACTATTAGAATAGGGAACAATGCAGGGATGCTGGAATTTATAGCCTTTCCTTTTCAGCAAATATTTATTTTACTGTAAAGTTTTAAATAAAAAATCATGGTTGAGGGAAAGGAAAGGGACCAGTGCCAATGGTGCCACATTTTGATGCCAGTCAGTGAATTCACAAAAGAATCACACAATCTCTCTCCATATCATGGGCCTATTAACTCGACTCCTAACTATGCTCTTGTTAACACAGCAGGACAAAAACATTCTGATGGAACAGTTTTCTGTAGGAAAATTCTGTTTGTTGAAATCAAAATGTTTGTGGGAACACAAAAATTTCAATGGAAAGGGCCGTTACAGTGGCAAGGGTTTTCCCTCCTGTTGTCAGCCCAGGAATTAGCACCCATCCCTCGCTCATAGTCAGTCCAACATTTTCATCCCCCGACATCCTTCCCATTCTCAGCCCAGGGGTTTCTGTCCCCACTCAAGTCTCACTGCGTTAGGGTACAACACATGAAAGAGGACCAGTGCTGGAGAACATGGAGACCCAAGACAGGCGGCCCTGGCTCCACTATGTTCGCAAATCAGAATATGCCCTATTTCCCCATGTTATTTCTCCCCCCCACCCCACCGCCCACTGTTCCTCAGATGTTCTTGTTAACTGCTGGAATTAACCTACCTTGCTTGTCACCATGAAAGGTTTTCCTCCTTTCCACCCCCCCCCCCCCCGCTGCTGGTGATGGCTCATCTTAAGTGATCACTCTCCTTACAGTGTGTATGATAAAACCCATTGTTTCATGTTCTCTGTGTGTGTATATAAATCTCCCCACTGTATTTCCACCAAATGCATCTGATGAAGTGAGCTGTAGCTCACAAAAGCTTATGCTTAATAAATTTGTTAGTCTCTAAGGTGCCACAAGTACTCCTTTTCTTTTTGCGAATACAGACCAACACGGCTGCTACTCTGAAACCTGTCATTTTCCAGATAGCTCAACTTACTACCAGAACTTGTGTAGGAAAAACCAGGGAAGTTTCTCTACCCATCTGTGACTTGTGCATCTGCCTCCTCTTACCAGACATGTTTCTCTAGCAATCATGTTTACCATGGTACCCTATTTCATACATAAACGTATTTACAGAAAGAACACAATCCACCAGTGTAGAAATTTTGCATTACAGAGTTTAGAAAATTTTCTGCAAGGTTTCTAGGTTAGTAATTTTTAATCATTTTGGTTATGTGAATAAATTCCATGCGCTTTGCTTATATAACAAGGACACACTGATCTGGGAGCCTCAGCTCAGAGTCATTGTAGTTTTTTTTTTGTTTGGTTGTTTGTTTGTTTGTTTTTTTGCACAGAAATTTTTTTATTAACAGATCAGAGTAGGAAAGTCCACTGCTGGGCACCATTAGTTCATTCTCCTTATGAGCCTGTTAATCTGATCTTCCCTGTTGCCAGCATCTCCACCTTCCACAAAGTGGATAGTTTTCACTAAGCACTAGGACCCTGACTGAAAGCACACTGAAGTCAATCAACAGATTACCATTAACTTCAATGGACCACACCCTGAGCATACAGAGAGTTCCTCTGTCTAGGGTATTTCCTATATAGATACTAAATGTAATAGAAATTGTTTAAGGGTGGGACTTTCAGAAACAGCCTTAGGAGCACAAGTCCTCCTGACATTCAATCAGACTTGTGCTCCTCATTTACCTCATCCCTTTTGAAAATTCCTCCCTAAATCCCTAATTTTGGAATTCCACAACACAGGAAGTGGACAAAAAGCTCCACAATCCCTAGTGCAGGGGGCACACAAGCAGACACATGCTTCACACAAAGTACGTTTCATCATTTGAATTTTCTCCTCCCCCCCCCCCCCCGTTATTTTTCTCCCACTCAGCATGAAGTCCTGGCCCCCTGAAGTCAACAGCAAAACTCCCTCCGGAGGGCCAACATTCTACTTTGAGAGATTATGGCATTGTAAACTAATCTGTAAAACTGGACCATTCCAAAGCAAAATTCAGAAATCATGGATGGGTTTTCATAGTCTCTGCTATTTGAGTAATTCTGAACTTTAGTAAGTTGCTATTTTATTTTCTGCCAATTAAATTACACCAGGTGTTTACACCTTTAGAAAGGTAAATCTCCTTTCTTTCTAATGAAGTAATATGTCAGAACTAGTTTTTAGCACCCTGTCATTAGGCTCACTAAGTAGGAATATACTTCTGGAAACGTGTAGGATCCCAAGGCTATACATTTAGTGCAACTGTAGTGCAGGCTAACAATAGTATCAAGGACATTTTTTCTTTCCAATAACTGGATAATATCAGATTTGATAATTGTATCTTTACATCAGATTTGAAAATATTCTAGAAACAATTTTTATGGACTTCCCAGTATACCAAGCAATTGAAACCTCTTCTTAACGATTTAGGACTGAAGCTAGGATATTAAAATCGCCATTAAGTGGAATGCACATGAAATACTAAAAGTATTCTGATGAATAATTTCTTGTTATAATGACATGCTATAGACCTAAATCTTAGTACTAGACATGAAAAAAGACAGTTAAATCAACTTTGTCCATTTAAATATAATTTTAAGAGAACTAGAACCCATCTCTTTATTGCTCAACAACCTTTAGCAATTTCTTTTGCCCTCATTTATTTCTTGTTCCTATGGGGATGCTGTTTGATTTATTGAAAATTAGTTCTTACAGCCAGTGAATGCTTTAAATTGTTTTCATATAAATCACTCAAATATACGTCAGTGCACCTAGGAGAGTCCCTGTTTGATCTATATTTTCAAATTTAGCTACAGGGTTTCCAAACCTGCTCTTTGTGTTAACAGTCGTTTTGAGTTATTGATTGCTCTCTCCATGGAAACAAGTCATTATCTCAAGGACCTAGGGCTCCAATTAACTTTTAAAAACTTAGTTTAACAAGGCTTAACTCTGTATCTTATTATGGTGCATTGTTTGGATTCCAAGAAAACATGTTTTTTTTTCCCTACAAAACCAGGGGTGATGGATGGGGGTTTTTGGGGGGCGGGGGTAGAGGGAATACACAAAATATTTTCTTATTCTACTTAAATTTCACCATTGTTTAACCTTTTTCTAGAACACAAAACAAGATTTAAAATATTATCCTTCACACATATTTTTAGATCTTAAACTACAGTATTAGAGCCTTCATTTGTCCTCCTCCTATGTTGAAGACATATAGTACCTCAATTTTTATAATCAAACTTGAAAAACGTCTAATGCACTCTGCAAAATAAATGCTGTTAAGTATGGTTAATTTTGTTTGGGATTAGTCTTCAACAACAGCCTTTAGGTAATAATTACAGGGAGCTCTGAGATTGCCAAAGGAGAAAGCAAAACAGAAGGGGAGAACCTTCAAAGATGAAGCTGGACAATTAGACCCCAGTGCTCCTATAATCTTTCTACAAAGGGAAGTCTCTGCACTAGGTGGATTCATCAATTTGAATATAGTACAAATTTCTTTACACCATTGAGGTGTTGTGTGCAAATCCATAAATTCCATCAAGAGCGGTTAGTGAAACACTCTGAAACTTTAGGGTCTTTTAATGTATTATAGATACATGAAGTGCAGTAAGTGTTTTTTTCCTGCTGTCTTTCCTTTCAGATTCCTCTCTAGTGCAGAAAATCTTGGGGTGCTTTTAAAAGAAATCCACAAGGCATGTCTATAAAGCAGCAGGAAATAATCCTGCTATACTAATAAATGTATATAAAGGATCATATGTAGAAATCATTTTATGATTGAGATTGCTTTCGAAGACTGAAATGATGTACACATTGAAAGATGTTGCCCATACATTTGCCAAAAAAATGATAGGATATTAATTTAAGATTTAGGAAACTGTAAAAATCACAAATATTTAGGTGTGTGTCTTACATTCAATACTTGTCTAAATTTACCCATTACAACCATCAGCTCACACTGTAGTTAATATTCTGCCAAGAGAGGTTTGGAACAAAAGCAATAGCTACCAGAATTCTCTCATGGTCAGTATGGAGATGGGGTTATTTCTTGCCTAGACAAAAGTACTTTATTTGTATATTCAGTAAATATTGCAAAAACACCATCAATCGGTATTTGCTAAAATTTTAAAACAAACTGCTATGAATATGCTTTGTACAAACATTTTGGTAATTGAGATTTACCGATACAGAGGTTTGTAGGAAGTGAATCTCAAAACCACCCCACATAAATATTTGTATGAACTTAATTTTAAATATGCACATGTGAGACTTCATACCAGAAGTCCTTGCCTGCACATCCAATCAAGTGCCCTTTGGCTAACCTTACCAATTGCAGCTAACCAATTAAGCTTCATTAACAAATATCAGATATTCACAGACAGTGGCATTGGAACAATTTTTTTAGTGGGGGTACTGAAACGCATTGAACAAAACTGTAAACCTGATATATGATGGAAACCACTTCAAGTCGGGGTGCTGCTGCACCCCCAGCACCCGCAGTTCCAGCATCCCTGCTCATAGGATGATGCTGGATAGTTTCCTTCAGATTTAAATAACAGTTGTAAAATATTAAATACTTTAAAGTAAAGAATAAAGGCGAAAGACGTGCACTCTGCTTGTGGTGATTCCTTATGTAGAAAAAAAGAGGCTAAATTCATTGGATAAATTATTCATTGTGAATTGTTCTCTGAGGTTTAAAAATATTTTGTCAAATTGAGTTTTTGTAATTTATTGTCCAACTGAAAAACTTTAATTGTCAACCCTCGAAGGGGAAAGAAAATCAGATGTTCCAGATGATGATAAAATGCTAACGTTCCAACCAGTAAAAATCATCTTGTTTCCACTTTCAGGAAGTGTTCTTAGGAACCTGGAGGTCTAATTTTTCATCACATATTTTACAGTTCAGAGTAAGAGATGGGGGGCCTAATTCTCATTTATACCAAGGCCCTTCTATATCACACTGGCAATGTAAATAGTTCTTTAAGACAAGTCAAGTTAAATAAATTTAAGCCCACTTTAAGGCTCCTTTACACTGCCATAGTGGCATAAGGGATATTAATGTAAAGAAGAATCAAATCCAGGAGCTTCATATGGAATTATCCGATATATCTGCATAATGAGATGTAAATGAACTTGACACAAAACATCAGTCATTGTCCCCAACACTGGGCTCCCAACTTGGACTGTGATATCTCCGTACACCTCTTCATTTTATTGCTTTAGAATTCAGTGGCCTCTTTTCCTCATCTGTGTAACATCAAAGATTTTAAAAACAAGCTACAGGCAAACTGACAACATGATGCTTGTGATGGCCATAAATTCCAAAAACTGCTCCACACACATTCCAAGGAGAAGGATGCAGCAATCCTTGATACAGGGGTGAAGAACTGAAGCTGTCTGTCCTTTCACAGAGTCCAGAGACTTGTTGGGAAAATCCAGCTGTAAACAAACTACGCTGAAGGATTCCATGCTGAATAAAACTTTCCAGTGTGTGACAGCATATACACACCCCACACGGAGAAACAAAGGTTAAGGAGTAGCTCTGGGCCACGCAGGTGGCCCCACCCTCCCGCACCCGCAAAGCCTGCACAATCCGGAGGCATAGTTACAAAGGACACAAGCAGAGCAGCTCAGAGCAGACTTGTGCTCTGAGCCCTTGGAACAAGTACCACGGGAGCTCCTGCTGATGGAGGCCTGGCAATACTGATCTGACCAAGCTGGCAAAGGAGGGTCTGGTGGTGGCTGTTGAAGGTCAAACTTTATTTCATATTCAGTTCTTTCCTGAGGGGGGCAGGGAGGGTACTGATAGGAAGTAATTCAGGGAGGCAGGTGAGAAGGTGCAGGATGTAGCTGCCCACCACTGGACCCTGGATTAATCCCCAGTGAAGAGGGTGGGGCTGGGCTCCCCTACCAACTCCTGAAGAGCTAATCTCTTGGTGGGGGAGGACCTGAGCAAACAGGGTCTAGACCCCAAACCTCCAACCTAAGGAAGAAGCCCTTCCAGGCATCTGAAGAATGCTCCATTATTGGACTTGTTGTGCATACCCCAAAAGAGGTGGACGGGAGCGTGTGACCTGGGCCGAGGACTGCATCACAAAAAAGGGACGTGTTCCTTGAAACTTATCACCAAATTTAAACAAATTTTGTGCTAGTCACAATTTTGTTAGATTTATTAATTTAAGTACCAAGAGCTTAAACAAATTATGTACCTGGAATTTCTGTGTATGGATTTTTCCACTGAAGGTATAAAGGGATCTCAGCCCATTGAGAAAACAATCTCAAGAGAAAATTTTCATTCTCTACCAAAAAAAATACAGATTTTTTCTGTTGCACAATTATTAACAGAGCAGTAGGTTTGGAACAATCTGAGGGTAGTATTTATACAGGAGATATGGTAACAAATGGCAACCTGAAATTCAAACATTAGTTCAACAAGACTTTTGGAATAATCCACTACTGTGACAAACCCACCCTCACATTTATAACTAAAAACCTTATGTACTAAGATATATTTTACTAGACCATCATTTTGTCATTTATCAAACAAAAAGAAAGGAAGAAAAGCACTTTAAAATTTGCCTGGAATTTGTTCTGTAAACAGAAAAGGAGTACTTGTGGCACCTTAGAGACTAACAAATTTATTAGAGCATAAGCTTTCGTGAGCT
Organism: Dermochelys coriacea; assembly: GCF_009764565.3. NCBI lineage: Eukaryota > Metazoa > Chordata > Testudines > Dermochelyidae > Dermochelys > Dermochelys coriacea. The sequence goes on along the minus strand of NC_050085.1, from coordinate 22,677,087 downwards.
ACAGCTCACTTCATCGGATGCATTTGGTGGAAAAAAAAAAGTTCTGTAAACAGTTTCCAATGATCAAAATTTCATTAAATTTATACTAATTTAAGATAAAAAATAAATTAGGCCTACAGTTTTCATACAGTTTTCCACCAAATGCATCCGATGAAGTGAGCTGTAGCTCATGAAAGCTTATGCTCTAATAAATTTGTTAGTCTCTAAGGTGCCACAAGTACTCATTTTCTTTTTGTGAATACAGACTAACACAGCTGCTACTCTGAATACAGAAATCAAGTTACTGTAGCAGCTGTTCACTTGACAGTGGGTGTGAGTATCTCCAGGATATACTTCAGTTTTCAGTTTGGAGAAACAGAACAGCCATACTGGGTCAGACCAAAGGTCCATCTAGCCCAGTATCCTGTCTTCCGACAGTGGCCAATGCCAGGTGCCCCAGAAGAAATGAATAGAACAGGTAATCATCAAGTGATCCATCTCCTGTCTCCCATTCCCATCTTCTGGAAAACAAAGAGAAGCCAGGGACAACATCCCCCTGCCCATCCTGGCTAAAATAGTCCATCAATGGTTTGTGTGATGGAGCTGAGTCCCCAAGAGCAGCCAAATGCCCCTACTGTTAGCACAGGAGGACCATAGCTTGGTGGACAGAATCCAGACTCTTGGATTCTATTCCCAGCTCTGACATTGTCTCATTGCCCAAAGTCACATAGTAATTTAACAGCTTAATGCCTTATCTTTTCCACCCAAGGCCAGCCTTGGGACTCAGACAACAACAGAGGACTTGACTGTTCAGCAGCTGAAGAGCTGCATTAAACTGCAGAACAATCACTGAGATCTGCAGGGGAAAAATAAATTTATAATTTAACAGTCAGACACAGGTCACACGACACTAGGGGAGGGCTTGTGGGAACTACAGCCATCCCAAAATTTGCCTTAGCTCCCCCTCCCCCATAGCCATCCTTCTCAGGGCAAAGGTAAAACTTTATGCAGAAGTAAGGGTGGCTCTCTGGCCGCCCAGCTCCGAAGGCAGCGCTTTGTGTGTCCAAAGGGAGACAGGGAAAGTGCACATGCTGCCTACCTAACCATGTTTGTGCACGTACATGGACACGCACATTATGGACCAGATTGCGTCTTCTTTCACCCATGTGCCTACAGTACAGGAGTCAGCCACAGTTACAGTCCTTGCCTCCTCCTGAACGCATGCAGCATTCCCGTACAGTGCCCGCCAAGGAGTGGGGCAGAGGCTGAGAACACGTGCTGCAGTGGGTGTCCTCCCCAGGAAATGTCCTGCACACCACACCAACACAGGACAGGAATGAACTGCCACAGACTGGACAAACCGATAACAGCCAGATGCATTTCACGACAATTGGTTTTAATGTATATCTTTCTCACTATGGCCATATGAGCAATCCTCTCTCTCTCTCCATATGAAACCTTACACACAGACACTGTACCAGCTTCCATAGCTCATTCCAAGCTCCTGAAAATTAGTTTTAAAAAGAAATGCAAATGTAGATGGACCTTGGACTACCACAGAGCAGTGCAGAGGAGAGCTTAGTAATAAGCATTCAGGGACTAAACAAAACCGAGGACAAGTTCTACATTCAACATGCCATGCACAAAATATCTCAACAGAAGCAGCAGTCAGAAGATGAATGAACACATTTGACCTGACGCTGCTGGAAAGAAAAAGAAAGTCAATGAGGTGACATCTCTTCAGCAGGTGACAATGCAACCGGCTGGTCATGCCAAGTTAGGGACTTGGGATGGGCACTCTGTTTAACCCTGTGTGATGTGATGGGTCTTCTCAGCTGAGCCCTGCTAAGACTCCAGTGTAACTATTGCTGGCTTCATTGTGAGGAAGGCTGGACAGGCTCCTTGCCTAGCCTGGAATAAGATGGCTTCTTTCATTCCAGTTGTTTACAGCCAGGATCTGCCTGACCTCAATTATTTACACCCCCCTCCCCCTGCCCGCAACCCCATGAAGGAAACTGTTTCCACACAAGCCACTAGCAATGGGGAAACCTATTTCAGTGCATGGCAATACATAGCACTTAAGCTCCAGTCTGGGAGTCCTGTCAAAATGCAAATGTAGAAAGCCAAAGTCATAGTCCCTTGATTAGCAAAGCCAAAAGCTGATGAAAATCAGCACAGCACTGATGAAAACACTGGGTGAGAACAGAGTGCTGCTAACCAACCTTCAACTGCGCTTTTTCCACAGTCCAAAAATATTTTATGCAATGTAGCAACCTAATTAAAAACGTTGATTTACACACAAACTCTTGTTTGATTGTTGATTAATACTAATTATATACATAAATCTGGGCTGACCCTGACACAAATCAGGCTCAGGGGCATGGGTGTTTTTAGCCTCCAGACGAGACAATATCAGCTGTTTATAGGCATAAAACTCAGTGTGAAGTTTCTCTGCAATTTTATTCAGACAGTGATATAAGGTTTCGATCACAACTTAAAAGATATGATAGATCACATGGCCCAATGGCAGTCCACACTGAGCAGTTGTCATGGCAAAGTCTCCATAGAGGTTTGGGCACAGCACACACAAGTGACTAAAAGGGAGCCTCACAGCGTATGGAAAGTTTCCCCCCCTTCAGGGATTTATTTTTTTAAACAGAGGAGTTAAGCTGTTTGTTTTATGGACTGCAGCCTGGATTCAGCATGTGCCTAGCCCTCCACACATGAGCAGTCCAGTCAGTCCATTGATTTCAATGGGGCTATTACTCATTGGCTTTAATTTAGGCACATGTTTAAGTACCTGGCTGAACCAAGGTCTGTATCAGAACTTCATAAAAAAGTTGAGTCCCTCCCCCTCCCATCTTCTAAATTAACCTCAAGACGATACCCATTTATTTATAAATTTATTTGAGCATTTTGTTAGTCTCTAAGGTGACAAGTACTCCTTTTCTTTTTGCGAATACAGACTAACACAGCTGCTACTCTGAAACCATTTATTTATGTCAATTTAGTGACATCAATTAATGATGACAATGCAATTAACTGGAATCCCAGACAGTGAAAATAACTACATAATTCCTTCTTTAGAGGAAATCTGTAATATATTCCTAATCAGACTTCATTAACACAAACTATTCCAGTAGAACACAGTAATCTAGTTATGGTCTGTGAAATATGAAGGCCCATAGTGTCATGCAGAATTAAGAGTAAACTACTCTTAGTAAATGAAAGGGGAACATATTTTATTTGTATTTTTCTTACAGTGATTGACATAATGAAATATTTATCTTGGGTGACCTACTGATACTAGCCTGACAGGTACATATGTACATCCTGAAAAACATGTTCTGTTATTTGTCATAACTAAAACTATGATACCTTGCATGCCAGCATCCCAAAATCTTACCTCTGCACATCATTTGGCATCTATAGCAAACCAAAAATAAGATGGTATCCATCAGTTCAATTTGTTATCCAAGTATTTTTTATTTCAAGGTGTAAAACACACAAGACACGTTCACAAGCAGCACCTAAAGCTGTCTGAGCATGGTATACTTCTGACTGATTGTACAGTATCTTTGACTTGTTCTAAAGTATTTTAAATTTAAAATGGCTCACTCTCTCTTTTGCCATTTTCACATTCTAAAGTCATAAGATAAAGTCTCTGCTGCAATTTATTCAGAATACCAGCATTCTTAACACTGATATATTCAGTATACTCCCTGCACAGAAAGATATAGAAACATAACTCAGGGAAGCTGACACACAAACTTCTGAATTCGGTGTCCATCAATAGACTGATACTTGCTGAGAATTTGGCTCAGGAAATAATATTTTCAAATATTCTGCATTCTTCATTTTTATTCTGATTATGGTTTTATACCATGCCTACCCTTTTTGGCAAATTGCCTGTATACTGAATATATGAACATCTTAATGGAATTGTGTTATCATGCAGATGTGACCAACTGTTCAAACAAGATACTGTATGTAGGCTGCTTACTTGAAGAGTTAAGCAGGTGACTTATACACAGAAAAAAATTAGAATATTATTCCAATATTTAATTTTTATGCACTCATGAGACTATTCCAAGTGTTTAATGTTATTTATCTTGTATCCCAATTACTGATTGTATACAATTACCATAATACAAAGTTGTCACAAATTAAAAGAATTTCTCACATGAATCAACAACTTCTCAGTCTTTCCCCTTCCTCTCCTCCCTCCCCCCTGCACAAAAAAAATAAATAAATAAATAAATAAATAAATTCAGGCCACAGGGAACAAAACAAAACATACAAAAACACAAACTCTGATCAAATAAGCAAGCAAATCTAAATGTAAACAGCAACTTGAGATATTTTGAACTATTACGTGTCCCTGATTTATGTTAGGATTAGTAGCTGCATTTCATGATAAAGCTGCTAACAACCTATAGATTTCATGTAAGAATGATTATCTATTACAGTATAAACAACTGTTTTCATCAAACCCGCATCTTTTCCCAGACCTTTACAACAGAAAGTATTTCTGACCTTACATAAATTATAGTAGGATGCATTTAGGATTAACAGTTTAGTTGAAATTACTGATTTTCACATGAATTTATCTTGAACTTTTAAGCAACAGCATACCTTGATTTAAGACCATGCCAATTAGTAAGAATCCTTTTTAAACTTTGTGTATCCCTCCCAATATCATGGGTGGTACCATCAATTTTTAAATTTAGTACAGTATGCAAAGGACATTAAGATATATGCTTTCAGTATTTGCTGTAGTATAAGCAAAGCATAAGTATACTGTGGGAGAATGGTATTTTAAATACCTGATGTTATTGCTTTATTCCTTTCCCCCCTTTTCTTTTGTCAGCAGTTGGTATCATATTACAGTTGGGTGATTACTGCCTTTCACTTACCACCACAAGCAATGCTACCGTAGAAAAAATTTAAGGTGTTTTTAAAATATATATATTTAATATATATTTATATATCTATATCATACTTGCTACCTCCTTGCAAAAAATAAAATCCCCTGATGCTGGATATTATCAGATCCGCTTGTACATGTGTAACATTTGCCTGTCATGCATCCTCCACTGCCATTTGTGTAATACGCTTTCAATTCAACCTTATTGTTTTTTTCATCTGAGAAACCTTCCATAAACACAGGGATTTTATTTTTCATACAAGTCTCTTGTAAGCAGTGACTATTTGAAGGAAGGATTTGTGTATTTTTATGTACACTGGATTTATGGAAATAATTAAGAAATTTGATTACAATTCCATTGTGGTTATTAACCTTTTCTCATGAATACTTCCTGAAACTGGAGTACATTCGTTTAGTGTATTTTTATTTTTAAAGCATAATTTTTCCTGTTTGATGACGACTATGGACTGTAGTTGCAGCCGTCCAGTTTTACTACATTTTCAGTCTAATAACTACCCTATAGTATAGTAGGAGTTAATCCCATAATTCTAATTAATCGGTCATCAGAAGACATATAGTTCAGAAAACTTCCTTTTCTATATCCTTCAAGAAAAGGCACTGTACAGTAAGATGCATTCCGAATTGTTCCCATGGTCTTCTGCATTTCTATGATGTATTATATAAATATCACTGTACGATATCTATTTTAATCTTGATTAATTCAAAGTGCCATGAGGACAATGATCTATTCCTTACTCAATACACTGGAACCTCTTATAACAAAGTCATTTCAAAATCATATAACTTTATTGGGCCAAATCCAGGTATCCGTGAAGACAAAGGAAAAACTCCCATTAATTTCTTCAGCACCTCAATTTGGCTTGGCACTATGAGCTGAGTTTTACTGTATTCAAAACTGTAAATTGCACATTGCTAGAAATGAACTGAGGCTTTTATCCAACTTAACTATAAAAACAGAGCTCACTGTCAATAGGATCAACCCAAGTAAATTCTCAAGAGTGCTAGAAGCCTTAGGAATGATTAACAAGGTAGCAGTAGACATGTTCCTTGCTCTGATGGGCAAGAATCCACTTCAGTGCTACTTTTAGCAATCTCTAAAGCCTAGAAGGGAAAATACTACAGTGCTGTATACACCTTACAAAGATGCAACACCGTTACCAGTTTACCTGCCCGTGTACTAACTTCAGGCCAGACTGTGACGAAATGCATATACAAGTCTGAGTTTCAAACACATGCAGAAGGAAAGATCTTTTGCAATCTAATACCTAAGCTTTATACTGTATCCATTAAATGAGAGATAGCTACCATCTGTGCTTAGTAGCCAGAAATAGTGTGACTTCGGAGTGTCTTACTACACAACTGCACCTAAAGTGACTGCTCAAGTAGGTGTCACTTCTTCTAACTCATCTCAGGATGTTACAGCAAGCACTTAGGTGATAGATGATGCCTGTCCTCCAGCTTCTTACATGCCAGGAGAAGTAGATCTAATTTTATCTCCCAAGAGAAACAACTACTTGTGTAAAAGGTCATTAAACACTCACTGTTGTTCCAAGGCATTGGTGGGTACAGAAGGTAGAGCTTGAAGATTAAAAAAAAAGCTACATTATTTTGACAGGATCGTGCCCACCCTCTGAGCCCTGGGATATGGGAAGAACAGGATATCTTATTGGATGTGTTTCTCAAAGAAAAGGAGAAGATAAAATACGACAAGATGGAAAAAAAATAATGTTGGCGATTAAGACATTGTAGAAAAGAATAGAAGAAGCCAAGCCAGGATTTCATCCCCTGAGCAACTGTCAAGGCAGAACTCCGAGACTTCATTTAAGGATCAACGAACTCAGAGTGCACTTGTACTCACATACACAGACACAAATCACAGGCAGCTGCTTTTTTAAAAATTTATTTATTTATTTATTTTAATGAGTTTATTGCTCCTGAAACATTGGGGAATAAAAGGCTAGGAGACTGAAGTTGCACAATACTGAGCTGCAAGTATCGCACACATGGGAAGAGAGGGAATGACCTCCCCAGGGGGTTAGCCAGGGAAACAATACAGAAGAATTCCTGGAACAACACAGAACAGCTGGCTTACTAGGAAGACAGACCAATGACAGAGAATCATATGGTGCTCTGCAGGCTACAATGGCTCTTCATCCAGTTAGGGATGGTCCTGGTGTCAACCTTCAAAGTTCGCAGTGGGCTGTGGCCTGGCTAGACAGAAATCACACAGTTGAAAACACTGGGCAAGTGAGTGGTATCTGACGGTTCAGCTATCAGCACATGGGATGCAGGTCATTCATGGTCACAGGTCCTTGGCTATGGAACTTTCTACCAACAGAGACTGAGATGGGCCCGAGCCTTGTCACTATCAGGGCATGACATAAGACTCATCTGTTTGCATGGACCATGCTTCAAAACTGATGCCTGGAAAATGGCCAGCAACATTTCTCTGGAGACAAACAAGAATAATCCTCCTTAAAATAAGTGGCATAACAAATAGAGGGGTGCAGAAGATGGTCTTCTTACAGGAGAAAAGCCACCACCGCACCTAGAAGCATCAGTGATGAGCATCTTGAGAATGCAGACAAAGCAGGTTGTGTTTTCCTGTGGTGGCAAATTCTGCAATCCAAGGAATAGTTCTGTAGAGAGACACTATCTCAGCCACAAACTTACAGAACATTGGTTATTAAATTCTCCCCATTTTTCTTTATGCAGTGCTAGGCAACTTGACCCATGGTTATAAAATCTAGGACCTATCAAAGGTTCCAGAATCTAAAGAATCTATAGTGTGGAATGCACACCTTGGTATAATTTTGGTTTTCTTTATATTTTCTGCTGCTACCACTTTTTGTGCAATTAAAGCCAAAACCAATAAAGAGCTGGGAAGGAAGAATCTCACCCTGATGCAGGACTCACTTATCTGACAAGGAGCACAGCTCTCTGTAACACTCAGATTCATGATTCAGGTTCTCACACACACACGGAATGACACCTACAAGTTTGGGCTGGACAGATATTAGTACTTTAATCCTAAAACTGGGACAATCCTGAGTCTTGTCTGGCAATGGAAAGAGACAAAGCTTCCTAAACCTTTTTCTGTTGAGACTTGTGTTAATAGATAAATCACCTGTCATGGCAATAAAAGCCTGCTCAGGTATGAATACTAGCATCTAGTAGTGCTCTAATCAAATTTCAGAGGATTCTCAAACAATTTTTTTTTGGTGGGGGAGTGAAATTTGCACCGTGAGATCAAAGTCAGCTTACCCCAACAGCAAGCCTGCTAGTGTCTAGCACCAAATGCTCTAAATGACAGGGAATGTCATGCTATGTGAACACAAGACACCTACCAGTCCTCCCAAAGCCCAAGAGCATTTGTCCCACCCTTACCCTAAATACCGAGGTGTAGAGCCTTGTGTGGATACGAAATTTGTCTCCACATCTGATCCACGGATATAAAGCAGATATCCAAAGATTTGCAGGACTCTACTGAAGTGGCTAAAGACATTAAGGACTTCAAACTGTGTCAGCTGCTGCTTTTTATCCTACTTCTGGATACAATTAACTTAGGCTTGAATAGAGACTAGGAGTGGATGGGTCATTACACAAAGTAAACTATTTCCCCATGTTTATTCCCCCCCCTCTACCCCCCACTCTTCCTCAGACGTTCTTGTCAACTGCTGGAAATGGCCCACCTTGATTATCACTACAAAAGGTCCCCCCCGCCGCTCTCCTGCTGGTAATAGCTACCTTAAGTGATCACTCTCGTTACAGTGTGTATGGTAACACCCATTGTTTCATGTTCTCTAGGTATATAAACCTCCCTACTGTATTTTCCACTGAATGCATCTGATGAAGTGAGCTGTAGCTCACAAAAGCTTATGCTCGAATAAATTTGTTAGTCTCTAAGGTGCCACAAGTACTCCTTTTCTTTTTGCGAATACAGACTAACACGGCTGCTACTCTGAAACCTATCTAGTACCATTAAACCCTAACTATGCATTTTAAATCTACTTTTCAATTTACTACACTTAGACACCAATTCTAATTATTTTAACAAGTTAGAAGTTGTATTTGTTTTACAAATCACTACATCCCGTGTTCACTTTCCTAGATCATTGGCATGTCAAACTCATTCAGTTGCAAGAAAACAAGATTAAATGTCAGCTTTCATGTGAACTATATGATTTGAAAACATAAAAATACAAGTATCTCATTATTTTGCCCTTTATATATGGTTACCTATGAAGCGATGTATGAAATTAAAAGTTTTAAATAATCAAAACTGAAAATTGACACATGGTTCTCAATTTAAACAAAAAATTACTCAGGTCTTAAATGAAGTCTGCTTGGGGGAAGCAGGGAAAGAGTGTTTCCCCACTTAAATACAGCGTTCTCATTAGAGATTGGGTCTTCTTCCCGAGTCGAGTCCTCACTTCTCTGAGATATGAACAAATCTAAAAAGTGTGGATGTTGCAAAAGGAAAAGTATTCTTAACTCTAAAGATGCAGGATGTGTACCTCAATTTTGTAAGCGTACTTAAATGTATCCGAGAGGAGACGTAATTTACTTGTTGGTAATTTAAATAGCATTGGGGCAGAACACAGTGCTTTATGTTTAACTAATTAACCATATTAACATTACAATTATAACAGCATACCTAGGTTATTTTATTGATTTTTCTATGACTGAGATAATGCAACCTGTTTGACATTGATAAAATAATGCTCATCGTGAAAAAGGATACAAGATTAACACCCTGAACTGGCAGTAGCTGATGTGATATTGCTGGAAAGTCCAATAAAAACAAGAGATGTTATGACAACAATTAATAGCTGCAAGAACAGAAGGAGCAGTAAAGTTAAATGGCTATAAGCTCTTCAGTGGGGAATGAACTCATGGTTACCAAATGTGTTGAATCGAGTTATAATAAATATGGGGACTCTCTCAGAACACCTAGCACTCTGATAATGACACCCCAACATGATGCCCAGCAATGCTGTAATGCTGGACCCATTTGGGGTGTGATATTGCTCTCACTGACACTTTCATGCTACACTAACAGGCATATTAGATTAGACATCAAAACTCCATTGACTTCCACGTGAGCAGGAGCACTTTGCTGATCCTTGAGAGTGTAAAGTATTTACAAACACATTCGCATTGTGATAGGAAGATATTTCAAACTGAAGACCTCCAGACAGAGTTGCCTTTGGGAACACAAATTGTAATTCAGACCAAGCAGCAAGATTTAATAACCTCATCTCTCATTTACCATGTTGTTTATCCAGACAACAGTTATTTTCTATTCTGAATATAAGATGCAGTATCCCAGATACCATTCTGTGATCACTGTGGATAAATGCTGACATTTTAACAGTCAGCACTGTCGCTCAAAATTTTTAATTTAAACTTCAGCTAAAGTTTCCTTCATAGTGAAAAAGCTTTTGACTGTGTGGAAATGTTAATAATGTGGATTCTGTGTTTTAAAATGGTTTGGTTATGAACCTTCCTTTAATAATAAACTGTTTCTCCTTATATAGTTATCCATTGGAATGGATGAGTTAAAAGTAGAACAGGCAAATTTAATTAAATAAGATATAGGAGACAGGTATGCTTACTATAGTCTCTTCTAGCTCTCCTCTTTAGATCCATACAGGAAAGCAGTATAGAATTCCTTAGTGTAAAGTTGATATTCTAGTGTTTGCAACCAATCCAGAGAAATTTATCCAAATGATGAAGAAATATTAGGTATAAAATCAAGCACACAAAGTCAAAGCTTCCATTAGTGAATGAGCACTGGGGTTTTCCCTTACAAGGGCACAGACCATGTTAAAGTTAGCCTTAGCATGTCTTTTCCACACCCTTTTGTGCTGCACACAGGAGTCAGCATTCCCTCTTCATGGAGATTTAGGGAGCCTAGAATCAGACCTCAGAACAAGTGTATAACTTCACCTCGCTTTTCCCTGGCCTACTGATGCCTGGAGGTAAGGTGTTTAGGATTCCAAAGATCCCTTGTGTTTGCACTGTAATTTAGGATTCACATGTCATTCCAAAGCTCTGAGGAGGCTTTCTGAGTGCTTCTCTTAAGAAGTCAGAGGCTGATGACTTTGGTCATCGGCTCAAGGGCCAGTTTTTTGTTCAGAATGTTTCTACTGAGGCAGCGCAAATGCCTTTTTATTAAACAGATTCAATCATTGTCACTTGTCTATTTCCCAATATTGAAAGTGCAACTCTGCTGCCTAATTCTGCAACACTGACTGATGGGAGCAGAACAGCAAGACCAGATATTGTCTTTGAGAGTTCTCTCTGTGCTTGAATTCACTAGGCCAATTTTTGACAGTGGAATACTAATGAGCAGAGTCAGCACAAAGAGTGACAAAATGATTCATGGCCCTCTGTTGGGTGGATAACCCTCCTTAGTAAAAAATTAATTCATGGCATGATACCTGATCCTGCAACTTTCAAGCAACAGCTCACCAGCAAAGAACTGGGAACCCACAAAATCTTATGATATACACCTGCCAGTTTCTGCCAGAAGAATTGTGCTCTGGTTCAAGGTTACACCAAGAATTTCCTTAACCTCTTCTATGTAAAAATAAATAAAATAATAATAATAATAATAATAATAATAAAAATTACAACTACCAAAATAATGAATCATTTAAAATGAAACAGGAAAGCACACACAGAGAGCATATCCACATGGGAAAACTTCCTCCCTGTAATTTACTCACTAACTTAAATACCTAAATATCATGGTGATTGATGCACTAAAAAGACAGATAGATAACATGCGTGCGTGTGTGTCCATCTTTTGATATACCTAATGACAAGAATTTATAGCTGCCACCCATTTCCTATTGAAACCATATGCTGGCCACATTTAGATGCACATTTGCACAAAACAGGGAAGGGAGATGTACACTAATCTATATTCACAATTTCAAAAGAATATGCTCTTCTCTCTGTATTTATGTGGTCCGAGCTCTTAATCCTGAGATGTGCTAAGCTTCTACTAAGAGGTACTAAGCGTCTCCAGTTCACTGACTTAAATGGGAATTGAAAGCTCCCATGCACCTCAGAGAACTGAGTTCATGGTTTCTATACTGAACCCGTACTACAGTTAACACTGGTGGAAGTATGTGTCACAGTCATCCATTCAGTGCAAAGTTCAATGACTTCATGCACATTCACTAAAATTTACAGAATTATTTTAAAGTGAAAAAAGTCCCCATGATTTGTATGTACTTTTTCTGCTTTGTCATTTAAATTTTAGCAGATGATGTTGACTCTGGAAGAAGAAACATTCACAGATCTAATGAGAATTTTTACAAATATTTCACTCTATTATAATTGCTTTTTGAAAGCCAGTTTGTTCCCTTCCCCCTGCCCTGTCTTTCTCCTGTTTCCACTTCTGTATAAAAACTAATTATGTTAACTAGTGCCATGTCCAGTACATATTTATTTTGTTAGTGACCTTTTTTGCTTTAGGCTGGTTTTCATGCCACTTCAGTGTCACATGCTGCATCATTTCTGGGCATTAATATTCTACTTCACACATCTCACATGCTACAGCTTTTGAAAGGGAAAATTAAAATGAACTAGGAGCATGGACTGATAAAGTCAATTAGTCAAAACTTCTAATGAATTCAGATTACACAGCTGAAGTTTCTAGTGATTGTGTATATTGACACTGTTGGAGAAGGGATTGGCCCAATGTCACCTTCTTTGTGTATTTTGACAATACACAAAGAAGATGAGCTCATACTATAGGTTTGGGGCAATAAATAGAAATACTCTTTTGGCTTTGATAGTGCTAAAAAATCCCTTATAACAAAAATATTTTTTAAAAAAATTAGTAAATCCTGTCAGGAAAGTTCTAACAATTTGGGGAGAATATGGGAAAAAATTGCCTTGATATTAACTCCCGGCAACGGAACTTCTTCATGACCATCTGACTTGAACAGTCGTATTGTCAGACCTGCCAGCCTGACTTTTCTTGTTAGTGGGAAATTTGCTATGTGAAAGAATGACAGGAGAAGGTGTACCAACAGCGCATTCTACGTGCACACCAATACTTGTTTTTCAGCTTCTATATTCTGGTTCTGTGATTACAACTACGACTGGATCAGAAAGCTACAGACTAAAGTCTTACACCAGGACAACAGCCCAGATCCTGCAGTGCAGGAAGAGCATGCTACTTTATTATAGGTGATATCCTTCAGAGCCATTGCAAATCCTCTGAATAGGGACTGCTAGTGTGGAGGTTAACATTCCCTAGGATACAACTTTAAATAAAATATAATCAAGGACCCTGATCTCTCTACAATAAAATCAGTTCCAATGTGCAAGGCTGTGTGTGAACTATAGCTGATGGTACTGGGAAAGACAAATTTGGTTTGCTTTGCATGATCATTGCCCTCCTGGTGCCCAGCTCCTTATTGAAATCTGCTCTGCAAAAGCAAATTCTGTTCTCTGTACAGTATATTATTGTCTGTTGCTTCCTAAATTAAAACCAAATGGCATCCACACCTTTTCCAAGCCCTTTCTCTCTGAATGATTTCCTGTGTTTAATTTATATTGTCTCTTCTAGAAGATTACCCACAATGTCACCTACTGGCTAGGCTAGTCTCACTAATACTGGTCCAGACAAGCAGTCCAGTGAGAGGTTTCTTCAAAAGCTTGGATTTTGCCTCTCATGGGGCTGTCAGGGGAAGGAAGGGAAAATTCATGACAATTGTCAGGTTTGTGCCAAGATACTAAGAGGCATCCTGTAGTATTTAAAATACGATTTTTAATATTTTCTCACAATAGATGACAGACGGTCACACTGTGCTTGATGTATTTATTCATTCTCACATTGCAACCAAGTTTTCTAAGTAGCAGGGACTTTGTCTTTTTCATGAATATAAAACATTTCCATTAAAGGTCCATGTTTTTACATTCCAAATACAGGAGAGACTGAAGTTCAAGACATTCATTATGTATCTATCACAACACCCACAAATGGCAGTAGTCTGACAAACTACTCTGATTCAGCATCTCTGCATTCATCCTAAATTGTTTCAAGTGTATATGAAATGACCTTTGGGTTCACGCAGTTCTTGCTACTGATGCAATATGCAGATTTTACAAACAAGATTTAAGCTCAGTGACTTTTCAAAACAGCTTAGAATCAAAAATTCATAATATGGAACAATGTGAACTAGTTCTTATCAAAATGTCAAAATCTATTTTGCCATTAATCTTTGCTTAGAACATCTTGGAAAACTTTTGGAAAAGCACCATCGTTTACAGCACAAAAGTAACATGGAAGCCAAAAACTGAATCAGACAAGTAAAACAAGAGTTAATAAACTGAAGTTACAGCTGATCCTTGTTGAAAGGATCTGTCTCTCTCATATGTCCCCATTTTAGAAAGCAAAAGAAAGGCAGGAATCCAATTATATAGTCTCAGACCTTCTGTCCTGAGATGTGAATGATGTGTGTACCTGTGCATTTCCCGACGATTTTTTGCAAAGATCACAGATATTTATAATCCATCAGCAGTGCCATTACTACAAAACACCACAAGGCCATTAATGCATCACCTGCATATTATCAGGGTAGCAGTAAAGCCCAACAGGAATGTGCAATTCTCAGACTCTCCATACTCTCTGCTAGAGCAGTCTATGCTAATATGACAGAGAAAAATTGTGGGAGTTCCAACATAGTGAGCCATATGAATTTGGCACCTAAGACGACAATAAGTTTCAGACAGACACCAGAGATATGGGATTCCACATATGTTCCCTGGAAATCCCACTCTTACAGAGTGGTGAGAGAGATCCACACAATTCATAAGGGGTGCTGCATGCTTACAATGTATTGCAGAGAAAATGGCTTAACAGAATTTCCCCAGGCTGGTGCTCTTCTGTGTTCTGTAGTCAGACCCAGTCCTAATGCACTGTACCAGGGCATGTGAAATTCTTTGATTGTCCTCATTTTGGTATGTTAAGATACAGTTTCAGTTCCATTAACCATCACCAAAGCTTGATGCTGCAAGAGGGCTGATGCAGAGCTCAAGCTAATAGGAATGAGTACAAGAACCTTTCTTAAAATGTCCAGACCAAGGCCTGGTCTACACTAGGGGAGTGGGATCGATTAAGATACACAACTTCAGCTATGAGAATAGCATAGCTGAAGTCGACATATCTTAGATTGACTTAGAATCACTTACTTTGCGTCCTCACGGTGCGGGATCGATGGCCACCGCTCCCCCGTTGACTCCGCCTCCGCCTCTCACCGTGGTGGAATTCTGGAGTCGACGGCAGAGCGATCGGGGATTGATTTATCGCATCTACACTAGACATGATAAATTGATCCCTGATAGATCAATCACTACCCACCGATCTGGATGAGCGATACCTCAAGAGAGGTATCAGGGAATTACAGTTGGAAAGAGAAGATGTACATACCCAACACTAAAGAAAAACTTGTCATTCCATGAAAAAATGGAGGCAGTTAAAACACCAGTCCAGCTCTGATGTCTAAGGTTAAACACTGATAGTTTCATTTTTTGTTTGATTTTAAGTTTGACCCTCCTCTACCCCGTCCGAGTAACAATCTCAGAGTTGGCCCTAAATCAGTAAACCCAATAGGAGGGTGCTCTGCCCTGGACACACCAGATACAGCTGCCTGGAATAGACTACTGTCCCAGGCTGCCCACACATTTCTGGAGAAGAGGCCGGAGGTACATGTAATTGCTCAACTGAATGAGCTCTACCCCAACCCTTTGGCTAATTTTGCCTCCCCGTCATTTACCTATGTAGTCTACTCAGGTGGGAGTTGCATATGAAATGGGAAACAGCACATTTCTGTAACCTGGCTGAAAATGCCATGTTACTGTTCACCTGTACAGGCTCACCGGGAGCAAGATCCAATTCAGGCCCTCCAACATTATCACAACATTCTGTGCTCTCTACACACAATTTCCCGAATCTTTTATATGGCACTGGCTTACCTGGAGGTCAGAACTAATTACAGACTAATTTTTTCACTTCAGAAAGAATCATAACACTATTAAGATCTAATGCATTTATTACTGTGACTCTCAACCAGACAGAATTAAAACTTGTGAAAGTGACTTTAAAAATTACCAAACAGTCACCAAGCTAATGAAGCAGGACTTTTAAAGTGATTGAGAAATACTTCCCATATTATAAAGGACAGCAATCTGCTACAAGGAGAGAGGTTTGGTTTAAAGAAAAAATGCACTACAATGTGAGAAATATTAATTCATACCACATCAGACCACAGCTACCTGAGATGGGGAATAGACTTAACTCTGATGCAGTAAGGCACTAACTCAATAGATATACAGTAACAATAGTAACACTGTGCACTTATATTCCCACTCTCACCTAGAGCATCTTGGAGAGACTAAATTGCTTCAACTAAAAGGGGTAACAATTAAGAAAGTTCTAAGACCAGTTTCTCTGACTGCCATGTTATCTGAAATCAAAAGAACACGCTGCATTAAAGTAGCAGCAGTGTTAGTCTGTATCCGCAAAAAGAAAAGGAGGACTTGTGCACCTTAGGAAATCCTTCCGCCTTTTTAACTTCATGACTTCAAAACAAGGCACAGAACAAAACGGGGTGTTGTTCATTATTATTTTTATTGAAGAGAGAAGTTATTAAAAATACTTTCCTGAATAAGACCGGTCTGCCAGCTGTTCTATGCAGTTCTAATTACATGTGATTCTTGGAAAAAAAATATATTTAACTAACCTGTCTTGTTGGGATGTGTGTGTATCCTGGTATTTGTATTTCTCATCTGTATCTACACTGATGCCTAATGAATACTGGCATGAAAGAGGTGAGGGGTTGGAAGGTTACAGTTCAAAACATCATGAAAACCAGTGTCATAGAAAATCTTTTCTCTATGACCAAGTGAGATACAGCAGCTGTGCTACTATCTGAACACAACAAGGACAAGGGGGGCACAGGAATGAGAGGATGGTTCTGGAGATCTCACACAATTCAACAGAAATTCATTGTCACACTAAGAAAATCTTCAGCTTCTCCCTTCTCTTGGTGCATGCATGCATTCATTAAGGAATGTTGAACATTACTCTTCCACATGATCATAAACGCAGACTGGGGGAATAAAAATTAGCTCAAATCCTTGAGGAAAGATATTTGGATAGTTGTCATTGGGACAGTCAATAAAATTATCGGAGTCGAGTGATGTTCCCCATGCAGGAGATCTAACATGGGTCCCTAGATCACAGAATCTGGGGCAGAAATAGGAGTCTCTCAAGTTACAGAACCCAGGATCCTCATTGGTAGACTGTATAACCTAATCAAGCACCCTTTATGTCACCAGCCTTAAACACAAAGGCCAGGAAAGACAAGTGATTCTTACTCTTTGCTGTTCTGTGGAATGACTGCATTTGGACTACGTTTGTGCAGTGCCTAGCACAATGCAGTCCTGGTGCTGGGCACTAAGATAGTACAAGTAATAATAATAAAAGAGCTTTCAGGAATCCCATGAGACTAATTAAATACAAGAAACTAGCATAAACAATACTGAATATTTCAGACCCATGTTCTCTCTTTTGCACCAAGTTAACTTAACATTGAGAATTCTAATAATCTGTCACTTTAAATAGTGCAAACTAGAAACAGGGAGACAATAAAATTTCACTCCAGGACATGTTTCCTCTTAGCATTTGATGGCTAGGACAGTATGTTATTCAGTGAACCAAATCCTCCTTTACAAAAAAAAAAAGTATTTTCTTGGTAACTGGACCAACAGTTTCAACCTTTTCCTAGCAGCTTTCAAATCCCATTATACAGTAAACATTTGTACCATACCATTAATTTTCTCACTATAAACAAACCACAGTAACTTAGGCAGATCATTTGATGAGTCACCCAATATGCTGGTGTGCAGAGAAATTTGCATTGCGTATTCTGACAGCGTGTAGTAACGCTATACAATATGACCTATACTAAAGTAGTCTGGTGCTAACTCTTGAGGGGAAGCAAAAAGATGCACAATCCCACAAGATCCTAGCACAACCTTTGAAATACTTTAAATGTTAATGTCACCTTAGGGTTTTAAGCAAGGAGAGCAATTAGGAGCATAGCTATGCAAGTTTGCATGCTTAAAATATTCCAAAATATTTGTAAATCAAACTTGTGCCCTGGATGCAGTTCATTAACTCTATTAGCAGATCTCTTCTTGTGATCTGTACATCTGACCTTTTAGCCAGATATGAGTAACAATAGCATATGGTAATGCAAGTTACCGATTTGCACAACTCCATGGTTCTGAATCAGTTGAAAATAGTTGTTTTGTTTTAATAAATGAGCTCTCTCTAACTGCCATGTAGCCTAGCTAGGGTTAGCTTTATTACACTAGTGGCAGGGTTGAATATAAGAGAAAAAATGCATTTTATGCAGCACTTATATGGCCAGGCTCCTGGCCTACATACCTAAAACATGGATGGATTGTGGCCCTCAAATGTGTGCACCAGGAAGTGGGAAGAGATATCAGCTATCTCCTTTTGTTTATAAGCAAACATTGTTTGATTAAAGCATGGGGTACCTGTTCCATCCCCCAGATCTCCACACATCACTGAATAAAAGGCATTGCTAGCCTTGGTGAAGTTTCTACGCTTGAGGTACAGAGACAAGATTTTGCCACAAGAACAAACCCTGATTGAACTTGTTTTCCAGAAGTGTCACAAAAATGATAAAAGGTGTTTTCAAATATCAGTCATTACCTACACACAGATATCCATGTTCCTAGCACCGAGTTCATGTAACACACCTATCTTGTGTCTGATTGCCTGACGAGTGAAAAGCTAAAGCTTTGCCACCCTCTGATTGCAGTAAGCAATTTCATGGTGGGTCTAGGTGCTCTGGTGCGGTCACCGAACCCTGTGAAAGCTAAATTGACAGTACACTTCCCTAGCAAAATCCACACACAAGCTGTGTAAGATGCATACATGGATTTGACACAACACTTTGATGCGACTCGTTAAAGTTTGATATTGTCCAGGCACGTTAACGGCACTGTCCCAATTTGCCCTCAGCAATATTTATATGAACTTTTCCCAGAAGCTAGTGACAAGGCTTGCCAGTTCTCCACCAGCATCTCACATGAAATAAATTATTTCTGAAAGTTGGTCAAATGATCACTTTTCAGCTTTGTATTTTCCTACACAAATTACCTGTCTTATGCAGCAGAGAGGAGTGAGTGCTACAGCATAGCACCTGCCTCAGTTCATTTCTGCAGTAACAGTTTTCAATAATCTCATAATTGCTATTTTAATGAAGTCACTTTCATGGTTCCTGCACTAGGCTCATAGACCCTCACTGCCAGGGTAAAACACATGCCCACTAACAGCTGGGCCAGGCAGCCCCTGCTCTCCAGGGAGCAGCCTCGAGCTTGCAAATCCATGCATACTGCCCGCAAGGGAAAAAAAGGTGGTTGTGCTCTGGCAAAGATGTATATGGAAGCTAAGCATGGCAGAGGATAAGGTGTAACTCAGTCACCAGGCACTAGTGCTCACATTAATGGAGGACCAAAGTCCTCTGCATTCCTGTCTTGCTCAGGACTTTACCTTCTACTTATAAGCCAACAATCTGCAGCTCTACTCTGCAGTGTCAAGCCCTGAAAGCTGGCTGCTGCATCCACTTTAGTTATGAGATGCTTAGTTTGCTCATTTTCATGTCAGCACCCAGAATGGGCATCAGCAAAGGCAGTGAGCAATGGAAGTGTCCCATCCTTGTTACCTCACCACCTTGTCACCTCACCACCCTGCCCAACACTGATGGTGCATAAGCTTTGAAAACAGACTGTTGGGTAATTGTTGTGAGTGCCCTGAATCCTGTGTTAGTCACCTGCAGTGTGACACAACAAGAACGATTGGTGCTAAGAGTCCCTTTTTACCACTTTCATCCATTATCTCCGTGTTATTAAATTACACTCTGGTTCAAGAGAGATTGCTCAGGGCTGACGTAAGCATGGGACAAAAGCGGTTTCTACAATAGGATACATCTTGACACTTAAAAAGAAAAGGAGTACTTGTGGCACCTTAGAGACTAACGAATTTATTAGAGCATAAGCTTTCGTGAGCTACAGCTCACTTCATCGGACACTTAGTTGAGTTGATAGATTCATTTTTAAACTCCAGTCTCTCTTCGGGTGCTTCTCCTGAGTTAAGCAAAACAGGGCATTATCGAGGCTATTCCTGTGTATCTGAAGATTGGTTTTTCAGCAATCACAGTAGCCTGTGGAGGTGAAGAGTGCTTCCTCTGAAAACAACTGATTGCATTAAAAAGGGAGAGGAACAAATACACACAGGAGAAGTCAGTTTCTCTATTCACTGAAGTTTCCTGGAGGTGGCTCTTCCAGAAAGGCCACAGGAGCACTCTCTTTCCAGCAGCACTCTCATCTTTGCTTCTGTATGCTGTCTGGGGAGTTTCAGACAGTCAGTTTTGGGCCCAGGCAATATGCATGTAAATCTCCATATACTGCAGGTCAATTTGTCAGGTCATCGGAAGTATTAGTTTCCTGAGCTTTGACAGCCTGAAATGTACATACTAACGATGCTAGTTCGTACCATGCTGACTGGTCAGAAGTGCAGTGGTACCACAGGACAGCAAACACGACTGCTACTCTGAAACATTGCTTGTTGAGGTATACAGGAAAATGAGGGGTTTCCTGCTCCCTTTTATGAGGTTACTTTATTGTTCAGCCATCACCTCTGCCCTGCTTCTCCAGCTCCCAAATTAGCTCCGCTTTCCTTGGCCTCGGGGTGCATGGCAGTCTTGCATTGCAGCAATTCCAGAAGAGAGAAACTGATACAGTGGAATCCTGGTTGGGAAGACAGTTTTACTGCTGGCAGTGGTTAAGAACAACTCCTCACCATCTTGCCCTGCAACAGAAGATTCCATCCCAAGCAAGGTGGGAGGATGACCAACTATACAATCCCAGATTTGTCTCACAGTGTTGGACTTAGCATAGCTGAACTTAAGAGGGTAAGCTCAAGGGAAAATGTCTGTTTTTCCCCAAGTATTTTGGGGTGAGGGAACAGAAACACAGATCATCAGACAGAACATTAAATCGCAACTTTGGTCATTCAGGCCAATTACTGTTTGGGCCGGACCTGCCAGCCTGTCCATTTCTGAAACACAGGGGGTTTTGCGCTCTCCTTTCCATTCCAAGAATGTGACAGACTTGTGTTTGGAGTGGGGCAGGGAAACCTTACCTACCCATTGTTTTGTTTAATACTGAAGGGAAAGCATTTGAGACTTTAGCAGATAGTTACTACCATGAGGCCAGGTTAACCTGCCTAGGAAATGACCAGCATCTCAGATCTGACCAGTATTGGAAAAGCCTCAAATTGGCTGTTCAACAGCTCAATTTTTCACACTTAGTCTCGGAGTTAAAATGCACCAACTTTCTGCAGCAGTAGGCTGTTTCCCAGTTCTAATTTTATCACACACAAAAAGGGACAAAATTAAATCAAATGTAGAAAAAATATTTGGGGACATAAAATTCTTTATCATGCTGACTTGCTTACTTTTTTTGTTTGGCACAAATATTGTACCCTACCCAAGTGGCTGCAGTCTAGTGCAACATTCGCAAAGGTGCTGCAGGAAGCAATCCTCCTTTGGCTAGATATCCTAGAAGCTCTCTGTGACCTACATGCTGAGCAGATGCCTTTGTTCTCAGGCACTTGAGTCATAAGCAGACTGTATCAAATGCATCCTCTCTCCAAAAACTTATAGGAGGAGGGAACCTGTAGAAGGACATTTCATGTAACTGGGTCTTAATGGGCTGGGGATTTCTCCAAGTTTACACAGCACACTGCAAGTGATACAAGGCCCAAGGAGGGAGAGCCAAGAGCCATCTAATAAATGCAAAATAAATGCACATCCTGAAAAGCTCATGGAAATTATTTTACATTTAGGATCTGAACATTGGGCCAAATTACACCAGCCTTGCTCCTTATGTCCCTGGAGAGAGTCACCTGGGGTAGCAGGGAAATGACAAGCAACAGTTCTTTCCCTCAGGGCTTCTGCTGTTGGAGTCAACTTTAAATCTCACTGTGAGCTCCACGGAACAGAGTGCTGAATTCGGAGCATTCCCAAGCTGCACTGACACAGTGCGGCCCAGATTCTGGCTACTTCCATTTCCATGATTCTCCTCCCCTTTCCACTACAGTGGGCCCCATGCCAGTGAAAGCTAGTGCAGACCCCAGGTGGATGTAGTCCATTATCTTAAGCACTTAGACTTCGCACTCTTGCAAGTGTGACTCATGTATCATCAGTTTCCATTGTAAACAAATGTAAACCTCCATGAGTCAGACAATCAGTGAAAATAAAGCTAAGAAATGAATGAACAAACAAGGAAACAAGAAAGCACAGGACACAGCCCCAGTCAATTCCCAGCTCTTGGTAATGGTCTGACATCATTACGGATAGCCAATCAGAAAACGGTATTTGCATGTGACATTCTAAAGCCGTTCCATAGTGACTATTTAAAACCCTTGTTCAAAGAGCCTGCAGGAATGTATTCCAATCCCATGGCTTAGTGGTCTGGCTTCATTTAAACTAAAGGCCACTTTGGGTATGAATCATGCATCTGCAGCACCAGTTTCACAGGGAATATTAATGACTACCTAGTTAAACAAATGAAATAGATACTCCTAGACCAGACACTTTATTGAAACAATTTCTGTCTCTCTTAACTGAAAGGACCTTCGCACATTTCCTCATCTCTTAACTATCTTTATTTGTATCTGTGGAAATTAACTATTAACATCCCATTTTCACAAGGAGATACTGAGCAGCCAGCAGGGAGAAAAATTCAGGGGTCGATTTAGGATCAAAGTCCTTGGAGCTGGAGAAGTCTAAGCACAATGTTGTGGATATAAAACAAAGTCAGCTAACAGAACTCACTTCAGAGTGCGAGCCCTGTCCAACTTGTCCTTTGAATCTTTTATTTTAGTGAGTTGCTTATTCAGCAAAAAGGTCTCCATTTCCAAAACAGCAAGCACTCCTTTACAAGGAGCAGCACACCCATTTGCTGCACAGGTGATGCTGCAGGGGAGTGATTTAATAAAAGTCACCTTCGTGGAGTATCTAAATGACATACTATAAAAACAAGACATGAAAGTCCAAATCTACGGGCTAATTACACAGGCAAATAGTAACAAACAAGAGCTGGGATAAGAATGGAAATAATTACCCGCATTTCCTAGTCTCTCCTGCGGAACCAATAAGAAGTTATTTTCAATGCATGGATGGATAGTTCTTGCTTTCTTCCCTTCTTTACACTCTCTGCCCTCCTATTTCCTGTGGAATTTGTTGTCACAAGGTTTCAGTGGATTCCCAGCCAATGGGAGCTGTGAAGCCGGCGGGCGGGGTGGGGGTAACATACAGAGCTTTCCTGGCCACCCCTGCGCCTAGCAGCCAGAGGGACACATTGCCGCTTCCATGAGCCACCTGAGGTAAGCGCCACCCAGAGCCCCAATCTCCTCCCATGCCCCAACCCCATGCCCCAGCCCTGAACCCCCTCCCACACCCTGAACCCCTCATTTCTGGCCCCATGGCAGAGCTTGCAACCCCCAGCCCAGAGCCCGCACGCCCTTCCACACCCCATCCCCCTAACCCAGCCCGGAGGCCACTCCCACATTCTGAACTCTTCATCCCTGGCTCCAACCCAGAGCCTGCACCTTGCGCTGGAGCCCTCAGCCACTCCTGCGCCCCAACCCCCTGCCCCAGCCCAGTGAAATTGAGCGAGTGAGAAAGGGTGGGGGAGAGTGAGCGACGGAGGGAGGGGGGGTGGGGGCCTCCAAGAAAGGGCAAGACAGGGGGCATGGCAAGGGTGTTCAGTTTTCTGCAAATAGACACACAGCATCTTAGGGGATACTACACTTTTCTGCAGCACTAACGTGCATTACAAACACAAACTGGAATCTGTTAAACAAGTGTTCCCTAGGATTTGGCTGAGCCCCTCCAAACTCATTTTACTGGTCACCTGTGGTAGATTTGGAGATGAAAGGCACATAGTCCAGGCCCTGCACCTCCTGTAATGACAGTATTTTTATCTGAAATGTGCCAGTTTTTCTAGCTCATTCTTTATTAATACAGATCACTCTAAGCATTCAAAGCTGCCCCAACCATGAAAATAAGAATGACAAGAGCTTACTAGGAACATAAGAAAACAAATGGCAGGACAGCATTCACCTACATGTAATTTTGAAGTCATCTTAAGGGAACCAGGTTTAAAATGTTGCCCTAGGGCAGCCCACTTCTGAGGTTTGAAGCATTAAAATGTGAGCGTGCACAGAACGCCCAGGTTCAGCTCTGATCACAGCTAATGGTTTCTACTCCTTTCCTTGCACTCACACTGTTCACTCCAGCCTGAGGTCCAAACCAGCCCTTTCCTTTTGGAAACTCCAATGCTGCTAGTCAGACTCCAGTGCTACTAGTCACTCTCCGTAGTTCCAAAAACAATTATTTGTCATGGAGGCTACAAAGGTTCTCAGAACTTTATATGTCCCAAGACTGGGGGCACTGAAGCAATGGTTTGGAGAAGGCGGGTTCGCGATTGTTAACTCTTACACTCTAAAAAAGCAGAACAGCAGATGCCCTTGTTTAAGAAAGTGGTGGGTTTTGGGGGGGTATCTTATCACGGCCAGCCACAGAGCAGCATTACAATTTAGAGAAAGCTCAATTGCAACAGCTGGTGTGAAAATGCGGCTGTCTGCTATGTATAAGGGCTAAAAGGGTCTGGCAAGAAAATGATGGCTCCAGAATCAAAAGGTGACTGAGAACAATATAACCCTAAATGGACCAACCTACGACACCTATTCAAAGCCCAAGAAGCCCTTTCTGAGAGCTCCAGCTCATCCATCACTGCCACAGCAGCAACTGCTCTCTCCAATGGAACTCACGGGAGACAAAGTTTCCCCAGAGTTGCTAGGCAGCACCCAGTTATTGTGCAATATTGCACAGCACTGCTGCAGATGCCAGCCAAGCATCTGACATTTGACATCACTCTTACTATGCATCCTAATTCTAGGGGCCACTAAGTCCTATTTTTGACGTCTCCGACTCAAGGAATATTTCCAACATACCTCTGACCAACATATTAACCTACAGAGACCTTCCTACCAACACTACAAAAAGAAGGATTCTGGGTGGACTCTTCCTGAAGGTCGAAACAGCAGACTAGACTTCTACATAGAGTGCTTCCACCGACGTGCATGGGCTGAAATTGTGGAAAAGCAGCATCACTTGCCCCATAACCTCAGCCGTGCAGAACACAATGTCATCCACAGCCTCAGAAACAACTCTGACATCATAATCAAAAAGGCTGACAAAGGAGGTGCTGTCGTCATCATGAACAGGTCAGAATATGAACAAGAGGCTACTAGGCAGCTCTCCAACACCACTTTCTACAAGCCATTACCCTCTGATCCCACTGAGAGTTACCAAAATAAACTACAGCATTTGCTCAAGAAACTCGCTGAAAAAGTACAAGAACAAATCCGCACAGACACACCCCTAGACCCCGACTTGGGGTATTCTACCTGCTACCCAAGATCGATAAACCTGGAAATCCTGGACGCCCCATCATCTCAGGCATTGGCATCCTGACAGCAGGATTGTCTGGCTACGTAGACTCCCTCCTCAGGCCTTACGCTACCAGCACTCCCAGCTATCTTCGAGACACCACTGACTTCCTGAGGAAACTACAATTCATTGGTGATCTTCCTAAAAACACCATCCTAGCCACTATAGATGTAGAAGCCTCTACACCAATATTCCAGACAAAGATGGGCTACAAGCCGTCAGGAACAGTATCCCCGATAATGTCACGATTAACCTGATGGCTGAACTTTGTGACTTTGTCCTCACCCATAACTATTTCACATTTGGGGACAATGTATACCTTCAAATCAGCGGCACTGCGATGAGTACCCGCATGGCCCCACAGTATGCCAACATTTTTATGGCTAACTTAGAACAACGCTTCCTCAGCTCTTGTCCCCTAATGCCCCTACTCTACTTGCGCTACATTGATGACATCTTCATCATCTGGACCCACGGAAAAGAAGCCCTTGAGGAATTCCACCATGATTTCAACAATTTCCATCCCACCATCAACCTCAGCCTGGACCAGTCCACACAAGAGATCCACTTCCTGGACACTACGGTGCTAATACACGATGGTCACATAAACACCACCCTATATCGGAAACCTACTGACCACTATTCCTACCTACATGCCCCTAGCTTTCATCCAGATCATACCACATGATCCATTGTCTACAGCCAAGCTCTACGATATAACCGCATTTGCTCCAACCCCTCAGACAGAAACAAACACCTACAAGATCTCTATCATGCATTCCTACAACTACAATACCCACCTGCCGAAGTGAAGTGAAGAAATCTACTGAAGTGAAGTCACCTACTACAGGACAGGCCCAACAAAGAAAACAACAGAACGCCACTAGCCGTCACCTTCAGCCCCCAACTAAAACCTCTCCAACGCATCATCAAGGATCTACAACCTATCCTGAAGGACGACCCATCACTCTCACAGATCTTGGGAGACAGGCCAGTCCTTGCTTACAGACAGCCCCCCAACCTGAAGCAAATACTCACCAGCAACCACACACCACACAACAGAACCACTAACCCAGGAACCTATCCTTGCAACAAAGCCCGTTGCCAACTCTGTCCACATATCTATTCAGGGGACACCATCATAGGGCCTAATCACATCAGCCACACTATCAGAGGCTCGTTCACCTGCGCATCTACCAATGTGATATATGCCATCATGTGCCAGCAATGCCCCTCTGCCATGTACATTGGCCAAACTGGACAGTCTCTACGTAAAAGAATGAATGGACACAAATCAGACGTCAAGAATTATAACATTCAAAAACCAGTCGGAGAACACTTCAATCTCTCCGGTCACTCGATGATAGACCTGAGGGTGGCTATCCTTCAACAAAAAAACTTCAAAAACAGACTCCAACGAGAGACTGCTGAATTGGAATTGATTTGCAAACTGGATACAATTAACTTAGGCTTGAATAGAGACTGGGAATGGATGAGTCATTACACAAAGTAAAACTATTTCCCCATGTTATTTCTCCCCCCCACCGTTCCTCAGATGTTCTTGTTAACTGCTGAAAATAACCTACCTTGCTTGTCACCATGAAAGGTTTTCCTCCTCCCCCCCCCCCCTGCTGCTGCTGATGGCTCATCTTAAGTGATCACTCTCCTTACAGTGTGTATGATAAACCCATTGTTTCATGTTCTCTGTGTGCGTATATAAATCTTCCCACTGTATTTTCCACCAAATGCATCCGATGAAGTGAGCTGTAGCTCACGAAAGCTTATGCTCAAATAAATTTGTTAGTCTCTAAGGTGCCACAAGTACTCCTTTTCTTTTTGCGAATACAGACTAGCACAGCTGCTACTCTGAAATAAGTCAGAGGATGTAAACCATTAAAGCGGTAGGAACCCAAGGGTGGAAGAAAAGGGAACACAACCAGACAAGAATTTAAAGATCTTCCTCTGAGCTAAGGTTTGACACAAGCTTGGTCCTTCAACTGGTGATGGGAACTGGAACAAGAGAGCAAAGAAGCTTGTGAGGAGGTCAGCAGGAAAATCCAGTATCTCTATCAAGATGACAAAAACAGGGCTGCAAATAAGAGTAAGAGTTTAATCCTACCTCTGCCTGTCTCTGCCATTGTAACTCAAAGTGATGCATTAGCCTGTCACTTATATTTACAGTAGGACTTAAAATATACAACATAATTTCATTTGTAAATACAGTGTCCTTCTGTCATCTGTATCACTCAGCGTCAACAACCCTGCTAGTACATGATAAAGTATAGCTGCAATTGTACAGCTTAACACCATGTTTCTCAAACACAAGCTTTTAAATTTTACTGAAAAATGAGCAGGACTGAGGGAGAGATCACACCAGCTAACTAGCATTCCAAGATAGTGCAATTATAGAACAGGTACAGTCTCATTAAAATTCTGAAAATTAATGTGGGGAAGTGGCCTTATTTGTCCCCATTAAGATCATCATTATCTTATATTTATAAAATACAAGATTTAGAAATATTATGGGGCTCAATTCTATTCTCACTGAGACCTGCGAGAATCAGATGCAACTCCAATTAAAGCAATGGGGTTACACCATTGCATAATGGAGAGACAGCAGAATCAAGCCCAACTAGTGGCTTCTCCCATCCTGCGCTCTTCCCTCCTAATTAGCTCCCCATCTACAGCTGCTGCCTGTGCCCGGGGATAATGTAACATTCACTCTGGCCTGACCTTGGAGGACTTTTTCGTGACACTCCATGTGACTCATTGATGTGGCTCAGTGAGAGGCAGGGAAAACCCAGCTTTCTAACAACATTTCCTAGAGTTAACATTAGGACCCTAAAGCATTCAGAGCCTCAGATGGAAGGAACTAAAGAAGTGCCAAGTGTCATTAAATATTATTGTTAAACAGTCAAACATTATTAAATGAAGAAATATTTGGATGACTTTTTTTTAATTAAAATTGTTTTCTGAGGAAAGTCTTCATTTTTCATTTAAACGTGTAAATTTTGTAAAAAAAAAAAGCAATAAAAAAACATTTCAAGTTCTGTAGATATGCAAGACCTGATATACATGTCTGCAACACCTATGGACTTCAGCAGATGAGCTTATCCAGCCCTGGTCACAGGTTCTGGCTCTCTATCAGATACAGCCTATGGGGAACGGTGAGGGCATTCCACTCAGTTGCGAAACCAAATATTATAGATGCATCATGAAATATAGTCGTAGCATGCCTAGAGGCCCCAAGCGAGATCAAGGCCCCATTGTGCTATGTGCCTTGCAAAACACATTACAAGAGACAGTTCATGCCCCAAAAATTTACCATTTAAATAGACAAGAGAAAAAAAGGTCAGGAAAGGAAACAAGCACAGATAGGTAAAGTGACATACCCAGGGTCACACAGCAGGTCAGTGGCAGAGGTGGGTAAAGAATCAAGGTCTACTGTGTCCCAGTCTAATGCCCTATCCACCGGACCACACTGTCTCTCCAAACATTATGAATATATATAACATGTTCCTTATGAGCCACTTGATCCCTAAAATGCAGATGGTCTGGGAAGGGAAGGCAGTATCTTAAAAGCGTCACAGCCAGCCATCACATCACATCACCAGTGCTGGGAGCTCAGATTTGTTTTTAATCAATGCTTGATCTGCTGTGGCATTTCCCACAACCTCACAAAAAGACAAGATAACCCTGGATCAACCAAGCAAAATGGAAAAATTATTTGAATTAAAATGCATTTTCTCTGTAAACAATACCAAAAGCTCATGGAAAAAGTACGTCATTTTATATTCTGTCGGTAAATTAAACAAAACAAAAAGTGATAGTGAAGATTGTCTGTGGATGCTAGACTTTAAGGTACATTTTTAATTAAAAGAAAAACCAAAGCTGTGATGCAGCATCATAAAGCAGATAATTTTACAGCTGGATGGTCTCCCTCTGATGTACTTGGAAAACCATTTTCAAGCAACATAAAGTTTAACATACCAGTACATCTGCCTACCCACTAGATTCTACACGGAATTTAATATTTAACTATATTAAAGTATTGTTACAGTGCACATAGCAAGAATGCTAACCAAGGAGAATTTTAAGAAAAATCCTTGGCAGATTTTTTAAAAATCTAGGTTTCTTGGCACTTACAGATCATCTGAACACCTGGATCTGCAGAAATCCAATTTGGATCTGAAAATGTTTATCGACATATAAACTGTTTCTTGGGACAAGGCCTTCTTCTTTGTGCCTTATCACTCTCCAAAACCATGGAAGCAGTACACTGATACGGCTTGGAATACATAGCCTAGGACAACAGTAATGTTCAGAGCTGGGTGAAAAAATCCTCAGCTCCAACAAACCAAGAGAGATCAGATTTGAGAATCTGGGCTTGCACCTTGCAGTGTATGCGCACACATGAAAGTGTTTCCACAGGCAGGAATGTGACATCTTGGTGAATGGGAAAAGCAAAAACAAAATATTGCACCTTGAAAATGTAGTTTTGCCCTATTTGTTATCCAGCCCTGGTAAATATCAGGTTTGTCACCCACATACTAGACCCAGAATGGGTGTGCACAACTCCTTCCATAGCACTTTTCATCCATGTAAGGATGTCCCACAGTGCTGCAGACACAACATAGCATTGAACCACTTAAAGACTAAATATAACAGAAGATGGAGTTTAAAAAGCCAAAGAAAATGCAAGTTTAAAAGGAGACACACAAAAACAAATGCCAGAGGACTTGAGCCAAGGGACAGCACAGCAAAAGCTAACAGATTATACACACAACTTGCTGAATTGATATATTGGATGTGTGGGACGCTCTTCAAATAGACAATAAGTCTAAGGATCTGAATAGTGGAAAGTGCAGAAGGGACTATGGGTGCCTGGACCAAGACCACTACCTGTTGAGAGGAGAAGTTGTATTGACAGAACATCCAGGCTCTTAGGTACGGTAGGAACAGGCATATTAGATTCAACGAGTTTGGCAGTGTCCTGCTATGCTGGGGACCTGACTCTTTTGCATAATAAAGACAAGCAACGAAGTGAATAGTTAACTGGCTGTGAAAGTGCCAACAAAACACCGTTTCAGATCTTGAATCCAAAAAACTAAGTATTCAACCCAACTGCAAGCTCCTAAATACAACTGCATGAAGCAGCCACTTCCAGTGAACAGCTGTGTCTAGTAAGTAGTTGTAATGAAACAGTTTTGACAAAGTTTGTTCTTTGCGTGTGTAACATGGAGCCAGTGAAATATTAAAAATATAAGGTGCCATAGACCTTATGAAACAACTTGGGGTTTGTCATTTTATGTGGGTATGAGAAACATATACAAAGTCAGGACTTGTCCTCTGCGTCTCTTCTTAGCTGACAGTTTAGGGCTTTGTAGTAAAACAAGACCAGTCTCAAATTGTAAGATGGAATGCAGTTTAACATTCTCAGAATTACCATTATATGGGATGGCCCAGGAAGGATCTGAAGAAAGAATTCTTCTTCAATTAAACTATCATGATGGTGAATATTGACACTGATTGCCTGGATAATCCAACTTTATGTGACTTAAGCATCTCCTAAATTCATGCTCTGGTGTTGTATGGAAGTAAGAGATTCAGGACATCTAGTGATTAACAGATTCAATAATAATTATTAGATGTTATATAATTCACCAATCTAAACTAGAAGAGGATCAATTGCCAAGGATATTAAAGCTATTCTGGACTTTATGCAATGATTAGTATATTATGATCACACTAGCCGTCAAAACAGACAAATTGCACAGTAGTGCAGTGAAAGGTGCATTACGAAAGGTTACAGAACAGCTGCAAAGTTTCCCACAAAACACATTTATTCTAGATGCAAGCTTGTGAATCTGGCTGATCCTGAAGAGTTGATCAGAGATTTATAGAAGAGATTTATGGTGACTGAAAAGAATTCTCAGAATTCTGGATATAAAACAGAAAAGCAGCACTGCAATGAATGCAAGAATAAAGTCCCAAATGTCTCTCAGTGACTTTCTGACAGGGTTATTAATTATTATTACTATGTTGTTGTTGTTGTTGAGCCTGAGCAAGGTTTGCATGTCTTTGAAATTAATAACTTACACAAATGGGAGTGCAGCTTGTCATAAGAATTAAAGTTATGGCTCACAAGCCCCAGGAGATTCTATGCACTAGGGACAGGACCAAACAGGTTATGGAAATGGGAAGCACAGGGAGCTCTGAAAATATTCACTGTGAAACATTTTTAAAAGTACAGTGTAGTGAGTAAATCTGCTGCCAGGAAGGTGGCTCTTCTGCAAAACGGAGGTGCAGCACAACTGGGGCTTTATCCTCATCAGTCATTGTCCATTAGGCGAGCAATTAAACCCTACTTGATGCTTACTTTACAGATTGTGTTCACAATTGCCTGGAACAAATAGACAGTTGGTAATTTGCAAGTAACTTATTTAAAAATAAAGAATGTTGCCTATGAATTTTAAAACAAATGTATCCAGGACACCATGTTAGCACAAAATCTCAGAATCAAAGTCAAATGTCAGAAAATGGAATTTAGACCAACATTTTGAAACATCTATGTATGCACCATGTCCAAGACTTAGGAGGTATCAAGATAGGGGAGAGGCAGGCCTACAGATAAAGAAGTCATTAGGATAATGGAATATGTTATAATATGTTATTGTTTATTATTAATTGCTGATATAGCATGACAGGAATAAAAGGCAGTTGGCACAGAAGACGACAATGTCCTTGCCGTATGAAATTAGACGGACAACAGAATTAAATCTAGAGAAGCAAGGAGGAGAGTGAGCCGATTTGGGGAGAGCTATTTTTCAAGGCTTGTCTACCTGGGGACACCCAGGAAAGTTAATTTGAATTAACTAAAGGTGTGAATTTGAAGTGGATGAGTTAAACTCCTTTAAATCCCTGTGTGAACACTCTCTTCCAGAATTAAAGTGGCCTTAATTTGGTTTAGTTTATTTCACAGGTGAATAATTCACAACTAAAACCAAATTAAGGCCACTTTAATTCTGGAAGAGAGTGTTCACACAGGGGTTTAAAGCAGTTTAACTCATCCACTTCAAATTCACACCTTTAGTTAATTCAGATCAATTTTCCTGGATGTCCCCATGTAGACAAGCACTGAGAAAAAGCTGACAATCTAGTTGTTTTGCTTTGTATTTTTCTAGGTCTCTTCACCCATCTCCTCCGCTCCGCGATTAAATGCAGAACTGAAGCAGACTGACCATAACCAAGGGTAGAACTGGGAAGCTCACTGTGAAAAGTGACCTTTGAAGTGGGATTTGAAAGATTTCAGTGTGAAAACACAAGGGTTTGTGCTGGGAAAGCAAACTGGCACCTCCAGGATGGTGAGACTCAGACTGGGAGGAAGGTGGCTACATCGTGACCTATCTGCTCAGACCCACATGTGGGCACTGGTTCTAAGCAAGGGATGCTCCAAAGGGCAGGAGAGGGAGGTGGGGAAGTTGTGTGAGATTCATTCAGTCTCTCTGTGGCCACAGCTGATTGTAAAGAGGAAGAAACCGGCAGGTGTGTCCAGAGGCTGAGCCACAGGCATGAGGCCTTCATTTCCACAGCTGGCCAACAAAGGGGACGTGAGGGGATGACATTAGGAGACTGCACTCCACTCCACAGCCACAGGGACTGCTCCCCAGGAGGATGTGTTCAGAGGAAAAACCGACTCCCTCAGAATGACTGTGTAGGCTCCACTCAAGCTCCGAAGCTCATGGGTAACCCTCTGCCAGCCAAAACAGATGAAAAAGCATGTTTGAGCACAAGGCAACTTGCTCATTATTGCTAGACAATGGGACATATTCAGGCAAATCTAAAGCTTCCGTGTTCAGGTTATGAGATTTAGGCAGTGGCAACATTTGCATGATCGGGAAAAGGACCTTGTTTTATCAAATGAATATTAAAACAGAGGTAGAGGCAGCCACAGCATCAGGCACAGTTAAAAGTTGCAGAGTTCTGCACTGCTACCTCGCATCATGCGGCCAGGAGATGATTGAAATAAGTGACCTCATCAAGCTATTCACTGAGTAGACCAGTGGGATTGACTCATCATAGTCTTCACACTGAGTATGTCTGTGGGAAAACAAGACATTTCCATAACAAATATCAGCCAGCCAATATCAGATCAGACCTTATTTAACTTTGTCTAATGTTCTTTTTAGTGTCCCACACCTTATTTTGATTTACTATTTGGGCTGTTCGCACCTTGTACTGCAGTGTCTGTGACAACAGAAAGTAATCTCCTATGGCACAAAGGCCAGGGCAGGCCACTGAATCATGCATCTGCCAACACTCAACTCTGCAAAGTAAATACCATGTGGGCTCTCTCAGGATGGCAGCCCCCAGCATTTCAGGGGCAGCAGACAGGCAAGCAGCCATCTCCTGAAGGGAAGCGGAGGGAGAGAAAAAGGGAAATGTTGCATAGCAAGAGTAGCTGACTTCTTTCCTCTACTTTGGAACATGAAAGGCTTTGAAAATCCAGCCAGGTACACAGGGACAGCTCTGTATTACTAATGAACAGATTGTTTGGTAGCTTGATTGAAGTAGCAGTGAGCAGGAGATGGAGCCTCAGACGAGGCTGGTGTAGGGTTATGCAGCATGTGGGGGAAGAGAAGGTTGGTAGCTTTCTTGAGTTTTACGAAATAGTCCTTTTCGAATATCAAGGGCCAGATTGTCCATTGTCTTACTCCAGTTTATGTCACAATAGCTGCCTTCAGTGGATTTACACCAATGTAAAAAAATGGTGTCAGAGCACCCTGGATCTGTATTCCTTTCTGTGCAATGGACAGGGTTATTTGTTTGGCAAACCTCTACCTTTTTGCTTCCCCCTTCTCCAACCTATAGATGCAGCGTTCAGTGTGAGATAAGCACCACCATGAGAAGGGGGAAGTCGGAACTTGGGACTAAAATCCTCATAAATTCACTATGAGCCCGTCCGGTCCATTGACTGGGAAGACAGCAAACCTATTAGTGCCAGCCCAGGCTGTGTGCATGCCTCACTTGCTCTCCAGTGAGTAGCAGGCACTCTGTGTGTCCTTTTTATGTTAGTACCTTTTAAAATGTTTAACCCAATTCATGGCATTAAAGACATTGGAAAATATTTCCATTTAAATGCAAAACAGATGTGATATGTGAATATGCCTAAATAAATGTTTTCTCTCCAGGTAAACACAGTAGGGGACAGTCACTCATTTTAGCTCCCCACATTCCCATCAAATGTTTGCAAGTGTTGTTTATGGGGCTTTAAATTATGTTGATGGTTCTATCGCTTAAAGCAGCTATTGGCTTCCGAGCTCCAACAGGGCAGGTTCTGGTAAAAAGTTTATAGGACTCCTATACTTATCTTGGGAACAAAGAGAAATCATACAACAAACATGCATCAATCTTTCATCTGTTCAGGTGGGACAGCAATGCAAAGAACCCTCCACTGAAATATATAGTCATTCATTAAATATTCATCTCCTCAGCAGAAATGAAAGGAAAAGCAACAGAACTTGCACCTTGAAAATCCTGCCAAGATATCAATGAGCAGTTTAAAATCCACATCAAGAAACAACAAAAACGGAAGACCTTAATGAACTATCTATCAAAGAGAGCAATGAACCAGAGCTAGAACAGAGAAACAGCTATTTTCATCCAGACGGTACTAATGTCACACGGCCAGAGTTCCCATCCTTCTCCATACTGGGAGTACTCTGGACCCTCATCACTCTAGGCATGATCTCCCTCCCCTGCATTTAGCAAACTGGGAAGGGCAGGGTAGTCATGAACCCCAACTGTTTGTTAGGAGTCACAACACCCCACCCCTCAAGTTAAGAACCCGTATCACATTGCACCCCTGGAAAAAAAGCATTCAGAATAAGCCAAAGTTGGTCAGGGAAGTATTCTGCCAGGGCAGAACCACATGAAACCCTTGCCTCTTTTCTGAGCTACACAAGCAGTTCAGAATTCTACCACGAGACAGCCAATGAGCTCTGCCAATGCCAAGTGCCTATTTCTTCACATAACAGCGCACAGGCCTGCATTAGTGGGCTCACCTTTAGTAAAGTTCACAGATTTTACAGACTCGTCAAGGACTCGTCCTGGCATTCTCTATGCCTCTAATACTTCCTAGTGAACTGAAGAAAGGAGTTCAAATGGCTTGGAGTTCAGTAGGCTGGAATGAATACACAAGGCTGCAGTGTTTGCATAGCAATGCCAATCCAACCCAGCTGCAAGAATTGCTTGCTGGAAAGCTTCCCCAGTCGCACGTCCTGTCAGAGGAGAGTGAAACAGGCACAGATAATTCCCACTGGCTGGACAAGCAACCAAAGTTGGGCAGAGGACAACATCTGTAGTTTCATCCACTCAAATTGAGAAATGCTGGCTCCCCTGAATTTTGCTAAACAGCTGTTCCTGAACATCTGCAGTCATGTCATCAATTTGTCATCAGCTGACTGAGTCACTGGAGGAGAGCGACTTTGACTGGCAGCAGCAAAGACCAATATAACATTAATGACATCTGTGCCATCAGTGGTTCCCCAATTACCAGAGACTAGGCAGCTTTTGCTATTCTCAAGGACACCAAATCTGATGCTCAACAGCATTGCCATACAAGAAAACAGTGTTCTGATTTTGTAAACTCATAAGCTTCTCCTTGAAGAACTCCATGGGTTTATACTGTAATGATGGCTAGTTGGGCTCCAAATGGCTCAATGTTCCCTCCTCCTCATCACTGCACACACCCCTCAGAATCTGGGGACAGCTATCCCAACAACTCCTTCGGAGTATCGAGGTAGCTGACTAGCATTCTGGGGTGTGCTTTGGTCAGAGTCTACCAGAGAGGGAAGCTGTACTGCAAGCATGGACAACATGTAATGGAGGCCAAGCCTCCCCACTCTGTGCACCGCTGCAGGGGGGAGAGGCAGTGGTGGATTTGGGAGCCCCAGAAAAATCTCCCCAGCCGTGGTCCAGGGACTGAGAAGCCACAGCAGGGGCACAGAGCTTTCCAGTTTGGGGGCCACGGGGAGAAGTGGGGGTGGGGCCTCGAGGGGAAGAGGTGGGACAGGGGAAGCTTCATCCACTGCCCATGACAACAAGTAGCAGATCCACGGAAGAGGGAAGAACAGGCAGGAAAGGGGGGTGGCCTAGTTCCACAGAACAGTGCAGGGAGCACACACTGTAACCAGATGAACTCCCCTAGAAGGCAAAGCAGGAGAGCGAGAGGCAGCTGCCAGCAGGTCTCACCAGGGCAGGGAGACCAAACAAAATGTCAGTGCCAAGATGCAGCAAAATGGCAAATTCCACAGCAGAAATGCGGAAATCCTTGGCATCTCAAAAGTGCCACAGAATAGCAGAGTCCATAGGGCCTTAACGGAGATGAATGGGGTCATTCACGCCCCCAGAGCCCCAGAACAACTGCATTGGTTACATTTGGTTCATGTTTCCAAGGGTCTCTGTGCAACCAAAAGGGCTAATGAGACGTTTTTTGTTTGTTTGTTTTTTAAAGAAAGGGTCAGAAAGAGAGAAAACCCTGCGACGTGGCAATATATTAGCATAATAGTAAATGTACAGAGTGTTCTGATGTAGGCTACCATGTGACCATCCCTTAATCACCTGAAATGCATGCTGTAATACGACACTAATGGGTCACATCAGCCATACAGCACCTAAACTGGAGAACATTAACTATGGCACAGAAGCCTGTCAATCTATAGAAATGGAAAAGATCCACTGGGTTATCTAATCCATCTTACTGACAGCAGCAATCCTGTATCTCAGGGTCTCCTCTAGCCATAGGTGCTGGAACCAGAGATGGGGGTGGGTGGAGCTTCCACACTCCCTGGCTTGAAGTGATCCCATCACATACAGGGTTTACAGTTTGGTCCAATGGCTCTCAGCCACTCACTATACACATTGTTCCAGTGCTCTAGCCCTACAGATAGTGTTAAGATCACTATTCTACAACCCAAGAGACCTCACTGGTAGGCTATATTTCTTCATATTCAGCCTAAAATTTCCCTTCCTTCCCTTCAATCTAGTATGCGTGCCTCTGTCCTCTTGGATCACCTCAAA
Organism: Dermochelys coriacea; assembly: GCF_009764565.3. NCBI lineage: Eukaryota > Metazoa > Chordata > Testudines > Dermochelyidae > Dermochelys > Dermochelys coriacea. The sequence goes on along the minus strand of NC_050085.1, from coordinate 22,639,437 downwards.
CAATTTCTCTGTGGTGGTTCAAATTAGTAGACTGGAGTTGATAAACTTCCCTTAGCATTCCCTTGCCTAATGGAGCAAAGCAGAGGGGGGAGGGAGGGAGAACGGCAAAGAGAGTGTGACAAAAGGGGACTGATGGGAACGTGGGTGTGGCATATGATGCTTTTGGGGAAAGTACAACTGCTTTTCGCCCTCTCATTTCAAACTCTGTTTTTTTTTATCCTTAGATCAGCCTTACAGGCAACTGAGGTAGACAGGGCTACTGTATTCCTTGCGGGGGAGTGGTCACACATTGGCCTGTTTGGTTATAACTTCACAAAAGAAAATACGAATAATGGAAAAGGCTCATATTCCCCAGCCCTCATGGCAACACCCATCTGCAGTCTATCAGCTCCACTTCAGCATAACGGAAATGTAAAAGGATGCCTCCTTTATATGTAAAATTTGGACATTTCACTATTTTGCTCAGTAGGCTGGAAAGAAATAACTTCTCAGTGACAATGTGTTTATCATCTCCAGAAATATCGGGCACTAGGCTCTGAGTACCCATCAAACTGCTTAGCTGCTCTGCCATTACTGGCATGATCAGTGGCCTTTTCTCAAAATATAAAGCTCTAACTGGTGATGTGTAACTTGAAAGCAAGCTGCAAACAGTTGGTTAATTTCTACAAAATAGTTTCATCCTTGACATCTCTTCTGCAGGCTGGTCACCTTTCTTCTGCAAACATTATGAAATGTGTAATATTTATCTGGTGCCTTAATGAGAAAAATGTGACTTTCTGACATTTTAATGTTTTCCTAGATAACATCAAAAGGCTTGAGAATCAATAAAGCCTTATCACTCATGGAGCATTTGATCCAATTAAACACACTGTTGTGTCTGACATCAACAGAGAGACTTACAACTGTCGCAACTCTTAGCATATCAAATGAAAGTTAATTCCCAACTGCATTACTCTGAAGTTGCAGCTTCTTGGGGATGTGAAGAACTAATATGGGGTGGAGGGAGTATTGAGAGACCCACATTCAGCCATGGAAGTTGGTGAGTTTTGAAAAGATCAGATTTAAAAAGTGCACACAACAGCAGCAGCCTTGTTACTACAGCAAGTTTCTTAGATTGCAAGCTCTTCAGGGCAGAGATTGTCTTTGTTGTGGGTTTGTAAAGTGCCTGGTGCCATGGGACCTGGCCCATGACTGGGTACCTAGGCACTACACTAATACACACAACAGTAATACTGACCTCAGACAGAGCTCAATATCTGGATTAATTCCATAGAGTTTGGTTTCCAATAGATCCAAATTCTGAAACCCAAAGAACAGAGAAGCACACTGCTAGTGCCACCATGTTTCTTGCAAGTCTCCCCTTTGCTACCGCCACACTGTACCCACTGTTGGGTTGTTATCAGTGTTAGTCACACCCGGTGAAATTCACCACCATGCAGGAAGTCAGCACAAGGCTAGGGACCCCTACACAGGGTTGAATTTCACCTTTTGAGAGCATTTAATATCTGTGCTGCAGAGCGAATTTAAGTCAGTTGGAGAGACGGAGACTGGCTTAAGATTCAGCTTCATAACTTCCATAGCTCTACAGCTTGACTGCAGCACAAGACGACAGTTAATTTCCCACTCTTTCTTCTAATGACAGTATCATTTTCTCAGGAATGTGCTGTTATGAAGCGGAAAGGGGCTTTGGTCCTAAGTCCCTTGTTTTAAATCTCTTTTGATGGACAAATACAAAAAATTAGCCACTTTCTTACTGTCCTGACTCCAGAACTCTCAGAGGCTTGGATAAGGATCCAAATCTGGAAAGTTGCTCTCTTTGTAGGGCACCACGAGAAGCCCTTTACTGGTTAGCTATCCTAGAAATGGTAGTCAAGTCCCTCCCGGCTCAAGTTCTAGAATGCTTCAGGAGAAAACAGTTAATTCCATAATTCCTTAAATCTGAGCTGATGCAAGGGCCCCTTTAAGGAATCAGTGAAAGACAGTTATAACGTATAACCACAGCAGAGTGTGCATATGAACAGCATGTGTTTCTGTGAAATACACAAACTACTGGGTTAGCAAATTATTTCTCATTCCACACAAAGATCAAGTCTGTTTATTACATACATCAAATGCTGTTCTTCAGCATAAAAATCAGCCTCTGAAGTCAGCTCTTCATCTTCTGACAGTTTGTTATACAAATCAATTTGTATTGACAACATCTGAATAGCAGGTCCTCCATTATGCACAGTTCCCTTCAATCAAAGTTTCCTTACTGTGTCCCTGACTTACAAACAGTTATGGTGTTGCAAAACTCTATTCCCAACTCAAGATTCTAGGTGCATGTTTACAAAGCAACTAGAGTACAATTTAATTTACAGATAGAGATACCATTTTTATGTTAAACGTTACACTTTCTAAACCATTCATTGCATAAAAGCCTGTTTATCCACATTTCTGACCCAACGCACGCTGTATAATGGAAACTATGCATCCTGCTCTCTCCTGGCTAATCATAGGAGAATGGAGAATAACTCAGATGCTTGGCTCCAATCATCAGCATTCAAATTTCAGAGCCAGATTTCTTGGAGAAAAAACATGCAAATAAATAACCTCAATAAGTGTTTTGGTTTTTTTAATCATCTGTGTTTTGAAGGTCATTAAAATGCAACAAGCAGCCGCAGCCACTCTCCTTGTATGTTACATTTCTGATGCATACAATATATTGGTAAAGTGAGAGAATAGCATTAAAGGTTAATTATGAGCAACTTAAAGGTTATTTTTGCATATCTCACCTCCTGGACAAAAGCTGCTTCTTCATTACCATACTAGAATATAAATTAAGCTGTAAAGCATTTAAAATGCCACAGAGTCTTTAATTTTATTAGCATGTTAAATACCATGAACAAATACGAGTTTTCTTGGTTCTTCTGCAATTTTCAGACTTTCCCGGAGAACAGCCTTTCTCTGTAAACTTGATGAGTTTCTGATACTAGGAAAGAGAAACCCTCTCCTCGTTTTTTCAAATGCTCCCATTTCTTTATTATATGTTTTAATCGGAGAGGATTAAATGCTTAAAAAGAGTTAGAGATCTAGTTCTAGCTGTCAAGTTTCACCATCATTCATAATATAAGAAGAAGTCTCCTCACACTCATCTCTATCACTCTTTTCACTCTCACCAGGTCAAAACAGCCAATGTCTTATTCAGCTGAGATCTACTGAATCCCTGATAACTAGGGACCTACTAAATTCACAGCCATGAAAAATGCATCACAGATAGTGAAATCGGGTCTCCCACCATGAAACCGGGTCTTTTGTGTGCTTTTATCCTATACTATACAGATTTCATGGGGGAGATCAGCGTCTCTCAAGTTGGGAGTCCTGATGCAAAAGGGAGTTGTAGGGGAGTCAAGATACTTTTAGGGGGATCATGGTATTGCCACCCTTACTTCTGCACTGATTTCAGAGCTGGACACCCAGAGAGCAGCAGCTGTTGGCCAGGTACCCAGCTCTGAAGGTAGCACCCTGCCAGTAGCAGTGCAGAAGGAAGGGTGCAATACCATACCAGGCCATTCTTCCTTCTGCACTGCTGCTGGCAGCAGCTCTGCCTTCAGAACTGGGCTCCCGACCAGCAGCCACTGCTCTCCAGCTGCCTAGGTCTGATGGCAGCGCCACCGTCAGCAGCAGTGCAGAAGTACGGGTAGCAGTACTGCAACCCCCCACCCCTCAATAACCTTGTGACCCCCCCCACATCTCCCTTTCGGGTCAGGACCCCTATAATTACAACACCATGAAATTTCAGATTTAAATAGCTGAAATCATGAAATTTACTATTTTTAAAATCCTATGACCGTGAAATTGACCAAAATGGACCATGAATTTGGTAGGCCCCTACTGAGAATACACACATCATACACAGCAGCCTTTGAAATCTTGCCAAGTTCTTTCCCCCATATTATTTGATCTATATAGAATCAGAACCAGTCCAAGTTCTGAATTTCAATTTTGCCCAAATGTAAAGTATAATTTTTTCATTGACATCTATTGATGGAAGAGCTTACCAAGCCTCAGTGAAAGCAGACACCAGTTTACTGAATAATTTATTGCTACATTTTATCAGAGAATCTCTTTCTGATGATTCCACATTTTCTAGGGTTCTCCATTTCCAAAGGAAGGATGGGGTTGAAACTGCAGAGCTGCTTGCTACAGATAATATTGACAGGCTGTCGCGCCCATCCACACCAGCGTGGTGTCTGGGCTCCAACTTGCTGCCTATGTCCAGAGGCAGACAGGGACTAAGGACATTGCTGTTGGAGTGGGCCTTTGTGGGGACTGCAAAGAAGCACAAGAATATGAGCCTCCATGGCATGGTATCCTGGAGGAGTCCAAACAAGGAGGACAGCAGGCTGGACCAAACAGGGTTTTCCCTCTTCTAAATGTAATGACCCAGCCAAGCCCATACGCGACTGCCTGGGTTTTTTGGGATACAACCCACCCCACTAAAGAAATCATCAGGTTGGGGAAACAACATGAGGCCCAACCCTTATGTTTTCCTCTAGGATAAAGTGTCTCTGCAATATTAGGAAAATAGGAGGTATAAGCTGAGGATGGGTGAAGTTAATATTCTGTTTCTGAAAGTAAAAACACCCTCATGAGCAGCTGTACCCATTAACTCGTATGAAAAGAAAGTGTACTGCCTTACACACCACTTCAGACAAAGACTAAATTATCAGCATTTGCACCAATTAAATCCCATCCTTTTAGGATACATAGATATCTTATTATCCTGCTAAGTTTGCAGATATTGTCTATAACAATGATGCCATTCTTCTGAGTTACTAGTTAAATATTAATTAAAACAAGCTCTCCGGTAGCACAAGTCTCACCTGCTGTCTAGCTGAATAATTCATGGCAAACATATTTGAATGAAATAGTTGAAGACAATGAACTGATCTGGGTCAGGCATCCTGACTGCTCTAGCAATTCTGCTATTAGGTCATTTTAAAACAAAAGAGATGAGCTGTTGAAAGGATTAATTATTGGCTTTTCAACTCTTCTGGACCACGGTGACTAAAAGTCATTACAAATCAATGGTTATTAAACCATCTCAGTTCAGTTAAGCCTCTTCAAGGGAAAAAAAAGCTGGAAATACAAAGAACAATATGAAAAAAGGGTCAAGATCTTAAAAGTATAAGATGAGCACTGCCGTATTAAGCAGGGATAGTGTCAAATACCATCACAAGTTCAAAAGAAATTGATTGCACACATATTTCATGAGCTATACACAGATATGCAGTTTGTGCAGTTTCATAAAATAAAAACAAAAATTCTATCAGCACAAGCAGAAAAGCAGATTTTACAGCCTATGTAGGTGGGTGGGGCAAGAACGGATTTGAGGAAAGGCTGACAAGCCCAACCCCTTTAACACATGCTAGGTGTAGGAGAGAATACGGCTCTTTATAGCCCTAGCTAATGTATTTAAGAGGCTTTAGCTATTTTCCAACAATATTTTGATGAGCAATAACCAGAGCAGGACTTTGGATACAAAGCTACACATTTTAACCTCTCTGTTTCCTTCTCACCCCTTCCTAGATCTCTCACCTCTATGCCACCGTATGCCTTACAAAACCACACATGCTAAATCCCTTGTACAATGAACTATATTTTCTTGCTGCTTAGGAAAGTCACTAGGGGAAAAACCACCCATGTTGTAAAAGACACAAATAGAAAGGACTCCGTGCAATGCAGCAAATGAAGAGTTCAAAAGCAGATTTTCCCAGCAACTGCTGGAGAGTGAGACAAACTCACAATCGGCATCTGTGCCCATGTGGAGAAGAAACGCTCATTCAGAGTAATAGGGAGCCCTCTTCTGAATAATGCATTAAATTTCACACTTCCCTTAGGATTTTTCAGAGTGGTAACACTTGCATCATTCCCGGCCACTGCATATCTTTGAAGTTCTTAATAAATCAACTCAAATACCTGGCTATATGTTTCGGGATCTCCGCTCCATGGGCACAGTATGGGGCCACATTATACTGCACCTCAGTATCAAACACAAAACAGCTATGTGAATGCAATGCAAAGGTGGAACTTAGAACTGATTTGGAGTTTTCCATCAGGAAATTCACTTTCTGCACAATTTAAATTTTCTGTGGGAAAATTTCACTTCTTCCTTGGAAAATCATTTGCAGTTCATAGATACTAAGGTCAGAAGGGACCATTCTGATCATCTAGTCCGACCTCCTGCGCAACGCAGGCCACAGAATCTCACCCACCCACTCCTGCAAAAAACCTCTCACCTATGTCTGAGCTATTGAAGTCCTCAAATCGTAGTTTAAAGACTTCAAGGAGCAGAGAATCCTCCAGCAAGTGACCCATGCCCCATGCTACAGAGGAAGGCGAAAAACCTCCAGGGCCTCTTCCAATCTGCCCTGGAGAAAAATTCCTCCCGACCCCAAATATGACGATCTGCTAAACCCTGAGCATATGGGCAAGATTCACCAGCCAGGTACCCAGGAAAGAATTCTCTAAGTTCTGCAGCTCCCCTGCCCCCACTTCCCAGCATCCTGCTAAGCAGGCTGTTGGGGAGCCCAGAGAGCATATTTCACTTAGAAAACACTGAAACATCCCAGCTGGGAGCATATTTGGGGTTTCCAAAATATTGCAGGTTTCAGAGTAGCAGCCGTGTTAGTCTGTATTTGCAAAAAACGGAGTACTTGTGGCACCTTAGAGATTAACAAATTTATTTGAGCATAAGCTTTAGCTCACGAAAGCTTATGCTCAAATAAATTTGTTAGTCTCTAAGGTGCCACAAGTACTTTTTTTGTTTGTTTTTTTGTTTTTTTTTTTTGCAAAATATTGCAGAAATTTAGATCCAGGTAAAATTTCAAGTTTTTAGTTTTTTTCATCCCAGTTTGGGATGGAAAAATTTCCAAAAATCTCAGAAATGTTCACAGAACTGAAAAGCCATTTTCCAGCCAGCCGCAGGGGAACTAGCAAGCATTCAAATGTCAGGAAATTCCAAAAGTTGTTTCCATGATAATTACAGGTTTCAGAGTAGCAGCCGTGTTAGTCTGTATCTGATGAAGTGAGCTGTAGCTCACGAAAGCTTATGCTCTAATAAATTTGTTAGTCTCTAAGGTGCCACGGGTACTCCTTTTCTTTTTCCATGATAATTGACTCAGGAGCACCAATGCTGGCCCGTAAATTAGTGCAGAATGCCACTGGCTTGTTATTATGTTGTCCTATGTGCCAAGAGTGCATTATACTAACGTTTTGTGGCCTGTCCTGGCTGCCAACTGGTCTCTGGAATTTAAAGTGGTAATTTGGCTGCATATAAACCTGCCTACAGGGTCTGAGACCTTCCTGCCTGAGAAGCCACCTCTCACCCTCTGCCATACTGCTCCAGCTGCAATCAGTGGAAGCAGCCAAGTTAAGAGCCCCCTAATTAATAAATTGAGGGGGCCAGTGGCAGAGTGTTTTGCATGAAGGACCCTGTGCACTCTAATTGTTATGTGATTAGCTCTGCTGTGTATTGAGGTTTTCACAATAAAAACCAATTTAAAAAATAAACAATGTTAAAGTAGAAACCACACTTTTTTTATTTAAAAATAATCAACTCAGCTAATTGAGAAAATTTCACCATATACCCAGTGCAATAAAATACAAGCTCTTCAGCACAGACTGAACTGGAGAGCAGTGCTTGCAAGGTAATGACCTTAACACTGTAAATTAATTCTAAAGCACAATTGTTTTCAATCTTCATTTAAAACTAACCTTAGTTAATCTTGCTTTTAATGACATAGGAAATGGAAATTCCCATAATAAAATAAGTTATGAATATTTATTACTCTATTTTTACCTGAAAATTGAATAATTCATCAATTAACTTTACTATTAATTATTCAATACAAAATTAATATACTGCAAAATTCTAACATCTTTAGAACCCCATGGCACTTTTTGATAAAAACTAATAGCAGAAATATAATGTGATTATGTAATATGTGTATATATTGGGTATGTGTAACCACACACACACGCACGCAGTTACCTATCGATGGCTAAGGTTGCTTTCTTGCCTTGCCTCTAAATATAGGAACGGACTTGGGAGCCAAGGACTATGTACCCTGGATAAGCCACATTCCTCCCCTGGGGAATTTGGCTGACTGTCTTCCGGGGCAACATACAGACATTTCAAAAATTCATAAACTCACAACAAAATCGTAACTAAGTTCTAAGACACAAAATGTTCATTAAGCTAGAATGAATGTCAAGGGAAAAAATAGGACTTCAATCAAAACCAACCTTAAAATACTCAGGAAATTGAGAGATTAAGTTAGACTGAATGAAATCCAAACATTTGAAATAGGGACATTCACAGTTAGAGGACTCATCCTTAGCTCTGTCCTCATAGCAATGCTCTGAGAAAAACCAGAAACCCTGAGACAGCCCTATCAATCAGTATCAAAGAGCTTCATCTCTTTAGTAACCAGTAAAGCGAGAGTCCCGTCCTCTTAGTCCTATAGCAGTTGTGCCGATTCCTGCCCTCTTTGAATATTTTTCTGTGGCTTCTACATGCTGTAATGTTATAAATTATTAGCCCTACAAATCACTTAATGAGGCCATCGTTTCCCTCTTTTCTTTGAGATTCCAACAATTATCCATGTGCCACAGGGTCAGAGCTAGCGCATCTGCAAAGAGATATCAAAGCACTTACAGGAAAAGAGACGATGGCTAGGCGGCAACAAAGCACTAGAGATGTGTGTGCACAGAGCCAGTTAAAAGCCAGTGTTCTGCCATGCACACGCAAAGTGGACAAGTACAGTCAGTATCTTCTCCGCCTTCAAGACAGGAGAGGCTACAGACTGCAGGTTCCTTCAAACCATTACAAAAACAAAGATGCCAAAGGAAAGATGCATCCGATGAAGTGGGCTGTAGCCCACAAAAGCTTATGCTCAAATAAATTTGTTAGTCTCTAAGGTGCCACAAGTCCGCCTTTTCTTTTTGTGAATACAGACTAACATGGCTGCTACTCTGAAACCTTACAAAGAGTGTGTGAGAGGAAGGAAGATGTTCTCTGTACAGCTTTGTGCACTATATAAAAGTGTGAAATAAAAATCCAGCCCTCAACTACTTCTGAACAGTTGGAAATTATAAATTGTTCATGTGCGCATGCATGTGAGAAATGCACATTCTCCATTTCCAACAACACTTAACAAACCAGACCAGGCCTTATTTAATGTATTTATTTGTTATGAACCGAGTCTTGCAAACTTTGATTTATGAGGTCAGAATTTATCAATAGGAAACACTACACACTCTACTGTCCTTGTCTATTAAATGAAAAGCTATGCTTGTTTTCCTAACTCAGCAGAGGGAAATTAAAATGCTAAAAATAAACCAGCAGGTAGCAAAAGTAAAACTAAATTACCACAAATAGATAGTGACACTGTATGTAAATTGCTATTGATTTGTATGAGTACATTGTAACTGAACATTTTTAGTTTCAGAAATATTAATCACTGCCAAGTCTCACTGCCCAGAAATGCCAGACGCCACCTTCCTAGGCTGAGAATCTCCAACTGGGATTTCCCCTTTCCTTCTCCCCCCACCCTCCTTTTCATTAGTAAAGAGTACAGCTCACCACAGTGCCAACAGTTTATAAGGAAATGCTTTTAAAAAAAAACAAAAAAACCTCAGCTCATAGTTCTGTGAGTACCAGAGCCAAAGCACAATTGTTTGTATTATCTCTGAGCCTGCCCTCCCTCCACACTCCCAGTCACGTCCCAATATCAGAATGTCTTTCAGGTGGTAGTAATGAAAATAAGACTTGAAATGGCAAGATGCCACACAAAGAGGGAAAAGAAAGATTGGAGAGGCAATTTTCCAACTTGCAGGGCCTTAACCGAACACTCAGCTCCCAAAGGAACGTTCACTTCAGCAAGTAACTGGCTGTTGTAGGTGCCTGAAATCTTCATTTAAGTGTCCATATAAGGGACATTCACATCTTCTCAAGATGCTTAGATTTAGAAATCAGGGCTTGTCTGTCTGGAATTGTGCCTCAGTCAAGCAGTTTGGTGTCTACTATTTCTTTCAGAGTAGCAGCTGTGTTAGTCTGTATTCGCAAAAAGAAAAGGAGTACTTGTGGCACCTTAGAGACTAACAAATTTATTAGAGCATAAGCTTTCGTGAGCTACAGCTCACCTTCATCGGATGCATTTGGTGGAAAAAACAGAGGGGAGATTGATATACACACACAGAGAACATGAAACAATGGGTTTATCATACACACTGTAAGGAGACTGATCACTTAAGATAAGCCATCACCAGCAGCAGGGGGGGGAAAGGAGGAAAACCTTTCCTGGTGACAAGCAAGGTAGGCTATTTCCAGCAGTTAACAAGAATATCTGAGGAACAGTGGGGGGGTGGGGTGGGGAGGGAGAAATACCATGGGGAAATAGTTTTACTTTGTGTAATGACTCATCCATTCCCAGTCTCTATTCAAGCCTAAGTTAATTGTATCAAGTTTGCAAATTAATTCCAATTCAGCAGTCTCTCCTTGGAGTCTGTTTTTGAAGCTTTTTTGTTGAAGGATAGCCACTCTTAGGTCTGTAATCAAGTGACAAGAGAGATTGAAGTGTTCTCCGACTGGTTTTTGAATGTTATAATTCTTGACGTCTGATTTGTGTCCATTCATTCTTTTACGTAGAGACTGTCCAGTTTGACCAATGTACATGGCAGAGGGGCATTGCTGGCACATGATGGCATATATCACATTGGTAGACGTGCAGGTGAACGAGCCTCTGATAGTGTGGCTGATGTGATTAGGCCCTATGATGGTGTCCCCTGAATAGATATGTGGACAGAGTTGGCAATGGGCTTTGTTGCAAGGATAGGTTCCTGGGTTGGTGGTTCTGTTGTGTGGTGTGTGGTTGCTGGTGAGTATTTGCTTCTGATTGGGGGGCTGTCTGTAAGCAAGGACTGGCCTGTCTCCCAAGATCTGTGAGAGTGATGGGTCGTCCTTTAGGATAAGTTGTAGATCCTTGATGATGCGTTGGAGAGGTTTTAGTTGGGGGCTGAAGGTGATGGCTAGTGGCGTTCTGTTGTTTTCTTTGTTGGGCCTGTCCTGTAGTAGGTGACTTCTGGGTACTCTTCTGGCTCTGTCAATCTGTTTCTTCACTTCAGCAGGTGGGTATTGCATTTGTAAGAATGCATGATAGAGATTTTGTAGGTGTTTGTCTCTGTCTGAGGGGTTGGAGCAAATGGGGTTGTATCACAGAGCTTGGCTGTAGACAATGGATCGTGTGGTGTGATCTCGATGAAAGCTGGAGGCATGTAGGTAGGAATAGCAGTCAGTAGGTTTCTGGTATAGGGTGGTGTTTATGTGACCATCGCTTATTAGCACCGTAGTGTCCAGGAAGTGGATCTCTTGTGTGGACTGGTCCAGGCTGAGGTTGATGGTGGGATGGAAATTGTTGAAATCCTGGTGGAATTCCTCAAGGGCTTCTTTTCCATGGGTCCAGATGATGAAGATGTCATCAATGTAGCGCAAGTAGAGTAGGGGCATTAGGGGACAAGAGCTGAGGAAGCGTTGTTCTAAGTCAGCCATAAAAATGTTGGCATACTGTGGGGCCATGCGGGTACCCATCGCAGTACCCATCATCTCAGGCATTGGCACCCTGACAGCAGGATTGTCTGGCTATGTAGACTCCCTCCTCAGGCCCTACGTTACCAGCACTCCCAACTATCTTCGAGACACCACTGACTTCCTGAGGAAACTACAGTCCATCGGTGATCTTCCTAAAAACAACATCCTGGCCACTATGGATGCAGAAGCCTCTACACAACATTCCACACAAAGATGGACTACAAGGAACAGTATCCCCGATAATGTCATGGCTAACCTGGTGGCTGACCTTTGTGACTTTGTCCTCACCCATAACTATTTCACATTTGGGGACAATGTATACCTTCAAATCAGGGGCACTGCGATGGGTACCCGCATGGCCCCACAGTATGCCAACATTTTTATGACTGACTTAGAACAACGCTTCCTCAGCTCTCGTCCCCTAATTCCCCTACTCTACTTGCGCTACATTGATGACATCTTCATCATCTGGACCTATGGAAAAGAAGCCCTTGAGGAATTCCATCAGGATTTCAACAATTTCCATCCCACTATCAACCTCAGCCTGGACCAGTCCACACAAGAGATCCACTTCCTGGACACTACGGTGCTAATACACGATGGTCACATAACCACCACCCTATATCGGAAACCTACTGACCGCTATTCCTACCTACATGCCTCCAGCTTTCATCCAGATCATACCACACCATCCATTGTCTACAGCCAAGCTCTACGATATAACCACATTTGCTCCAACTCCTCAGACAGAGACAAACACCTACAAGTTCTCTATCATGCATTCCTACAACTACAATACCCACCTGCTGAAGTGAAGAAACAGATTGACAGAGCCAGAAGAGTACCCGGAAGTCACCTACTACAGGACAGGCCCAACAAAGAAAACAACAGAAGGCCACTAGCCATCACCTTCAGCCCCCAACTAAAACCTCTCCAACGCATCATCAAGGATCTACAACCCATCCTGAAGGACGACCCATCACTCTCACAGATCTTGGGAGACAGGCCAGTCCTTGCTTACAGACAGCCCCCCAACCTGAAGCAAATACTCACCAGCAACCACACACCACACAACAGAACCACTAACCCAGGAACCTATCCTTGCAACAAAGCCCGTTGCCAACTCTGTCCACATATCTATTCAGGGGACACCATCATAGGGCCTAATCACATCAGCCACACTATCAGAGGCTCGTTCACCTGTGCATCTACCAATGTGATCTATGCCATCATGTGCCAGCAATACCCCTCTGCCATGTACATCGGTCAAACTGGACAGTCTCTACGTAAAAGAATGAATGGACACAAATCAGACGTCAAGAATTATAACATTCAAAAACTAAAAAGAAAAGGAGTACTTGTGGCACCTTTAGAGACTAACAAATTTATTAGAGCATAAGCTTTCGTGAGCTACGTAGCTCACGAAAGCTTATGCTCTAACTGCTGGAATTAGCCTACCTTGCTTGTCACCATGAAAGGTTTTCCTCCCCCCCCACCCCCCCTGCTGCTGGTGATGGCTTATCTTAAGTGATCACTCTCCTTACAGTGTGTATGATAAACCCATTGTTTCATGTTCTGTGTGTGTGTGTGTATATAAATCTCCCCTCTGTTTTTTCCACCAAATGCATCCGATGAAGTGAGCTGTAGCTCACGAAAGCTTATGCTCTAATAAATTTGTTAGTCTCTAAGGTGCCACAAGTACTCCTTTTCTTTTTACTATTTCTTTGCAATGCAGCTGTGTGATCCATGGCTTCTTAGAAATGACTGTGCTCTCTCGGCTTGCTGACAAGGGGGTGAAGCAACATCCAGGAGCTAATGAGTGAAATCTCTACTCAGGACCAGGACTGTGTGATGCTCAAAGAACTACACAAGAATGCAAATCCCACTACAGCCATTTCCTTCAGGATTATCAGAGTCTCAGCAAGGGAAATCCTCAACATGATAGTCAGCAGAGCTAGCAAAAGGAAGTGCCTTTAATTCAGGAAGAATCGGCTGTTCATCCAAGACCCCTCCTTTCTAGCCTTCAGTCGTTAGGCTTCTGCATGCTAGGAATTTAAATATCTAGAGAGACTCAGAAAAAGGCAGATTGCTTCCAGAGAAAGGAGTGCCCCTCTTAATTCTCAATCAATGTCTTTGTTCATAGAAAACACACCAAGGTGCAATGATAAGGCATGCGTGGCCAATGAGGAAGAAAAGTAGGTTTGTGTAGAATATTTGGGGGGGTGGAATATTCAAAGCACAGCTCCTTCTCACATGAACTTGTGTATACCACTGCCAAGCTCAACGAGACTTGGTGTTAGCGCTGTGTTTCAGCAGCCTGCTTGTTTAAATCATACATTCTCTCTCAAGGGCTAGAGGGGCAGTGAGAAACCCAACTCCTGCAGAAGTGAAATGGCCAAGTATACACTGTATAACTGAACAGCAAACTTTGCCAGATCTTTTAAACTGGCTCTGAAATTAATTTTCGGCTTTTGCTACAATGGCATATTCTCAGACTACCAAAGCGATCACTTGGAATGTGGAGCCATTCAGGCAAGTTTAAGACTTTGCCAATGATTGTAGGTTTTATATCATAAAAAGAATTTGCAAGACATACTAACAAAATACTCCAGCATTGCACTATGTAACCAGGATATGACCATATTAACTGCACAGTTTGAGGAATGTGTTTATTGAAGGGCTTCTCTACACAGGGTCACTTGGGAAAATTAAACCAAATTGACTAAAGGTGAGAATTTAAAGTGGATTCATCAAATTGCATTAAAACCTGTGTGGACACACTCATTCAGAATTAAAGCGGCCTTAATTTGGTTAAACTAGGAAGACATTTGCAGGATCCCAGTACTAGTTGTGCTATAATGGCTGTAATTTCATTCTGTACCACCTGATTTATCTCTGTAGCCCATTTTAATACCTGGGCCAGAATTTGCAGAAATACTCTAGGTTTCATTCATGGCCACTGTCCATGCTGAGTTCTGGAGGTACCTAACAGAATATCTGAACACACAGATCAGCACAGGATCGGTCATATTGTCTTTGAAAAATTAAGTACAGTGTTAAGAACAAATGTTACCGGCAGTTAAAACAGATCTACCTGAAATCATCCTCTCTGCAGTCCTCACCTGTCAGGCAGCTCTAGTTCCATCAGGAAACTCTAATTTGATGGAACTTGATTTTTCTAATTTATGTGACTACAATCCAATCTAAACTGCACAGTGATCTGCTAACACACACTCGTTCACGGTTTTGCTTAATTCACAAGAGATAGGAGACTCAGACCTAAGGTTTCTTGAGGAATCTGTATTCTATATTGTTGTACTGAAAAGTTCATGCACATTTTCAAATCCTGGCCACATCTAGGACTTAAAAGTCCAAGATAAAGACAAACTGAGATACCTGTACTCTGAAAATCCTCTTCTTGTAAGCTTAGGTCAGACTCTTCTTTCTGTTGAATTACCTTCATTGATTTTTATATTATAAAAAAGATAAAATAAGTAATTTCAAGCAAAGACAATATGGATAACATCATGATATGAAATGTAGCATGAAAGAGATAAGTAACCCTGCATCAAAGCACAAATGTAGATGGTAAAATCTGTGTTTATCAGGAAGAGACAATATTTAATTCTCAATAATCAAATTGCAGTCCTTATAGAGAAACTGGGACCTAGTGGACTCAACAGCTAACTCCAGTGCACGGAGCCTGGGTCTACAACTCCTGCGATTCTAATCCCAGTTCTACTGATGTCCCTTTGGTTTTAGCCTGTGGTAAGTCATTTAGCCTCGCTGTGCCTCAGTTTCCTCATGTTGGAAACAAAGGTAATACTAAGAGCTGGTTGGGAACTTTTGAACTACACTTTTTTTCATGGAAATGAAAACTTCTCATGGAATCATGTCAGTTCTGGGTTTAAGAAAGTTTTGTTAGGATGAAATTTTTGGTCAAAATCAGAGAGAAAGAGACCATCTGAGAACAGTCAACAGCCTAGTGGTCAGGCAGATGCACATTCGAGTCACTGGTCTAAATCAGAGCAAAGACTTAACTTCGGTCTCCCACATCCCACGTGAGCACCCTGACCATGAGGCTATAAAGTCAGTCTTCTACACACTCTCTCTTCCCCCTTCCCTCCCCCATCCCCTCCACATTGGAGCTGTTCTGCTTTGTATAAATATTCATTGAACCATGGGGTTAGTCTCTAAGGTGCCACAAGTACTCCTTTTCTTTATGGGGGAGAGAGAGATTGACTCTCATAATCTGGTCGTAGGGGCACTTACCTGGGATGTAGGAGACCCAAGTTCAAGTTCTTGCTCCAAATCAGGAAGAGCTACTGGTTGCAACAAACCTTTCATTGGGATGGTTTCGCAGGTGAGGTATGGGATCCCTGGCCAACAGCCAAGACTCACCCCAGAACAGCCAATAGCCCAGTATCTAGGGCACTCACCAGGGACATGAGAGATTTGAAGTCGGTGATGTTATGAGGATTAAAGTTTTTAAACGTGCTTTGAAAATGTAAAGCACTAGAAAAATCAGTAGTTTTAGAATATATTGAGGGAGAAATTAAGGTTGTTTGTGTCTGGAAAATCCATTGTGCCACTGAAAACCAGGATGCCTTTCACAATGAAAATAATTTTATTCCACTTCCTATGGGAATGTTTAGTAATTTTCCATGATTTGCATTTAAGTCTAGAAGCATCAAAGATTTTATTAGTGCTACATTACAGTAGAACTTTATTAATTCTCACTAATGACTAGAAGATCCATTGTGGATTAGTTGGCAAATTAACAAGTAAGCAAGCAAATATGATTACAAGAAAACATCAAGGTTACTACATCACCAAATGTACTTTGTTAATTTATGTTGATACATTGTTTAGTTTTAATTAGCTATAATAATCTCCAGTATGTTTATTAGGCTATATTGCAAAAAGAACGAAGTCTTAGTTATATAAAACCAAACAACTACAGTGCTGTCCGACATTTAATCTTTATTGACCACTAGAAAGTCACTTTACCATGAGATTTGTGAAATTCATTGATTCATACATTCAAAAAACGTCAGGTGTCTCTATGACTCTTTGGAAGATTTCTCATTGTTTCTTCAGTCATTATGATTCTGTTAATAGACATGCATAAGGCACTTTCTTACCCACAGATTACAAAGATAGTATGTAAACATTAGGACATCCATGCTCACCATTTCTTTGTAAACACGGGAACTCGGTTGTTTTAACTTATTAATTCCCTTATTATAGATAAATTCACTGAATTATTAAATGGAACATATTAAGCCATGGTGAAACTCCAGGCATGTAGATATGGCCTGAAACCCGGAGCCACCCCCGCTTCTGACAGCCTGTATATTAGTGCAGTAGAATTATTTCTTCCCAGGCAAACCCTCATTCAACACATTTCAGCCAGAGCAAACGCCTCAGCCCTGAAAGAAGTGTTAGGTTTCGGTTATAAACACGCCCTTCATTCTAGTGTCAGACAGCAGAGCTGTGCTACCCAGTGAAAAGGAAAGGGGAGAAACTGGCACTGCACCTTCCTAAATCATTCACGTGCACATTTCAAATTACCTCTGCACATTTCCTTGTGAATACACAACGTTAGTTGGAGCCAACTCTGCAAAGGGTCTCATCTCTGCCATTCACAACATCCCATTATCAACCTTTCAGGATGAATAGTAGTTTGCAATTAGCTCCTGTCATGTAAAATTATTGTATTGTAATGAAATATTGTCATCAATATTCAACACACAAGAGCCTCACCCTATAATCTTGAACTCCAGCCTTCAGATACACCACTGAAGGTGACATCATGGCTAAGGGCCTGCAGAGGACACCAAGTTACTCTCTTCTTGATGCACACATGCCCCAGCCTGCAGTTTGGACTCTTCCCTATGAGAAGTGTGGAGTACAAATATCCAACAGAGACAACTTTTTATGGAAAGAAAACTACTTTTGCAAAAGAGCCACTCACAGCCCCTTTCCCTGTACATTTAATATTACCACATGGCTGCCTCCCACTAAAGAAACATAGCACCCCATTACTGAATCACCCTCTTTACAATTAGGATGCAATAAGGACTATTTGTATAGTTAGACCATCAGAAAGCAGCAGAGACAAGGGTCAACCCCTTCCTGAAACTTATACCCAACATCTCTATGAGTGCCAACTTCAGCGACTCATTTCATAGCGATGCCTCAGCTCGCACTACATATCATTTTATTAAGAAACTCTATAAGTGTCAGTGGTGCAATTCATTTTTATTAATTTCCTAAGATGAAATTAGCAGCACCTGCAGCAGCAAACAAAGAATGGGGAATGTTCTGGTTCAGTGCTGGATCAATGTCATTAATTCTTTAATACCAAGAGGCCTGTTTGTATGAACTCAGCATTTAACTGCACCAATTAATTTCAATATTAAAAAAAATTTCAAAATGAACTCAACAACTAATTTAAGAAGGTCCTTGAACCGCTGTTGCAACTTTCCTCCTCATGGGACATTATGCTTTCAAGTATAAATACACAGGAGCAGGATATTGTAATATTAATAGGAAAATTGCTATTTTCATGCAGTGCCTTTAGCAAACTAAACAAACCCTTAAAGTCTTAAAAACATTTCTACAAACACATGCATATTTCTGATGTATTTAATGGTGCTATATATATCCCCTGACTCTGCTTAATATGCTTTCTGACCACTCAACAGGCTGAGTTGGCAAAGGCTCAAAGAGACATCTTTTTGCATTAATTCTATAACTCAAGCTCCCAGGTCAGAAAACAGCCTTTCCAAATGCAATCATTTTACCTATTGTTCTGAAGCCAACGAGTGGAGTGAGACAAATGGTTTACACAGCCCCAAGAAAAAGGTGGAAGCACCCAGAGACTGCAGATTAAGATGCCTGTCACTAGTGATCAAATATAGACCCCCACCCAGGCTGGAGAGGTGTGTGATACTCTTCACCCTAAGGGAGCACCATGTAACCCCCATATTCATCATTCATAATTGTTATATTGCAAATAAAGCATGCCATGTAAGGTACCATGGGAAAGGTTATGATCTGCTGAAACCCACTGTTCCATCTAAATATGTATATCATTAATACATATGAAGGTATGAAAATTGTGTAGTTTGATTGTCACTAAAATATGCAGTGGGTTTGGGAAGCGCCCAGGTACTAGCTCCCCAAAAGACAATAGCAAGGAAAGTAACCTGCGCCCAGGCAGGTGTCAAAAATCATCAACAGCCATTGTCCAGCAAGGGAGCTACAATGCAATGACTCACCTGCACAAGACCACACCAGGGGAATTGCTCAACCTGGCCTGGGTACTCAGCAGTGCCCCCAGACATGCCTGGACTTGTGTTCTCCAAGCACATGGACTGAGGGTATGAAACAGAACACCAGGGTCCCATGTTTGGCCGTTTCTCCTGCTCCCACCTATGCTGCAAGCAACAAGGACACTAAAGACTCCAACAGAGGAGACCGACCCAGGTTTCGAGGGTGAAACCTTTGTCCTATGAATTGCAATATCCAGTGGGGTGAGAAAAACTGCTTAATCTAGATGTTTCCCAGTCTTATAAGGTTGAGAGTTTAGACTAGGTGCTTATATTTTAGTAACCACTCTGACTTTTTGCCCATCACTTAAAATCTATCTTCTGTAATCATTAACCTTTTTTACTGTTTATCTTTACCAGTGTGTTTGCCTGAATTGCTTGGTAAATCTGCTCAGGTTTAGGCTGGCGTATGGCGTATTTCCACTGATGAAGTGGTGAACCAATTAATAAACTTGCATTGCTCAAGAAAGGGTCTTGAGCAGTGCAAGACGGCATATTCCTGAGGTACAAGCCTAGGAGCTGGTGGTATTTGGGTGGTGCCTTTCTCTGTGAGATTCATGAGTGGCTCTGGGAGCATTCATGCAACCCACCTGAGTGTGGGGCTCCACATGCCGTTGTACTGAGTGATCACAGCACCTGGAGGGGTTTGCTGCTAGCAAAGCACTGAGAGAGGCAGCCCAGGCTGCAGAGTTAAGAGCACAGAGGTCCCACAGTCCCAGGCTGCACCCCAGGGATCCCATCACAGTGTTCACCTTAAGTTCCTTGGCAGCAAGAACCTGAACTATCAGCAATTGTAGTAATAGATTTGAGTCTGATGGAACTGGGTGCACCACCTGTAAAAGCAATAGCACGTGAAATTTCTCACCTCTCAATCCTAACACACCCCATTTTGATAACAATTAATGAAGAACTTGTTTAATAATGTATGAGGACGTTAAGGCAGCTTGAATGCTAGAGAAGTGGGGGTGGAGAGTGTCCTAAGTTTAACAGAAGTTGGCTTCTAACTTCCCAAAGAAAGCCACCCTTCTCTGTTCTTTAACTGCTTTTCTACCATCCTCCTTTGTCTAAATCCTCCCCTCAGCTGTGAGCTATTAAACATTCAGCAAGTTAATTTGTACTATTTGTTACGGTCAATAACCATTCTTGTATCTTACTATAATTTCTGCCCCTACTAATTACAAAGGAATATGATGCCAAACCAAGCAACAAACTATCAAAGATTCATCTTGTGCTGTGTCTGCTGTTACCTCTCTCTGCATTTGCATTTCTTGGGGACATATCCAATGGGAGATGGAAAAGGCACTCTCTGGCTTTACACTATACTCTTGTCTGCATTAAGCATTGTTGGGCTGCTCTCCAAGCAGTGGTTAGCGCATTGAACTTCAGAAACCAGAAGTGGAAGGGCCTCACTTCCACTTACTCCAGCATCCTCCCAGGAAAAGCACCGGAGTTCCTTGTATTATCTGGAGGCAGATCTTGCCTGAATATAGTTCATTATTCCTCCAAAAATGTGTTCTTACACCAGTGATCCAACAGCCTAGTTGTGAACATGTGTGAAAATGCACTGGGTTTCTCCCAGCTACACAGCAAGAAAAACAGAACTTCAGCACGTCCTGCTGAGCTAAACCTCTTGTGACTAATAAACCCTTGCTCCATTCATTGGCAATGAGAAAGATGCTGTAATTTAGAAAAAGCAAAAATTTGGTTTTAGATAACACCCCAGAACTTTATACACTTTCCGTAAGCACAACTTCCTTTTCTTGTTTTCAGTCGCAAGTAGTGCAACTTCATGTCTCTTAACATAATAAAATGATCATCAGGATTCCACAACAGGAAAACATCTGCAGTCTTTAATTTATTGCATCAATTCCCAGAGGGTTGCAGAAGTTAAACATTTATGGCAGTTAGAATATATGACATTTACTGCTTAATAAACTGCAAACATGCCTGTTAATTTGGCTTTTTGGGATCTCCTTGCCGCCAGACACTTAACCCCAACAAGAAACATGCCAAAATACAAATAAACTTAGAGTCTGCATTTTAAACAGGAAAAGTGCAAGGGCTTTTTTTTTTTTTTTTTTTTAGTTTCTGGCTAACAGATTAGTGACAGTAGGGAGCATTGTCAAGATAATAGCCTACAACCTTCACTCAACAAAGCCTTTTAAATGCATTTATCTGAAAGGATACAATTAAATGTTAAATCATCAGGTTAAAACTTTTACCTGTCAAGATTGCAGGTGGTCTGTTTTTAATCAATCTGATTTCATTCAATAAAACACTCATTAAGTCAATTAATGAGACTTCAGTGTCACAAGCTATCAAGCATGACTTGGAGTTTTCACTTTGTGCCCAATGAATTGATTACCAAGTCAAGTCATCAGTGAAAATAAATCAATGTACATTTTCACAAGCTGCAATATTAGCAATGTTACCTTGTTTTAGGGGAAGTCGTTAGCCATTCTTCATGCTTTTCAAATGTTATTAAATAAGCTGCAATTTCCTGAAAAAGAAAAATGTGCAAAAAAGAATTAACTTGCATAGTAGTTTTGGAGACTTGAAAGTTTCACAGAACAGAACTTCTCTAAATCTGCTCCACCCTCAAGTAGGATACTTTCAATCCCGCCTCCGCAGCTATATCCTTGACTTTAAATCCAGTTTGAAAAGTCTTCTTTGTACCTCTTGGCACGCTACAATGATGAAAGCCTTTGGCTGGAAAGGGCAAGTCAATAGTGAGGACCAAAATATTTCAGCCTTTAAACAGAAAACAGGAGAAAGTGCTTCCTACCCCAAATGCCATTCATTTAAAAGCCGAAGCAGGCAACAGGTCTTCACTTAGTCACACTCACAACATTCTGTGTTAGGGAGGCCTCTGCCATGGACAGAGCCATCTTTTAAATCTTTCACGCAGGCAGGCAGAAGTTGGGTTTTGCCAGCTTAGATTCTAAGCCCCAAGCCCCCAAAGCCAAACTGTGTAAAGATTAAAAGGAAAAAGGAGAAATACATTAAACCGTTCCCACCACAGAGAAAGCACTGATAGCTTCATCTACCGTGCAGCTCCTCCAAGCTCTGCGCTAAGTCAGAAAGGTTAAGGGCATGATGGTGAAAACATGGGCACCTGAAGGTAAATTAAATATTTATACACACAACATCACTGCAGATAGAATTAAAAGATTTATTAATAATTTCCATGAACAGCCAGTGGGTGACATCACCATAAGTCATTGCTCCCACTTGCAGGCATGATACGGCCCATTACTTCCAGATGAGAACTGATTTGCTCACAGGAAATTGGCAAAGCCTGTAAGTTAAATTAAGATGGTGCTGGTTTATGTGTTTCATAAACCTCAAATTACTACAAAAAACACCAAATCAACTTCCTTAAACCGGATAAAAAAGCTGCTGAATAGGAATTATGTATCAGTTTTCAATTAGAAGACTCAAAACTCCAACTCTGCGGCAGTGCTGTGCACATGTGCATTTTATGGAGAGGAAGACACTAGACTGAGCTCACAGCATCTCTCATATAGCACTGGATTAGTCACTCCCCACCTTCAGATGTGACACACCAGTCCATTCCTCTCCTGTTTTGTCAGAATATAGGAATTGCCATATTGGGTCAAACCAGGGGTCCATCAATGCAGGGGAAAGTAAGAAACCCACTAGTGGACAATTATGCAATGCCCTTCCCATAGAAGACTTTTCTTCATAACCTTGTCAGTTAGTAGATGGTTCATGTCTCGGAAATAGGTTTTATCTTAGTATGCCTGATACAATTTTGGATCATCTCATTGTCTTATAAGTATCTAATACTTTTTAAAAAAAAGAAAAGGAGTACTTGTGGCACCTTAGAGACTAACAAATTTATTTGAGCATAAGCTTTCGTGAGCTACAGCTCACTTCATCGGATGCATTTGGCTGTAGCTCACGAAAGCTTATGCTCAAATAAATTTGTTAGTCTCTAAGGTGCCACAAGTACTCCTTTTCTTTTTGCGAATACAGACTAACACGGCTGCTACTCTAATACTTTTTAGAATCTTGCTTAGCTCTTGAATTCTATATCTTGTGAGAGTTCAACAGGTTGATTATGCAATGTGTAAAACAATCTCCTTTTATTATTTTTAAATCTGTTGCTCACAAAATGCAGGCTATTCTTGCCATTGGTCAGGTGACTGAGCAGAGAAGATGTTAACAGGATGATTTAGGAAGGGAAGAGGAGTTTCTGGGCAGCCCTTAAGAGGGAGCAGGTTCACAGCCTCAGCCCAACAGAGGATGTTACAGACTACAGCAAGGAATGAAGCATTCTGTGGGGAAACATGCTGGGCAATACTTCATCCTTCATTACTTACAACTGTAGTGTACTGGCAGTAGCAACACTAGAATGAACATTAGAATTGCTGAGTGTGTAGACTCGCTAATGGGGACCTGCATGTGGCCAGACAACCCTCCAGAAAGAGCCCGTCATGCTCTAACCCAGTACAAAAGCCTCTCCTCCTCCAAGGTGCCACAAGTACTCCTTTTCTTTTTGTTGATACAGACTAACACGGCTGCTGTTCTGAATCCTCCACAGGTATTACTCCACCAGAAAAGACTGCACCGGTCCCATTCATTTGGCTTTCACCCAGACAGAGCACGTCCCACCTTAAGCACACCACGATGCACACTCCAGTGCCTTCCCATCATTGCCACCCCCAGCAGATAGTAGAACTCCTCCTCATATATCAGCGTCATTAAACCATCCAGCCACTGTGGAACAATTCCACCCTAAAGAGGCAAGCACTCTAAAGAGATTTGTACAAATCTAGTAATTAGTGATTGCTCCTGAGCTAAAGTAGAAGATGGCAGAAGTCCCATTTCCCACATACTGGCTGTAGCACTCTCCTTCTGGGCATATGTCAAAATTATGTCTGAATATCTAAGACCGTCTAGACTCCTACAGATGGACAAGGTGGGTTGGGTAATATTTTTATTGGACCAACTTCTGTTGGTGAGAGAGAGAGAGAGAGAGAGAGAGTCTTTCGAGCTACTCAGAGCTCTTCTTCGTCTGGGAAAGATACTCAGGGTGTCACAGCAAAACACAAGGTGGAACAGATTGTTTAGCATAAGTAGTTAACACATATTTCAAGAGACCATTCAAGGTCTGTTTGGAACCAGCACACCCCACATTACCATTGTAAAAATTTCCAAGAACTTGAGAGAGAAAAACACAAACTGCTCCAATGCAGGAGGTTCTGCATGAAATCAGCTTTGCTTTAGCATTTCTTCCCCAGTGTCTCATGTCTATTGCCTCTACCCCACACTATTTGCATTAGAACGGCTAGAATTTTCATAGAATTGTGTACAATGTTATTCCCAATGTGCAGAATAGAAACAGGACCACTGTTGCCTACACATGATTTTATAGCAAGTCTTGCAGTATTTGATGTGTTTCAGAGTAGCAGCCGTGTTAGTCTGTATTCGCAAAAAGAAAAGGAGTACCCGTGGCACCTTAGAGACTAACAAATTTATTAGAGCATAAGCTTTCGTGAGCTACAGCTGTGTTTCTTAAAGCCCCAGCTCCCGGAATCATGTGAATGAGAGAGCATCTTAGCATTCATTTCAAATATAAAAATAATATTTTGGCCCATATGCTTTGGTTTGGAAATACTGCAGGAGACAAGTACATCATCAAAAAAGAGAAGCTATGTCTGGCAGGGACAGTGGGGGTGCACCACCCCAGTGAGGGAGGATCCAGCCTCTCCCAGTTGTGAGCTGCTGCCCAACCACCAGCAGGCACGGAGACTACCAAACGTGGAGCCCAGTCTGGGTTGGGACTGTAATGGAAGTTTATAGAGCAGCAATGACTCAGATTAGCAGAGGGCTAGTGAGGTGGGGAAGGCACATTTCCAACAGAAGAGGGAAAAGGGCCTGGTGTTGGAATGGGGCTAACGGGCTTCGCTCTGATGAATATACTCTCCCTCAGCACAGTTTTATGGGATAGGTATAACTCCTAAGGGTTAATTTTCTGACTGGGGTGGTGCAGAAGGGTGACATGACTCACCCAAGACAAAACCAAGTTTAGAATTTAGGAGATGCTTGCGTCCTGTCCTGGACACAGGCCACATCTCTCTCTCACAATCCCCACAATAGATTTCTTATTCACACAAATTAAACCAGTTTCCCCACACAGATTTGCAGTGCAGGATACTGCATATCCCAATGCATGAACAGCTTCAGGAATAAGTCAGCTGCTGGACTGAGGGTCAGGAGAACTGCGTTCCGCTCCCAGCTCCAAAACTGACTTGCTGTATCACTTTGAGCAAGTTGTCTTTCTTCAACTGTGAATTGGGAGTAACAATGCCACATGCCCGTTTCTGAAGAGCAATGTGGACCTAAAGCGCTATCTGTGTGAGGTATTGTTATATGGGATCCCAGTCAGAGCCTTTCATTCTACAGCAGCCACTTGTTGCTTAACGTGGGTGCCCATTTCAGCTTGGTGAGATGGGAGCATGCGCATTGGCAACAGGGCAAGGAAGTCCAGCTGCCATTTTTAGCATGTCACTTGTGCTGTCAATATTCAAAGAGAAAAACAGCAGCACCCAGACAATATCTGTCCCTAATAGTGACATTGCAGGGCATATGCTCCTCAAAGTAACCCCCATGATTCTCTGATGGGAAGGAGGCCAGTACTAACAAAGTAACAAACCCAGCTCAGAACATACTTCATAGTGTCTGGGAAACCGATAGGGCTGGTGTGTAAAGTGAGCTAGAATGAACAAGGCAAAATAACATGAAGGCAAAGACACTTTATCTTTGCATCATTTAATCTCCACGGCTTGGATTCAAATCCCAACCAGCGACAAGAACATTTTTATTTGAGCTTTTTGTTATAAATTATGTCAATGCCTCTCTGCTTGCTGATTGATAGGCTGCACTGCATGAGAGACTGTTTAATTCAGCACAGAGCTGTATCCTGGGTATAACTACCATACCGGTAAAGGCTCAAACCACTCGATTCAGGTCAGGTTGCAGAAAAAGCTGCAAATGTCTTTTCAGAGATATTCTAATGATCACTGCTGTTCCTGCCAGCCCAATACAGGATATGCTACAAGAAGTTTAGAGGGATATTTTTTTACTGTTTCTTTAAATTATATTGGCAGCATTAGGAAAGGGACTCATGATGATTCACACAGAATGAAGACATGACCAGCACATGCAGGTTCATAAATCCCCACTCTGATTGGAGCCAAGTTAGAAAAAAAATCTAACTAAACCACAAGAGCCAGCTACTCAGACTCCAGCAAAAGGTTTGGCTGTTACTTGCCATAAATCCAACCGGCCACTAGGTGTCAAGCTGGATCTACCATAAACACACCCAGGAGAACATTTCCTTGTGGGTAAATAAGGGGAGTCTTAAAGATACTTGCTCTGAAGTAACAAGAACTCTCACGATTCCCTGCCTTTCTGAATGCTGCCTGCTAGGCCTTGAGGTCCATATCTGTCCCTGCATCCCAAGTGATCTGTCTTCTCCTTCCATCTCCCTTCCTCAAGCTCCTGGGTCTTCTGTTCGCTGCACTGGTGCAGCATCACCTGCTGCACAGCCATCAGCCACAGGACAGCCATGCTGCAGAATGGCACAGCCAGGCAGGTCGCTGATCACTCCCTTGGGGTGAGACAACTGCAAATAGGAACTGGCCTGATCCTCTGCCCCGAGTCCCCAACCCCAACCTGGATGGAGAGCTTCACATTCCTATGGTTAGGGGCTGCCTAGAAGTTCTCTGGACTCGTATCAGGGCGTGACTCCGTACAATGTTCATAGATAGAGGATGTTACATGGAATCTGGAGTCTCCTCCTGGCTGTGACCCAGCCACTCGACTACTACCGGGTCTGCCTCCTACAGCCACATTCTGCTCTGCCTGCCACATGGAGAATCCACAGCTCATGCAGCCATTCTGGACTCCAAACACACTGCTGTCTTAAAACCTGCACACTTCTGGCTCAGCTTCCCATGGTGTCTTCTGTCTCACCTAAGCTCCTCATGGGGGCTACAGATTAAAAACACTTGCAGAAGGCACAACTGGTACGCTATTAAAAACAGCCTCTACGGTGATCCTTTTGATTCCCATCGTCTGGGGCTGCTTTCAGTGGAAAAAAAGGCGGGAGGCTGCCACTTACTAATTACAACTGTTCAATTTAACAGAAGCAGCATCAAAAAGGAAGGACCTTCCCTTTAAAAAGGACCTTTGCATAGGAATAAAAGTGACAGCAGAGAGAATTTTGCATGGATATACACAGTGCAAGTATTACAGCTTTTCATGGGCTGGATGCAAGCACTGAGTTCTCTCAAATGGTGCCTGTAGGTCTCACTATGCCCCAAAACTCTAACCTGCGCTAGTCCAATGAACATCTCAGCTGCACAACGACAGAATTGCACATAAAAATGTATGAAAGAACCAACTCTTTTACAGAGCAGTGAGACACAAGGCTTGACTGTGACGAGTTAAGTAAAATGCTGGAAATCCCATTAAGGATTTGTCTTAAAGTCACACAAGCTGGGAAGGTCATAAGCACAAAACTCTCATGGAGAAGGAGAGGATTCATAGACCAGTATTTGCATAATTAGACTGTCCAAAAATACCATGCAAAAAATAAAATATTCCCCCCTGGAATCCAGCTTTGGCAACATGAAGTGTTGGCAAATGTACGACCAGTAATGTTCTCTCATTCAGGGCAACATGCTGACCTACGCACCCAGCCAATCCAGCTGCTCCTATTTTTCTTGGCAAACTATTCAGCACTAGACAATGAATGTGAAAATGAAACGTTCTTTAAGCAAAGTTTGACCCCAAATTCATTAGAGTCAGTGTAAGGCAGGGGCAGCCATATTCTCTAACTTTTCTTTAGGGCAAAGCAGCTGTGAAAATCTGCTATAGCCAACTCTGCCTACAGTTCACAACTATACAGCTTCCAATGCTGTCTTGGGCCTAGTGCTTAATTTGTAATGACAGAAGTGCCGGGGCTGAAGTAATTTTTTTTACTTTCATAACTGACGCGGCAAGCCCAAAGAGACCAGGGATATGAAATGCCAAGCCCAGAGGTGCCGAGGCTCAGCCCTGGCACAAATTAAACGCTGCTTGGGCCAAACACAACCACTCTAGTATGCTCTTGTGCAGGTACTTTTCTGCCTCACAAGGAAGTCGCAAGAACAAACAAACAATTTATTATATTAAGTGCTTAGATGCTGTGGTGATGACCAGCACTGGGAAGTTTATACGTAAATGTGGAGCCTCATTACACAAGTTTCACCTCAAACATGAGCTATTCAGTCCCTCCAACGTTCCCTAGAGAGCCTGCAATCCAACACAGCATGGGGTGACAGTGCTCTGGCAACCCATCCACGAGGATGCACTCAGAAGTGTTTACTGCCGCAGTTCTAGGTCAATTGATAATCTCTCTCGAAAAAATAAATAACTAAGTCTCCGTCAGCTCTAGGTTTTCCTTCTCAGGGAGATTTGGATAGCAGTAGCTAAACAGAAAGGTAAGGGAAACCGGATTGAATGTTATATTGCCTCAAATTAGACTCAAACATTTGGAGTTTATTCTCCAGTGCTTTTGTAATAAAAGTGTCTACAGTCTACACAATCCAGAACATTATGTACACACAAAAATGGGTCTTTCGACCATGAGATGATTTAAAAAAAAAAAGAAGAAGAAGAAGGTCTTTATGAGAGTTCTATACAAGAGTTTTATCTATATGGTACCAAAGCTAAAGGGGGGGGCGGGGACAATGCTCTCCAACCAGCTGGCCCAAGCATCTGCTAGAGCCACAAAACGCAATTATATTACTCCCAAACGAGACGTAAAAATATCTTGTTTCCAATACTCTTGGTTTTAAGACTCATACTTAATGTCCTTTGAGAATTTCAGTGGTGCCAGATCTCTGTGTTATGAACTTTATAGAGTTGTGGGAATGTCATATTAATAACTTCTGACCAACGTGTTTACACTACAAATAAATTCCCCCAGAATCCACTGCATGACTCATTTTACAAACAATTATTGGTCTGTATTTTTAATACAATTATTATTGCAACAGATTTTAGCAATGCCATTCATACATGAATAAGGGAGGAAGGCTGTGCTGAAGTTGTGAATATGCCCCATCATTATTTCTGATCGGATGCCATTTAAAATGCAGTGTCAAAATAATGTAGTGCAAACCCCCCAAATCTGATTCCTGTAACAGCTACACTGGACACAATCTTGGAGTAAGCAACAAATGCTGCACTATTACCAACCAGTCAAATCAGATGAATAAGTGAAACAAGCACAAGTTCTAAAACTCTGACAACGTGCAACTAAACGAAGATGGACGTTAGGTCTACATTGCAATTAGACACCCATGGCTCGTGCGGGCCAGCTGGCTCAGGCTCGTTGGACGCAGGCTAAGGGGCTGTTTAATTGCAGTGTGAATGTTTGGGCTTGGGCTGCAGCCCAAGCTCTGGGACCCTCCCACCTCATGGGATCCTAGAGCCTGGGCTCCAGACCAAGCCACTACACAGCAATTAAACAACCCTTAGCCTGTGCCCCGCAAACCCAAGCCAGCTGGCCCATGCCAGCCAGTGTCCAATTGTACTGTAGACGTACCCAAAGATGACTGTTCCCAAAACCATTAGCTCTGAATATGCACAGTATAATGCCTAGTTTCAAGAGTGATAAAACTCTCTCAAATGCTGTGGGCTTACAAAGTGAGTTCTACTGAGTTTCCTTAGAGAAAATATTCCAGCAGCTCAAATTATTAAATTAAACTCATTTAGTGTCCGAGGCATGTCCAGTGTTGGCACTTAATTTGCTATAGTGTAGGAGATATGCTTGCATACCTATTGTTTCATGTCCTAGATGCACCATGTTCAAGGTGCTTCATTTTTAGTTTTTATTTTGTTTAAAGTTTCCTAGGAATTTAATCTGTGTTTGTAACCCCCCCAACCCCACCCCACCAAAAAAGGGCAGGTGGGGAAGAGATAAAAAAAATCAGTGCAAAAACTAACTT
The DNA here is from genome assembly GCF_009764565.3 of Dermochelys coriacea. NCBI lineage: Eukaryota > Metazoa > Chordata > Testudines > Dermochelyidae > Dermochelys > Dermochelys coriacea. The sequence goes on along the minus strand of NC_050085.1, from coordinate 22,609,441 downwards.
CACAGTTTTCTGGATAAATAAATATCATGGGATAGGACGATAGAAAAAAAAGCAATAAATGAAGTAAAAGCAGTTTAATGCTGTGGTTTATTTCATGAACTGTACATGAACAGAATGTGCACATGCATGTGTGCGTCTTCCACCACATTGCCTTACTTTAAGAGGCTCACATTTATACTTAGACCAATTTATTATTAACGTAAACACATTTACCTAATAGAAGGTATTGAATTTTCCTGTCAGTATGTTCATGTACTTGAGTGGTCTAAAATTTGCATATGGAGGGGCTGGGGGGGCAGGGGGGAGAAACAGTAAAAACTGAATAATAGTTTTTGTAAAACCCAGGAAATTTTAGGTCAAAATTAGTAAAAACTGAAAACAAAGGGGTTTGCCCAGGTTATAGTGCGCAGCCAATCCTACATGCTAATGGAAAGCAAGTCCTAGAATGGAATGGAATGGAATGGAATGGCTAGCACTGGAGGAGGAAGGCAGAGCTTCTGGAATCTGGATTCATTGTCTGTTCTAGTACAGAACCCTAAAGAAGCTTTTGGCAGATGGTTTGTACACGCAGGCATTTAAGGAAACAAATGCCTTCATATAGAGATGGATCAAGCTGGTTCAAACTCTAGATCCCTCCAAAGCAGGTGTGCTCAGTGGGTCACAGATAGGGCAACTTGCCCCAGGCAAAAACCTGAGGCAATGCTGCCATAAACCAATCCCTGTAGGCATGAGAACATCAAAGTTCAGAGGCAGGAGCCCTTGTGGCAAACCAATGTCAACAAACTCAGCTTGGGGAGGTGGAGTGGAGGAGCAGAAGTATTGGAGGCTAATGGGTCCTGTCATAAATATAAAGGGAAGGGTAAAGACCTTTAAAATCCCTCCTGGCCAGAGGAAAACCCCTTTCACCTGTAAAGGGTTAAGAAGCTAGGATAACCTTACTGGCACCTGACCAAAATGATCAATGAGAAGACCAGATACTTTCAAAGCTGGAGGGGGGGGGGGAGAAACAAAGGGTCTCTCTGTCTTTTGCTGGGAACAGAAAAGGAACGGAGTCTTAGAACTTAGTAAGAAATCTAGCTAGAGATGTGTTGGATTCTGTTTTGTTTAAATGGCTGATAAAATAAGCTGTGCTGAATGGAATGTAGATTCCTGTTTGTGTGTCTTTTTGTAACTTAAGGTTTTGCCTAGAGGGATTCTCTGTGTTTTGAATCTGATTACCCTGTAAGGTATTTACCACCCTGATTTTACAGAGGTGATTTTTATTTTTTCTTCAATTAAAATTCTTCTTTTAAGAACCTGATTGCTTTTTCATTGTTCTTAAGATCTAAGGGTTTGGGTCTGTGTTCACCTATGCAAATTGGTGAGGATTTTTATCAAGCCTTCCCCAGCAAAGGGGGTGTAGGGTTTGGGGAGGATTTGGGGGGGGAAATATGTTTCCAAGCAGGCTCTTTCCCTGTTATATATTTGTTAGACGCTTGGTGGTGGCAGCAAAAAAGTTCAAGGGCGAAAGGTAAAATAGTTTGTACCTTTGGGAAGTTTTAACCTAAGCTGGTAAAAATAAGCTTAGGGGTTTTTTCATGCAGGTCCCCACATCTGTACCATAGAGTTCAGAGGGAGAGGGAAGGAACCTTGACAGGTCCAAAGTCCCACCCTGACCTACCCATCAGCCTACCTGAATATTGCATATTTAACATCTTACCTCTCCTTACAACAGCTACCTGAGAAAACTATGGGTCTAAAATTTTAACATTAAAAAGATAAAATCCACTGTACCACTTCACCTCTATACTGGTGTCTTGCTCAGTGTATCTCAGCAGACTCAATGCTGAATGGATTTTAAATGTACACTATTTTTATCCTTGTATATAAATACCTGCCCATCCAGGCACAGCAATTTGTAAACATAGATTAAAAATGGGCACATAAATATAACATGTATAATAAGGTGTACTAAGGACTGTGCTGAAACCACAAGCTATCACTTGGAGTGTGTGGAGGGTTTCCTGGTTCTGCATGCAAGCTATGATTCTTTGTAGCAAAGTGTGGGGGAATGGGAGCAGTAAGGTGGGGGAGGGAATATCCTTTATTGGACAGAGATGATTTTGAGCCATACAGAGCTCTTCTTCAGGTCCTGAGACCTACATGGCTCGAAAGCTCATCTCTCTCTCCCCAACAGAAGTTGGTGCCATAAAAGATATTACCCCACCCACCTTGACTCTCTCATACCCTGGGACCGACATGGCTACAGCTACACTATATACAATGATGGGAGTGGAAGCAGCACTCTGTCTGCAGACAACTTGGGGTAAGATGGGAGTTGTGCCTCTGTTTTTACAGAGCAGCCTCTTTCCCTCTCTGTTTTTGGTTCTTGTGTGTTGTCATTTTCAATACTAAGTAATAAAACAGTTTTACGCTGCAATCTTCAAGCAAAAGTATTTTATGTTTTTACCAACTTCTTTGTGTGTATGCCATTTACATAACAGTGTGTGCATGAAGGATGCAGTGTTCACTGCATTCTTGATTACCGGGGCGATTCTATCCTCGGGTAGCCAGTAAATAAAGATGCTACACACCTACCACAGAACCCCAGCAAAAGGCATCTCTCCTCAACAGACTAAAGAATCAAACTGTTCAGAAGTTTGTACATCAAGGAATAACAGACAGAGTGCACTAAAGGATGTTAGAAGATTTTCAAATAAATTCAGCACCTACAAGTTTTCACACAACACAGCTTTTTCAGGTAGGGTTTGGTTTCCTCTTTACCATGTTAGAAGTGGGAGATGCAAATTGGTTTAACAAACAAGAGGCTTGCTTCCCCCTTACTATGTAGGGGTCGGGCATCTCTTCATAATCTGGAACCCATTAGACAGTTTTCTCATAGATTGAAATCCACAGGTATGCAACGAATTTTTGAAAGCCACTCGTGGGGATGGATTTGGCCATCAGACAAGTGTGCTGCAGAACTGTGGCCAAACAAGTATGCGTCTTTTCAGCATGGTCACTCAGGCCCCCTTGCAGCATTAATCCCCACTGTGATCATATGAAAGACAAAAGTTCAATTCAGTCTCAGAGGGATAGTTCTTTAGACAATTCTAAAAGTATAATTCAATTCTTATAAGAGGATAAAGGAAGGATTCACATCAACTAGGATAGGAGTTCCCAGGAGCTTTCTGCTTAACAACATATTAGAGGCTGATTTCCCTCATTCAGAGGAAATACCTTTGGAGAATAAGGAAAATCTATCTCAAACCCGGACAAATTAAAGTCTACAATGAAGAGACAATCAAGTCCCCATGCTGCACTTCATACACTAACTAAAGCCTCCACAGTTGCAAAGACTTATGCATTAGGAGGACGCAAACTGAAAAAATGGGATAACAAAACAGGACTTATGCAAACCGCAGAAAAGACACCCTTCCCTGAATGCTCATCTTTATAACCAAGAGGAGTAGATCAGTATGTAGCCACTTCATAAAGCCCACTTGAAACTGCAAGGTAAAAAGGAGCAACATAAAGCTATTTTGAAACTGGATTCTGTACTTTCACCATGGAAGCATCAGCTAAGGTAGGTCGTTAGTTGAATGGATGGTTTGGAAACAGACTACTGGGAAAACAAGAACAAGGGCCAAAGTAACTCCCATCAATGTGGTTCTCAAAAATACCACTAGGCTCCTCAAAGCAGTCACTGCATCTCCAGTGCAGCCCAATTGTCTAGATACTCTATGGCCTGGTTTTACACTAATTTGAATGGAGCATCGATTTACAGTGCCAGGACAAGCCTCGGTCCAGAAGCAAAGAGATTAATGAGGACTACCCAAATGGTCTCTCTCTCACACACACTCACACGTGTGTGGGTTTGTGTATTAACTAATCCCCCAGAGTGCATTAAAACAACAATTACTGCACAAACAGAAAACGTTTCACATCTTAAAAAAAAACCCACAACAGCAGAGCAGACACAGCTCCTGTGCTCCTGCCACTGCTCAGAGGGACCACGCGACTGCTGACTCTGTGTTGGCAGTGCCCAGGCTGGAAGTGTTTTACTATCCAGAAACATACCTTTCAAGGAGTTACTAAATCAAATAAAATGCCATGGTCTAGTCCAATATAAATTCCATAACTTCTCCCACCCAATCTAACTGAATCGATTTCACTTTCTCCTCATGTATCCACAGCCTGATACCTAAAATCTTCACACAGCCAGATAACACATCACAGCGCATTTCAGCAATGATATAGTTCATAATTTTATTATGTGGCAAGGGTATCTCCAGCAATATTATGTATTCATGTCACAAAGGAAAGAGATCAACACACACAGGTTTACCATTAAACCTAACTCATGTACTAGTTTGTAAATGATTCCTATTGTATTTACAAAGAGCATTTTCAGTAATTTAATGCAGCTAACATACCTACAACCACAAATTCAAATATGAAATAGAAAATCAAAGTAACATTTAATTTAAGGAGAGTCTCTCAACCAAAGAGCCCAGGAGTCGTTCTATTCAAACGACTCTACATTATGTAGAAGAGAAACAAGCAAAGATTCATATTACAGTTTGACACCTACATGCCAACTTCTGTCACTACATCAGTAACAAGAAGCTGTGAAAGCTCTCATCTACAACCTCACAAATTGTAGAGCTAGAAGTCAGTGAGTCAGTGATGCTTAGCAGTACTTGGAGTGAATGCTCACCGCACAAAGCCAACCAAAAAGAAGAGTGCCCTGACACTGTTGGAATCAGTGAAACATGCAGAGAAAGTCAGCACAACTGGCACAGCAGCAGAAAACTTGAGGCTAAACTCTAATGTAGATATAAACAGAGTATTCGGTGTATTACATCTCATGGCATTTGTGGTGGGGAGCAAAATAACAACACAAATATATTTAAGGAGGATACACCACAAGAACAAACATCCCCTACCAATGCACATGCCAGTCATCTCATGCATACACCATACAACACCAGTGCCCACACTGCATCATATGCCAGCAGAGGAGAAACAAAATCTGGCCTATGTGAGTAGTGACCCTTAATCTGCTGTTAATTGGCCTATTACATTGACATCTTCTCAATGGTTTTCTTATATATAATTTTTTGTCCTCTTCTCCATCTTCCACGAAGTGGTGTCCAGTTAAGAGCTTGTCTAGGAATGACTATATATCTTTTAATCTGTACAACATGTCCAGTCATTTCAGCCATCTCCCTCAATCATTGTCTCTACAGTTTGTTGGCCAGTCTTTTGAAACACATCAGCAATAGTTACTTTAGTGGACACCAAGTATTCTCTGCAAGCATCTCTCATGGAATGCATCAAGTTTCCTGTCATGGGCTTCTAGCATTTGCCAGGTTTTAGAAGCGTGTAACTATGTGGGCATCACAATAACTTGGTTCACTTTGTCGTGGTTCTTGTGCGAATCTCCGCATTTTTCAAAATATTTGCTAGTCTCTAAAAAGCTCCCACGTCTTTTCAATTCTTGCTTTCATCTCCTTAGGAAGTTGGGCATCAGGACTAGATATACAGACCTGTTAACTATGCTTCATCATCAATCACATCTGCATCCTCACTACAGACCTCTCTTTCAGTGATCAAGACTTATTTTCCTTGGGCAGATTTTTAATCTTACTTTGGCAACCTCACATTTGATGTCTGTGGTCCCAGGAAAGATGCCTGTGAAGTCCTTGATGTAGCAAGGCACTGCTGTGGACACAGTAGCCTCTCACCATCCAGCAAGAAAATACTTAGAGATGACGACGATACAGCAAGGGTGAACTCCCGAAGCTTCCAGAAACAGACTGGCTCTCCTTTGCACAGGAGTCAGCTACATAGAATGGGAGCAGTAAAGCGCATCCCTTCTCACCGCACACAGAGGCTGTCCCAGAAGGCTTTGACTAAGACCAGGAGAAATCTGTGAGCAAGTGCCCAAATACTAGGGGATGAGGACCATGTATATAACTAGACAGACAAGTATGGTAGAAGTAACCACAGCACGAGTACGCAAAACATATTCCTTTGCTCTAAAACTCATCAAGTGGAAGCAATGGGCTTGGCTCACTAATTCCCTTCACCCCAAGTCCCACTGACCCCAGCTGGAGTCCTTACAAAAAAAATCAGCATCTTGAGGATTTAAAGAACTCAGAATGCCGAGAACAGCACACAAGGGCTTTCCCAGTAGTACTAAGCACAACTTAAAAAAATAAGAACGGCCACACTGGGTCAGACCAATGGTCCATCTAGCCCTGTACCCTGTCTCTGGCCAGCTACTTCTGACAGTTGGAGGTTTAGAGACACCTGGAGCATGGGGTTGTGTCCCTGACAATCTTGACTAATAGATTCATGGCAGATATGTCCATCAATGGCTATCTAATTCTTTTTTTGAACCCAGTTATACTTTTGGCCTTTGCAACATCCCCTGGCAATGAGTTCCACAGGTTTGAAAAACATACTCCCCAGGAACACAAGTGCAAAACCCAGCTGGACTTTGTTCAGAGGTGGGTAAATTGTGCTCCATGCAGATTACTTATATGGATCTTCTGTTTGAATCCTTAACAGCTGAGACCCACGTATGTTCTGTGTGAACATTAGAGATCCCATGGAGTACTTTTTGGCTAAGGCAAACCCATATGCTTATCAAGCTTCCCCCTCCTCTCATTCCTGTGCAGAGCACCGGTTGCCATCCCATGCAGACGTGGCTGCACACTCAGGGAGGGTTGTCCATAGAGAATTGCTGCCAGGAGCTCCCTTTGGGCAGGGGGAGGCAAGGAAGATGGTGGAGGCATTTCCTCTCCCAAAGAGATCTGCTCCAGCCCTCCCAACCTGTGCCCCCCAAGGTGAACAGGGAGGGATTCTGCAAGGTCGGAGTGCACAACACCATGGAGGTCACCCTGCCACCTACTTTGTGCCCCTCCCATGCAGTGGTGGGGGGCAGCACAACCTGACCGGTACCTTCTCTTACCTTCCAGCTTTGTCTTCCCCTCCTCCTCGGGCATTTAGGAATCTAGAAGTGTTTCACAGACACACACACTTCTAGTCAGGGCCAGAGATGGAACCTGCCTCTATTTAGCACTGTTTGGGCTCTTGACTATCTAATTCCTGACTTTGAGGCCTTTCCCCTCCCCAATGGCACCCCAGTGTAACAGGCCTGTGAGCAGGGGGTGATATAGGGAAAACAAGATTCTCCTCCTGTATGGTGCAGAGAGGTCTGGGACAGATAAAGCTAGTGACTGGAGTTAATGAGGTTAATAATTAGTTCCCAAGGGAGTCTTTGCAGGTAGATCAATCTCTATTCTGTGCTTCCCCTGTTCCCTATCAGCCCAAATTCACTTACTGTGGCTTAGCTCTTGGGTGCTCACTTTGTGTCCCTCTCTGATCAGGAAGGAATGGCTACCAGGAATCTGCCATGACAGTAAGAGCCTTGCCTGAGTGAGAGAAGCAGACAAGCCCTAAACAACCTTGCAGGAGGATTTCACAGGTCACAACAGTTGTGGACTTGCAAGGTCCGGTGTGTCACCCTCAGCATTTGTAGCCATGGTCTCTACCTCTGAGCAGTGTTGCAGTTCCTGATGGATAAGGCAGTGCTGGGAGAAGGCAAACATTTGAATGCACAGTACCAAGATTAGGAGTTACAAGGGTGTAGATAGGTGAGCACTGAGTTCAGAAGGCAGCTTGGCCCCAGTTCTGTGAATATTCTACTTTCTATAATTACCTAACCTCTTATCCATCACACCGGAAAAAAAATCTCAGCAAGCAAGAGAATTCAATTCCTGTAGCATTACACAGGTGCTGAGTTACTGCACCCACAGCAGCTGCTTTGAAGACAGTGCAGACACCAGAAACAAGAAGGGAACTGACTGCAGAGAAAACGAAGGCAACGTATACAGCCCTGAGGCTACAGCCAAAATCCTCCTTGTGCAGCTTCACAACTCCTGGGGGAAAAAAAGGCCCAAATCAATGTAGGGGCTGAGCTGAAGAGGTAGAAAGCAGGAAAATGTCATTTTTCAGTCCATTGCTCTGGCTAGGAAAGTGCTATTTGTTCTTTTAGGCTTTCCAGTGAGAGAAAACGCACTGTTCTGTAGCAGTGGGACATTGACCTGGCTGCACGGCACGTGCATCAGGCACAACAGTACGACCGTACATAAGAATCGCCATCCTTGGTCAGAGCAATGCTCTATCTAGCCCAGTGCCCTGCCGTTCAACAGCGACCAGCGCCAGGTACTTCAGAGAGCATGAACAGAACAGGGCAATCATCCAGTGATCCATCCCCTGCCGTCCAGTCCCAGCTTCTGGCACACCCACAGACAGGGGCTGTGACCCTGAGCATCTTGACTAATAGCCATTGATGGATCTATCCTCCAGGAACTTACCTAATTCTTTTTTTAACCCAGTTACCCAACTTTGGCCTTCGCAACATCCCCTGGCAACGAGTTCCACAGGTTGACTATGCATTGAGTGAAGTGTCACTTCCTTGGTTTGTTTTAAACCTCCTGTCTATTAAGTTCATTGGGTGGCCACTGGTTCTTGTGATATGCAAAGGGCTAAATATCACTTCCTTATTCACTTTCTCCAAACCATTCATGATTTTATAGACCTCTATCATCTCCCCCCAGGGTCATCTCTTTTCTAAGATTAACAGTCCCGGTCTTTTTAATCTCTCCTCATATGGAAGCTGTTCCATACCTCTCATCATTTTTGTTGCCCTTCTCTGTACTACTTCTGTACTTTATCTTTTATGAGATGGGGTGACCAGAACTGCATGCAGTATTCAAGGTGTGGGCATACTACAGATTAATATAGTAGCATTCTGATAGATAATAAAAAGCAGAAAATCTCTTTCCTAATGGTTCCTACCATTGTTCACTTTGACTGCTGCTGCACAAATGAATGTTTTCAGAGAACTAATCACGCCGACTACAAGATCTTTTTCTTGAGTGGTAACAGCTAACTTAAGACCCTCTCATTTTGAATGTAGAGTTGGGATTATGTTTCCTACTGTGTATTTCTTTGAATTTTCATGCCTAGTCACCCAGTATTGTGAGATCTCTTTGTAGCTCTTTGGAGTCAGCTTTGGACTTAACCATCTTGAGTAATTTTGTATCATCTGCAAACTTTGCCACCTCACTCTTCACCCCCTTTTCCAGATGATTTATGAATATGTTGAACAGCACTGGTCCCAGTATAGATCCTCACAGGACCCTGCTATTTACCTCTCTCAATTCTGAAAACTGACCATTTATTCCTAAGCTTTGTTTTCAATCTTTTAACTATTTACTGACCCATTAAAAGACTTTCCCTCTTATTCCATGACTGCATACTTTGCTTAAGAGTCTTTGGTGAGGGACTTTGTCAAAGGCTTTCTGAAAGTCCAAGTACACTGTGTCCACTTGATCACCCTTGTCCACATCTTTGATGACACCCTCAAAGAATTCTAGTAGACTGGTGAAGCATAATTTCCCTTTACAAAAGTCATGTAGACTCTTCTCCAACATACTGTGTTTATCTGTGTGTCTAATAATTTTGTTCTTTACTATAGTCATAGGCACCAACTCCAGGCCTGGAGCATCCACAGAAAAAAAATTAGCAGGTGCTTAGCACCCCCCAGCAGCCAGCTCCCTCCTCTCTACCGGTGGATCAGCTCCTCCTGCTCCCTCTCACAGTCTCCCGCCCATTGCAATCAGCTGTTTTGCAGTGTGCAGGAGGCTCTGGGAAGAAGAGAGAGGAGCGGGGACAGGACATGCTCAGGGAGGAGGCAGAACTGGGTGGGAAGAGTTGGGGTGGGTGTGGGGATGTGGAAGAAGAGTTGGGGTGAGGGCTGAGCCTGGGGTGGAGCAGGGGGGTTGAGCACCCCCGGGCCCGGAAGAAGCCAGTATTTATGACTATAGTTTCAACCAACCAATTTGCCTGGTACTGAAGTTAGGTTTAGAAAACTAATTGCTAGGAAAGCTATGGGAAAGCAGGGGCTGCTGAATACAGAAGCTGGCCTGGGGTTCTGTGGGCTAGGGATAACACAACAGTTCAAGAGTTAGTCTAAGTCACAACTGGAAATGTTTGGAAACCTGTGGCCCTATTTGTGCCCATCACATACGTGCAACATCATTCAGCACTATTAAGGCAGCATGGGATGTGCCTGCTCAAGAGAGGCCCAGGGCTGGAACAGAAGGGGGTGCTGCAGGATCAAAATACACAGGCAGAGGTAGGGCAGGATGTGCTTCTCCTGGGAGAGGGAGTGGGAAACAGGAGTTCTTCAAGGACCAGTACTAAGGTGCACTTGTCAAAGCTATCACAGCAACTCCCTGCCCTAGGGATGAGTCAGCACTATCTCTTCCTTTTTTGGACAGACCAAAATTTCCAAACATGACTGGCCTAAAGTCAGACTTCCAAATCCCTCTTTAGGCAGGTAAGTAGAAGAGGCCCGATTTTCAGAAGTGCTGAACACCCACAGGTCCGGTGGAAGCTGGGACCAACAGGCTTTCAGCACCTTCGAAAATCAAGTCACTTTTATTAAGTTACTTCTTGATCCACCTTTTGGCCTAATTTTATGGATCCAATTGCCACAATGCACTAAATTCACTCACAGTTTTTGTTGCAAAGAAACCTTTTCTAGGGCTGTGTTAGTTTAGAAATCCAAGAGTCTCAGAGACCTGAGGAGTGCCTAAGAGAAAAGGCAAAATACTGAGGTTGAACTAAAAAGAAAAGGAGTACTTGTGGCACCTTAGAGCCTAACAAATTTATTTGAGCATAAGCTTTCATGAGCTACAGCTCACTTCATCGGGTTTAATGGCTGGCTATTAACGTACTTTTTAGAAATGTGTAAACCAGCTTGTGTTCAGTTTTGCAGGAGGAGCATTGCTGCTAATGAACATGCAGTATTCATAAGCTGCTCTGCAAAGTACATCACCTTGTGAAACTAGCCCCATTTATGTAAAAAAATGAAAGATTTATCACTACTTGAAACACGAAGTCATTGAAATAATTAAAAAAAACAAGCACAATAAAAGTTCTATGACAATATAAACTGCACTTTAATGTGTATTAATTCCCCTAATGATTTACTGTATATGTCCTACAGGGTCAAATCAATGTCTTTACAAAAAATTCAATTAAATCCTATTCATTGCATCTTTCTAGTGAGTCTATTGTTTGCTTTTGTCTCCTATCAAACCATGTCAGTTGCTCTTTTCCCAAGATTACAAACAAAAGGCAGCATGTCACCATCAAGGTCAGAAGAGAAAGACCCAAATCCTGCAAAATCCAGCTTTCTGCATTCATGCTCCCTGCTTAATTGCAAAGTGTGTGAAGAAAGAAAGGGCCCCAAAGTCTCCTAACATCTGACTAATTGTTCACTTGCTATCTCCTCTCTTCCACACTCAGCTGTCCCTTCCTAAACCTGTTTCTCCATCGGGCGTATTTGGCGAGTTCCCCCAAAGACTAAACAAGTTTCTGCCACACTAGGCTTTGGCCTGAGGTGTTACTCGTCCCTTTTTAAACTCTTAGGCCCACACAACACACACTTTCTAAAACCTCAAAGAAACATTACAAGAAGAGTTTTAAATCAACTACAAACAACTGCCATCAGCAGAAAACAATTCCCCAAATCTTAATTGTTACAGTGACTTAAAAAAAAATAAAAAAGGAAGATACTTGGAAAGAACATATCAATGCCCACCCTGAAGAAAGTGTTAATAACCACGGTCAGTTCAAGCTGCGACTGGAACAGGCCTTTAAAACATGAGCCCAACACGGCTGCAGTAGCCAGGGCAAATAGGGTACTAGCCTGTATCAGCAGAAGGATCGAATACCAAAACACACAGACGAGCACGAGGATCTTGTTTAACTCCCACCCAGCATGGTCTGGTCCTATGCACAGTCCCATGAGGAGACTGTTGCCTTGGATATGAGACAAATGCCAGGATCAAAGCTGTGACTGAAGGTGGAAGGTGTCAGGCTGCTGATCTCTGGAAGAAGAGGAGACTCTGAGGTGAGCTAAAAAGGTCCATTAAGTGGGAAGAGATTCACTTTTCACAGTAGGGAGGAGGTCAGTAAACTGGGGAGTCAGAGCACAAGTTATTCAGACAGGGACCGTGTCTTCCTCTGTGTCTGTGCAGCACCCAGCACATCAGGGCCCTGACCTCATCCAGAGCCCACATGCAGTACCATGGTACAAGTCACAACAGGCTCAGAGTCAAGCAAGTACGGCTACAAGTGGAACTCTGGCAGGACACAAAGGGTGAGAACGTTATGGAGCAGGTTACTAGGGAAGGCAGTTAAAGCAAAGACTCTTCAGAGACTTCAATTTGAGAGAGAGATTTTATGGGTCAGACAAAAATGTCAGGAAATGGGTTTAAAGCTTCAAGAGCCAGAAATCTTGGCCAGATCAGCCACGGAGAGGCCACATTGACTCCCAGGAGAAGTCGAAGCTTCATGAAGTGGATGGAAAGCTGCTCCTAGAACCCATCAGTACAAGAGTCACTCACTGACTCTGAAGAAAAGCTTAGTTCCTTAACCAGGTATGTTTCTGGTAGACAGAGAAGTCTTCCAGACATTATATTTCAGTTTCAAGCATGTAGCTGAGGCGCCAAAAAGTGAATAGGCCAGAAAGATGTAGCCAACCTCTCACCCGTAGAGATGTGCTATGGCAGGGATTCTCAATCTTTTTCTGAGCCCCCCAACATGCTATAAAAACTCCACAGCACACCTGTGCCACAACAACTGTTCTGCATACAAAAGCCAGGGCCAGCATTATGGGATAGCAAGCAGGACAATTGTCTGGGGTTCCAAGCCACAGGGGTCCCCACAAAGCTAAGTTGCTCGGACTTCAGCTTTCTGCCCTGGGCCCCAGTGAGTCTAATGCCAGCCCTGCTTGGTGGATCCCCTGAAACCTTCTCACAGCCCCCCAGGATTGAGAACTGCTGATGAGCAGTTCTCAAACTAGGGGTACATGCACTGCTGGGGATACACAAAGGGTTTCCAGGGGGTACATCAACTCATCTAGATATTTGCCTAGTTTTACAACAGGCTACATAAAAAACACTAGTGAACTCAGGACAAAACCAAAATTTCATACAAACAACATGAGAAAGTAAGCAATTTTTCAGTAAGTGAGTGCTGTGATATTTTGGATTTTTGTGTCTGATTTTTGTAAGCAAGTAGTTTTTAAGTGAGGTGAAACTTTGGTGTATGCAAGACAAATCAGAGTCCTGAAAGGGTACAGCATTCTGGAAAGGTTGAGAGCCACTGATCTAGATTATGCTGAATCAGTGACCTGTCCTCTTCATTATTTACCACTGCCCCAGTTTTTGTCATGTGCAGACTTCATCAGTGATGATTTTATGTTTTCTTGTGAAGAACCTATACTTTAAATTAAGCACTAGTTGCTTTGCTGAACCAGGATGGACTAATGCCTAAATGCATTACTGAAGCAGGGACCTAGAGTGGATGATGAACTTCTTACGTGTCAGGGAATCCAGGGCAGATTCATATTTTGTGTAGCGTGTGACACTCAGTCAACTGTGCAAGTGATGGTGCCTTTGGTTGCCTCTTCAGCAGTGCTTCCTGGTTTGTATGAAGTGATCAAGCCATCTCGTTAGCTGTGCTTTAACACTGGCACATACAGTAACCAACAAGCATCTTCAGTGCTTTCATCTTAGCAAACTATTTCCTGAGAGGAACTGATACATGTACATACTGAATTTTGAATACATGAAATGGGGACAAAACGGCAAATGACTAACGCCGAGCTGTTCCCAACTGGGCTCAGAAAACACCTGCATCTATAACCCCTGAAATCCCAGCTTTAATGGCTATATAGTAATGGAAATACAGTAATAGTAGCAGGAGTTATGTTGAGCTGAGTTCAGCCATACATACACACAATCCTCATAGCTGTCAGAACCCATCATTGGGAGACTTTAGAATCATAGAATCATAGAATATCAGGGTTGGAAGGGACCCCAGAAGGTCATCTAGTCCAACCCCCTGCTCAAAGCAGGACCAAGTCCCAGTTAAATCATCCCAGCCAGGGCTTTGTCAAGCCTGACCTTAAAAACCTCTAAGGAAGGAGATTCTACCACCTCCCTAGGTAACGCATTCCAGTGTTTCACCACCCTCTTAGTGAAAAAGTTTTTCCTAATATCCAATCTAAACCTCCCCCATTGCAACTTGAGACCATTACTCCTCGTTCTGTCATCTGCTACCATTGAGAACAGTCTAGAGCCATCCTCTTTGAAACCCCCTTTCAGGTAGTTGAAAGCAGCTATCAAATCCCCCCTCATTCTTCTCTTCTGCAGACTAAACAATCCCAGCTCCCTCAGCCTCTCCTCATAAGTCATGTGCTCTAGACCCCTAATCATTTTTGTTGCCCTTCGCTGTACTCTTTCCAATTTATCCACATCCTTCCTGTAGTGTGGGGCCCAAAACTGGACACAGTACTCCAGATGAGGCCTCACCAGTGTCGAATAGAGGGGAACGATCACGTCCCTCGATCTGCTCGCTATGCCCCTACTTATACATCCCAAAATGCCATTGGCCTTCTTGGCAACAAGGGCACACTGCTGACTCATATCCAGCTTCTCGTCCACTGTCACCCCTAGGTCCTTTTCCGCAGAACTGCTGCCGAGCCATTCGGTCCCTAGTCTGTAGCGGTGCATTGGATTCTTCCATCCTAAGTGCAGGACCCTGCACTTATCCTTATTGAACCTCATTAGATTTCTTTTGGCCCAATCCTCCAATTTGTCTAGGTCCTTCTGTATCCTATCCCTCCCCTCCAGCGTATCTACCACTCCTCCCAGTTTAGTATCATCCGCAAATTTGCTGAGAGTGCAATCCACACCATCCTCCAGATCATTTATGAAGATATTGAACAAAACGGGCCCCAGGACCGACCCCTGGGGCACTCCACTTGACACCGGCTGCCAACTAGACATGGAGCCATTGATCACTACCCGTTGAGCCCGACAATCTAGCCAGCTTTCTTTAGATTAAAGGGAGCAATTTATTACAAGTTGTTGTAATGTTGTCTCTGCCTCTCATTATTCTCTTGGGTTTTCTTGCTTGTTATTTAACAAGTGGGAAAAAAAATCGGAATGTCATGCTGGTGAAAGGTGCCAAACTGACAGGCCTAGTGGGTGATGTCTCGGATTTATCCAGAGCTCTCAGGGAGGCACCGCAGCTCTGCCTGAGCCATTCCTTGTCAAAATGCCATATACACTTGTATTGCCTACTGAAAGTTAGTATCTTATCTCACATCACTCTTGCTTGCCTTTACTTCTCTCCGTAGTCTTGTATTGAAATAACAGCACTGAGCATACTGTCAGCTGAAACATGACATTATAATGTGATCAGAAAATTTCAAGGTGCCAAATAAGGATGCCAGACTAGGAGGTTACAATGGCAAAAGAACTAGAACCACAAATACATCATCTCTTGCATCGATGAAGGGATACCGGATGTTTGATACCTACTCAGAGTTACAAGGACTAGCAGCAGATAAGCTATTTTAGAAAGGCCATGAGAAGCCTACAGGTCTGCCTATGAGTTCCCGTCTGCAGGGAGATGATCTCCAAAGCTAAACACTGCCCTGAGGGTGACATAGGAACAGAGCTCTCAATGTAAGCATTTATGGGGTAACCATCAGCATAGTATCCAGCTGCTGCCATCAGATGGAACAGCCCACCCCAAAATTGAGTGTGGTTATTGAAGAACTTTCAGGAGAGCAGCGGAGCAGGGCAATATGGTTTCAGATTCTAGACAGGCTACATCAGACACCAGTTTGTCTCAAGAATGAAACTGCCATACTCAGATCAATGTTGGAGGCACAAGAGAATGAGAAGTGCTTCTGTTAATATGCTCCAGGAGCACCCACGGCTACATACACTCTGGGATGAGTTAATGTTTCTTGTCAGCTTTGGCTGACACACTAATATAGATGTGAGCATTGAGACGGTCACCTGTGGAGACAACAAGGCTGCAAATGTGGAGGCATAATTTGAGAGAGCAATAGTTCTTCTCTGTACAGCTCTGGTGTGGGCTAAGATATAGAGTCCAGGGGTTCTGGGCATGAGGAAATATTAAACTCTTCATTCAGTCAGGCCAATTCCCCTCCCACTGACACCAGCATAAACCAAGAGTAGCTCCATTAAAGTTAGTGGAGTCACATGGTGTAAGTGAGAGGACAAACAGCCATAGTACATACACCTTGGCTACGAGAAAACTGAAGGGGGTACACAAGCTGTCTGCAAGTACCTGAGAAACCAGCACCAAGGAGGGAGAAGAAATGTATTTGAGAGCAGCAGGGAAAAGGGGAAAGGGAAGTAGTGCCAAGACTAAAGGGTGAAAACACAAAGGGGGATATTTAAAGTAGATACCAAGGAAAACTCCCTGGGACAGGGAGATCCAGGAGATGATGGAATAATTATCCTAGGGAAGAGGTACAGGACACTGGCAGGGAGACCGACTGGATAAGCCACCCAGCAGAGCAAGCATTTCTAAATGAGTTGTCTGGTTATCTGTTTTAGCCCCCCATCTGATATTGCATCCGAGTCCAGCCAGTGCAGTGTTGCCACACCAGCCTTGAGCCCTGCATGGCCACATAGAAACAGGCATCTGAGTAACAACACACTATAAAGTGGAAAGTATTACACCAAATCACTTCAGGAACCTCATGTTGCTAAAGAAACATTAGCACCAGAACTTCCAAAGCCCTTTGATACAGCTCCCCCATGATGGGCTCTGTGCCTCTGCACTGCTGTGGCCCAAGTCTATAACTGGTACCATGATATATGGCAGACACGAAGGCCAACATTGGATGTTGACCAAAACTACCGCGGAACAATGATTTTAATATCCTTCATTGGAAAAGCTGGCTCCAGTTTGGATAGAGCTGGTGGTACAAATAAATCCCATTTTATACAAACAAGTGGTATGGTCCATTTAAGATGCAATGACTGGGAAATGTCTAAAGATCCTTGGTAAGCGGACCAGATGTCCCCGTTCTTTGAAGTGTTAAAGTGTCCCTTTCTCCTGCAACAGCAAATGCCTCTTTGTTTTCTTGATTTACAAACTCAGCTGTGCTCACTGTGTACAAAATGAACACCAAGGAGGTTAGTTCCCTTTAGAGCCAGTCATGAGACAGCAAGAAGAATCAGCCATCACACAAGAGGACAGCATTTGAAGGCTCTGCCCATGTGCTTTTTTTAGGGGCTTCTATCCAGATGTAGGTTTCAGAGGGTAGACATGTTAGTCTATATCAGCAAAAACAAGAAGTCCTTGTGGCACCTTAGAGACTAACAAATTTATTTGGGTATAAACTTTCGTGGGCTAAAACCCACTTCATCAGATGCATGGAGTGGAAAATACAGTTGGCAGGTATAAATACACAACACGTGAAAAGATGGGAGTTGTCTTACCAAGTTGGGGGTCAATGCTAATGAGCCAATTCAATTAAGGTGGAAGTGGGCTGTTCTCAACAGTTGACAAGAAGGGGTGAATACCAAGGGGTGGGGGAATCACTTTTGTAGTGCTAATGAGGCCAATGTAATCAAGGTGGCCCATTTCAAACAGTTGACAAGAAGGTGAGAGTATCAGCAGGGGGAATTAGTTTTTGTAGTGACCTATGCACTCCCAGTCTTTATTCAGGCCTAATTTGATGGTGTTCAGTTTGCAAATTAATTCCAGTTCCCACTCTCACAGACCTTGGGAGAAAGGCCAGTACCCCCAACCTGAAGCAAATATTTACCAGCAACTACTCACCACACAACAAAAACACTAACCCAGGAACCAATCCCTGTATCATACCCCATTGCCAACTCTGTCCGCATATCTATTCAAGGGACACCATCATAGGACCTAACCACATCAGCCACACCATCAGGGGCTCGTTCACCTGCACATCTACCAACGTGATATATGCCATCATGTGCCAGCAATGCCCCTCTGTTACGTACATTGGCCAAACTGGACAGTCTCTACACAAAAGAATAAATGGACACAAATCAGACCAAGAATTATAACATTCAAAAATCAGTAGGAGAACACTTCAATCTCCCTGGACACTCAATAACAAACTTAAAAGTGGCAATTCTTCAACAAAAAAAAAAACACTTAAAAACAGACTCCAACAAGAAACTGCAGAACTGGGATTAATTTGCAAACTGGACACCCTTAAATTAGGCTGGGAGTGCATGGGTCACTACAAAAACTAAATTTCCCCCAGCTGATATTCTCACCTTCTTGTCAACTGTTTGAAATGGACCACCTTGATTACATTGACTTCATTAGCACTACATAAGTGATTTTTCCCCCTCCCTTTGTATTTACCTCTTCTTGTCAACTGTTGAGAATAGCCCACTTCCACCTTAATTGAGTTGGCTTGTTAGTACTGACCCACCACTTGGTAAGGCAACTCCCATATTTTCATGGGCTATGTATTTATACCTGCCTACTGTATTTTCCACTCCATGCGTCTGATGAAGTGGGTTTTAGCCCACGAAAGCTTATACCCAAATAAATTTGTTAGTCTCTAAGGTGCCCCAAGGGATCCTCATTTTATCCAGATGTAGAAACTCTTCAGAGAATCCCTCACACGAATACCCCTCCACTTCATGCCATGAGCTATCCAGAGGCTGGGCTGGTAGAGTTGAACCCCCAGTTACCCTGACTCTAAGTAGAGATACAATTTCTGTGGTTAAACACTTCATCAGATACAGGAGCACAGACAGGGCTTCATCAGCTCTGGAGAACCAAGTCATTTGCAGCAAAATTCACTAACTCTCTGGTCACAGATGAAGCCTGAAGGGCTATCAAATTCCATGCAGCTCGGAGTCTATCTGAATTTCAGCTCCTTTCCCCCAACTTCACCACATTTCCGACAGGCTCTTGCATCTCAATAAATGCTGCTTTGTTCCCGAAGAGCAACATGTATCAGGTGTTCCCATCTTGCCTCTGTTTCCTTTCTAATATAGAATCACATAATGTACATGTATGTCAGTTTAGATTACCTACTTTCTTCTACTGTAATAAATTGTTAGTTTAAAAATAAGCCTGAATTCCAGACTATTAATTACCATGTGTGGAATGGAAGTGTTTCTTTGAGGATTTTACTATACTGTTACTGATGGTTGGGATCTCTTCTAAACAAAGAAATTATGAACTTGGAAAGCCTCCTTATAGGCCACCACTGTCCAGAAAGCTGACTTCCAGTATCTAGCTCCCTTCTCTTGTCAGCCTGACATTAAAATATAAATTCATGTCAATTTTACCTGTGGTTTCCTCTTATTTCAGTTCCAGCCATTTTCATTTTCCACCACAGTCTTCTCTGAGGGAGCAGAGGGCTTCCCCGCACTATCACAGTCATTAATATTCTGGATATTACAAACACAAACTGATCAGTATGTCACATGATGATGGAGTTCTTGCTACTTTGGTTAGCATCATCAGAATAAAAAATGAAATGCAATTTATTTTGATCAGCTATTTGGCCTAAAATAATCAGAAACCACAGAAAAGGATGACACTTGTTAAGCTGCAGAGAAAATGGAAAGCAGGAGAGAAGCAAATAAGGTTTCTCATTAGCCAGGAGAGAATTAGAGTCAAGCTAGTGTCAGGCTTTATGTACATCTGTCAACAACACACAGCCTTTTAAAATATAAAGGCAGTTTTCCCCTGTGGTTAGCAGTGCTCTTATTTAATTTTATTTTTGTCACTGTAATGTTTCCTAGCAAAATTTTTAATCTAAACTTTGACTGTACTCTCTAAAAGGGGCATGGAGGCAAAAAATATATAAATGCTCATTTCACTAGAAACTTGCACTGGGGTGACATTCTGAGCTAGAAAAGTGAGACACTTTTAAAGTTGGTGCTACCTCCTGGCAAATTTCCCTAATGTGATATGCTGCTGTAACAAAATCAAGACTATGAGGATAGGATTTGGGAGGGGGGGGAGGCAGAGAGGCATGGGCATTTATTTTAAAACTATCTTCCAAGCCATGAATGTTCATAAAACCTCTGTTTAGACCTTGGTGTATTAAACTAGGCTGTTCAAAGGTCAGATTTCAATACGAAACTGAATGCAGAAGTGACAAATTTCCTCACACACATTCCTTTACATTGCGCTGTCTAAGTTGATGCTCCCATCCCAAACAAAATAACCACACACACATTAGATAGACCCTTTTTATTCCATTGCACAGTGAATGCAAGTTGGAGTTTCTAATTTGTTATTCTCATCCACCTATCCTAGTTACATATAAATACTCCCAAATCAAATCATGTAATTGCTAAAGCCACACATAGAGATCAGGGAAATAACAAAAACTTGGAAATATATTTCTAACATTCAGTCTACATTTTAGCAATAGATTCCTATGTGAGCGATACTACAGGTAGAAAGGAATACGAGAATACACTGAAGCAAAACGCTGAACACAAACTAAGGTATTCCTGAACTCTGGAAACTGACTTGAGCGGCGCACGGACATTGCTCTCACTTTGGCAGTGAAGTCAATTAAGACAGGGCCCTGAATTACACGAACACTAGACCACACACTTTGCAAAGACATATATATGAAGAGAAATGCCATCTTCAGTGGCACTAGTTAGGAAACTATTACAAGGGCTCCTGATCTTCATGCTAATATGAAGAATGATCATCAGCTGAGTTAAGAACAATTTTTTCCAATGTGGGATATTTTTGCACGATAAGGTTAATTACAAATGGGTTTACATCTTCCTCATTGGCCACAGCTGGAGGCAGGATGCTGGCACAGATAGACCAATGATCTGATCTGGTACCACAGAAGGTGGAATACTGAACTAGATAGACTCATGGTCCAATTTATTAATGCCAAAGCCAGGCTGCCCAACTACATGGACAAGTGATATGATCTGGCATTGTAGGAGGCAGTACTCCTGGGTTTTATTCAACACCCCTATTTTCAATGGCTTATAATTTTACTCCAGAAAACTATCATTTGGGTTGAAATTTCTCCCATTGGCTGCTGACTCCTATTGAATTGAGATCAGGCTAACATGATGATACTCCCTGGGAAGATTTTCTTTTCCTGATTGAAGAGGAGGATGAGGAAGGAGTTCAGTACCCAACTCTGAGCTGCAGCATGGCACTAGCTAACATGTATAAATCTTTTCAAGGTTGGAAACCACTGTATAAGGGTTATGAATTATCATTAAATGGATGTAAAGTAGTTTTTAATGAACAGCTCCATATTTAGTTACCAAATTCTTTTAAGTGTGTTGTGCTTCAATCTTCCTATTAATCAGGCACCACGCCTGCAAAACTCAGCACTGGTCAGACTGGCAGGGGCTCTGAGTGGGTCACCGCTCCCTCCCCGTGTTGTAGGCTGAAGCGGTTTTATTTTCCAAGCAAAGGTTAGTGAAGCTAGGAATGGTGCAGTCTGGGTTTCAGGATCTATGGACCAGGCCTTTTGCCTTTCTGTGTGTGGTGATGAAATGCTGTAAATGAACATAAAGTTATATATCTTATTAATTTTACGTTTATGTGCAACAAAGGCTATTTCCAGGGGAGTATTGTGGCTGCTTTTCATTGCTTCCATGCCCGCGCTGACATCAGCAAGACATTTTTATATTCTATTAATTAAAATTCCCTCACTGTAATAACCACCCAAGGGAGCGCCACTCACTTGGGATGCTCCTTCCACCCAGAGAAGTCCAGGCTGCCAGATGCAGACAGAAAACCCCACCCTGTTCTTCCTTGCCTCTGCTACTAAATGGCACTGGAACACACACGATGCTGAATGGACAGGAAAGGGTGTGGGCTGCTGTAGGAATACAAAGTATGGAAACAATTTCCATATAAATCCTCAGCAGCGTGGCACTCACTTCACTTGGCTCCGTGCTGTCGAAAAGCCAGGGCACTGAGAGCTAAGGATGGAACTCCCTTTAGCTCACCTTTCTGCACCGCAGTAATGTGGCAATCACCCAGCATGATGCACGGACATTTCAGCTTTGACACAGCACGGAGTTACAAGCATACAGAGACACAGACTCCCTGGTTGTTGGGAATGAAAAGAGACCTTGCCAAGTTGCATAGACCCTATCTTTAGATAATTTAATAACAGCATTTGCTTGGATCAGGCCTTTGAGTGTTTCCTTGTGACTCTCTCATAGCCTCCGGCAAAAACAATCCCCATTTAGTAAGCAATCCCAAAGCATGAGCAAGGAAACTGCTCATGGCAGGCACGTCCTGTGCCCAGCATCTATGCTAGGAGCCTTCCCCCATACTCATGTGACCTGCTGGCTGCCCAATTATGGGGGATTCCTATCCCCCAAGAGAAGTAGGCATTGGTCAGTACCCTAGCTGTGAAATGCTCTCAGCCCTCCATTCCTCTGCTGCAAGGAACATGCAGCAGCCAGTCACTGCCAGTGCAGCCCGAGGGCCAAAAGCACAAACTCATAAACATCTGCAGAAGATGAAATACAGCAGCTAGGCAGATTTTATCATACACCTGGATTCCGTTTTACCACCATAGAGAGCTATACTTCTAGGTCTGAAGACTTTTAGAATAAAGAATTATTTTGAACCAGTTGCAACAGCTGATCATTTACAGACCACAGTGGAGGGGAGAGAGAAAAATCCACTTTCAAGTCAGTTCAGTCAAAATAAAAAGTCGGATTCCTACAGAGCAAAGTAAGGAAGAGATGGGAAACAGGGGGTGAGGGAGCTGTTCGGTTCCTGTTGTCTCTTTAAATCCTGCTTGTGACACTGTTGTAACATACTTCTGTTTGTTGTTTCCTATACCCATACCAAAATGGGTCATTTTCACACTTCAACCCCGGGCTGACCTTTCATTTACAGCTATTTCTGTTGCAGAGTCTGCATAGACAGTATATTTATTTTGGGAGTGATAAAATACCTGATCTATAGGTATTCATATGTGAGTGCAAGCAAGGGAACGGAAGGCACAAGTTGTTACAATGATATAATGTGTTTATCATTATATAGACATACACCCACACCGTTATGTGAAATACAACTGTCTTTCATGAGACAAAGACACAGCAGGTGGATGATTTTAAGACACGCTCTGTCCAGAGCGGGCATCACGCAGCAGTGATGGGGAAGAGTGCTAAACACTGAAATAATGAGAGTAGTAATGACAAGAAGGCTGTGACCAGAAAGTCATGCCACGTGTGCTGAAGAGCAATGGAGCCAGGTGGCAACAGAAAAGAATTTGTAGTGACAAAACACCCAAGGATGGGCCAGGCTGAGATGCAGATTGTCAAGAGTTCCTGACTAACTGGAAGTCAGACAAATCAGAAAGGCTCACGAGATGGAGCCAAGAAATTTAGGCAGTGCACAAGCCTCTTGTGGGGCTTTGCACAAGATGAATTTAATGGTGTGCTGGGCCAAATTCATTTCTGGTTTAAGTACTTCTACCAAAAAGTATCACACCAAAAATCCAAACCCCAAACAAACATAGAAACCCAAAGAGCATCCCTTCTGGTTCCTTTCCCTCAGGGAGCAGGTTTCTGTTAAGCAGAAGATTGTGTGTCTTGTGTCACAAAGGCTAATCTAAATCTCTTTGGATTTATCAACAACCCTGTGATTCTGAAAGTGGTTTATATCCTCCAGGGAAACCAGAAGCTGGTTCCCTAACAATTTCAATTCAGCCATCTTGTCTATATAGAAGCCAACAACGCTTTATCGTCTCTGAAGAAGTTTATGATCTGCTGACTGACACATGAAACTAGGGTAACCACAGCCATTTGTGGGGTTTCTATTTCATATTAGATTAGCAGAGATATGGCAAAGACTTTGAAACCCCCCAACTATGTAATACTTAATAATAATCCTGCACCCTGAGAGAGCACTGTGAACATACAAACTAACTAACCCTCACAGCACTCCTGCGGGGGAGGTAGACACCCCTATGGAATAACCCAGAGTTCAGTGGAGAATGGCAGCCTCTTAACAGTCCCAGAGAAGGAAGGGATACAGGTTGGTATTTACAAAGGGGCCTAAGGGAATAGGGCACTTATGCCTCAGGCTTTTAAAGGCGCATAAGGCAGATAATTCTCTATTAAATTTTGCACAGTGGTTCAAAGGCTGCCATAAAGAGAACTTGGGACTTGGCCTCCCCAGCACATGCTCATTTCCCCACATCCTGATGCTTCCCTCCGCGGCCGAGAAAGAGAAAAGGCGTGGGAGACTGCTGTCGGCATCCATTACTCACAGCCTCTCAGCTAGGACTGAGCCTCTTAGTTTAAGTTGTAGAGATGCAGGTTTTTAATTCTCATGATTCCTCAGTTCAACATCAGGAACCATCAAGATGGCAACCCAGGTTTTAAGATTTCAGTGATTATGGTTGAACAGATAGTGACTGAGCTGCAAGACACAGACCATGTGAAAAACTGACTTGGGAGACGTATCACCAAGAAACGATAACTCAGGGTAAGAGCCTGACCTACGCAGACAGAACACACGTTCAGACTCAGGCCTGCAGCCCACACATAGCCTGACCTGCAGAGCTATACCAGCTATTAGACACAGGCTTACTCTAATGCCTCTGACACTTTGGTGGAAGGCATGAACCTTAGACCTAGGAGCTAGATTGTAAATGCCTCTGACAACACAGACCATTTTCCTGAGGGCTCCTTAGTATCCCTGGAGGAGCCACGAGAAACTCTGTACCCCCTTTCCTTCCACCCTGCCATCCTCCAGGCCTTGTGCTGCCACCTTGCCCAAGTGAGCTGCAAAGGAGACCTCAGACCCAACCCTGGTCACTCCTTAATCAGTCCCAGACGTCACTGGAACAAGGTAATCGTGCCCCCATGACACCAGACACAGCTTTGTTCGGAATCGATAACAGCAGATTCTCACCACTGAAGTGCACACTCTGGCTGCTGCTTTAAACCACAAGCCATTCTGGCTTACCTAGTGCAACCCACACACCTTCTGGGTGTGGTGTCTGTCCCATCTAGGGGCACCAAAACCACCTAGAGAGAGAGACATTAATGAGTCTGCTCTACAGCCTTAGCTAAGAGCCAGTTGGCTTTTAGCTCATGTGGTAGAGGCTCCTGCACTAAGCTCCCAGAGGCCCCAACTTCGATCCCGCCCAACAGCGACTGCAGTCTGTCGGCGTTACAAGTGGGGGCTCATCCAGGATTTCAACTCCAAAGTCTCAGAAGTTCGGGATGCGCTTCCTCAGCTAGGGGAAGTATGTAACCCACACGCCTCCTGGGTTTGGGGTTCTGTCCCATCTAGGGGCACCGAGACCACTTAGAGAGAGAGATTGAGTTTGCTCTACAGCCTTAGCTCAGAGGCATCTGGCTTTTAGCTCATGCAGTAGCGGCTCCTGCACTGAGCTCCAGAGGTCCCCGGTTCAATCCTGCCCACAGACGACCAGGGTCTGTCGATGTTACATTTCCTGCTCTAGTGAGACAGCGAGCAAGCATTTCCCCACAGAGAGGAATCAACTCAACCTGCTCAATGCAACTCATTCAGCATTTACAAACAGGTGAGTAGGCCCGCCTTTGAGCACCCTCTCTTAGAGGGAATGTGCGCACTCACTTTCCCCTTTTAAGAACATGGCTCCCACTAGAGATTTGAAGAATGCTGGTTACCTAAGCGTTACACCTGTGACAATGCACGGAGTGCAAGTTTCCTGCATGGCACCCATAGACCTCCAGATATGCTGAGCAAGCTAGCAGCCACAGCTCCTTGCTAGCCTATGCAATGAGAGGCCAGGACTGGGGAGTGAACCTAGATCTCCTCCATTGTAGCGTAGCTCCAGTATTAGGCTCCCCAGCCCAAGGAGCCAGTGTGTCTGACCACAGGTTGGAGCCAGATCTCCAGCACAGAGGAACAGAGACCCTTGCAATACACATCTAGTCTGGTTCAAAGCACTCAGGGCCCAACCCCGCAAACATTTATGTACATGCTCAACTTTGCACATGAAAAGAACTCCACAGAACGCAATGGGATTATTGGCATCTAGAAAGCGCGCGCGCGCGTGTGTGTGTGTGTTTGAGAGACCAGGGCCTTACAAAATACAGTCCCATAGGTACAAAGAGCTTTCAAATAGCAATAGAAAGACTGAACACTCTCCAATCTAGGAAAACAGAGGGGACACTGGGTATTTAGTCATCTGATCATTGGACTAACAGGCTAACTCCTCTAAGAGGTGGGGTTTGTACTCTGACCACTTCAACCTACCACCTGTTTTTTCTCCAGTTTTGGGGATGAAAAAGAAAAGGCCTTAACTGCCAACTTTCAGCCCAGAAGGGAATTATTATGACCAGGTTATAAATAGGGGCTCATAACAGAATCACTGACAGACCCTTAACCATACTTGGGTGAAGGGCCCTGGTATAATGAAGACAAAGCTGTATTTCTGTGAACAAATGTCAGCAGAACGTTAACTCTTAGCACCAGAAAGAGAGGGTTTATTTAAAAAAAAACAGCATTAAACATTTAGGCAAACAACAAAGAGGGGCAAGCTGGACCTGAACGACTCTGCTCAAAATTCTCTAGCCTTCCAGTGCTGCCTGCTGGATTTCTGACACTTCATCTGTCTAGAAATCCATTCTCCAGTAAGATTACTTGTGCTTACTAATCTCATGGTACTGGTTGCTCAGTGCAGCACTGGGAAGGGGACCCATTGCATTTGTCTATGTATATTTTTTAAGATACACAACTAGCCAAAATATTCATAGCAACTTTTTTTTTTTTTTGTCAAACACAAAAAAAGTTACCATTCTTGAGTTCAGAAAATCACCAAACACCACTGTGGAAAATAACTCTCACAAACGAAAGCAGCATGGAAAATTCGACCCACTCCAACCAATATTAGAACTTGGGTCTCCTGAGCACCAAACCACAAGCTCCTCTTCCCTTCTGTAACTCACTTGTGTCATCCTGGTTGACATTTCATAAGTAGGGGCCTTCTGACTTCTGGGAACGCTTTTCAGACTCGTGACATTTTGGGGATGAAGTGTAGGGCCAAAAAATGTTACACTGATTTTCAAATGTTTTCCATCAATTCTCCTGGCTCTCATCTAGAATTGGGAGTTGCTTTTCTTTGCTTTCACATACATACTAAATGGCACAAGTAATTTTCATTCAAATTATTCCCCTGGGTCACAGGGTCCACTCACCACGAGCGGCACGTCCTGCTGGCCATCCTGGGGATTAGCTCTGCCAGCTTGCGCTCTTCCTCTGATATCATCTCACTCCGCTGCCCCCCGCTCACTCCAGTGTCTGCAGCTTCCTCTCTGTGGCTTGGCCCTCTGGCCAGGTCACTGAAGTCCTCCCCTTCCAGAGAATTCACATTCTTCCCAGGCCTGCTGGCTGGCTGGCACCTCCAAAGCCCTTGCCACTCCCCAGTGGTGGGCAAGGGAACCCAGGCCCACTCTCTACACTATGTTCCAGCCCAGATACCCTCAAACAAGGAGCCACAGTCCCTGTATAGTCTTACTTCTTGCTGCTGTTTCCCTGGGCTTCCCCCCATCTCTGGGTTTGCCAGCCTCCCACTCCCTTTGTTCAGCCTTTCCCAGCACCAGCAACCCCACTCTTTGCAGCCAGCTACCTAGTGTTCTACAGGCCCTGCCTGTTCTGAACAGGTGAGGCTGTCCTTAATTAGCTGCTTCTAGCTTAAATGTCCCCTGCTTGCAGCCTAATTAGTTGATTGGGCCCTCCTGGCCAAATTCAGCTCTTGCAAGGCTAGTGTGGGGAGTACACCCTCACACCCTGTGATGTCATAAACTAAAGGAGAGTTTCTTTCTTGATTAACAAACCCAACAGTGAAACTCAGGCACACAGCTTGCTCATTGCCAAATTACACAAATTTCTCTAGAAATTACATTATTCTGCAACAAAGCCGATAGTTCACAATGCACAGAGTAGAGCTGGGTTCCTGATTCTGAAGTCTAGCAATACATATTTCCTGTAATTTTTTTCCTAATCAGAAACTAACAGCAGATTTACAATTAATTTTGGTTGCTTTAAATGGTTAAGATCCTTAGCATTTGAAAACAAGCTGCAAAGCTTTTATTTGCAAAGAGAAAAGAGACTGTTTTCCTTAGCAGGTAACTTCTGACAAATGGTACAAAATGGAAGGGAAAGAACATTAAAAAAAGATGAATAGAGATCCTGGCTGACTGTAATAAAATTTCAAACCATGCAATTCAATGTTGCCATCATTTCACAATGTACAGAAAGCTGCTGCCAAACAAAGGTTCTCTCTCTTTCTTCTTCTTTCTTTTTATAAACCAGCAGAGGAACTCAACAGCTCTACTTTCCTTTTCTTTCCTTCTATAAATGCCCCAAACCAGGATATTTGCCTATAAAAGCCAAAATAACAAAGATCTTAGCTGCTACTGTTTTATCTATAACCACATACTAATGTGGGATTCATTTTAATTTTGCCTATAAATCTGAGAGCAATGAAACATTATAGCAGAATGTTATTTCATTTGGTTTTGTAATGCGAGGTACCTGAAAGTCAGCATTCAAATTACTGAATTCCCTTCCCCGTTGTGACTGAATTAAAGACAAAAATAAATTAAAACTTCATTTTAAATGTATTTTTCTAATTGAGTAAGGGTACACCAACTAATCTTCTACCTAATTAGATGAAAGCTAGATTTTATTATCAATATCTGAAACTAACTCTAATTGAATCATTTACAGTCATTGCTGTACTGAGACTCACTCCATTCCCTAGAAGAGAAAGACAGCAATGATTGGTCTGTGTGTAGCATTTTACAAGAGCTCTATTATTTGTCTTTATTCCGTGTGTCAGAAATTTACACTAGCCCCAGTTTCCTTATCCCCTTGGGTGGAAAAAAGGATAATTATAAAATCTAAAATCTGTGCTTAATTCCTTCTCATAAATATCATCTTTCAGGAGTTAATGGGAGTTTCACCTCCATAAAAATTAAAGCGCTGTTTGGAAAATGGTGATCAATAACCTACCAGCAGGGTCAGTGCTGGTAGCTGAAGTCCAGTGTCAGTGCATAAAGGTTTTTTCTAAAAGCATTTAGCACTGCCTGATTGATAGAACTGGTGCCATCTGTGTAGCTGCAGCGCTGACACTGGCTCTGCAGGCTTCCCCAAACACCTCCCTGACAAGGAGAGCCCAAGGCTAATCAGAGAGGAGCAGGTCATTCCCCAGGGCCTAATTCAGACCTAGTTCTCTCCACCATTAACTGGCCAAGGGCCAGTTAATGATATCCGTGGTGGAGTTCTGTCCTGCCCCACTAGGAATGGGACAGTCGACGCCACATTGTTTAGGCACTTTAATTAGTAGGACAGACAGACACAGGTCACCAGATAACTAAGTCATGCTGCCTGATGGCTCTCAGACAGCAATGACTTTCAGATACTATTGAACTGGGCAAATCTGAACCAGTCACCTAAAGGAGGAAAGGCTCCACATTCCATTCTTAGCCCCTTGAGCAATCAGCCAGCCTAGCTTCTGTGCAAACACCCTTCCGAGGATTTATTATTTAGATGCCACTTTCTGAAAGCATACAGAACAGCAAATGACAAATATTCTGGTTTCCCAGGATCTCCGTTGCTGCTAATTCTCTACGGAGAGAGGGCAGAGAAAGAATCATAGGAAAAGAAATCCAATGCCCTTGAGAGAATATGGTATCCAAGAGCATGTCTGAGACACGCTGATCTAGGAGACTCAGCCAGCCAGGCAAGGGGAGAATATGGATTCAGAGGGGACAGGAATGAAATAGGAGCTTTTACATTATTAATTTGGTACTTTTTTTCCTGACACAAAAACATATTTATTTCTAGGCCTGAAAACATCCATTAGAGGCTCAAACCACAGCTGTTGGCCTATTAACCTAGCAGATAAAGTATCTATCTCTGTCTAAAATGTTCTTTAATATTTTCCCTACCTACTGGTCTATTAACAGCTACCAATTCATTCACTAAGTCTTGCCCAATAGAAAATAGATTCCCAATCATTTCAAATTTAAATCTCCCAAAAGAGACATACTCGTGGTACTTAGACTACTAGCTGACTCCAAATAAGAATACATGAAAAATGTATTTGGTCTTAGAGATCTATGTTTCATTCCTTCCATTTACGCAACAAGACAAGAGTCTAGATTTCAAATGGCAGGATGTTTTCATTAATAACAATGTATTACTAATAATCTGTTAAAGGTCTGTGCTCTTAATTTAACAGGAAAAACTGAATAGATTGCTCTTACAGTTTCAATTAAAATAACATGATGTCTTCAAACTGATACCTTAATTAGACATTATAAAATGACATTTAGAAATCCTGAGTTTTGATGAAATCATCTGACTGTGAAGAAGTTTCACAATAATGTCATTGCATCAAGTACTCCTAAAATTAATATTCCTTAAATTCTGACTGTTGAGAAGTTACAGGTTCTGGGGGGTTTCTATTTAAATAATCAATGATTGCTTACGCCCTATGTGCATTTCTTATAAGAACAAAATAAAACAAAGTAAATCAGACAGCCAATACTGGTGAATGTACACAAGAAAACTTACTAACCTCGAACACATGACAATACCCCACAAAGAAAACCTGAGTAAACAGGCCTTGCAATATATGCCATGAATTAAAAAAAAAAAATGTAGCCTCAACAGCATGCAAGACAAATAATAGATCCCAAAAGCTCAGCATGAACACTTGGACTTCATTCACCGTAGACCTTGCTGGAGCTCTAGGCATAACTAATAGTGTGAACCAAAGACTAGTGAACCAGATTAGGCCTGGCCTTGGCAAAATAACAGCACACTAGGTATCGGCTAACCAGGTAAGCACAATCCTGGCTGGAGAGGATGGTACAACGCCCAGAGATCTCAAGTAACTACATGAACACATTCTTAAGAGGTGATACAGGAACACACCAACCCCTTGAAGATAATGAGGGAATGACAGGGTAATGGATATGGATTTTTGTTCAAACTAGCAGGTACAAGGAGAAGGGTGGTAACTAGCAATGTCTGGAGCATAATAAGTACCTTGTTTGTATTGATGTATAAAAGAAGACATTATAGAAGGGGTAACTTCGCACTCACTGAGGGGATCACATCCTGGGGTGCAGACCAAATGGGTACCTTGTTGCAGGCATACCTGTGTTAGGGTACCTGTACCTACCGGGGTGCTAGGACCCTGCTTTGTCAACAATGAACCTGGCCAAGCGCCTTCGGCACCAAACCAAGCCTGTGGTCTTTCTTTATGCATAACATCGAGGTCTGCTGAATCAGCAAGCCGCGTCCTCTGCTCGTGCAGCTATCACCAGAGTGCCAAGAACAACAGCACTGAGCAGCTGTAACAACATTCCTCAGCACTTCACAACATGCATAACCAGCAGGAGCTCAGCGCAGCTTTCACACCACTCACAGGCCTGAATCCTGACAGGAAGGGCCCTAAACATGAGGGCTCTAGACCTTGCGAGTGTGACAGTGACACTCTATAAAATCAGAAGATGAGAGAGAGGATGGTGATCGGGCAGCTTCTTGACAACATTTTTCCGGAGATGCAAATATCTGTTTCAAAGACAGAAGGGACCATTACGACCACCTAGACCAGCATATTCCAAAGTGTGCAGCATGTCCCCGCCCACAAGAGCATGGCATGGACTAGCTAGAGGTAAAGGACACCTAACAGTGACAGTGCAGATTTCCCTGGGGATGCCCTGCTGACATAGTGGAACAGATGATCTAGTCTGACCTCCTGCATAACACAGGCAATAGACCCAGATTTTCTTGCTTCTAGCCTGAGCACCTGTGGTGGAATTAGAGCATATCCTTTAGAAAAAGATCCAGCATTGATTTAAAGACTCCAAGTAATAGAGAATTTATCACATCTCTTGGTAAGCTGTTCCAATTGTTAATTATGTTCATGGTTTTAAAATTTGCATCTTATTTCCTCTTTGAACTTTGCTTACTTCAATTTCCAGTCACTGGTTCTTGTTTAAAAAAATTCTTATTGTCTTTTATCATCTTGGCCATAGATTGAACTTTTTCTAACAACTTCCTCGCTCTCAATAAACAAACCCACCACACTGCTTAACATGAACCCTGCTGTAACACAGTCCTGCCCTCTCTCCATGGAACACAAACATGGCTTTCAACAATCACTTTCTTCAGGCCACTTCATGACATTAGCATTGTCAAGAATCACCAATTGCCTGTGTCACCTCTCCAGTCCCTCACAGGAAGGAAGAAGCAGTAACACACTATTGTGGAAAAAGAAAAGGAGTACTTGTGGCACCTTAGAGACTAACAAATTTATTTGAGCATAAGCTTTCGTGAGCTACAGCTCACTTCATTGGATGCACTATTGTGGCAACATGTGAAAGAAGCAGATACAGAACTCCAATATTCCCCTACCAAGCTGCTAGGGGGTAAGCCCTGGTCTGTACTTAAAATTTAGACTGATAAAGCAACATCACTCAGCGGCCTGAAAAAAATTACACCTGAGCACTGTAATTAAACCAACCAAACCTCCAATGAGAATGCAGCCAGGCTGACAGAAGAATTCATTTGTGATTTAGCAACTACTACTTAGAGAGGTGGATTAACGACAGCAATGGAAAATCCCCTTCCAGCAATGCAGGAAGCAACTATGCCATGGCACTTCAACAGCAGAGCTGCAGTGGTGCCACTGGCGCACCCGTAGCGTAGACATACCCTGCCTCTCTTGCGCTAAATCCAGGGAGAAGCAGGGATTTGCGAGAAACTCCACCTGCTCAACATTCTTCCTCCCTGGCACAGAAAAGCATCTGCAAAAGCAGGCTGGCTCTCATACACCTTTCCTCAGGGAGGCACAATGGCATTTTTAAAAATAAATTCAAACATAAAATTCTAAATTAATTATTCCATTATAAATGTTTCAAAGAGCCTTTCTGGGACAGGGCTTCTGATCTTCTGCCCATGGGTTTTCCTCAGACCTGGCTAAATCATTTTTTAAATCACACTTTAAGCTGAACTTGTTATTAAAAGCCAATTTTGGGAGGCTTTAACTCACTAAAAGGAAAACATTGATGTTAAGCCACCAAGCCCAGTTCAGAGTCGGAACTATGCTGACAAGACTTTATTTTAGGTCAGCATAGTGGTCACAGCTTAAAACTATGTTTAGCCCCTATCGTTCTATCCCAAACATTTATAATGTAGGAAGGGAAAAATGAACTGCTCCTGGAATTGGAGATGGTGGAAAGTCACTGGATGAAAGGCATAACTGATTTTCACTGAAAAGACATGAAAATGTGGGGAGAAATTAAACAGCAAAACTAAGAATTATTTTAACGATTCACTAATATGATGCTATTAATGCAGAATGTTAGGAGCTTTTAAAAGTGGGCGGGGGGGAATCTACATAAAACTACAAAGAAAAAGTAGGTATGGGGTGCACATTTCCTTAAACGCCATGTAACAGTATATAGATCCTTTGGGTCAGTGTGCGGCGACAGAACACATCCTCCTCGACTCCCCCCGCCTCTCCCCAAACTGCATATGAACTGGACAACTTCTCAAACTGACGATCACTGAACGCATTTACTTCTACTGCATGATTCACCATGCACCGAGGAGTACAGTTCTTTCAGGGTAACTCACTTTCTCTCATGTTGTTTCAATATTACAGAAATTCAGGTCTAAAATACCTTACTAGAGGAAATTCAACTACCAACATGGAATTTTAGAGTCAGCATTTCTGGCAATTTCTGACATTTGTATAATGACCCAGAAAGAGTTTGTTACAGCTCCAGTAAATTGCAACAGAACAAAACAAGGAACGGCTGAAAGACACCAAAATTAACCAAGCTCTGTTCAGCAATGTTTAACCATACGGAAACAAACCCCAGAGTTATTCATAATTCTGAACAAAACATTAGAGTTGTTCTTTCAAAAGTTTACAGCTGAACATTGACTTAATACGGCTTTGAAATTTTACTGTGAAGAAGAAAAATGCTGCTTTCCCTGTATTTTTTGAGTACTTTACATTTAACACAGCGCTGTTCTGTATTTGATCTCTTTTTTCGTCTCTGCTGCTGCTTGATTATGTACTGCTGGTTCCAAATGAGGTATGTGGTTGACTGGTCAATTTGTAACTCTAAGGTTCTACTGTACAATAAATTTTGTAAACCATACACCCACACCCCACATAAATTAACTACTTGCACCCACAGAGCCCAGTATTACACCTGAACCTAGACAAGTGCTCGCACCTACAAATGGTCCCATTGAACAGAGTAGGACTACTCAACAGCATATTTACTCACATCCTTAAGTGTTTTCAGCATCACACCCTACATAAGACAATATCCAGTGGGATTTGGATGGTTTTTAGCTTTACATTTAAACAAATTCCTAAACGGAAGGACATTCAGTAACAATCTGTTTTGAGGGATACATGATTTAGATAATGGCATACAGAGTACACTCACAAAGTTTCGGAGGGGTAGCCATGTTAGTCTGTATCAGTAAAAACAAGGAGTCCTTGTAGCACCTGAGAAACAAACACATTTATTTGGGCATAAGCTTTCATGGGCTAAAACCCATGCATCATCAGATGCATGGACTGGAAAATACAGTAAGCAGGTATAAATAAACAGCAGATGAAAAGATGGGAGTTGCCTTGCTAAGTGGGGGGTCAGTGCTAATGAGGCCAACTTATAAAGTTTGTGGACGATACCAAGCTGGGAGGGGTTGCAAGTGCTTTGGAGGAAAGGATTAAAATTCAAAATGATCTGGACAAACTGGAGAAATGGTCTGAAGTAAACAGGATGAAATTCAATAAGGACAAATGCAAAGTACCCCATTTCAGAAGGAATAATCAGTTGCATACACACAAAATGGGAAATGACTGCCTTGAAAGGAGTACTGCGGAAAGGGATCTGGGGGTCATAGTGGACCACAAGCTAAATATGAGTCAACAGTGTAACGCTGTTGCAAAACAAGTGAACATCATTCTGGACTGTATTAGCAGGAGTGTTGTAAGCAAGACATGAGAAGTAATCCTTCCACTCTACTCCGCACTGATTAGGCCTCAACTGGAGTATTGTGTCCAGTTCTGGGAGCCACATTTCAGGAAAGATGTGGACAAATTGGAGAAAGTCTGGAGAAGAGCAACAGAAATGATTAAAGGTCTCGAAAACATGACCTATGAGGAAGATTGAAAAAAATGGGTTTGTTTAGTCTGGAAAAGAGAAGACTGAGAGGGGATACGATAACAGTTTTGAAGTACATAAAAGGTTGTTACAAGAAGGAGGGAGAAAAAGTGTTCTTCTTAACCTCTGAGGAAAGGACAAGAATCAGTAGGCTTAAATTGCAGCAAGGGAGGTTTAGGTTGGACATTAGGAAAAACTTCCTAACTGTCAGAATGGTTAAGCACTGGAATAAATTGCCTAGGGAGGTTGTGGAATATCCATCACTGGAGATTTTTAAGAGCAGGTTAGACAAACACCTGTCAGAGATGTTCTAGATAATACTTAGTCCTGCCATAAGTGCAGGGGACTGGACAAGATGACCTCTTGAGATCCCTTCCAGTCCTATGATTCTATACAGCTGATTCTTCATTCAAAGTCCACAAATCATCACATGAAAACAGTTTGATGCACTACAGACATCCCCTATGGTGAATATTAAAAAATACAAAAAAAGAATTCTAAATCATTTCCTCACATGCTGCATGTTGTTAGTGTTTGAGTTACAAAAGAGGCCTCCATTGCTACTTTAGAAGAGCGGCTTAATCACTACAAAATATTCCAAACATGCAAAAGAGAAAAAAAATAATTCAATAAGGGATGCTAATTAATGTACTGTAGATACATTCACAATAGTTAGTAAAAAAAAATCAATTATTTTCCATAACTCAAACTAGAATAATTAATCAGTAAAGCTACTAAAGAGTCTCTCAGCACTTTGGAGACTCAATAGGCAAACATTGTAAAGAGACTCCAGTCTGCTATAGACGACTTAAAAAATAAACAAGAGTATTTAATTTTCCTTTCTATGTAAAATTTTTATCAATGACCTGAAAGAAAACATAAAATCATCATGGATAAAGTTTGCAGATGACACAAAAGTTGGGGGTATGGTAAATAATGAAGGCAGGTCACTGAAATAGAGCAAATCTGCATCACTTGGTAAACTGATCACCAGTAAACAATATGTATTTTAATATGGCTAAAATAAAATGTATACATCTAGGAACAAAGAATGGAGGCCATACTTACAGATTGGGGGACTTGATCCTAGGAAGCAGGGACTCTGAAAAAGATTTGGGGGTTGTGGTGGATAATCAGCTGAACGTGAGCTCCCAGTGGGATGCTGTGGCCAAAAGAGCTAATGCAATCCTGGGATGCATAAACAGGGGAATCTCCAGTAGGAATGGAGAGATTCTTTTCCCTCTGTATTTGGATTTACTGCAACTGCTGCTGGAATCCTGTTTCCAGTTCTGGTGCCCACAATTCAAGAAAGATGTTAATGAATTGGAGAAGGTTCATGAGAACGATTAAAGGACTAGAAAACCTGCCTTATGGTGACAGACTCAAAGAGGTCAACCTATTTAGCTTAACAAAGAGACGGTTAAGGGGTGACTTGATTGTTGTCTAAAACTATGTACTTGGAGAACAAATATTTAATAATGGGCTCTTCAATCTAGCAGAGAAAGGAATAACACAATCCAATGACTAGAAGTTGAAGCTAGACAAATTCAGAATGGAAATAAGGTGTAAATTTTTGACAATGATTGTAATGAACCATTGGAACAGTTTACCAAGGGTCTTGGTAGAGTCTCCATCACTGGCAATTTTTATATCAAGATTAGATGTTGTTCTGAGAGATCTGCTGTAGGGATTATTTTGGAGAAGTTCTCTGGCCAGTATTACACAGGAGGTCAGACTAGATGATCACAGTGGTCTCATCAGGCCTTGGAATCCATGAACTCTTCATCATTAATTCTGTCAAAAATGAGTCTTTTTCATTGTTCATTTTTCAAGGGGAGCCAGATGTGAACATCATGTTTGTGTCAACTTCACTGTGGTAAAAAGCTAGGCTTTTGGACTAGAATAGTTTATTTTATTAAGAGGTTTAATTCATTTTACGTTTTTCTCCCAACACACCTATCACAGTAATTGATAGATCTAATAACTTAGAGCAGGGGTATGCAAACTTTTTGGCCTGAGGGCTGCATCGGGTTTCTGAAATTGTATGGAGGGCCGGTTAGGGGAGGCTGTGCCTCCCCAAACAGCCAGGCATGGCACGGCCCCTGCCCCCTATCTGACCCCCCCCCCCGCTTCTCGCTCCCTGACGGCCACCCTGGGTCTCCTGCCCAATCCAACCCCCTGTTCCCTGATGGTGCCCCAGGGACCCCTACCCCATCCACCGCCCCCTGCTCTAGGTTCCCTGACCGCCCCCGGACCTCCTCCCCTAACTGCCCCCTGCCACCTCATCCAACCCTGCCCTCCTTCCTGACTGCCTCCCTGGGACTTATGCCCCATCCAACCACCCCTTCTCCCTGACTGCCTCACACCACTAGTTACCAAGCAATGCATGGGAAAACTACACATTCATTAAAGTTTCCTGGGCCATATTATTTATCTCTGCAAATCCACCATCCCAGAGAGTGGGAAAATTTTGTACCTGGGTCTTCCGTAGGTCTCTTCAACATGCTGGGACCTTCACAGAAGTGCCGAAAGCCACAATCTTGAAATCAGATTCACGTGGGCAGAACCCAGAGCCCATGAAGAGCCAAGAATCAGGCTCTAACATAGTCACTGTGTAACACATTGGGATCAAGCCAGAAGACCTCCTACCCCATTTTTTATTAAAAGCTCAAGGAGTACAACTATTTTTAATGCTAACTCACAGTTTGATACCAGAAAAACACAGTAAAGTAGGTTTTAATTATTTGTTGCACATAAGGCAGAAATACAAATAATTGCAAAATAGAAAATACAAAAGTAAAATTGTAATTCTGAAATTCAATTTCATTCTCATTTTTTTCTGTAGTCTCCTGCATCCCTGCTCAGTAGTTAAGGGAGTGAGGCCATGTAATTAAGCACCATTTAGCCACTACCTCATATATTTGTCTTTTTCAATCAAGGAATCAGAACTGAGAGTATTTAGCTTTTTTGGCTTAAATTCTTTTAAATATACAATGAAGTTAATTTAAGTTGGAACACCAGTAACTGAAGCAATACTGCAAGAAGTTTCTGCATTATTAATTTAATCTTTTTCCCCATTTTACTCAGGTTTAAGTACCACATCATCAGCAAATGCTCTGAGTTTAACTTTTTTTCTATCAAAAATCTAAATTGGAAGCATACAAAGTCACTTGATTTACATTTTTTAATGGAAAGCGAGAGTTGGTAACAGGTGAGGAAGTGCTTAATGCCAGACCCATATCAACAGCACAATCCAATAGCAGATATTAGAGAAAATCTACGGAGAGGAAAACCTGAAAATCGATTTACATTAACTTCCGTCAATAAGAATAGGTGCAACCTTTTGTGAAAGACAATTTCATATCTAGAATCGAAGACTTTGCTCCCATAATGTTCAAATTTGCTATTCATATCTCCACCTTCAAAAAGCCCTTTTCATTAATAAAATAAAATAATAATAGCAATAAGCATACAAATGGTATCAGATTTAAAGAGATGTGGGATTACTATTTATAGGAAACTACTGTACACATTTCCAAGTAAGTTTTATACATAAATTTACTTAAAATCAAATAGATATACATTTAAACCAGTTCTAAGTATTATGGCAAGGCCTGGCTGGGCATTCCTTGAACAGCCAAATTCCCATTGGGGTCACATGGTCTGATTCTCATTTACACCAGTGTGCAATTATAATTTACTTCCATCTTAAGGCTCCCTTACCATACTAGTGTTGTGCTGTGGCCTTAGTGTAAATCAGAATCAGGCCCACAGAGCACAACAGAATTAAATCAGGGAGGGCAAGATGCAAGTTTTGGCTGCAGGATTTGACCATTAGTCATACAGGTAACATTATAAAGCCCTTATCTTGCAAACACTTAAGCACGCATGTAAATTTCACCTGTATAGTCCCACTGAGTTCAATGGGAGTCGAGTTACACAACTGCTTTTGTATTTGCAAGACTGGGGCCTAAAACTCAAAGACAAGACTGGGGCCTAAGACTAAGAAATTGAGTATTTTAATAACACTGACTTAACCAAACAGTGCGTGTATGTGAATGTATGTTTGTGTATGAACACACACACACACACACACACACACTGTAATAATTATACACACACATACATATACCCCCACGCACATACACTTAGGTGTGTATTATGTACACATATGCATATATTATTAGGGGGAAAGGTCCTCCAGGGTCTCCCTTTAACCCCCTCACAAAACCTAATTCTTGCACTGATGCTCCTTGCAGCAGATTTATATGTATAGTTTGATAACACATTGTAGGAAACTCTTGGTGTCTAGAAATGTGGGGATTGACTATGTTCTGGGAAACATTAGGTTTTGTTATTGCTATTTTACAGTCTGCCGCTGAGAATAGTTGGCTAAGAAACTGTAGAATTTTCCTCTTTCTGAATTTCAAAGAATAAAATTTATACATTAAACCATTGCTAATGTAAGACTGAGCAACATTTCCTGTAGATTGCTGTTCTCCTGTTTGTTCTGCCAACAGCTGAAACAGCCCTCTAGAGTCACAGGAAATATATTCACCTTTCTCCAAGATCCATCTGTCCCAAAACCATCTTCCATGTGTAACACAAGCAAGTAGCTTCAAATTAGTCACATCAAGATGCTGTGGGGTAGTGGTAATTATCTTTTTTAATTGCTAATTTCATAATCTTAAATAATAGCTCAGCAGTACTGTGGTATTTTAAAATCTGAAGCTGTAAGAGGCCTATAGATTAGGTTTTAAATCTCCAAAAAAAAAAC
Organism: Dermochelys coriacea; assembly: GCF_009764565.3. Lineage (NCBI taxonomy): Eukaryota > Metazoa > Chordata > Testudines > Dermochelyidae > Dermochelys > Dermochelys coriacea. Next base: position 22,569,523 of record NC_050085.1, on the reverse strand, counting down.
ACTTTGCTTCCTCTAGCAAAAAACCTCTCTCTTGAGGAGAAAAGACCAGGAATGAACAAGACAACCATAAGGAATTTCCAACAGGCACCTGCTGAGACACTCCAGGCAAAGCACTGCCTCCCTCCCCCCCGCCCTTGAGGGTCAATTCCCTACACTGGCTCCCCAGCCAATACCTGACCAAGCAACCTAGCTGCTACCTGACTGGGTGTGTCTTCCATTTTGAGCGTGTACCTGCTCAGGGGATTAAAGTCGCAAACCTCACAGCATGCCTTCTCATGAGCTAAAATAATATCATGTGGCCCTTGGAAATAGGTCTAGATAAGGGACTGTCTCAACAGTCCCTACTCAACATGCATCGCTGTGCTGTGTTGAATCTGTCCTTTGGGAAGGAAGTTAGCGCTAGCCCTTTACACTGTCAAGAGACCTTCTACCCAAGGTAATGAGAGACCAACGAGCAGCAAACAATAATAGTCCTTCCTCCTCTTGGAGCTGAATGGGTCACAATAGGGTGAACCTGGCTTTACACTGCATGTCTAAGCTGTGGTACCTTTTTAGGAAGCAGGAGACACCCTTCTAGTTCTCTGATTGTTAACCCCGGCCTTCCTGCCATTCTGAATTGTCTGCCAGAGCAGCGGCCCCACCTCTGGTTCATTGTTGAGGAGGGAATTTGCAGCCAAGTTGAGGTCACACTGAGGTCTGGTGTTCTGGTCCTGATGTAGGTAGAGAAGAAATTGGTTTCTCTGCCAAAGGGAGTGCTGCACCACACCCTGTGGCCTGTTTGGGAGAGACAACGATCCAGCTATTTCTGCAGTGCGGAGGGCTTAGCCCTCTGCATCTGCTATCAAAACACAACACCACCCAGACACAGGATGGCAGGAATGGAAGGTCAGATTTAGAGTTTGTAGCTAGGAAACACAACTCATGTCCAGAGAATCTTCTCTCCTCCATATCAATGCTAAGGAAGGGACTATAGCCACTCCAGACCCCGGAGGGTGGAAGAAAGCTGACAGCGGCATACAGAATAAAGGGGAAGGTTATGAGCACTGCTACACTAACAAAATCCATATGGATTCCGCATGTGCCCGGAGAGGTTCCATCAGTCAGGCTCAGAGAACTTTTAAGGAACAGAACAAGCCAGAAGACAAAGCCATGGCTCAGGTGAAAGATCTAAAACTAAACAACAAATACAGCTAGAACCCTGCCATCAGGAGCAACTCAGACCTGCAGTATGACTGCCAAAACTGTCTTTTGGGGCATTATGCTGGGAATCAGGATTTCTCTATTTTTACCAGTTTTTATTAAATTACTATCAATGTATTTAATTCTCAGGATAAACACAACAATAGTGTAATACAATGAAATATCACTTGCTGACCCCAATTAGCTAGGCTACATTAATGACTGAATATGTAACCTCACCCCACCCACAAGTCCAACAACACTGCCCCTTCCTCCTTCTCTTTGGGTTGCGCTAGTCACAGTAGGGACAATATTTAATACAACACAGCACTATTGCATCCAGGGTTCCTCTTCCCCAAAGCTGTAGAGCAGAACACTTTATTCTCAGCTGAAGCTCATGAAAGCTTATGCTCAAATAAATGTGTTATTCTCTAAGGTGCCACAAGTCCTCCTTTTCTTTTTACTTTATTCTCATACATTCATAGACTCCAAGGCCAGAAGGGCCACTGTGATCATCTAATCTGATCCCCTGCAGAGCACAGGCCAGAGACCGGCCCCACAATAATTCCAAGAGCAGAGCTTTTAGAAAAGATCTAATCTTGATTTAAAAACTATTAGTTACGGAGAATCCACCACAACGCCTGGTAAACTGTTCCACTGGTTGGTTACTCTTACTGTTTAAAATTTACACTTCGTTTTCCAGTCTGAATTTGTCTAGCTTCAACTTCCAGCCACTGGAAAGTGTTACACCTTTCTCTGCTAGATTGAAGAGCCCATTATTAAATATTTGTTCCCCATGTAGCTGCTTACAGACTGCAATCAAGTCACCTCTTAACCTTCTCTTTGTTAAGCTAAATAAGATTAAGATCCTTGAGTCTATCATTATAAGGCATGTTTTCTAATCCTTTAATCATTCTAATGACACTGCTCTGAACCCTTTGCAAATGTATCAACATCCTTCTGGAATTGCGGACACAGGAACTGGACACAGTGTTCCAGCAGCAGTTGCAACAATGCCAAATACAAATGGAAAATACCTTCTCTGCTCCTACTCGAGTCCCCTGTTTATGCGTCCCAGGTTGCATTAGCCCCACTACTGGACATGGCATCACACGGGAGTTCTTGTTCAGCTGATTATCTATTGCCACCCCCAAATCTTTTTCAGTCACTGCTTCCCAGGATAGAGTCCCTCATCCTGTAAGTAGGCCTGAATTCTTTGTTCCTAGAAGTATACATTTATAGGGTTACCATATTTGAACATTCAAAAAAGAGGACTTTCCACGGGGGGGGGGGGGAGGATTTGCTCACGCTCCCCACCCCAGCCACTCCCCAACTCCACCCCTTCCCCAAATCCCTGCCTCCTCCCCTGAGTGCGCCGCTTTCCCCCTCCTCCCAGCTGCATGAAACAGCTGTTTTGTGGCACAAGCACTGGGAGCAAAGGGGAGAAAAGCAGGCACTCTCTCGAGTGATCAACATTCACTCTCTTTCTTAAAAAGAAAAGGAGTACTTGTGGCACCTTAGAGACTAACAAATTTATCTGAGCATTAGCTTTCATGAGCTACAGCTCACTTCATCGGATGCATTCATTGGAAAGTGCATCCAATGAAGTGAGCTGTAGCTTATGCTCAAATAAATTTGTTAGTCTCTAAGGTGCCACAAGTACTCCTTTTCTTTTTGCGAATACAGACTAACACGGCTGCTACTCTGAAACATCTCTTTCTTAAATGATCAACTCTTCTTTGGGGAAAAATAATAATGGCAAAATCCGAACCTTTTTAGATATTTAAAAATTCTTCCTGGACGGCGATTTAAGAACCAAAAAGATGGACATGTCCGGGAAAATATGGACATATGGTAACCCTATATATTTACATGTAGCTATATTAAAATATATATCGTCTATTTGAGCCTAGCTTACCAAGCAAGTCAGTATCACTCTGTATCAGCGACCTGTCCTCTTCATTATTTATATTTCCCCCAATCTTTGTTGCACCTGCAAACCTTATCAGAGATCATTTATATGTTTTCCTCAAGGTCATTGACAAAAATGTTAAATAACGTAGGGCCAAGAACATATCCCTGCAGGACCTAACTAGAAACGCACCCACTAGATGATTCCCCTTTAACATTAAATTTTGGGACTCATTAGCCAGTTTTTAATTCATTTAATGTGTGCCATGCTAATTTTATATCATTCTAGCTTTTTAATCAAATGTTATTCAGTACCAAGTCAAATGACTTACAGAAGTGTAAGTATATTACATCATCTACATTATTACCTTTATCAAACAAACTTGTAATCTAATAAAAAAAATCAAGTTAATTTGACAGGATCTATTTTCCACAAACCCATGTTGATAGGTATTAATTATATTACCCTCCTGTAATTCTTTACTAATTGAATCCTATGTCAGTTACTCCATATCTTGCCCAGGATCAATGTCAAACAGACAGGCCTATAATAACCTAGGTCATCCTGTTTACCCTTTTTAAATATTGGCACAAGATTATCTTTCTTCCACTTTTCTGGAACTTCCCCAGTGCTCCAAGACTTAGTTTTAAAAAATCAAAATTAATTGTCCAATGTGCACCTTAGTCAGCTCTTCTAAAATTCTTGGATGCAAGTTTTATGGACCTGCTGATTTAAAAATGTCTAACTTTGATAGCTGTTGTTTAACATCCTTCTGAGATGCTAGAGGAATGGAAAGAGTGATGTGATATATCATATAGCTACATCGTGTTTTTTCCCCAAACAGAACAGAACTTTTTATTTAACATTTTCACCTTTTCTGCATTATTATTGACAATTCAACCATTTCCATCTCTTAATGGATCAATGCCACTGTCAGGATTCTTTTTGTTCCTATTGTACTTTAAAAACTCCTTATTGTCCTTCAACTTTACTGACCTCCTTGTGTCCCTTTGCTTCCCTTATCAATTTTCTACAGTTCCTAGCTTCAGATTTATATTTGTTGCTATCAGTTTACTCTTTCTTCCATTGGCTATATTTTTTTTTATAACTGCCTTCACTTTCCCTCTATACCAGGTCTTTTTTAAAAACCAATACAGCCTTCTTCCTCGAGAGTATGCTTCTGGGCTAAGTTAATGTTGTCATTTTCTTCCTCACATGATCATTTGGAGACAGCATTCTCAATTTAGTGCTCCTAACAAGGACTTTGTTTCCCACTGCCCCCTGCAAAGGGAGAAATCAGAGGAAGGGGACCAGAGCCATCAGGTACTGTTACATGTTAAATTGCAGTGCTTGTTCAAAATAAAGCATTGGTTGGAAAAGAAGGCTTCAGCTCATCAATGCAATGATCAACAGAGCCTTCTTGCTGGATATAGGTGTCAAAGAGTTTGGGGGAGGAATCAAGAGATAAAGATGCATTTGTGCTAAGTATTTTCTTTTAAAACACTCATTTCTGTGTTGTCAGCGGGGTCAAATCCCCATTCATCTGGACTGCAACTTTCCAGTTGCCTAGGGTACCAACATCAGCATGTCTAGTACAGCTCACCCTTGCTTCCCACTAGTCTGGCTCCAAATAAAAAGCCAGTTGTTTGTACTGATTTCATATTATTTGAAAATATCAAGGCTTTCTCAATTTGCATTTATCGATAAGGAGACACCAACAAACCTTTCCACCAAAGAATTGTATGAGGATCATTAATAGGAAAATGTCCATGGTAATTGTTCCTTTCTGCATATTTTTCACTGCAATATTCTCTAACATAATAATGTTCCATATTTCTGCAGAACTGTCTTTTCAGCATGTTTTCACATTATGCTTAATTTTATAAGAGTTTTTCAGTCCCATATAATGACACAGTTCAATGCAAAATCAGATATAAATCTAGCTTAAGAGACTCTCAACAGCAATTCATTTTAAACAGTAAATGTTAAAAGATTCTGTCTGTGATTTATGTTTTTTTTTTATTTCAAAGAGGGAATTAAAATGCTTCTTAAAAGAAAGATGCACATTAAATCATAACAAAAACTATGTTAGAGTCATGATGCTGATCTGACTTGAAGCCACAAAGAAAGGAAATTCAGAGACAGGGCTGAAATATATGCTTTCCAAGCCATCCTGCACCCAGGTATTACAGAGCTATCCTGCACTGACTTCAGTGGGACTTACGCACATGATCCCTATTATAATTAGCGTGATGATATTTACTGGAGTGTCTGTGTTGCATGCCCACCCAGGTGATGACTAAATACAGCGTCTCTCAAACTCCAAATCCCGCTGTTTATTTGTCAACCAGTAAGAATCACTTTAAGTTATTGGCTAATGGATTAATTTCTCTCTTGTTTTTTTTGTATAGAATATTTTTTAAAAATAGATGCTGTCTCTGGGATGTATGAGGTTTAGATTGTAAAAACTCCAAAACCATTTTTAGACTTTTTTAAAAGGATATTACAGTATGCTCCTGATCGATGTAATGGATCAGAGGGGCCCGTTATAATCCATTGTATATGCACATATTAAGATAATTTTTAAAATATGTATTATTTACAGGATAGACCATAATGACTCCAAAGGAACTATTATAGTCTGTGATGCAAAACTGTATTTAAGACACTTGTTACAGTAAGATGGGTGTACTGAGTAAATAACCTGTGTATTATAAATTGTCTAAGTGTGCACATGAATTACTGACTCAGTCCATCGCTCAGAGATGGTAAAAACGGTCTGAGACTACAAACCCTTCATTCATGTGAACAGTCCCCTGGTATCACTGGAACTGCTTGTGTCACTTGGTGTTAGCAGCATCAGGCCATTAGCAAAGGCCTATTAAAATGTATACAAAAGTAATAAACAAAATCATGGAGCAGTCTGCTGTAATTCCAAACAGTAACGAACATTTTCTAAAATACTGAAGACACCAAAAGGGTCTATAGCCACATTATGGATTATTGGCTTCTGATATTGCTTTGTAAAGATGGAAAAATCAGTACACCCGTAGGCACAAAACTGTGCCCAGAATTCATAGCCTTGTCAATGTTTTGTTCAGAATTTACAGTACATATACTTAGCAGATTTAAGAGAAAGCTGCTATTAGAGTAACTTTGACACTGCACAAAATGCTTTGACATTGTGACAAACTCCTACTCAGAGGTACACAGGTCAGTTCTGGAAAATAATCAGTTTAAAAATTTTAGGATTATTGACATTTATTTTCTTGTTGGTACATATTTAGGGGGGAAAATCAAATAAAATATAAGCTAGAGAGAAAACCAGACTGACACCAAACAAAAAACAAAATCAATTGAAGAGAAAAACTTGCCTCAAAAACATTCTTGTTTTATAATCCCTTGAAAATTACCATAGTTGGATCTTGCTAGGATGATTTGGTCCTCAAAAGCCCATCTGTTATGAGGCACTGAAAGCTTCTTTGGGAACTTTTTGTAGGGCAACAAATGTTACAGCAAAGTGAGGGAAACACAATTCTCCAGCATTTGACCACAAACAACTTTGCTTTGCCTGAGAGACAAGCTGGAGGAGGTAATATCTTTTACTGGACCAACTTCTGTTGGTGAGAGAGATGCACACAAGCTTTCGAACTGCACAAAGCTCTTCTTTGGGCCTCTGCTTTGCCTGTTCATTAAGGTCCCTTCAGGAGACCTTGATTCTCGGACCTGAACGTTCTTCAATTAGCTGCTGTGATAATTAACACCCAAACATCCCGCACAAGTTCCCTATGGACATTGTAATAAAATTTCAGGGTCTTCTGCTGCCATTTTTCTTGATCATGAAACTATGTGACTAAAATAGAAAATAAACAAGTATGCTATCTTTTCCAAATATCTCTCCAATTAATCCAAATAAATCTCAGCCAATACCAGATGTGTCAGTAAGATAATAATCAATCAATAATCTAAAAGGTCTTCTTACCTAAAACATTATAAATGATCCCATTACAAAATCACTTAAGAAATAAGTCTTGCATCTAGTAGACAGAGGACTAGGCAGCTAGTGACCAGAGAGAACAAAGTCTAGAAATACATTCAGATTCCCTGTTCTTCTTGAAAGAAAACTGTATTCAGTTCAGTTTACAGGGCATGGGGGTAGTAGCCACAAAATGGGAAACTTTGATAAAGAACTAGCTATTTAGAATTGATGCAAAAGAAAAAAATCCCCATGAATAGTAGGATTAGAATGAAGCAGATAGTCTAGACGTCCTGTGATAATGTTTGTACTTTATAACTCGAAAAGCAAGAAAATGTCTTTGTTATTGAATTAGCTGGACTAGATCATATTTCCTTCCATTGTCCATTATTCTGGAAAGAGGAAAATGGCTGAAACCTTTGCATGATGTAGCAAAGCTTTCAGCCCTGATAGTCTTTTTCCTGATTCTTTGCTTTACAGTCAATGCATATTTAAGATGAGACTGCAGGATGTGATGATATTCTGGTGATCAGTGTTAAAGCACCTACTGCTTCTTTCCACCTGACAAATCACACCACTGTGCCACAATCTTTTCAAACTATGATATGTGACTAGAACTGATTTTTATGTCTTCCTTCTCCTCCTCCCCCCAATTCCTCTCTACATCCCCCCTCCCTTTCCTGCTGGTAATAAATACATTTCTCTTGAGATCTGACACATGAAAAGTTATTAGTTTTTGTTACACTGTCCCTGGACTAACAGGATCCTCAGATTGCCAGTTGATGTAAATGTGCATCAGGATAGGCTAGAAAAAGATACAGAAATGAGAGTAAAGAATAAAAACATTAAATGGAAAGTAAAATAGAATCTGGTATCTATTGATCTCCAAGTCATTGGAAAAAATACAACAAACGTTTAATTTGTAATTTTTCTACAGACCCAGTGGCCCTCTAAGAATGTTTTCAGGCTGTTACATTGATTACAAATATTTAAATGCCACATGTGTATTGTTATTGATCTTCAAAGCAACATTTTAATGCTAATGTTCACAACGTTAACAAGTATCTTAGCAGTTATAGTAGTGAGGTGCCTGGTTTGCTTTTTTAATTGTTATTGAATTCCATCCATATAGCTGTAAAGTGCCTAGCAGCCTTAGAAACTGAAGTCCTCTCTTTAGATGCAGAACAGGTATAGCACAGGCCATGGTAACGACATGGCTCCCATCACCAGACCATCCATGCATCTGACATGCAATTAAAACCAGAAATAACATTAAATCTTTTCTCTAAGTTTTCCCCTTTTTTCATTTCAGTTAGCACCCCCCCACACCTACCCCACATCACAAAAATGCTGTTTCATTGTGTCCTCCCCTGAGACATTAAATGTGTTCAGCTCTGAGTCTTTCCATCCAAGTCCATTCCTCCAAGCCCCCAGGTAATTTTGACGAGTTTTCAGGATCTTTCTGCTACGTGGTGCCCCATAGCGAAAGCAGCACACCATAACCAGATAGAGAGGGGTTTATCCCTGCTGGGATGAGATGCCGGTGTACATGCAGCTCAAAGCTTCATTGTCCTCTGTTACCTCCAAGCATATTGCACCCCTGGTGCTCCACTATTGCCCCTCAGTCAGTTTCAGTACCACTACTTCACAGCTCTCTGCCTCCCATGAAGAATGGGTGCTTTGGATTATTTTTCCTCAGCTGAATTTTTTAGCAGATTCTTATTTAATTGTCTGCCTACATTTCTTAATTCTCTAGGGTTCCTCGCATTTCCCATGTCTCAAAGTGTATTCACAACTCATCTTGATTTCATATTCTCTGTGGGAATTTTACTAAGGTGCAGTTTAATCTTTCTTTCAGATCACTAGTGAAGATGTTAAAGTAAGATTACAGTTTAACACTGATCTCTGCTGCATACCACCAGACACCTTCCTTCAACTCAATACATTGCTGTTTCTATTGGTTATGGCCTTTAGTCAATGTATACTGAATATATTTTGAATAAAAGTTGCAAAGAATGTGTTTAATAAATAAGAACACATTATTTCTGGTACCCTGTGGCAAAAGGATATATTTGAGCTCCAGTCTATATTATTTCATGTCCCAGGTACAATCCAGCAAATCATATTGTAAATTCAGCTGTTTGGCTCTCTTTCTTCATTTTAAATCACCATGGCTCATTAAGTTTTTCCTTCATATTTTACCTGTGATCACTGTTCCTTAGATGGGGTTGAGAAAGAAAAACCCTCCCAAAAATTAAGCTTCAAGATGATTGCAGGCTTCTGAATCCCACCCAGTGCTGATAGATTGTGGTTTACAATTCCTGCACCTGTATGCCAATTTAATCTAGTAAATCAGTGAATTTTTAGCAGCAATGGCAACTATAGGTCAAGTCTCTGGAAATAGCCAACAAATGCTGATTAATGTACAGGATTGGTTCCTGTGCAACCCATTACGCACACAGCTGCAATAAAACTGTCCTCTCGTTACAATTTTGTTCAGCACATAAAAGTGAAAATATTTCTGGCCTATGTAAGTAGCAGGCTGTGAATATTAAAGCAGCCCTGTATTATTAATCCAGTACCATTAGTCTTAGGTAGTCACAGTGGAACTGACCCTCTAGAAGGAATTCTTCTTGCCATCCATTTTTATTCAGAATTACCCACACTGAAAACTCACCCACTACCTGTGAATTATTTCATTTTAGTAAGGAAAATAAACAATATAAAACCCAGAAGAACTTCAGGGATCCATAAATTCTTTGCAAGTTATTTTCAAAGCTCTGAGATGTGATTCATATTTCACTTACCAGGAAAGATTTTTGCTACCCTTACTTCTAAGAAGAAGGTACAAGCACTTAAGGAACACACGATCTTTCCAATTCTGAGCATCATTAGGCAAGCAACCCTTTAAAATGAACTGCCCATGGCTTCCTGGACTTGCCTCCAAGGAGGGTTAACCCGACAGTATGCTTGAAGTACTAAATTTCTGGGGGGGGGAAAACTGCTGCATGAAAAAGTTAGGTTTAAAATAGTCAGCTGGAGATTGCAACGGGTGTAGAAGTCCTTTGAGGCTAACCAGGCAAATCCCCACAGACCACAACCTCTACTTCCACCTCCAATACTATAGTGGGATGAAGCCCCACACACTTTACAAAAGGAACTGAGCTTATACAGGACAGTGGTGGAGGCTCAGAAAGCAATCTACAGCTCCCACAGAATATGAAGATTTCAGAGTAATCTTGAAAGTCTGCAAGCATCCTTTGGAAACCAAGACTGGGATGAATCAAGTACTTAAAGAAATAGAATATCTTTTAGCTCCTCCCTGCCTTTGTTCCATTGATAAGATTAGTGTCCACTGGCTGCTAATGCAAACCCTACCATGGGATAATATTTAGGACTTTCAATATATAACACCTGGCCTCTTCATTCATTCCTTACTAAGAGTTTGGGGATGTGGACAGGTGTCTCCTACAGACAAAGATGTAACCATCTGTCACTGGTGATCTAAAACATATTTTTAGTTCATGTCTGCAGAACTGAAACAAACCTGCCCAAAGTGACACCATCCTCATTCCTAAGCAGGATGACCTGGCTGCTGCTTCTCTCTGGGACAATTCATTTTAGTCTGGAGTCCTAATGGGAACTTTGCTTCAATGTCTCTTTCCCCAGGGCTGGCTTGCTGACTCCCACTGTTCCAACAGGATGCCCCATCACACCTGACACAGGGGGCTGAGGTATTGGGTAAGTGTCTGGGTAAATTAACTCAGCATTTTCTTGGCTTATTTTGTATTGCCAGGTCATTTTACAATTTTAAACAGCGACAGCTAAAGAAGAACTGCCAGCCATGTTTTCAGCTACCTCGTGTTTTATTAAACAGTGTAGTAAGGGCTGACAGAACTAATATTTTCCAAAAGTTAAGCATTACAAACTATTTCATGGTTCTTTACATTTTTAAATGGTAGATGTTGGTTATTGTCAGAAAACATATCTAAACATCTGTCCACTGATGCTTCTAGCAACATACAAAAGTACAAGAGTGCTGATGGCTCCAGCGATGAGAGACTTCACAGGATCAGGTGATCAGTTCCAGTTCAGCAGGGACCCAGCTCCATCCTGTGAGATACCACTGTCACATTTTTCATTGTCAGAGCTGTGCTGGAACACCATTCATCATGACCATTTTCAAAACTACCCACGTAAATTTCAGAGCTATTCAATTTGGCCTGGGATTTATTGCCCTGAAAGGGTTCTGCAGGGGGCTGGTTGGCTCGGGGATTGTGCAATGTGTTGTTATTAGTCTCATGCAGCATTGTTTATTAGCTCAATGTACAAAACGAACTTTAGAATGAAGGATGCCAATGAATTTCTTCCTCAATATAGAGAAGAGCTCAATATGATATGTAGCGAGTCTGCAGCCTGGCCACAATCACCCCCTCCCCACCCACCTGGGGAGTGCAAGGCTGCTCACAGCAAAGCAGGAGGCCAGGACTGGCTAGCAAGCACAGCAACTACCATGGCATAACACACAAACACATAGGTGTGGGAAACAGCCCGCAGCTTACCCACAGCCTGACTCACGTTCTGCAAGTGAAAAATGAGGGAGAGTCTGGTGGCACAATTCCCCAGCAACCACGGCAAGGCCAAGAGCACAGCATCCCCAGCAGCCCAGTGCTGACAACTCTTCCAATTTTAATCATGACTCTTGTGAGGTTTGGTGGTTTACTTGAAGCACTGAATCCTGGAGTTGAGTAATCACCTGATTTTCAGCTTCCACTAAAAAAGAAAGCAAGTTTCCTGCTCACCTGGTTATGGAGCAAAACTTGAAAATGTGCAGCCCAAAGACTCAAAAGCTAGACCACAAAGACAGATCCAGAACTAACTAGGATTTATACGTCACATTCAGCCCAAGTGCTCAGCACACCTGTGCCAGTCATGGGCTCCCTCCCCTCCACTCACACTGCTTCCTGCTCGGTCACAGCAGGGTCAGGGGAGCTGGGTGTCTCCTCACCTTCTGCCATTTCCTGCTTCAATTCCAGTCGGCAGCGTGGCTCCCCCTTCCCCAAAGCTCCGTGTACATCGCAGGCACAGGGAGTAATGAGGATAGATTTTCTACTAGTGACGGAGGAGATGATTTGTTGAGGCCTTATTTTTAATGCACAGGCACACGTGCACACACCCCCCTTTCTTCCTCACAGACAATGTCATACACAGAGACACACTCTCTTGTGCGCACACTCACAGCTTTGTTATATATGATAGGAAAAGTTATAATTAAACCTGTTTGCAAACAGACAAATGACTGTGGGAAGAAGTCCTGCCACAGAAATACCATCCTTACTGAAGCTCAAGCATTGTTACATGTTTTGTTAGTCACATTAAAGCAATAATATTTTAAAGTATAAACCCAATTATAAGCACTGGCTTTCACCCAGACCATTCATGTATCTGTCCTTAGAAGGCCGCATTCTGAGGGTTCTTTGCATTTAGTTCATTGAATTTTAATCTTTAAGCTCTTGGTGTTTGAAAAACCCTTTTAAGCAGCTCTTTGCCCTAATTGGTTCCAATTTAAAGCCTTGATCCTGGAATGAATTACTTTCAAATTCAAACAATGTATTTTCAACAACAACAAAATTGCCTGTTATAAAAGCAAAGTGTTTTTATGGGTAATATTGACATTAACGTGCTGTCAAGACACAGCTATAAAAAAATACAAACCAAAAAACCTTGCTTTAGCCTATTCCATATCCACTCCCTGAAGAGGGCCATTGAATACCCATTAAAGTAACACTCCTCAGTCTGTTTCATGCACAAATTATTTTTTTAATGCCAGTTTCATCAATTATTTAAAATACATAAAATCATTTTTATACTTTGTTTAATAATGGGGGGAATTTAAAATCTCTTCTGTAAAATATATGAGAACAGCCATCCCTGCTCAAAAGGGAACTCACTGTGGAAAACAGAGTAAATTTTATTTGATAAATACCAGGTTATTGATAGAAATTATATACTCCTGCAGATTCCTTGATGGTCACATTTAGCAGGTGCATATAATCTGCATGCTGGTGCATTACCTGTGCAATTCTGTGGGTCGTACAGTACCATCACACAGTATCTCCAGTTTTATCACAAGGTCGTTTGAGGTCTGCCATGAAATCTCACATTCTCTGATCAAGATTCCAGTTTATTCAATAGAATAGAGGACATTTCCATGAGATTTTGCAGTTACTGTCAAATTGCTTTTTGTCGCCACCACTACCAGCAACTACCCAAACACTATGTGGCCATCACCTAGTAATTAAATAATTCCAAGAGCTCATATTGAACTGGTTCACATTAAAATTTAACATTGAAAGGGAAGACGTCAAATAAAAGAAGTATGGCATGTAGGGAACCATCAAAACCCTCTGAGGATAATGTCCAGCCAAAACATTTTTCTCTATTCTTGAAACGTTGGTTCCCCAGGAGTAAAAATGTTTGGTAACAAGAGAAAGAATATGTTCGTGAAAGTTTGGCAGTTTAACTCCTATCACTGAGAAGAGTCATTTGACTTTTGCAGAAGGATGACATCAATTTAGTACACAATACACTCTCTAATAGCCAATATACCCAACAGTGGGGTTTCACCATTGCATACTAAGTCCTACGTTGTTTAATATATTTATTAATGATCTGGAAATGGGGGACAGTGAGGGGCAAAATTTACAGAGAACATATTTATTTAGATTAGTCAGGACCAGAGAGGAACTTCTGAGGAATTTAAACAAGCTGAGTGAAAGAGCAACATGATGGCAATTGAAATTAATTGTCAATAAATGCAGAGTAATGCACATTGGAGGGGAAAATGTAAATGACTCATACACCTTAACAGTTCTAAATGAACTGTATCAGCCCAGGAAAGGGACTCGAGCATCACTGTAAACAGCTCAGTGGAGACCTTGGCTTAACGTGCAGCTGCAGTCAAAAAAGCAACGATTGATGTTAAGACGGATAAAGAATGGGATGGTCACCTAATATCAAGAATATAATGCCTTTATACAAGTCAGTGGCTTGGCCTCAACTGGGTACTCTGTGCAGTGCTGGTCACGCCATGTCAAAAAAGATATTGCAGAACTAGAGGTGATCAAAAAAGAAAGATCAGAACAATCAAGGTTCTGGGGAAAAAACTCCCCCAGGAGGAGAGATTGGGAAGACTGGGATTGTTCATCTCATGAAAAAGACAAGTAATAAGAGGACATCATTTAAGTATATAAAAAGAATAAATGGAACAGAGAAGATAGATCATGAACTTCTGTTCTCCCTGTCTCGTAGCACAAGACCAAGGGAACACCCAATGAAATTAAAAGTGAGAAATTCAAAACTGATTAAAGAAAATACTTTTTCATGCAATGTATAATTAGACTGTGGAACTCTCTGCCACAGGAATACCTCAAGGCCAAAAACATAAGATTCAGAGAAGGGATTGGGCATCTCTATGGATACCAGGACTATCCAGAGTTACAGTAACAATTCGGAATGCATCCGATGAAGTGAGCTGTAGCTCAAGAAAGCTTATGCTCAAATAAATTTGTTAGTATCTAAGGTACCACAAGTACTCCTTTTCTTTTTGTAACAATTCTGTGGAAGGGATATTAAACCTCATGCATCAGGGCTTAAGCCAATCTCTTTTAGACACCAGGATGGGATTTAGTAGGGGGCACAGTTTATCCTACATCTGCCCACTCATAGCAGAGTTCTTTCTCCTTCCTCCGAAGCACCTGATATCTGGCACTGCTGGAAATAGGACACTGATCTAAATGGAACCTCAGGTCTGATTCAGTCTGACAATTCCTGTGTTCTCCAACAGAAACTAGTGCAGATTCTATTCTTTGTTACTGCAGTTAATTTTTTTGTTTAAGAAATACAATTGAAAATAGAATCAGAGTGTTTCAGATTCCTTCTTGAACACCATTAAGTTATAAATTACAGTCCCTGCTGCAGAAAAGCTTGGAGGCCTTTAACCATTTTAAAATTTTTCTCCTTTACATTTTCTGCTCTCCCAGTCTGGTATAAAAACCATTATTCAGAGTCAAGGTGGGAGTTAAAAGGAGAAGAGTCCATTCTACACCATATATGCATCTCAGTACAATAATGCATTTACCTTTCCTACTCATTCCTTAGCACAGAGGGATGCTTGTGGCTGGGGCAATACACGTGCCCACCATGTTATGCTGCACTGAGTTGCACTGGCAATGATCTATGGAGTTGGATCAAAACTTCGATCTAGTCATTGCAAATAAAGCAGCACAGTAAGTGATGTTAATATTTTTAACCTCAAGGAGGCTAAAGTAAGTGCATGGGAGCCAGTAACCAATTCCAGATGATTTTTCTCCGATCAGGAGAACCATAAACAAGCCAAGATCTGTTCTTTATGAGGAGTTCCAGGGTAATAGGTTACAGCTTTCAGAAGGTTAAAAAAATACACACCAAACTTCAAGAGATAGAATACGGTGTCAGTCACTGGGAAATCATTTTAAAAACAGATTTGATTTTCTCCCTGGGATTCTTTTAATTTCACTAGACAGTTTGCAGAGTGCTGGCCATTTATACACAAGAGAAAAGAGATTTAATGAATTACTAAAATGCACTTCACTTAAGGAAAAGAAAATCCCATATTAATTGAGCATAATTGAGAATTCAACCTTGCCACTGTTTTGATTATGAACTGCAATTTATAGGTAAACAAGCAACTGCCCCCTCCCGCAGTTGCCTGCTGAGAACAAATTGCATGGTCACCTAATGCCTTTTAATGTTCTCACTATTTGTATGAAGAAAATATCAAGTTTTATCTCTTATTTTCCTTTCCTGTGGTTTTTACTGTCTTAACCTGTCCCCAATTTACTCTGTAATTGTTCTACAGAAATGCTAGCTAAGGGGTCTCGGCTCTCTGGGATACAGTATGCAAAATCAGCACCCATTAGCGCTGCTAATATGGCTTATAAGGCTCAGACCAACAAGGGAACAGACCCCTTAATATTTATGCAATATAGAACTGTTCATTTTTAGAGAAAACATCTCATACAAAGTATCACAAAATGAGACAGACACAGAGAGCAATAGAGAGAAGGAGGGGGAAGTGAATGGGGAAGAGGGTTTCAGCAGTGTGGAAAATGAAGAGCCCTAAAGAATCTTATTCCTGCTGTAGAATTCTACAGGATGGCTAAAAGTCAAACCCAACAGAAAGGTCTCTGTTGAAGTCTGTGGGACAGATCCTCAGCTGATATAAATTGATGTAGCTCCATTCACTTCAATGGAGCGAGGCTGATTTACACCAACTGAGGATCTGCCCTTATAGGTTTTTGGAGTAATATCTATAGAACCCTATTTGTTTAATGTTTATGAAATTGCCACAAGATGGCAGGCTCCCGGACCCAACAGTTCCTCTCTTGAATCAGCCTGATGTCAGATGCCTGAACCCTGTTTGAAGTTACAATGTGCTCCTGATTCATGTTAGCTGATGGATCTTGTTAGTTCCAACTAGGATACAAAAGAGGGGTTGTGCATCTCCCTGGACAGAATGAACTAGGGTCAGTGGTGGTGGAACTAGAGGTGCTGGGTGTGCTGCCATACCCCCTGGCCTGAAGTAGTAATGACAAACACCAAATGCATGGTTTCCATCATCAGGACCCATACTATAAAAATTGTTCCGCCCCCTTGACTAGGGTATGAGAAAGAGAGATTGAGCAGGGAAAATGCTAAGAAGGAGAAGGCTTATGGCAAGGTTTATGTTCCATTATTGTTGATGTCACCAGTTAAAGCCAAACCCTAGGAGAAGAGCAAGTTTATCATGTGTACAACATGTGGATGTTCTTTTCAGTGCAGGGTGGGGATGACATCTGCTTGCCTCATTTTACAGGGCTTGTCCATAAGGAGTGCGTGGGAGTGAGTGCTTCAGGAACATAGACTTGCCAACCTGTTTCAGGGCACTGGCCTATCGAAGCCAGTCCCCTCCCTGGGATAGTGGCCAGTTGGCTTATACCTTGGAGCAGGAAGGGTTAAGATCACTCGATAAACATACTAATGTTTGAAATGTTCCATGCAACCAGGAGGGGACTGGAAGGAGAAGTAATAGTGATGGGGAGCTCATAAGGGGGAGCATTACCATGAGAACGGCTGGGGAGAGCAAGAGGAGTGGGAGGCACATCAGTTGTTGGCTGGTTTTTAGGCAGCATTTGAAGAGGGAGATTGGCAGGTTCTTTGACAAGGAGGGAGAATTCCAAACGCAGAGTGTCCCTGACTGTGGAGAAAGAGAAGCAGCATCCGCTGGCAGGGAGTAGATGGCCTTTCTGTGGTACAAGTCCATGAGGCATTTTCAGTTGGATAGCCAGCCGGTGTAAGGACTGGCAGAGGAAAAGAAAGCTAACGTAGCTGAGAGAACCCCTTGCTGCCCCAGACACACCTGCTGAATGGAATTCAAGGCCTGCCTCTGGGCAAAAGCCTTCCCATAATTACAGCCAAAAGAACAGCCTCGCAGCTCCACGCTGACATCAAGTTAACGAAATATTCCAGCAGCACTACCACAAACAATGCATGCTCCTTCCTGGAAGAGACCAGGCTACAGACGCAGGCATATGGATTGTTTGCTGCTTTCCATAACATTGCTGGTGCTCAGTCACCACTGTGACAGGTGCCTCAAACAGATATGCTATCGTATAGGGCAGTGCTAGCATTCATTCTTCTAGAGAAGAGGGCGCTCTAGCTGCAGCATTCTGGATTCTGTCAAGTGTGAAGAGTTGGGATTTAGGACACAGGAAATGATCAATGTGTGATTAAAAGATTTCAACAGAGGCTACAGTCAAAGTTAGGACCAACTCTGACAATATGTAGAGGTGGGGATAGGTGACTTACAGAGAAAGGAAATGGGAGAGGAAAAGGAAAATTTGGGACCAAGGATGACTTCACATCTGATTTTTATACTGTCCTGTTTGCCTTCCAGTGAGTGACAGTCACCCCAATGTGCTACAGGGCAGTTATCAGTGCGAGTGATACACAAGCCTGTACATATGCACATCTACACACAACACAGAGTCATTGTGCTGATCAGTTCTGCCTTTTATGCATTATGTAACAGCACAGTGGAACTAACACAATAAAACAGAACTGTAGCTTTTGGAACTGCATCCTAGTATATGTACATTAGAACTCAGGTTGGATTTATTTTGTTCCCAGAGCAGTTTTCAGGAGCACTAGGTTTGTGAACCAGCCCTGCTGTGTTGTGCTTTGTCACTGAAAGAGCCTAAAGGACGCAGAGCAAAATGAGTTCACATGATTTCAGGCCATTGGGATTTCCACAAAAGGAGAGCCTGTCTCCAAAATGTACACGGCTGAGTGAACTGCAAAACACCCTCCAGCCTCCAAGGCTATTTATATCATCATCACACCAACCACAAACTTTGCAGCTTTCACAAAGACTAGTTGAAGGATCAATTCCAATTCAGATTTCCATATGTGCAGAGCTGAGGCAGGTTGCGGGTACCCTTCAGGAATTTTTCTGTTCTATTACAGATGAGCAGATTGAAATACTCCTGGAGACAAGCTGCAGCAGCAGGGAAAGCACTCTGTTCATTCCTCTGGCTCCTCCTCGTGGGACGCCACCCCAGAGTCACTGGGCCAACATGCAGCTTGAATTCTCTCGACACTCCGGGAACAGGCTTTATTTTAAAAGGAAGAGCTGATACCCTGTATTTTAAAGGAATAGCTGATACCTCTTGATTTCCACATTCAAGTAGCAGCAAGTGCTCCTTTCAAAGCTCTGTCAAAATTTGGTTCTTAGTGTAATCTTTATGATTGTCTGCACTTTTCCTTTTTATAAGACTAGTTTATGTAAAGATTTACGCACCCTGGTGGGCAGAGACCTTTTGGATTTCAGAGCACATATTTACTTTGAAATATGTAATCTTCTGGAAGTGCCCCCCTCTCATCTTATGTAGTCAAACAACAGGTACCAAGCTCACCAGAGAGCTCTAGGCAGGCAGAGACCTTTGCTTGTGGCTTTTCATAAGCTTTTACTAACACTTGGGTTTAAAACTGAGATGTTCATGTGTTATGACATGCGGAAGTTCTGAGAGCATGAAAAGTGTCAAACGTGCCTGGGTTAGTGACATTTAGCAGCACTGGAAAACACAGAAGGTCCTTTTATTGACCACAGGCATTCCATGTGCACTGCCCATCGCCCTTGGGAATGTTTCCTTAATCAGCTGAGAGCTGGTTCGGCAGGACTCTAGCTGGTCTGTAGAGCCTCTTTCAGGCTAATTGTGTGAAGTCCTACCAAGAACACAAAGCAGATGGGAAGTGACTGTCAGGCTTCAGGACACCCTGTCCTTGAGATCTAGAGTCCAGCACCATCGTCATTACTTGTTGAAGTTATTCTCAGTGAGCTACCAAATTAGCAAGGTCTCACTCCCCTAACTGTAGGGGCAGAATCTCAGGAGCAGTCCAGCTACAGGGTTCTGAATCCAAACTGTTTGCTGTCTGCTCTTACCCACGTATTCCAATGGCGTGATGCCCATTTATAATTTGTTTGGTCCATTTGACTAGGTCGGAGGTAATAGACAACGCTATTTTTCTCTATTCTCACCCTGAAAACTAGCACAACACAAGAGAAAAGGAAAGATGTGTAGTTTGCAGCTTCACACAGCTGCCAGCAAGACAGGCTATATTACAGCAGTTGCTTAGACAACCCATGGAAAGCACTTCCAACGTCACCACAAACATTGCAATGTAGAAAGTGACCCATCTTTGTCAAATCAAACACACAGAGGTGGACCACACACTCACAGAAAGCATTGACCCAGTTTCCTCGCGCCCTCCCCAAGATACCTCCTCACGCCCAAGTTATCAGTGTGACAAAACCCAATATACAAGCAGTGAATTGCCCTCCCAAGTCAGAAAGGAGCAACCATCTATTATCTTGGGTGATGGTCTTGGCCTCAACTTATGGAAACAAACACCATGCCTGGGATGCCAAGACCAGAATCCCATCTCCCAGTTAGCAAGATCTGTCTAAAGAAGGTGGATTTTCAGCCCCTCAAAAGCATACTCACACTGTCCTTTGCATCAGTATATGCTTCCTTACGCCTGGCCT
This sequence comes from Dermochelys coriacea, assembly GCF_009764565.3. Taxonomy (NCBI): domain Eukaryota; kingdom Metazoa; phylum Chordata; order Testudines; family Dermochelyidae; genus Dermochelys; species Dermochelys coriacea. Next base: position 22,549,333 of record NC_050085.1, on the reverse strand, counting down.
CCTAAATGGCTTGATACTATGGACATCTGTCACAGAATTTCACACACAATCCATCAGACGTAAAGGGCCTATTTTGGCCTCCATCTCAATGTACATCTTTCCTCTGTGCCTCTGCTTAAGATTTATTTTCAAGCATTCCCTGGTAGCGAACCTCCCCCGAATACCAGACACCTACAACGGCATACTCACCCCTTCTTGTCAACTGTTGGGAATGGGCCACATCCACCCTAGTTGAACTGGCCTCATTAGCACTGACCCCCACTTGGTAAGGCAACTCCCATCTTTTCATGTGCTGTATATTTATACCTGGCTACTTTTTTTCACTCCATGCATCTGATGAAGTGGGTTTTAGCCCACGAAAGCTTATGCCCAAATAAATTTGTTCATCTCTAAGGCGCCACAAGGACTCCTCGTTGTTGTTTTTTTAGTCCAAATATTGGGTCACAAGCTCAGCTCGGTTTGGGAGATAAATCAAATGCACTGTAGAGTGCAGCTGTAGCAAGGCCCATGGCTCCTGATTACACGCCAGGAAAGGAGCTACTCAGAGACATCTCATCTCTGCAGCAGGCTTAAAGAAAACCCTAATCAAGCAGTGTACATAGGGGAGCTCAGAGCTGCTCTCCTCTTCGGTTCCCAGCAGGATTTGCTGGAAGCAATCGTGATACCCTGCAAAGATTAACCAAACGCACTTCCAAAGCAAACAGCACAGCTGAAACTGACAGCATACTCAACGACACAGAAACAGATTACATTCTGGTGTCTGCTTTCCGTGGCCCTTCCGCATAAAGGGAGAGAAAAGAGCCACAGAAACCACATACAAGACATAAAGGGAATTTCTGCCAATAACCTCTAAGTATTAATTCCTATATGCCAAAGGTAATGGTGCTCGGAGGCCTTGGGCTTGGACAGTGCTACACAATATAAGCAAACCCAAGTCTTGATTTCTCCCTCATTGTGCTGCAGCTAGAAATTTTCCTGGCCAAATATACACATTGACAAAGTAAAATAAAAACAGTCATACACAAAACCCTAAATAGGAAGTGTTTTAATTAAATTGTAGTGACCTTTCATAGTGATTTGTATGGTAATTAACAGAAGCAGAAATGAACTCTTCTGAGGGGAAGGTCTAGAGCCCCTACTCTCCCATAGATATTACTCATTCCATTCCAGACCATCACAAGCCCACTGGATGTTCTCAATGGCCCCAGGTTCCTGGCCATAAGAATTGCAGTGGTTATTATTAATTGACCATCACCCCAGTGCATCATGCCTGGTTAAGCACTGATTCTGCTTGTGCAGTGGGGCCCCATAGTTATGAAAACTCACTCCCAAAGCATCCTGAGACAAGAAGCCCGGGAAATGGAAATCAACTCCCTTCTCACAATATATTTTATAGTGCACGGAAGCCTCTTCTCTTCAGATTTACACTGAACAATTTATATTTATTTCTCCCAGTTTTATCCTTCAATTCCAGTGCTACATTTGTTATACCTTGTATTCTATCATTTAATGTATGCAGATTATGTTAAATATTTCATTCATTAAATAGCTTGAATTATTATTGAATTGTACCTTAAGCTGTGCAAAAAGTTAATTCTTTTTGCACTTATTCAGTAATGTGAAATAACTGCCTTAAATGAATATTTTACGGTTTGTGCTAGACAGAACATTTATTAGCAATTCTATTCCTTTTAGAGTTATTCATTTAAGTGGGCTCCAATGCATTATGAAATTTAAATTATCAAGATGGAATGATTATTTTTTAAAAGTTAGGTATGATTCAGTTCTAGCAGCAGAGAGCCAGAGAATCTTCCGAAGGGCCAGGCACAAATCATCCAGGAGAGCATTTATTACATAGAAAGGAGTTCAAAAAACTGCTTTTGGTGCAGATACATGTTTGAGCACATCCAGAATCTGCATTAAATCCTTCAGGTAACAGAGCAGCAGGCAGAATGGTAACATTCTCTTGCCTTTGGTTTGGGTTTCTTTCAGGGTTTGTGTTCTGAGGTTCTGCATTAATAAAGCTGTCAGTGTTTATTGTTCCACCTTCCCCCAGATCTGGATTTTGAGGGAACTAACAAGGATTTTAAAATCCAGTGGAGGTGACTGGAGCAATTCTAACTCTTTTAGATGCCTGGCACTTATCCAATGAGATGTACAGAACGGCAGGCTGCCATAGAGGAGAAGAAAAGCATTTGGCTTCAGATATGGGAAGCACAGGACAGCGCTCACCTCTCCAGCACATGTGATAAAAAGTGGCCCATGCACGTCTGCTATTTCAATGGAGCCTTGTTCAAATACCTGTAAATACAGACTAAAGGCATCTCTCACCAATGTGATGTTTGAAATATCTCTGCATTTACTGAGAGGTGAAGGTTATGTCAAGTGTGTTTCAATGAAGAATAAAGGCTCTTTCCATTCAAAGAAATGGGATGTCATAGTAACAGGAAAATCTGTGAGGATTGTCCAAGGCTACCTATTGTTCCTTTATTGATTTGCACTGTGTGATGGGAGGCTGGGAGCTGAACCCTATTTACAGGTGTAGCACGGAATTAATCGCCAACGGACTGCACAGAAAGCAGAGGGCCTTGTTTGTTGGGACTGAGTTTGTTCACTTGCATTGGGTTAGCTAGTGGAGGAATCAGGTTAGTATCTCCACGGGGCTGGAATGCTTTCCAATCTCTAGCTTTTCAGGAGACCGCTGCTGTCCCATCCAGCTGGCTCTTGTCTTTAATGTGCATTCATGGCACGGACCCACTCATGCTATCCCTTGGGTAATGGGGATACTCTCGCCTGCCCAGCACTGACTGGCACAACCGCGTTCACATGTGCATTAAATGGCATGACAGTCACACAGCACCTCTCATGTGTATGAATGAGCTAGCTGTGGGAATGTGCAGAGCACAAGCCTGGCCCCTCCCTGAAAGATTTAATTGGAAAGCTATAAACTTGTGAAACTTGCCTTTCAATCTCTTCTCCTCCTCCTAGGCCCAGCTTGATTCTTTAAAGACAAAATCATCACCAACTGGTGGGACTCTGATATTGAATCATCCATGTACTTACACCACATTTACCACCTCCACATCCAAGCACCTCCTCCCCTGAAACTATCCCTACTCCCTTTCCGGGCCCCCCCTCCTTTAGTCCCGTCTTCAAATCAGACATCTCCCTTCTCCTCTCCAGCACCAATCTTACAACCTTCATCCTACCCTCTGATTCCCTCCTTTCTCTGCATTCAAAGATTCCCCTCCCCAAAACCTCAATTGCAAGAAAGAAAATTCACTTGTCGGCATGAAAAGGAACTATTGAGCTGGACTAAGGCAGCTGTTTAGCATTGTGTATTCCCTGTAACCCCTCATCTTCCTTCCCCTAACTGCACCACACGGTTATTGGGTCCAAAAATCTAAGTGAGATTGATAGTTCCTCTGGGGAGGGACTTGCCATTTCTCTTTGCCACACACACCTAAGTCATTATAACAGCAACTTTGTACTTCATGTTTCAGAGTAGCAGCCGTGTTAGTCTGTATTCGCAAAAAGAAAAGGAGTACTTGTGGCACCTTAGAGAGTAACAAATTTATTTGAGCATAAGCTTTCGTGAGCTACAGCTCACTTCATTGGATGCATTTGGTGGAAACTCTCCTCTCTGTATTTTCTACCAAATGCATCCGATGAAGTGAGCTGTTGCTCACGAAAGCTTATGCTCAAATAAATTTGTTAGTCTCTAAGGTGCCACAAGTACTCCTTTTCTTTTTGTACTTCATATAGATGTAAAACATCTATGACGAGAAGCATAGGATTTTGGCATATCTACTGGTAGTAGCATCACAAGGGTTAAAGTTCCATCATTAATCTATCCCGTCCCAACCCAAGGATTTACACAGATTGGCGGCTTCTGAAAACCAAGACTGGCAGACAGGGGCTAAGTACAAGAGCAATTGTCTATCGAGCCTCTTTTTTTTTTTCTCTGACTAATCCATTTTTGCTATTAACTAAAACAACAGAATGTCATCTTATGTGATTCCTTTGGAAATTAATGTAGGTTATGCTCCCCAATTACAAGAATCCCTAACTTTCAATTTAATTTTATTTTTGGTCTTTAAGTTAAGGGAAAGCAATGGGAAAAAAAGATTTGAGAGCTTTTTCTTGTTCTCATAATTTAGAGGCAGCTCAGCTTTGTAAAATAAAACGATGTGTGCAATAGTCCATAAGATGCCCCAAGTCCTTTGGGAATTTAATAAAATAAATAATAATAATAATAATAATTTGAAATGACAGGGCTTTAATGTCTGAGAATTGCTCCCTCCTGTGCATACCATTATCATCCATTGCCTCAGCAAGACGTGTTTTAGTAAATGGTGTAATTACAGAGGAAGCTCGATGATGACAGGTTTCAGAGTAGCAGCCGTGTTAGTCTGTATCCGCAAAAGGAACAGGAGGACTTGTGGCACCTTAGACACTAACAAATTTATTTGAGCATAAGCTTTCGTGGGCTACGATGAAGTGAGCTGTAGCTCATGAAAGCTTATGCTCAAATAAATTTGTTAGACTCTAAGGTGCCACAAGTCCTCCTTTTCTTTTTAGAGGAAGGTCGAGTTATTTTCAGCATCACCCTGAGATAACGCAGCAGCAGCATCACTGGTTACCACAAGGTCATTACTGTTTTTAATAAAGGAAACAGGTTCTGGGTGACACCAGTACAGTCTGGTAGCTCTTACTCCAAAGGAAAGTAACGTGGGTTATCACCAGGCATTTTTACATGCAAGAACACCATGCTGTGATGGGGTGTCAAATATATTCTTAAAGCTGTGGAAATGTGTGATCACATGGCGGTTCCAGAGCTCTATACAGAGAACTTCATATTAAATATAATGTACTGAAATCCAGAGAAACCCCAACACACAGCTGCCTCTAAAGACTAGGCAGAAAGACCTGTATCCTGACTCGGGCTCACCAATAACATATATCCAGAGCTATGTAGAACCTCACTCCTGAAGTCAGGGAAAACATGCATTAAGGCTGGGATTAGAAAAGGGCTTCTCAAACTGGGGGTTATGACCTCTCAGGAGGTTGCAAGGTTATTACATGGGAAGTCACAAGCTGTCAGCCTCCACCTCCAAGCCTCACTTCGCCTCCAGCATTTATACTAGTGTTAAATATAAACAATGTGTTTTTAATTTATAAGGGGCGGAGGTCGTACTCAGAGGCTTGCTGTGTGAAAGGGATCACCAAAACAGAAGTTTGAGAATCACTGCATTAGAAGAACTATAGTCCTGCATCTCCACAAATAGCAAAAGGGGTCCAATGCCGGAGCCATGGCAGAGACTGAAGACAGGCGACGCGCGGCGAACTGACAGTGTGTTTGGCTATTTGTGAGGCAACCTTCCCGCAGTAGCGAGGCACTCCAGTTATAGTTGTTTGGAGAGGGAAGGGAAGGCCAAGAGAGATAGGACACGGGTGAGGAACTCCATTCTGTTCAGTACACACACACACACACACACACACACACACACACACACACACACACAATCCCCACCTCCACCAGCTCCCTCTCCTTGACAATTCTCCCACCTCCTGTTAGTGACTCTTCCTCCATTCACAACTCTGCCCTTAGCTGCTGCCATCTCCTGCTCTGACTCTGCAGGCTCCCTCTGAACCTCACCCCCTGCACAGCTATTCTTGCTCTGCTGGTGACTCACAAACCTACTTCTCCCCACACCTGCATCACAGTGGGACTCTCCAAGGTCTTTCTTTGGATGCAGTCGTCGTCAACTCAAATTTACCATAGCTAAAACCAAGCTCCTGGGCTCCTGTACTATTGATAACTCCATCGATCAGCCTGTAACCTGGGGGCCATCTTAGACTCTTCAGCCTCCTCTGATACCCAGCCCGTCCTTCTCCACAATAAATCAGTAATTCTTCCCTTCCTCTCTGCCCACACATCCAACATGCTTATCCACAGTCGGATCATCTCTCATCTTGACTACAGCAGCCATGCCCTCCCAAAACCCACACTGCCACCTTCAGACCAACTAAGACACAGCCATGAAAACTGCCTTCCTCTCCCATCGATGTGACTGTGCCATTCCCACTCTTCCCCTCCACTGGCTCACCCTTCTCCATTGGAACACGCATCTTCTCATCTTCAAGGCTCTGCACAAACTCTGACCTATGAAGCTCCTATTGACTCCAGGGGGATCAGGACCTTGCTCAGGATGCCTTGTGATCAGAGTAAACGGTAAATCTTGGGCAGGGATTTTTTTTTTAATTAACATGTCACATCTGAGAGTTCAGAGAAATCATTGTTCAAAAACCATGGACTGTCTAGATAGGAAACCAAATTTATGAAAATGAATTGTCCACTTCAATACAAAGTGTGAAACTAAAGATAATGGACTAAATGTAGACAAATGTATTTCAGACACGTGTAGAGTGTGCACCCACAAACACACAATGAATCTGCATACAAGGCAAAGTATATGCACACATCACACACACACATGCAATTCCTCGCTTACCTCCAACAGAAATGGAAGTCATGAGTCTCTTTCCAAAGGAAAACAGTCACCTTTTAACAAATATTGGTTTCTCTAAAGCTGTAAGGAGCCCCTGCGAGTTGTCAGAGGAGAGGATCAGGAGACGAAGAAGAAAACCACTATGCTATTGAACTCCATGCTGATTCTCAAACATGTGTTCATCCAAGATGATGGCATGTTAGTCATCTGTACGTTACATTAATATGTAACAAACGCAGGGCGAGAGGGAAATTTCTTCACCCATTTTAACCACTCTGTGACAGTTAAATATAAATGTGTGAACTTCCAAAGTTAAAGTAGTTATCACCCATTAAAAATAAATATCACTTGAATGACAGCATCAGCATCCAAATAAAGTCTCTGGCCAGTGACCCAGAAAACTTGGCTCCCTTCTAACCATGGAAATATCTAACAAAATGAAGTGGTTTACAGCCTCACTGATGAGCAATAACAGAGCAGATACCTTTAACCACGAGTTCTCATAAATCTTGTCTGGGAAAAAACCTTTCAATTTCCTATGGAAATATGCAAAACAGACTCCACACTGTAAATCTTCCTTTTCGGCTCTAAGGAGATAAGTAGGACCTATTAACCTTCCATGTTATTTTCAACTTCATTATTTGAGCTGACACGACAAGAGAGAGCGGTGACGGCTCTTTTTGGCAGAGTGCATGTAAATCGCTTTCTCAAAGGAAATTACTTCTCCAGGCTGAATGTTATTAATCTAAATTCTCCGTTAGTCAAATTGTTGCCCATAATAAATATGGAACAGGTTGGGATACTTATCTCCTATGGCATTCCGTTCCAGCTGCATATTTTTCTCCCCTTATCCCTGTTTGAAACTGTCCTTTCGAGAGATCTATGTGAACAGCTTGTATTTTAGGCTTAGGGCTCATACGTACTACAGCTGGGCAACCCGCTATCACTTCAAGTCTGGGAAAGCCCACTAAAGCCCTACAAGGATTTGCAATCTTCTGAAGCAGGCAGTGCTGATAGGGCTGCCCTGGGAGTCTTGAGGAGAGTCTGTCTCAGCAACCACTGCCTCCCACCTAGGATTGTTGTGCTATTAAATCAATTAACTTTTCAGATGAACACATCTATATTAACTGGTTCCCTATGGGCATGATCCAGCCCCCTTCGTCAGCCCAATATCAGGGAGGCTACAGCAGCAATTGATACAGTGGAATTGATGCAGAACAAAATTAGGATTCTTTTTTTTAGTCAGGTGTCAGAGTAGCAGCCATGTTAGTCTGTATTCGCAAAAAGAAAAGGAGTACTTGTGGCACCTTAGAGACTAACAAATTTATTAGAGCATAAGCTTTCATGAGCTACAGCTCACTTCATCGGATGCATTTGGTGGAAAAAACAGAGGAGAGATTTATATACACACACACACACACACAGAGAACATGAAACAATGGGTTTATCATACACACTGTAAGGAGAGTGATCACTTAAGATAAGCCATCACCAGCAGCAGGGGGGGGAAGGAGGAAAACCTTTCATGGTGACAAGCAAGGTAGGCTATTTCCAGCAATTAACAAGAATATCAGAGGAACAGTGGGGGGTGGGGTGGGAGGGAGAAATACCATGGGGAAATAGTTTTACTTTGTGTAATGACTCATCCATTCCCAGTCTCTATTCAAGCCTAAGTTAATTGTATCCAGTTTGCAAATTAATTCCAATTCAGCAGTCTCTCCTTGGAGTCTGTTTTTGAAGCTTTTTTGTTGAAGTATAGCCACTCTTAGGTCTGTGATCGAGTGACCAGAGAGATTGAAGTGTTCTCCAACTGGTTTTTGAATGTTATAATTCTTGACGTCTGATTTGTGTCCATTCATTCTTTTACGTAGAGACTGTCCAGTTTGGCCAATGTACATGGCAGAGGGGCATTGCTGGCACATGATGGCATATATCACATTGGTAGTTGCGCAGGTGAACGAGCCTCTGATAGTGTGGCTGATGTGATTAGGCCCTATGATGGTATCCCCTGAATGGAATCCCATGGAAAAGAAGCTCTTGAGGAATTCCACCAGGATTTCAACAATTTCCATCCCACCATCAACCTCAGCCTGGACCAGTCCACACAAGAGATCCACTTCCTGGACACTACGGTGCTAATAAGCGATGGTCACATAAACACCACCCTATATAGGAAACCTACTGACCGCTATTCCTACCTACATGCCTCTAGCTTTCATCCAGATCATACCACTCGATCCATTGTCTACAGCCAAGCGCTACGATATAACCGCATTTGCTCCAACCCCTCAGACAGAGACAAACACCTACAAGATCTCTATCATGCATTCCTACAACTACAATACCCACCTGCTGAAGTGAAGAAACAGATTGACAGAGCCAGAAGAGTACCCAGAAGTCACCTACTACAGGACAGGCCCAACAAAGAAAATAACAGAACGCCACTAGCCATCACCTTCAGCCCCCAACTCAAACCTCTCCAACGCATCATCAAGGATCTACAACCTATCCTGAAGGACGACCCATCACTCTCACAGATCTTGGGAGACAGACCAGTCCTTGCTTACAGACAGCCCCCCAATCTGAAGCAAATACTCACCAGCAACCACACACCACACAACAGAACCACTAACCCAGGATCCTACCCTTGCAACAAAGCCCGTTGCCAACTCTGTCCACATATCTATTCAGGGGATACCATCATAGGGCCTAATCACATCAGCCACACTATCAGAGGCTTGTTCACCTGCGCATCTACCAATGTGATCTATGCCATCATGTGCCAGCAATGCCCCTCTGCCATGTACATTGGCCAAACTGGACAGTCTCTACGTAAAAGAATGAATGGACACAAATCAGACGTCAAGAATTATAACATTCAAAAACCAGTCGGAGAACACTTCAATCTCTCTGGTCACTCGATCACAGACCTAAGAGTGGCTATACTTCAACAAAAAAGCTTCAAAAACAGACTCCAAGGAGAGACTGCTGAATTGGAATTAATTTGCAAACTGGATACAATTAACTTAGGCTTGAATAGAGACTGGGAAAGAATGAGTCATTACACAAAGTAAAACTATTTCTCCATGGTATTTCTCCCTCCCACCCCACCCCCCACTGTTCCTCTGATATTCTTGTTAACTGCTGGAATTAGCCTACCTGCTTGTCACCATGAAAGGTTTTCCTCCTTTCCCCCCCTGCTGCTGGTGATGGCTTATCTTAAGTGATCACTCTCCTTACAGTGTGTATGATAAACCCATTGTTTCATGTTCTCTGTGTGTGTGTATATAAATCTCTCCTCTGTTTTTTCCACCAAATGCATCCGATGAAGTGAGCTGTAGCTCACGAAAGCTTATGCTCTAATAAATTTGTTAGTCTCTAAGGTGCCACAAGTACTCCTTTTCTTTTTTTAGTCAGATGCCCCTGAAAAGTCCTCAGGAAAATCTCAAAAGCATTACTTTGTGGCTTCATGCCCATGTGGTGCACTCCAGCTTGAAGGGATGGAATTGCACAGACCTTGCACATTTTGACATGAACTAATTTGGGGAGTCCCTTATTAACTAAAAAAAGGATGACAACATTTCTAGGTTCCTTGGCTATGCTGGCATAACCCTGTAGTGTAAACACAGTTTACAGAGATGAAAGGGTTTTTTCCATTGTGGTAGGAAAACCACCTCCCCAAGTGATGGCAGCCAGGTTGATGGAAACATTCTTCTGCTGAGCTAGCTACATCTACACAGCTTAGGTCGGCATAGCTACCTCATTCAGGGATGTGGGTTTTTCACACCGGAGCAATGTAGCTATGTTGACCTAAATGTTAAGTACAGACCAGGCCCTAATAGTCCACAACAATCCAGTAATACCCATCCTCTGCTGCAGTATTCCTGCTGCATTCTTTGATTAAGCCTCCACTCTCCACCCTGTCCCATCACCAGACTAGTGGTGCAAAGGCAACACTACCTATTAATGATGAGAATAGAAGGCTCGAGGGTGTAAGATACAGTAGAACCAACTTCCCTGAGGCAGTTTTCCTATAGGCTGCAGTGAAGTCAAGTTGTTCCTCTGGGGGCCAAATGCAGGTGGGGAGCTATTTTAATGATGCTGAATACTGTACTGAAGTGTTGAATCAATGCAATGTTTCATGCAGTCCAAGGAATGGGTTCCTCTCTCCATACTCTTATCTGCAGTCTGTGTTCCAAGAGACAGATGCCAGAATATGGTAACATATCTTCAATATTCGCTTATGTTGAATATGATGCACTGGGAAATAGCCCAGATGTGGACACTCACTCGTTCAGACTAATACGGTACTTACTCTCACACTCAGAGCCGCAGCTGCTTGCACACAGTACAGTTTGTAGTGGACATGATTCTGTATTGTATGTAAAATAAGCGGCAATCACATACATTTGTTCATGAACATTGGCCTAAAGGTTACTGGTCAACCCATAGGCTCATACAAAGAAGAGAGTTATGGAAGCTGGGGTTGGACTAGATGACCTCCTGAGGTCCCTTCCAACCCTGATATTCTAGGATATTCTATGATAAGCTGGGCTGTGACGAGGTGCCTATCTTACCGAATAAGAGAGCGGAGAAACCATGGGAACACGTGCCAGGCTAAAAGCATTCACCTGTTTGAAGACCAGGAAGTGCACCATGCAGGAGGCCATCTTGACCAACTACTAGAAGGGCATTCAAAGTGTGAACGCCTAAACTGGAGAGCTCAGTGTTAGGCAGGCAGACACATAGGAAATATTGCTCCTAGAGGAGCAGCTCAGCTCCCGCCCCCCAAGTGCCAGGGGCAAGGGTGGAGGGGAAGGTGTTCTAAGCCTCTCCAAGCTGGAGCCTGGAGTGTTTTGAGACTCTTCTGCCCTTTTTGACTGTCTGTGACACTATGTTCACATAATAGAAATCTGTGCATTGGCTGCTCTATTTTTCAAAGCTTCCCACAAGCTCACCATAAAAACCTTCCAAGTTAGTCTGTGAGGATCAAAGGGGCCAGTGCTTCAGAGCAGGTATCCATCCTCTTTTGTATTGCCATTATCCAAAACAGACAAAAGAACAAACCTTGTGAAACTGACTCAGCAGAAACAGCAATACATCCCCCAGGTCTCTGAATTGATTCACATTTAATAGTCTAGGCTAGCATTGAGGGGCTAGGCCTTAAGAGATTATGGACCACATTTTCAAAAGGGGTCTGTGATCCCAGCAACTCACTTTTGAACCTGCATTATTCTGAGCTCAATAACAAAATTTGGCTGGGATTTGTGAGCACAATCTTCTGGATACTTAAATTCTGTCATCTACCCTACAATCAACTGCACTCCCAGTTCTGCACAAAGCAGAGGCTGTTTTGGTTTAATTTGTATTAATCTATATTCAAAATACAAAACAGTTTGATATGAAGGAAAAGGAAGAATTGGTCTGGAGAAACATCTGTTTTGAGAACAAAATTATTAATCACCACATTTTGGAGTTCAATTTTTTTTTTTTTGCCAAATGACTTCTGATGCTTAAATGTAAATTGCCTGTTGAGCAAAAGCTGACTCCTCAGTACAGAGACATAGGGAGAAAATTTATATTGCAGACCCAATTCATTTCAAATTGCATGCCTCATTTGTGTGGGTTTCCGCATAGTTAAAGCGGCAAACGTTCTGAAACCATTTTTTAGAGTTCACATTCTTTCCAATATATATTAATGTAACTAGAGAACTTTTCATGTAACGAAAGAAGTGTAGGTTAAGCACCAGGGGATGGAAAATTCATAAAGGGGCTGAGCAGAGCCAGAGAGGTACAGCTAAAAACTAGAAATTCTACATATTTAGCAAAATCTTTAAGGATTTATAATTTCAGGGAATTTTTATTTGCACTCTATTCCTACACTTCACTGAAAGAACCAGCTTATCACCAATAAAGATTTTCATTAAAAACACTCAGAAAACACCTGTGGTGGCTTTTTTTGTTTTGTTTTTTGTGTTTTGCCTTCCATAAAAATACACAATTCCTTCTGCTTAAATAAACTACTTTGTGTTGTAAGGGCTGGGATATAAACATGTCTGTGGTTACAACCACACAGAAAAGTATTTTCTATGCATTTAGGGCCTGATCCTGCCATCAATGAGAGTGGAGCATATTCAGCACATTGCAGACTTGAACCCTGCTAGGTAAGTGGGCAAACAGCCTCATTCGTAGCATGTGTATGCGCAAAAGGCCTGTGGTATTATTTACATGAAACACACATTTATTTCCAACTGCTTCCTTCCCCCTTCCCTGCAATAGGCTCCAACAAGTCTTAGTCTCTCACACAGAAGACTGCAAAGCGCTGTTGTGTGTCTTCTGGGTTTTTCCAGGGTAACTACAAAAAGTTTAGAATCTATTCTGGGTGCTGTAGTTCATTAAATGAATTTCCATCTGTGTCTCCACCGCCTAAGAAGTATTACTTTGTACAATACTTGGGTTTTTATTGTATACAAGTCAGATTGTTAATTTGCAGCATGCAGCACTGAAAGGATCATTTCAATGGGAACTGATTATGTGTAATGAAACTGGCGCATTTCTAATGCACTTTTAACACTTGATGGATACAATATGGGCTGCATTGTGCGAGCACCAGCTTGTCAAAGCATTTCAATGCCATGACCATTCAACATGCTGCGCATTACACACACACACACACACACACACACACACACACACACACACACACAAAGCAAGGAGGAGCTGTATATGATCCCATTAGTGCCTAGCTTTTGTTTTTAAGAAATAAGGAGCCCACGATGCAATAAGATGCTCGGACCACTGGAGAAATACTAAAGCTGAACTGAGGTGATGGATAATCACAGAAACCATTTACTGCAAGTTGCACTCCGACATCATGAGCTTGACTCAGGTTATACCAGCAGACACTACACGGAGAACACAGATGAGCAGAGCAGTAATCTGGTTCTCTGGTGGCCAGGAGATGTATAATTTCACTCACTCTCTTCCATGATTTCATCCATGGCTGGATGCATTGTGGGACTGGACTGGTTTTAGTTGGGAAGACTGATGGAGAGGAGCCTGCATGGCAGCCAAGTGATGTGAGTGGACATGCAGTATCCACTGCTCCCACGGAACCTGGGTAGTTCTAGAAGAGATTAGGGGAGCTTGGTGGGGAGGGAGGTTTCACTGCACTGTGTTGCAGTTGGCTGAAATCCTGACCCTTGCCCTCCAGGGACTGATAAAAGACACAGACAATTCATCTCTTCATTCAGACCAGGCACTGGGTCAGCACGGATATGCAACGTCACCTCCCGCAGAGGAGACAGCAGGCCCAGAGCACATATTTGGAACAGGACATCTGAGCCCTGCATTTCACAATATATATCCCCGGTGCCTCCACCTTGCCCTTGAATCTCGGCAGTGACAGCGCCTTGACCACATACCTCCCTGGGGACTCTACTCGGACTCTAACCACATCTAGGAATCATTTATCAATTTCAGGAAACTACAGGTGAGTGATTTCAAAATAACTCTTCTCCCCATTGCTCCTGCCCATGAGTGCATACAAATAAGCAAGTCCAAAAGTGATATCCCAGCAGACAGAACCTGTCACTGTTGTTTATGCTTCATGTATCCACCAGGCTCTGGCTCAAATGCTGCCCACCGCTGCATGCTTATCATAAAACCTCAAAGATCCCCTTAGTAGCATCATTAAGACCTAAGTGACTAGTGCCTTCTGCAAGTGTCATTCTTTGAATGGGTCTGTCCTTCAGATAATACTTAGAACTTCTCATCCTCAGCCTTACCGCCTGCCCTGGGTAACCCCAGCCCCTGTGCAAACACAAAGGCACACAGACTGTCCTTGGACGGGGATCCATACAATTTGCTGCAGAGTTGCATTTCATGGGAGTGAGGTACACTCCTAGATAGAGCACTGTATGCTGGGACATACAGTCACCAGGGGCTGCACTTCTCTATGAAAGATTAGGAGGGCACTTGGGCACACCCGATATGCTATCTATGCTATCCCTTTCCCAGTGACTGCACGCACACTTTTTTTTTTTTTTTTAAATGTAATGAAACAACCCTCCCACCCCATCAGGTACCATAACAAGGGTCTGCTTCAGAGCCCTTAAACCTGGGGACCCATTTCTGAGCTACATTCTACTGGGCTGTCAGGTCTCTCACACCCCAAAGGGAAAACCACATAGCTCCATAATCTCTCTCCACAGAACAAGAGTGTCACATGAGCTCTCACTAGCTCCATTCCTGAGCCCTCAGTCCCTTTTGTATATTTTATCATATTCCACAGGAATTCCATTCCCAAAGGCCAAAACTTTCTAACTTGGGAACCTAAGGGTCTGACACCTCAACCCACAGGCATCTAAACAAGGGACAGAGCTGATCACCCACAGTCCCCACTACAGTTGAGAGTACCTCTGAAAATCAGCCACTTGTTTAGGTGCCTCAGGATGGTTTTAGATGCCAAACTTTAGGCTCTTAAAACTACAGCAAAGTTCCCATCTCTAATAGCAAACTTGAACTTCTCTGCACAGCTTGCTCTGTTAACAAGAGTTTCTTTAAACAACCTTTATGTCAGCTTGGACGAAATACGTCTTTGGAAACAACCACCTCATGCAAATCAATGTCAAAATCCAAATCTGCCACACAAGGCACCAGAGAGAAAATTTCCACTTTGGCTACCAGCAATTCATGGTTTTTAACACTGCAGCCACAAGTAACTCTTCACTAACCAGCCTTTGGCTCTTTGAGCTGCTAACATAGGTTGGCAAATATCAACAGCGTAAATGCAAGAGAGCCTTCTGCCAAGATAAGCTAACCACCGCCATGCACAAAGCACACCTCCTACTTTGCTCTTAATGTCTTTAGAAGAGATTACTCTCTTTCCTGATTCCCTGCTCTGAATGAAAAAACATTTGGTGCAGAAAGAGTTAATCCACTAGCAGTCATAGGTTTGGGGAAGATTAACTTCACCACATACACAGAGGTATAGAGAGCATTATAAATCCACGGGTACAGAAAGCCCTTTTCCTCATTTGTTCGTCACCGATGTGTGAAAATGTTAATGAAGGGAGCTATAATCTATGAGAATTTCACTATTAAAATTTAGTTCACGTCTGAAAGCTTCTGCTTACGCTCAGCCCATTGTACATCAATCCTTCCACTGTGCTACTAATAATAGACGTAATTGCCTTACTCTGTCTAGCCACCTTCACCCCGGCAACTCTGAGATTTGCTGGAACTGTTATTGTAGAAATTATTTTCATTCTATTAACCTGGAGTTTTATTATATGTATTCCTAAAAGAAAATAAAAGCAGAGAGATTGTAAGTGTATATCTACTCCCCTATGGAAGTATTTCTTAAACATAATATAATGACAAAGAGCACTGAAGTAAGGTGATATGGCACCTTCTTTTACTGAAAATCTAAATTAGGTTTACATTAGAAGCTGCATAAAGCAGTTCCCTTCCCCTCCACAATGGCATGTTTTGTTCACCAACTGGCTTAATGTGCATCCAATTTTGAAACATTGTTTTTGGGGGTAAGGAGCTGTACAGATAACACAAAGGAGGTATTAGTAACTATGTTTCAGATGCTGCTGTATCACTTAACTTTGGGATGCTGCTTGAAACAATCATCTTTTCTCTCATCCATTAATCAACATTTACTTTTCTCTGAAAGTAACAGCAAAATTTCTACCAAATAGTTATGGCTAATTTAAATCTTTTAGGGTTAATATTAATGAACTGAAAATGTCCGTGCACACTTTCTATTTACAGAGAGTACACCTGGGCTGGTATCGAGCAACTGGCTCTGGTTTAAAGTAGGAAAATCCTTAATCTTGGCAGATGTTTCTGGGAATCAGAATCAGGGAAACCTAATTCTTCATATTATTCAGCAATGTGAAGCTTTACTGTATGTTAGGGTGCTGGACATTCAGATGATTGATGCAAACTAATGTGCCATGGAAATTAAACCCTATGAATCTCTCAAATTGGAAACAGTGATTTTCTTAAGACTTCAGCTTTTCATTAAGATTATTTTAAAGCCCTTTTATCCACTAAACATTCAGAACCAATCATTTACTACCTGAATGTTGGTTTTCATAATTATTAGGCATAATAATTAAGTTCTAGCTCTATTGAAATTTATCAGGACACATTCCCTCCCCTTCCCCCCCCCCCACACATACACCCCCCCAACAGAGAAATAATAATTATAAAAATAGAAGGCAAGATCCTCTCTAATGAGATCAGTTCCATCTCCACTAAGTCACTTGATGCACCCCATGTATTTATAGGAGAATATTGATGGAAACAGACAGAGGATGTACAGTAAAGAGATGAGAAGTGCCCACAACAAATATTGACCTGTCTCATATAACGAGGTTATTAGCTTCAGACTCCTGAGCAAATGCATGCGACTGAGGCCAAGAAATAAACTCATATTGGGTATGTCTACATGGCAATTAAACACCCACAGCTGACCCATGTCAGCTGACTCAGGCTCGCAGGGCTCTGGCTGTGGGGCTATAAAACGACAATATAGGTGTCTGGGCTCAGGCTGGAGCCCAGGCTCTGGGATCCCTTGAGGAGGGAGGATCTCAGATCTGGGACTCCAGCCCAAGCTCACATTGCCACAAGGCAGTTTTATAGCCCCATAGCCTGAGCCCCGCAAGCCTGAGGGCTTGTCTATACCAGCACTTTTGTCAGTATAATTTTTGTTGCTGGGTTGTGAAAAAAACATCCCCTGAGCAATGTACAGTACAGAATTGCCCAAGTGGACGGTGCTAGGTCAGTGGGAGAACTGCTCCCGCCACTCGTGGCGGTGGTTGTATTACGTCAATGGCAGAGCCCTCCCCCTTTGGCAGAAAGCAGCTACCCGAGCGATCTTACACCACACCCTTCATTGGTACAGCTGTGCCACTGTGAACTCTCTCACGTAGACATGACCTGAGTCAGCTGAGTCATATCCTGTGTATTTTGGCAGGAGACCCCTGTCTCCAACTCTTATTGCACTCACCCAAGAGCTAAGCCTACCCGCCCAGATGAAGCCTACCCATGCAGCCACGCTTATTTAATGTGTACTTTCCCACCCTGATTCATAAATTCTAAGACCAGAGACCACTTGGATCATCTAGTTCTAGTCTGACCTCCTGCATAACACAGGCCAGAGAACCTCCCAAAATAATCCCTAGAACAGATCTTCCAGAAAAACACCCAAACTTGATTTTAAAATGGTCAGTGATGGGGAATCCACCACGACTTTTGGTAAGCTGTTCCCAGGCCCGCTGACAGCAATTCCAGGCCCCAGGCAGAACAGTCAATGGGCTCCCATCCACGCACAAGCCACGGACATTCGGGCAGTGCTGCGCCTGCACTGGCTGGTGCCAAGCGAGCTGCCGGCTGCACTGCTGGGCACGCACTTCTGGCACAGCCAGGGCTTCCCCATGCCCGTCTGGTAGGGTTGCCAACTGTCAGATTGCACAAACCCAAAGACCCTTCCCAAAGGCCGCCCCTGCTCACTTCATCCCCCCTCCCTCTGTCACTCGCTATTCCCCACCCTCACTCACTTTCACCAGGCTGGGGCAGGGAGTTGGGGTGCAGGAGGGGATCAGGGAATTGGTGCTTACGTCAGGTGGCTCCCAAAAGCAACCAGCACATCCCTCTGGCAGCGACTCCTGGGTGGGGGGCCCAGGGGGTCTCTGTGTGCCTCTGCCCACAGGCACTGCCCCCGCAGCTCCCATTGCCCAGTTTCCAGCCAATGGGAGCTGCAGAGTCAGTGCTCACGGCAGGACCAGCGCGTGTTGCCCGGGCCCCTGGGCAGTTGTCCCCTTTGCTGCCTCCCCCGTCCCCGTTGGCAGGCCTGGCTGTTCCAATTCTTAATTACTCTCACTGTCTAAAATGTATGGCTTATTTTCAGTCTGAATTTGTCTAACTTCAACTTCCAGCATTTGATCCTGTTGTACCTTTCCCTGCTAGATTGAAGAGCCCATCATCAATTATTTGTTCCCCATTAAGTAATTATAGACTGTAATCAAGTCACCCCTTACCCTTCTCTTTGTTAAGCCAAATAGACTGAGCTCCTTGAGTCCACCATCATAATGCAGGTTTTCCAATTCTTTAATCTTTCTCACTGCTCTTCTCCAAACCCTCTCCAATTTATCAGCGTCATTCTTAAATTGTGGCCACCAGAATGAGACACGGTATTCTGGCAGCTCTTGCACCAGTGCCAAAAAAAGAAGTAAAATAATCTTTCTACACCTACTCCAGATTGCCCCGTTTATGCATCTCAGGATCACATTAGCTCTTTTGGCCACAGCATCAGACTGGGAGTTCACATTCAGCTCATTCTCCACCACAACCCCTAAATGTTTTTCAGTCACTGCTTCCCAGGATAGAGTTCCCCTGTGGCCTCTATTCTTTGTTCCCACATTTATAGATTTACGTTTAGCCTATTAAAACACATATTGTTTGTTTGTCCACAGTTTACCAAGTGATCTAGATTGCTCAGAATCAGTGACCTGTCTTCTTCATTATTTATCACGCCCCCAATTTTGTGTCATCTGCAACCTTTATCAGAGGTCACTGATGAAGATGTTAAAGAGATTTGCCAAGAACAAATCCCTGAGTGAACCCACTGGAAACAAACCTGCTCAGTGATGATTCCTCATTTACAGTTACATTTTGAGCCTGTATTTAATCCATTTAATGTTTGCCATGTTAATTTTATATTGTTCATTTCCCCACCAACATACGAACTCTGCCCCCCATGCATACCATCAGTTCTGACAGACCCCACCAAACACACACATCCCACTAAATAAGGCTTGGGCGCTTTCTCCATACAGCCCCCCATTTAATGCATTTGAAGCTTCACTCCTCACCCCAAATAATTGCTGACTGCTCCAGGACAGACAAGAGACTCTAGGCCTCCCAGCTTCTCTTCTGCACCAGTGTTCCAATTATAAACCCAAATGCTCAACATTATAGATGGATGTGTAACCTCTCAGAGCCTGCATGCTCTCTTGGCTCCTCCATGGCTCTTCTGGAAAGGGTTATGGGATTGTTAGTGCTCAAGGCCTTGGGTTTCCTTACAACAGAAGTGATAACTCCTGTAGCACAGCGCCATTTTGCAGCCACTGCTCAGTACTAGAGCTAGCCAAAAATTTTGTGACCGGGCGTTTTCCGCTAGAAAATGCAATTTCATCAAAAAAACTTTCTGTGGGAATGTGTCAATTCTGATGAAATTTGATTGACAAAAATGGCAGAAGAAAGCATTTTAATAGCGTCGCATAGGTCCATTTTCACATGGGGGGAACAGACTTTTGATTTTTCATTTAGAAAAATATTTTATATTGTAACAAATTTTAAAAATCTAAATCAAAGTGAACTGACCCAAGATCATTTTTAATTGTTTTGTAGGAAATTTTCAAAATCTGCTTTCATGCCAATTCAGAACAAAAATCAAATTTTCAACTCCTGGAACTGGCAGGGAAATGCAATCCTGGCCCTGCCCAGCTCCACTCAGTCCAGATTTAGAAGCAAGAGCGTCACTTGCTGAATCGCCAACACCACTTTCACAACTGAGTTTTCACTGGAGGTTTCCGATCCATATGTTAACTAGGGTGAACTCTGCTTAGATGTGACAAACTCACAGCCCCTCCATCCAAGCAGATATTATATGAGAGAAAAACCAAGTGCTCAAAAAGAAAAGGAGTACTTGTGGCACCTTAGAGACTAACCAATTTATTAGAGCATAAGCTTTCATGAGCTACAGCTCACTTCATCGGATGCTCACGAAAGCTTATGCTCTAATAAATTTGTTAGTCTCTAAGGTGCCACAAGTACTCCTTTTCTTTTTGCGAATACAGACTAACACGGCTGCTACTCTGAAACAAGTCCTCAAAGATAGCAAAGCTCTGGCACCTTCAGAAAGACAGGCACATAAAAGAGAATGCTGTTATAAGGTAGTGATCTGAACTGTAATACAAAGCATATTCCAAATCAGTAGCAGTCAATACACGGCCTATGATCCAAATCCAGACCACCAGATGCTTTTGAACAAACACCGAAATCTTTTTATTTACTTATCATCATCATTATTGTTACTTTTTAAAATATTTTCTCTGGAGTCTGGACCTTGAATATACCTTGACAAAAAAATAATGGACTCCCCCTGCTCCAAATCCTCCATAGCTAACCACATGCCTTGAACTCAGCTTCCCAGCTGAGCTTGAGCTTGCAGATTGACAGAACCTCCCCAACTCAGACCTGCCCTGCGTCACTCCAGCACACTCCTCTCTTTTTATACTAGGAAAAGCATCATGTAAAGTAGAGCAGACCAATAACTTCTGAGGTGCTGATGAGAATCGATGTGTTGCACTCAGACAAAAAGTACCACAGCACAATGCACATACTGCTAGGAGTAGCTCAGCAATACACACCATATAGTGCCGACTGCGGGGACGACAACACTATCCTAATACAATTTGCACTCAAAACAGAAACATATCATGTTAGAAAATGCATGAGGAACAGCAGCAGCAGTAATATGTCAACAGCAACCTCAGACAAAGAACACACATTTCTGTTTGGGCACAGAAGTGAAGGAGAAAGGAAAAATACAATAAAAACCAAGACATGCTCTCAAAAAATTACACCACTATCACAGCCTCGTGATTTTTAATTTTCCTCTAATTTCAGGACTGCAGCACTGATATAAAAATTCCTATAAGTGTTTTAGGGAGATGGTAATGGTCCTATACTAAAATAATTCAACCAACACTATAATTTTAGTACCACTATCAAAATGAAATAATGGCTGTTTACTATGTTACACCTTTCAAATGACCTTCATTTGAATACAAATTATGGCTTGAAATTCTAAAGGCTGCTCTATTTCAGCAAGCAGCACAATGAGGATGTTTACCCAGGGTTTGCTCTTCCATTAGATTTCTCAGCATAACCACACACATCAAAAGGATTTCTTTCTTGGGAGCTGCTGGAGACTCACTTGAAGCCCCAGTATACATTTGAATGGTTCTGTCCAGTAAAACAAAGAATCAGAAGGTGATGGAGCTCTCGGATGGGGGCCAGGCAGATCAAAGTTAATGTACCTTGCCCGAGTGAAAGTCCTTCGCTACTGCAGGCAATCGGAGGGATCAGCAAATTGAGGAAGCTTTCCAGTAGAAAGGAATAAAGTTCTAAGCGATAGCTACAAGCAGGGCAGCGGGATGGGCAGCATAGAATCTATCTTCCATGCTAAAAACCTCTGCTGGGTTCTTCAATTAGGACAGCATAAGTTCTGGCTTTCCTTCTCCATTTAGAGAGGACATTTTATCTGGCAATATTTTAGCCCTAAATATTGGGGCTGTTTCTGTTCGTCTCTCTCTCTTGGACAGGGTGAATGATGAACATTATTTTGCTTCTGGGTTAGCTCAGAGAAGGAATGTGATGTATGTAACATGAATACAGCTACTTAGAACATGAGGTTGAAGAACCAAGAGAGAAAACACTGAACAGGATCAGCAAGATAGAACCCACACATGTGGCTTATTTTAATTTTGGCAAAGACCCTTTTCTCTGTCACAGAGCACCCTGCAGTACAATGCATGGTGGGGGCTGTGTGATCAGAAATAGCCCCAGAGAACCTGGGATTTTCTCTTTCCTATGTCAGACTCTATGCTGGAGAAAGCTCCATGTCCAGGGAACGGGAAGGCTGGGAGGGCAGCTTGGGTCGGTTCTACAAAGCACCTGTCTCAAGCCTCACCTACATCTGCCATTCACTTTTCCTGACCCCTCTCAGCCCTGAGCTGCCCAGCTACTAGTGCAGAGACTGTTTGAGGTGGATGCTGGACAGGACAGTAAAAAGACCAAAGGAATATTCCGAGACTCGGGAATACTCAACTGGACACATTCACTTACTACCAGGATAACAAATGGTCTCTCTTGCTCTTACAATTATTTTCTAGATTCAATCCCTCCCCATCCCACCACCAGTCCCCCTCACCTACACCATGAGTGAGCTTCCGGGCCACTCCATGTACAGAATGAAGGATTCCTCTCAAAATACCTGCAAATGAAATCTCTGATGCAGGAGTCCCACAGGCTGGCATTGCACCATACCAGCTGCCCTCCTCCCTCACCCCTGCCCCTTTGCTCCCCCACTTTATTTCTCTACCCCCACCTCCAGTTACCAAGAGCTGCTCTGCTCCTGTTGAGCTCAGAAGCAGAGTGGCAGCCCTGAGAAGCTCAGGGGATCTGAGCCTCAGTGTGCACAGGTGGGAGGGCTGAAACGGAGGCTAATGGGGAGCCCTGGCTAAGGCCTTGTTAACTCAGGCTCTTACCTGAGTGTTGCCCCTAACTCAGCTCCTGTCCACCCACAAAGCCCTCTGGCTGAGTGTGGTCGTGCTTTCCACTTCAGCTACCTGGCTCATGCTGGGGCATAGTCTGAAGCCTGAGCGGTGTTTAAACTCAGGTTAGAGACCCATCCACTTTGCAGTGAGAACCTAGGCTACACCACTTTCATGCTGCTAGTCCTCCAGTGCCACCAGACATCTTAGAGACACACAAGGGGGAAATGAAGCCACAGCATGGATCTAACCACTTGGATCTGGCCTTGCCATGTGGCTGCTCACACCTGGGCTAGGCTAACCTGGATGCCAATAACCCAAGTTGACTCAGCAGTGAAGACGCATCCTAACCCAAGTTCCACCATTCGGCTTGCACTGAGCCTTTCATGTTTGAGGGTCCCGGGCCAGGCACAGACAGGCGTGGTGGGGCACAGTTCAGCAACGAAAGGCTATGCCAAAGAAGTGTACAGGAGAGAGTCAGCACAGGCACCAGGAGGTCCTCCAAGTACAGGGCGCAGCACACAGGACTGTGCAGAATTGCTAGGAGAGACCAGGGAACCGCGAGGCAGGCAGAGTTGGTGGCTGACGGAACATAAGCAGGAGAGTAAGGGAAATGTCCAGGCAGGAGCAGAGCTAAGACAGGATGAGGAGTTGGGGTCAGATGTGGAAGCTGGTGCTGAGACTCAAGGAGGAGCGGCCCAGGTGAAGCAGTGGGTAGTGAAGGCTATTTTGGCTGCAGCATGCTGGAGAGGTATTATCCTGTCCATTCACAATCGTGATCATAAGTGGGACCCACACTGAACTGAGGTGCTGGGGCACTCGTAAACAAAGAAGTGGCCAAGGCCCAAAATCATGCCCCACCTCTGCAGCCTTGGCCCAGATCAGCTAGTGACAGCTCCAGCTACACAGTAGAGAAGCAGGCGTTTGTGGCCTATGCAGGGGCAGCTTTGCTCTGGGGAAAGCCATGATACAGGCCTTTTGGCAATTCTCCTGCAGCTAGGGAACGTTCCAGCTGCAGGGGCTCCTACAGCAACGAGGCTCAGTGGCAGCATCAGAGAGAAATCCCCAGCATGCAGCCCAGCCAGAACTCCACAAACGTGTGAGGACTGGATATTGCAGCCCCTGGAATACACTTTTGCAGCCTTTCCTTAACCATGTGCTCTCTCCTTGTTCTAGCTGGCCAGCACAAACAGCTGCTGCCCACTTCCATCTGACTTACTCTTCAGCAGGCCCAGAGCCTAGTCTATTAGGTATTTACAGTCAGGACACTTGGTTGGGAAAACCAACAGCTCCTCCAAGGCTCTCAGCAATGTCACTCAGCTGATCAACTGTCAGAATATTTCCATAGTGTCTCCTTGGAGAATCAGTGACTCATCTTCATCCTCACAATATACTTTATCTTGAAGGGGGCCCTAAATTCATGCACAGAGAATCATCCTTCCCCATGTCACACACCTACAAATCCTGGTTCAAGCTGCAAGCCCTCATCTGTTGACAGCTATTGCTGTCAATGTCTCTGTCTAAAGGTTAGAGCTTGTTTGAATGAATCAGCAAGAGCAGATGCCACAGTATAAGATAATGTATTCAGCTGCAAAGAAACCTGAAAAGAGAGAAATTAATGCAATCTTAATGAATTTAAATTCCTCATTTATCTGCCTTTAATATTTCGTCTAATCACTGTTTAGGAATATTATGTTGAAGGCAAAAGAATGTCAGTATCATTTAATGAAAAGGAGGTCATTCCTTTTCTGAATTCTAACCACTGCTCTGTGCCAAACAAAGACAGGAACAAGGATTATGGGATCATTTAAAACTGGACTAAACAAAACTCCAGAAGATCTATTGCAGGGATTGCCACAGTCCAGGCCTGGTCAGCAGGGAATGGACTGCATGCCTTATTCCAGCTCATAATTCCAGGATTCTAGACAAGACAAAGAATTAAGAGGAATTAAACAGAATGAAATGAGGAAACTACACCAGTTTAATACACCATGGGCTACTGACTCAGTTTTGCAATGGGAATATATTATGCATTAGTAAGACTAATGCATTCTTCCTTCAATATCTGAATGCTGCACTGGGCCTTCTCTAACCTGCACAGGAAACCTTGCATTCTGTGGCTGTTTTATGTAAGGGGGAGTGACAGCCCAGCACAATGCAGGTTAGAAAACTGCAGGTGAGGAGATGAACATACCATGGGGCAAAGAGCCTACTCCCCAACAGGAAGCTATTGGAAAGAGCTACAGGCTGATAAAGAGAATAAAAGTTTAACTTTTAACAGATACACACGCGTACACACACTTTTTTAACGGCAATGATTTCTACTTCTTAGAGCCTTTTTGTAAGCATCATAATAAAAAACTGAATTACCTTGAGCAACATTCATGTAATCCAAAACAAACACTCCAATCAACTTGTAGCTTTAGACAGCATTTAGCAGCCTTCATACGCATTTACTAAATATATAAAATGGGAGCTGGAGCAGAATGCTTTGAAGACTTTGGGAAACAACCACCAGGGTGTTATTTTTCATGTTCCTCTTTTTTATTTGGATAGAACAGCTGCCTCTTTTCAAGCTTTTGCTTCAAGCTGGAGGAAGAAACATGAAGCTCTCTGAAGCTTGAAGGGTTTTTTCCCCTGAAACTAAACTTTTAGTAGCAAAGAGACCAAAAATTATTTTACATGGGACATAATTAATCAGTGGAACTCACTATCACAAGATATCATTAAGGCCAACAGCTCTGTAGTTGGAGTCTTTAAATCATGATACGAGGACTTAGTAACTCAGCCAGAGGTTATGGGCATACTATAGGATGGGTGCGTGAGGTTCAATGCCCTGTGATGTGCAGGAGGTCACCATGATGGTCCCTTTTGGCCTTAACATATATGAGTTTATGATCTTAGCAGGATTCACAAAAGGATCCAAACCTATGTGGATAATGAGAACATCCACAGTTATAGCAGATAGGATAAAAACATTTAAACGGCTTAAACCTTCTGTTTCAATGCTTAAACTAACCGACAAAACGGGAGTTAGGAAGAAAATCTGCAATTGGCAGATTATTTCAAAATTATCCATCACAGGATTTCCTGCACTTCCCTGTGAAACATCTGGTGTTGGCCACTGTCAGAGGTGTGATATTGGACTAGATGGATCGCTGGTCTGATATCATATGGCAGTTCTTATATTCCCTAACACAGGGGTTCTCTGCAATGACTGTAGCCCTTACCAACTGACGGAATAAAGGTATGAGCTTAGATTTATTTTAACACAAATTTGTGTCCATTTGTTAGTATCAGTCAGAGCAGCCTTTAAAGTTGTTTCATTATTGTGCTGGGAATCTTAAAAGAAAAGGTATCAAGTAATTGTTAATGAAACAACAAATAAGCTTGTGTATGCCGACCTAAAACTGTGTTTCAGACAGAGGCAGACAGTAATGTTTGGTCTTTGCACTTTTAAAGATTTTTAAAGATTTGTAAGTGAAAAGTCTTTCTGTAAAATGAAGCTTCCTTCTAGGCATCAGAAGCTATATTACAAACTGCTTCTCTCCTTGGGACAGGCCTCAGGACAATGTGATTGCAAGGACATCCTTTCCTAGAAGCTAGAAGAAATTCACATTATTTGCTGTCCTACAATTCCCAGAAAACAAGAGCACATCAGGAGAGGGGAACATACAGGATACAGTAATAAACACTTTGTGCTCTGAAAGCGTCATTTGCTAACGTTTTTATGAGACTCTTTCAAAGATTCTAAAAAGAAAAGGAGTACTTGTGGCACCTGTGCAAAGCCCAGTTCAGGGCCATTGTAATACAATCTGCAACAATTGCCAGTAATTAAGGGCATTTGACTAACCAGGGTTGTGTTGCACTCTGAGAATACC
The DNA here is from genome assembly GCF_009764565.3 of Dermochelys coriacea. NCBI lineage: Eukaryota > Metazoa > Chordata > Testudines > Dermochelyidae > Dermochelys > Dermochelys coriacea. The sequence goes on along the minus strand of NC_050085.1, from coordinate 22,522,582 downwards.
AGACATTGCCACACTGATCTGAGACTTCCAAACAAGCTGATTTTGGGGCGGAGACTGGGACAAAAGAAAGCTGACATCCATAAAAAAGTGACTGTTATTGCCATTAGGAGGTCAGATACCATAGTGATGAGTGGCTTCGCCAGCAGTTACGAGGGGGGGGTCTAGGAGATTATCTCAGGTGCTGCTCTATTCAGAATAGGAGAGACCAGTGGTAACTGTGATCGGTTAGTGTTGATTTTAGTGGCACCTACGATAACTTCACCTCCCCCTCTCTCAAATAGCTCCCTCACCAAAAAATAGAATCTACAAAAATTGCATGTAAAATGTTTCCAGCTCATCAAAGCTATATTTCAGAGAGGACGGATCTACCTTCTCCAGCTCCATGTGTGCACAGGGTCTTGGGAGAAATGGGAAACACAGAGGGCATGGTGCCTTTGAAAGCTGCGACGGTGGTTTCCTTTCTACTTTCCAGTGAAAAGATTCATTTTTAAAACTTCCCTCTTGTGCTAACCTGTTGATTCTGAGAGGGACTGAGGGATGAGTGCAAATCGCAATTGCTGTCTGCTAAGTTCCATATCAGAACGCTACTTATATCACCAACATAAATGCAGTAAACGCTACACTTGTTCCCCCAGCATAGACAAGGCCTTGTTAGAACACTCCTCGAACTCTACTGCCTAACAAACACGCAGGAAAAATGCTGTCTGTGAAAGTATCAACAGTCCCGGCCCTTCAAACACAGAAGGGGCCATTCCAGATGCTTTTGCTGGGGAATTAATGAAAACAATGTAGAAAGGAATTTATTAAAAATTTTCAGATCTTCTTACGTCAAACCAGCAAAAAAGGCCACAAGCCCAACTATGGTTTCTTTATAGTTTGCTTTTGAATAGCTTATAATAGTGAGGGCCAGCCTCATGCCTACCATTTAGCTAGAAAGCTAGTATCTTAAGGATCAAGTGGCTTTTGAGACACCCCTAAAGTAATAGTAAAATTACTGTAATTGCTCTATTTACAAATTTGAGCGATATTAAAATTTCTTTAAAATTCCATTTTCATTTCTAATTAAAGTTGCTACAAAGTAAAAACAATCTGGCTGCATGGCACACACTGTACTTTCACTGCCTTTTATAACAAGAGTGCTACAAAGGGAAAATTTCAACACTCCAAAAATGTGGAGCGTCTATAAATACTTCCACCCCAAGACACCTTCATGTAATTACTCACAAAGAATGAGGAGGAGGCAAGGAGAAAAAAACCACATTGTGTGCTTTTCTTCTCCAGGAGACACTCTCACTAGTTCTATTAATTACTTTCAAGGTCTTCTCTCCCTCTCTTTTTTAACCCTTCGACCCTCCTTAGAATAATAAGTGTTACAGGAGTGTGGTGACTAAATAACCAGCTAACCCAAAAGAAATGTGAAAAGCTAGTGGAAATATGCAGAGTCGACTTAAAAACAGAAAAGAAATCACAGGGCACTTTATCAAAACCAGTCTCCTCTGCATGTAAAAAGCTGTTCAAGAATAATCTCCGGCATTGCAAGGGAAGAAGAAAAAATAAATCAAGGTTCACAACAAAGAAGAGAGCAACATCAAATGCAGGAAATCACTGAAAACATTAGGCATAGAAGCCTGGGCCTGATTCATCAGTGACACAAGCCACACACGCCATGTCTACATGGGGATAAAAGCCCTGCAGCTGGCCCAGGTCAGCTGACTCGGGCTTCAGCTCCGGGACTGAAAAAGTGCTGTGCAGATGTTTGGGCTCAGGCTGGAGCCCGAGCTCTGGGACCCGAGCTAGACAGCAACCACCCTTCCGGAAGTTATATGAAGTTGCCATTCACCAAAAGGTGTCTCTCAGGGACACCCAGTCAGGGCGCTAGCAGATATGCTAAGAAAAAGGGGAGGCGTGAAACTGCTACACACAAGCAGAGAGCCTGGATGCTTGTATGAGGAAAAGAATTCTGTATGAAATAAAGATAATTGTCTGAAAAGCATGTTGTGGAAATCAGGTGGATCCCAAGGAGGCCTAAGCCCAAGTGAGCTCACATCAATCCATCTGCAAGAATGTTATATTATTGAGGAATAGTGCACAATGGGGTGGGGTCTTTCCATTCAGTTTTATGGTTGATGCCAAGAAGATCACTCCCACCCTCCAAGTGTACCCAGGATTGAAAGAACCAACTTTCCCATATTGCATTTGAGAAACCATTAGAATACACGTAGTGTCAGGTCAGGGAAAGTCTAACTACAAGGTCATTAACAGGTCAGTCTTTAAAACTTCTTATAGATTCCTTCCTGCATTTTAACCAGACCCAGCCATCTCCCCATTGTCAGACATGAAGGCTGAAGTCTTTGGAACTCACATACCTCAGCTTCAATCACCTTCTGTGTTAACTCACTCCATAACCACTCATCCTGTGAAGACCACGACAGAGAGAGGCGGTTTGTGCCCCTTGGCATGCAGGCATTCTGCCCAGATTCCAAGCTGACTTCAAGCCTTCCAATTTCCACACTGACAAGTTTCAGAATAGCAGCCATGTTAGTCTGTATTCGCAAAAGGAAAAGGAGTACTTGTGGCACCTTAGAGACTAACAAATTTATTTGAGCGTAAGTTTTCGTACACTACAGCTCACTTCATCGGATGCATTCAGTGGAAAATACAGTGGGGAGATTTATATACACAGAGAACATGAAACAATGGGTGTTACCAGACACACTGTAAGGAGAGTGATCATTTAAGATAAGCTATTACCAGCAGGAAAGCGGGGGGGGGAAAGGGGGGGAGAAAACCTTTTGTAGTGATAATCAAGGTGGGCCATTTCCAGCAGTTGACAAGAACGTCTGAGGAACAGTGGGGAGGGGAAATAAACATGGGGAAATAGTTTTACTTTGTGTAATGACCCATCCACTCCCAGTCTCTATTCAAGCCTAAGTTAATTGTATCCACACGATGTCCCTTGTCTCCTTCCCCGCAGAGTGTCAAATTTCTCTCCATCCCATTTCTTAATTTTGAAATTCCTGTCACCTCCCCTCAAAGTCACTTCCTTCCCAACAGGAATAAACCCATACCAGTGATGCCACAGACAATGCTTCACCTGGCAGTGCAAGCCTGGGGTGCACACAGCAGAATATCATACGTGTGTAGCAAAGTGTCCCACTGTCATAGACCAAGAATGATGAGAATTTGCTTTAATTTGTAACTTAAAAAAAAAAAAAAGCAATGATTGGCCGTTACAGCCAAACACTGAAGGCCAACGGCAAGGTCCCTGGGCTGCAGACACTTCCAGCAGGACACTAATGGCCACGCACAGACTGAATGACAGGCCCATCACTCATTCCTGGCACGGGGCAATGGAATCCATATGAAATTCGCTTTCATAAGAAATACAAGTTTTAAATGCATCTCCGGGAATAATGCAAATACCATAGAGGTTAAGACAGTGTCCAATCAAGAGATATTGATCATTCAGGGTTTGTTTTAATTTAGCGAGAAAGACCAAGGAACACTTGGTATAGACATATCTCCTTTGATATGAAGAAAGTGCTACTTGCCTCTACAGCTTCTTTGACTCCACCTCCGAGAGCGTGGGTGTAACGTTTCCGCTGCGCCTAAGCCCAGGAGGGCAAGTGACTGTGCTGCTCCTGGGGCCTGTGTGGATCGCTTGCTCTGATCAGAGGATGGCAGTCTCCTAGCAGGTCTGGGAGGCCTCGTGTGCTCTGTTCTTTGACACACAACTGCACAGCAGAGTCCCAGCCTCTCAGAGAGGATTCATGAGTGGGCAAAGCCTGAGACATCTCACCAAATAATGACAAAGCATAAATTCAGGGGAATAGTATTAAAGTTCTTATTTCACTCCCTGTAGTCTGCAGGGGATGGAAGGAGGGAACTGGACTGTTCCCTCAGGATGTCGCCCGGGTCAATCAAGAGACCATCAGGGAGCACTTCAAAGATCAGTTTCTCCGGTACGTAAAAAGAAATGTAAATGATTGTGTGTGAGCTTCTGTTAGTGGTTGCACTACTGCATTATGCATGACTCCAGACTGCTCCAAAGAGGAACAAACTGCACAGACTTCCATTAGCGGTTTGCAGATTTATGCGAAGCTTTGGAATTTATTGGTGTTATTTAGGTTAATGTAGAAGTATTTTGCATATTTAGAATACAACATTTGTTACTACAGTGATGTAATGTCTTGATGTTACAGATCAACCTGGATTTCTGTAAGGTTTGCAGATTCACATTATGGAGATGACAAGTTACAGTACCTGGGCGCTTAGTTGGGTTAAGTTCATTGATGTACCTTGGTCACTTTCACATTCTGTATGTGGATGATGCCCGTCTCATGGATTACCATCATTAGAATCAACTGAGTGGAAAGCGACAACAGAAAGGTGTCCTATGTCCACACTGTTCATACAGGCTCCCTCTGTTATGAAAACACTGTCAAAGTGAGTGTTGTGTCTCCCTCCTCTGCTTGGTTCACTTGAGGAGAACTAATTACTACTCTTAGCAGGTTTCAGAGTAGCAGCCGTGTGAGTCTGTATTCGCAAAAAGAAAAGGAGTACTTGTGGCACCTTAGAGACTATTTAGCCGTATAAAGTGGAAATCTGTCAACTTCATGAAAAAACTCGCACAGATACAGACAGACATCTTCCTCTCCAAATGCAAACAGATGGACATCATACCGAAAGGACTGAAGGTAGTCTCTAAGGTGCCACAAGTACTCCTTTTCTTTTTACTCTTAGCAGCTAACGCTAACAAGAGTTACTCCTTACACTCTTTGCTGGGAGGCTGAAGATCCCGGGTTCAAACCCAACTGGCAGAGAAATGACATCCAGCAACTCCTCCAACGTTGGCTTCCAAGAGGGGGAATGCAGAAGAGAGGCTATGAATATGAGTGCAGGATGCTGCCTCTCTGATGACACTTTTATGTTAACATCTGGCTGAGATAGACCTGTCAAAACTAAATCTAAACCTGGAATAATATCCCTCTGCAAAGGGCACAGGTTGACGTCCTTCCTCAGCCTCACTCTGGGATGGCCTCTGCACTTCTGGGGAGTGTTAGGGGATATCAGATGTGTCACTGATTTGGGGCCAGGAGGATTTCTTTCCATGCACCAGAGCTCACCTCACCAGGCAGCTGGGCCTCAAGAGATCTGCCTTCACATGGCCATTTGCTCGGCTTACTCCAAACTGGGCCATTGCCCAGCACGCTCCATTGACTCTTTTCTCCATGGACCTTCCTCTCCTCCTTATTCTCTACAAAAATTCACTTCTTTCTGTTGGCCTCCTGCCCCACCCACCACCCATGACACCCACACCTGCTCGCTTTCCAGATTCCATCTCTCATAATCACTTGAAGTTAATACAATCACTTCAAAACAATTCCCTAGCAAGTCACCGAGTGCAGAACACTAAGTAATTCTCCTGACTCTTCCCATCCCTACCCTTTTGCCTGTTCTTAAATAATAACACTGCGTGCTGATTGCATGCAGGAAACTGAGCCTTTCCTGAAAAGCATGAAGGGGTTTACTAGCTAATTCTATTTTTGAGTGTAACTTCAGTTAAAAAACAGTTTCTTAAGGAAAGACAGAGGGTGAGGAAGCACCTTCCCTTCTGTTCTCTCTATAGCTGACTTATTTACCCTACAAAGAGGCTGTCACTCAAAGATGCTGTTTTGAAGCCTACATTTGTGTCTGGCATTTGGCAGGAATACTTTCAAAACAATTTTGATTTAATTGTGACAGTCAATTATTCATCTGCCTAAAATATTCTGTGAGCATGGAACAACTGAACTATAAACAATTTTACTAGGAGATCCTGAAATAACATGATTCTCCTTCATGATGACATTGTTGAGAAATAACTGTGTTTTAAACAAAGGATGTTTTATACAACATCTGAAAACAAGACAAAATCATTAAAAATTAATTTTAGAAAATTACAAAGTCTTGCTAATGGACCCTGTGTTAGAGTCTCGCACATTATTTCTAAGGCTGAAGTGAGCAAGGGCATTTAAAACCCATTTTATTGTATTTAATCAAAAATTGAAAAGATAGAGCTAAATATCACTGGACGCTCACATTTCTGCTTAGCACAAATTCACAGCAGAACTACAAATGTATTCAGATCTGAAATCCAGATTAGCAATGAAGAGAACCCACTGCATTCAGTGGTCTTGTCAACTTGTCACAAACTCTTCTTTTCACTTTGAATCCCTTCATTTGCTTTATTTTTAATGTATTTTGTTACTTAATAAAATGTCACTTTTACTTGTCACCTATACACTGGTGGCTCAGTCCTGCCATCACTTCCAGGAGATACACAGCACCTTGCAAATGCAATGCATGCCATATAAAAAGAGCCGCCAAATTCAAGTTTCTCCTTTTCTGCCTCCAGAGCCCATTTGTGCTCTTTGATCCTCATATGCGGTTGGAGGCCACTACCTTCACTCTGCAACTATTTTTGACCATTATTAAAATAAAAACCAGCCTTTAATAGAAACACATCTAGGAGAGAGTACTATAACACACATACGTATGCAAAGCTGATACACAGAAATGATTACAGTTAGCATTAAAGTTCTGATAAGACTAATACACACTGAAACATGGATCATCCTCGTATGTGGTAGGCCCTCAGAATGCTAAATGGGGCTTTATTCTGTCCCAGAATCCAATAGCAACATGTACAAAGGTAATACGGTATATTCAAAATCTAAATTAAATGTGACCATTGCATTGTAACTAACCCGAGCAGGTTTTCTGAATATTGGAAAGGCTCTTTATAGATAATTAGAGCAAGTTTCCCAGTTGTGTCATGCTGCCACCAGCAAGGTAACAGGCAGAAGACGGCTTTGCACTAACTGAAAGAATGAAATGCTCTTTGTTGTCAGATCAGGGGGTTTCACAATTGTTAGGACTCGCTCCTCATTGTAAATTAGCCAATTTTTTATTTTTTAAACAGGATCAGAGCACAGCACCTTTTATCCTGGAATTCCCCTTCACCCCACATTTGCAGCTTCTCCATCTCTTGGGCAGCCTGTCTATACACAGAGAATCGGCAAGGTCTATACAATGGCCAGCATATTTATGACCTTTAGAAGAATTACAAAATTCATCATCTTGGACTCATCAAAAAAAATCTTTTGGAGTTTTAAATTAGCCATGCGAAAATCTATTTGAAATAGAAATAGAAGATAGTTATGCAGAAGCATAAAGAAAAGCTATCGTTCGGAAGTATTCCTTCCTGCTACACTTGAGGTTCCACAGAGTTCATCGTGTTGAACAGCGTTTTCACAATATGTGCTTAATATGCAATAAATGATAATCATATTAGGGTTTGCTCAACCACTAGAAAGAAGAATAAACTGAAGGACTAAGGACAAAGTCCCTTTTGTGTGCTTCTAGACTTCAGCACTTTCTGTGCAATCTCGCATTCTAACGGCCCATCTCAGGGGCAGGTCCCAAAAAGTAGCCCAAATCAATAGCGCTACCTTTGAAAACGAATTCACACTGGCATTTTAAAATTAGGTTTGAAAAGTAAAATACAATATAGGTAAATCATCATGTTAGCATCTGTAGTCCTGTTTCAAACAGCAGTTCTTCCCTTCATTTCTCAGCCTAGAAACTTGACTTATCCATCTTTAAGAAGCCAGATTTGAAGACACTGTACGGCAGATGTGAGAGCTAAATTCATTTATCAAATAATGCACACATACATGCACACAAAGTTTTGAAGTTAGACCAAGATGGATGCAATCTTGGAAGCTCTCTGCACTTCATTGCAGGCAACAGAACACTTGCGTCCAAAAAGGTTGGCAAGTTTTTTCTCACCAAAACATATGAGGCGATTGCCTAGTCATGCTTCTGTCTACGGGCATTGACCTATCTGTGTAGAAATAGAGAAAAAAAACAAAACAAAACATAATGCCAAACAGAATGTAATTAACAAATGAATAGTAACATTTTCTTCTTGCAAATTATGGGTAATTCACTATGTGACAAATAACTGCTCCCTGGAAATGAACACCAGAAATTCTTCAACGCTTAGAAAAAGAGAGCCCTTTGGAAGCACAGAGCTGCTGTGAATGGGTTTAACTATTGGTCCTTTACAAGTGTCTCCCTCTACTCCTGAAGAGCAGTCATAGCAGAATCCAAGCACTGAGACATGTAAAATCTCTTCCCTTCAGCAGCGCCATCTGACACATGGGCAAATTACAGAAGAGGTTAGTTACCATATGCATCAAGCACTCAAGTTATCTCTGTGCCTACCCCGTGAATGGGCTGATTTGGATTTACTGGCTGCCTTCCCCAACCCAGCATTCCCATGAGGAGTTTGAACGTGTCTGTATTTCTTAGGTTTCAGAATGGTAGCCGTGTTAGTCTGTAATTGAGTGTCCAGAGAGATTGAAGTGTTCTCTGACTGGTTTTTGAATGTTAGAATTCTTGACATCTGATTTGTGTCCATTTATTCTTTTGCGTAGAGACTGTCCGGTTTGGTCAATGTACATGGCAGAGGGGCATTGCTGGCACATGATGGCACACATCACATTGGTAGATGTGCAGGTGAACGAGCCTCTGATAGTGTGGCTGATGTGATTAGGTCCTGTGATGGCGTCCTTTGAATTGATATGTGGACAGAGTTGGCAAAGGGCTTTGTTGCAAGGATGGGTTCCTGGGTTAGTGGTTTTGTTGTGTAGTGTATGGTTGCTGGTGAGTATTTGCTTCAGGTTGGGGGGCTGTCTGTAAGTGAGGACTGGCCTGTCTTCTGAGATCTCTTCAACCTCCCTGGACACTCAATTACAGACCTAAAAGTCGCAATTATTCAACAAAAAAACTTCAAAAACAGACTCCAACGAGAAACTGCAGACCTGAAATTAATCTGCAAACTGGATACCATTAAATTAGGCTTGAATAAAGACTGGGAGTGGATGAGTCATTACACAAATTTAAAACTATTTCCTCATGTAATTTTCCCCCTACTGTTACTCGCACCTTCTTGTCAGCTGTTTGAAATGGGCCATCCTGATTATCACTACAAAAGTTTGTTTTTCCCTGCTGATAATAGCCCACCTTAATCATTACAGGTGGTATGGCAACCCCCATTTGTTCATGTTCTCTGTGTATATATATCTTCCTACTCTATTTTCCATTGCATGCATCCAGTGAAGCGGGTTTTAGCCCACAAAAGCTTATGCTCAAATAAATTTGTTAGTCTCTAAGGTGCCACAAGTACTCCTTGTTGTATTTCTTAGCAGCATCTTGTCAGGCCTATGGTGAGGTTTTGGCTGGGAGCCCTTTACATTAAAAAGAGGTTTCCATGTGAGCTGCCCTTTAGGACACAATGTGGTGTGATGGAGTCAGGAGGGCAATATCATGCCTACTCTTTGCTATGTAAAATAAAAAATAAAAGGCTAAATAAGCCTGCAGCAAGATTCCCATCACAATGCAATTTGTTGCCAGATTGTTTCCTGCACAGGAAGGGAGAGACACTTCTGAGTCCCCTGTGAGCCTCTCACAAGGTGAAGCATTTCATGTGTCAAGTCTAAGGTAATACCCTTATTATGGGATCTGTGGGATGGGTCCCCAGGCAACTCTTGCAGCTGCACAGCCAGTGGAACAGGAGACATTTACATATTGCTTCGCTCCAGCAGACAATGCTCACCAATGCAAGGCAGGTGAAACTGCAGTTCACACACTGTCATTTTTTTTTTTTGGCAATTCTGATTTCTCCAGGCATGTACTTCAGGTTTTAAAGGTCATGCTCCCTGTCAGAGGAATATCTTTTGACATGACTTTCCACAGAGAGAGTCTCCATTTAGAGTCAAGCTCTCCTCTGTTTTTTCCACCAAATGCATCCGATGAAGTGAGCTGTAGCTCACGAAAGCTTATGCTCTAATAAATTTGTTAGTCTCTAAGGTGCCACAAGTACTCCTTTTCTTTTCTCCATTTAGAGGCATTTAAAACAGATGCAGGCAACCTCCAAAGAGAAGAGTTTATAGGTCACGCAGAAACCCTCTTGCAAATCACACTCCCTTTCTACAGTGACCACTAGACCTTCTGCTGAGAATCACAGCAACAGCTCGGACATGAGGCTGGACTGCACACAGCTTCCTGCTATCTCCCTTTGCATCCCAATCTGCCCCTCTGCTCAGCGGGAGGCTCTGGCATTCCCTGGGGCCAGGATAGGGGGCCCGACTTGTCCAATGAATGAGAGGGTCCTGGCTGAGGCACAGTGGCAGTGCATTCCCGGGAAGCGTGTTGTCAAGGTTCCTTCCCCACTCTGAACTCTAGGGTACAGATGTGAGGACCTGCCTGAAAGACCCCCTAAGCTTATTCTTACCAGCTTAGGTTAAATGCTGCCACCACCAAAGTCTTACACAAAGAATAGGTTTCAGAGTAGCAGCCGTGTTAGTCTGTATTCGCAAAAAAGAAAAGGAGGACTTGTGGCACCTTAGAGACTAACAAATTTATTTGAGCATAAGCTTTTGTGAGCTACAGCTCACTTCATCCAATGAAGTGAGTTGTAGCTCCCGAAAGCTTATGCTCAAATAAATTTGTTAGTCTCTAAGGTGCCACAAAGAATAGGGGAAGTGCCCACTTGGAAACGTCTCCCCCCCAGCACTACACCCCCTTTCCTGGGGAAAGCTTGATAAAAAGCCTCACCAATTTGCATAGGTGAACACAGACCCAAACCCTTTGATCTTAAGAATAATGAAAAAGCAATCAGGTTCTTAAAAGAATTTTAATTGAAGAAAAAGTAAAAGAATCATCTCTGTAAAATCAGGATGGTAAATACATTACAGGGTAATCAGATTCAAAACAGAGAATCCCTCTAGGCAAAACCTTAAGTTACCAAAAGACACAAAAACAGGAATATACACTCCATCCAGCACTGCTTATTTTATCAGCCATTTAAACAAAACAGAATGTAACGCATATCTAACTAGATTGCTTACTAACTCTTTACAGGAGTTCTGACCTGCATTCCTGCTCTGGTCCTGGCAAAAGCATCACACAGACAGAGAGAACCCTTTGTCCCCCCCCCCCTCCAGCTTTGAAAGTATCTTGTCTCCTCATTGGTCATTTTGGTCAGGTGCCAGTGAGGTTATCTTAGTTTCTTAACCCTTTACAGGTAAAAGGGTTTTTCCTCTGGCCAGCAGGGATTTAAAGGTGTTTACCTTTCCCTTTATATTTATGACATGTGTACTGCAACTGCCTTTACCATGCATGTTTTGTGGAGATAGACAGACCTTTGGGTGTCAGGGCTCAGCCCAGTACCTTACACCAGAGTGCAATCCACTGCCTGTGTTATTCTTTATAAAGAAACATCCAGTGAAGATCCAAGAAGAGAGATTTTTCCCTTGGAGTGAGGAATGGAGGGAACCCTCAGGACTCCAACAGGATAGATAGGATCCAGGTAAATATCCATCCTAAAGACTAATTACCAGTCACCTTTAAAATACTTCCTTGTTTTCCAATTAAAAGGGGAATAAAGTCCTAACTCAGATAACCTTAATCCAATAACCACAAATTATTATCCATCTCCATTTCCATTTTAAAATAACTTAAATCAACAGCACAACCCGCAGGCGATTTTATAAGAATTAAAACCTGATTTTACACACACAACTCAAATACTCATGCTAAGAATCTGCATGCCTCCGTCAGTAAGTATCATGAATAGTACAGAAGAGGTTATTAGAGCACTCCTATTCACCTTCTCTTGCAACACAAGAACAAGGAGACATACAACAAACTGAAAATCAATAAATTTAATGCTGATAAAATAAATCATTTTTACAATGCATAATTATTCTGTGGAACTCATTGCTACAAGATATCACTGAATCCAAGAGCTTAAATGGATTCTAGAGGGCTGAGTCATAAGGATAATGAGAACAGTCACAATTACATTAGATAGCATTTTCTTTTCTAAGGGACATAACCACGCCTGCTTCAGGCTATAAGCCAATCTCTATTTGATGGGTTTAGAAAGAACCATCTCCTTTGGGAAGGTTATTTCTTTACAGTCCAACACTGGGTTTCTGCAATCTTCTCTGAAGCAGCTGATACTAGCCAGTGCCATGAGGAGAATATTAGACTAGATGGATCCAGGTCTGATCTGATTTGGCAATTCTTCATTGGTTCCTACACACAAACTGCACTAAGAAGTGGAGTACACCATATGGCCCATTATAAGACCTATTTTGCCTCTCTCACTGCCATTGCATATTTGACCTGTGTTACAGACAAGTATTCTGTAGCCAAATCAATCTCTGAGGCTTCTCGATTCCTTCACCTCCATCTATTAACAGACTCCAGATTTATTATTACCTTTTGTGTAAGAAGCACTGGCGTAGTGCTTTCCTGCACCCAATCCCCCAATCTATAAATTGTGCTGTCCTCTTGCTTTCATGTCCTTTGAAGTGTTAAGAATTTACTTGGATCAATTTTATCAATCTGCTTGAAATGTTAAAAACGTGAAAGAGGTCATCACAATATCGTCTCTTTTCCAAGGAGAATAAACCCAACTCACCCAATCTCTCACAATCGCTTAAGTCCATGACACTGCAGGTCATTCTAGTTATTCTGTGCTGCAGCTGTCAAAAGCAAATACAACATTTCCCCCCAAAATTATATTCTATTTCTAACAGGAAAATCTGAACTGATCATTCTGCCGAGGCACCTGAAGGCTAGAAGTCTCAGCCCCAATATGCCAACTGTTAGCATTTATTTGTGACTTGCAAATAAGCTTTTCAAACAAAGCTTCTCCTAAACTGTAAGTTTCATTCCTTAAATAACATCATGCAGCCACTACCACTGGTCACCCAGGTTGATAAATTTGGGGCTGCCCCATGTTGGATGATTCAACACTAAAAATAAAAGGAAAAACAATCAACTGGAGTGCAAAATAGCTGGAGAAAACAAAACTCTGTGAATAGAGGTTGGCAAGCGTACCTATCAGGATGCCATAGAAAGAGTCAGCCCAGCAGATGTGAGCAGGAGGATCTCCCTCAGCAAAAAAGAAACCTGTGTGTAGGTGGGAAGGCTTTTTCCTAGCTGACTGACACAGCCTTTCTTTTTCTGAAGCTCATGTAGAATAGAGATTGGTCTCTACTTCCTCTGCAAGTCACTTCTGTCTGCCAGGCTAAGCCCATAAATCAAGAGAATTCTCTAAGCATATTTGCTGGAGTAACTGATGGGGCACCAAGAGCTCTGAGCCAAAGAGGAGATGGCACAAAGCTTCTAACCATGAGCTGGAAGATATGTAAACAATTTGCATGAGAGACATCCTGGGAAATTCTATATGGTGAGAATTCTCTTTGCCATCCAGAAAAATGCCAATCTGTCCAGCTCCCAAGTCCTGAGGAGCCTTATTTCTCTCATAGAGCTTCAGCATGCAGTGACCAGGGAAGACACTACAGAGGTTATATCCTTGCAGTAGGATTCTCACAAGGCATGAAGCCAACCCAGGTAGTAAGCAATCCCCAATGTCCCTTTTTACCAGTTTAGTCAGTCAGTCTCACCGAACTGTGAGTACACCGACAGGAATTAAGCTGACTGTTTGCACTTTCACTCTCCAGTCCAGAATGGCACCAAGATGTCCCTCAGAGATGAATTCTCACTGCGCTGTGTGTCCTCTGCTTCCATGGAGAAATCCTCACCAGCTTAGCTTTGCCGTTGCTATGCAATGAGCTCTTGCACCTTACAGGTCAATCATGTGAATGGAGAAAGGTCACATTCCCAGGACAAACACAAATCAACCAACAGCTCCATCTTGCTTACACTTGTTTTCATTATATCACCTTGTACCCCAAGATGAAGGCAGCTTTGAACCGTATCACCTTCAGGGATGTTTCAATCAGCGCTAGAACACCCATTGTTGTGAATTAAAATCTGTTACTTTCATTACACACCTGAAAATGCATTTCCAATTGAGTTTAATATAGATCATAGTTAATTTTGTAACACAGAAATGACTTCAGTGTTCCCGGAGTATGCAGAGAAGGGTGAGGCTGACCTAGTGATAGCACTAAACTGAACACACAGGGGATATGGAATTTTAATAGCATCCCAGCAAAACCTGTCAGTCCTGAAATCTGCACTTCCCGACTAACAATTTCTCCACAAACCTCTATTCAGTTTTAGGTTTGTACTCGCAGGCAACAGGCACTTACTAAACAGAACTCATGGCAAATGTAAGGAGATTTTGTATAGGCTAGAACAGTCAAAACACTGAAACACGCACACAGAGATCTTTTTATATCACCGTGGTCATGGGATTTCAATCAGTGGCGAATCCATTCAGACAATTAGTTCTAGATCCTCAACGCTTATCAATGGCTCTGAATCTCCTTCCATGTCAAATTCACACTCCTTGGCTTCACCTTCAAGGCTCTGCACACCACTGCTCCTGCTCACTCCTCAGCAGGTCTGCTGCACCTATGCGCAGGCCAGACACTTTGCTGACCCCACTTCCCTTCTTGCCCCTTTTCTATTTTTCTCCCAGACTGGCCCCTAAGATTGAAAAGGCATCCCTGTAGCCTCCATCCAGTTCCTAACCCTCCTCAGACAGCTGCCTTCTACCCACATGTCCCTAGTCCCAGACCAATCCCCTGTGCAATACAAATAAAAGTCACTTCTTATTGTGTGAACTTCTCCCACCTTGCCCAAAGTGACCTTCCCCTGCTTCACATCAGTTCTTATCTCACTTGGACTGTAAGCTCTGTGGGGCAGATATTGGGTCTTTATTCCCCTGTATGGCATACCACAAAGCTATGCCACTGTACTCAAATGTTAAACAGCAGTTTCAGAGATGGGAACTAGAGTCCCAGGGCCCAGTGAGGTTTTAGGTCTCAGGCCCTGAGAGCACAGGTGGGAACATCCAGGGGATAAATATCAGAAACAATGGGAACCTTCAGATATAGATGTCTCATTCTAACATGCCAGAGCTGGCTCCAGAGGCGAGGACAGTCACAGGGACTCTCAGCCACAAACACCTGGGAAACTGGTGCCAATGGAACATGAGAATCTTGGTGCAAGAGCCAGCTGCAGGAATGGGACTCAGTCATCTTTTGGCACTTTGTGAGGGGAGGGACTAGGCGGTGCTCAGTGATACTCACCAGATACTCTTTTGTAGCAGAGAATAGTCTTTTAAACAGCAACCCAGCTAATGGTACAGGCAGGGTATTACTGATTGGGGCCATCAGCATGAGGGAAGTGAACAGCTGGTTTCAGTCTCTGAGTGACCAACTCTTCCTGATGTTAGTTAAGTTGCATGTTAGCCCACGAGCAGTCCCAATGAAACCAATGGGACCATTACAGAGCAAGGCAGTCTTCGACATGAGCATCTGGCACTTCAGTCAGTAACTGCCTGTCTTCACTGAAATTACAACTTCATTGAAAACGTCCGCCCACCCATTTGCAGGGGTTTGTAGCCATACAGGCTACAAACCACAGGGCTCAAGTGGGACTCCAGTGATGTACAGGTCTCATGTGCACCATCTGCCTGGGCTGAAATGCACCTATAAGAGCAAAATACCAGCAACATTCACAACCTGCATGTTATATCATGTAACCCATTCTCCAATAAGATAGGAAGCAGCCACTCTGCATCACATCTAGCTGCAAAACCAGCCTTTATTAGGGAATAATTCCTACAAAATTTCCATTATCAGACAATAAGAATGAATCTCAGGTATAGTATAAACATTCAGATATAAAGATCAAGTAAACATCTGTTTGTTCATCTTGTAGTTTAAAAAAATTAACACACTTTCAGAACTCTCTAAAGAATTGCTGATGTTACTTTTGAATTCTTGACAACCAGGACGATGTCAAAATATTCAAGGTCAAGAGACCAGCATGGTTCTAGGCAATCTGTACCTCTTAAAACAGTGACAAATATGTTATTTAATTTTAATGAGCTTTTTTGCATCTCAAATCTAATTACAGCATTATCAAGTACTGCTTTGAACTGCAGGTGGCTTCTCATTATTTGTACTAAGCCTGCCACAAGCATTTTTCGTGAATACTAATAACTGCTTAATTTTACTACAATTTTTTTTAAACTTTCATGCACGGAATATGCTATATTCAAAGTCTTTAAGGGGTTAATAATGTTGCAATGTTGTTTAATTAACATAAATAAAAACTATACTTGGCCACTGCCCCCTCCATTTCGACTGGCAAAACACAGGGGAAAACTGTTCGGGCACAACCCAGAATCATGGATTCCCAGGCCAGAAGGAACCACTGTGATCAACGAGTCTGATCTCCTGCATGGCACATACCAGAGATCTGCCCCAAAACACTCCTTAGAGCAGATCTTTTAGAAAAACATCCAATCTTGATTTAAAAATGGTCAGTGATGGAGAATCCACCATGACACTTAGTAAGTTGTTCCCCTGGTTAATTATCCAGTTAAAAATTTACACTATATTTCCGGTCTGAATTTGTTCCAGCCGTTGCTTCAAGCCAACGTGTTTCAAGGAGGCATTTAAGAAATCTATTTTGTTGTTAGCTTATTGCATTACTTCTAATGACCAAAGTTTTGCCGAAGTTCAACAGTGCAGTTAACAGATTTTCTGGGTGAAAGATGCACTATAATGGGACAGTGGTTTAAGATTCCTGTGCAATACTCATAAATCTGGGGAGCAGACAGGTCAGTGCACAGACTGTGAGCAGCCGGAGAAAGGTAAAAAGGAAGAGCAATCTGATGAATGTCCAGATGTGTGTCCTGTGTGCCATGGGACTCTGTGCCCTTCAGGTATTGAAACTTTTGGGAATATTTTGAAATTGCAGGGAAGCAGCCAATTAGAGTTTCACAGATGCATGCATTGTGGGAGCCTTGCACTTGGCTTTTATTTTGCAAACTGCAAGGATTAGATGGTCTCTCTGATAACTCAGTTTTTAGGAAGGGGAGAGGGAGCGGAAAAGGTGGCAAGTGGGTTGCATAAAAGAATTATCGCATCTCTATGCACACACCCTCTATTTCATTATGACCTAAGTGGATTATCTCCAAACACAGAAGTATCCTTTTTTTTGAGTTATGCTCACATAAATTAGCATGCTGTACACAATCAGGTTGCTCTGAGGGGAAATCTGGAACAATATATTGGGATATGCACAGAACTTCTCCTCTTCAAGAGCAGACAGCAGGGCTGATTTCAGGGGCAGTATTTTTCTCCATGTGAACAGTCCCAATATTTACAGCATCACTTATTTCCTGAGGAAGTGCCTGAGTCCTATTAATAACAAACCTTACAAAGTCAAAGCCAATATGATAGCAGAGGAGGACAGTGTGCTTTGGGGTTGCATATGCAGGGAGATCACTTGCCCTTTTCCAGCTACGTCTACATTACCACACATGTCCCTCCAGGGTGTGAGAAAACACACACACACACACACACACACATACACACACCGAGCAACGTAAATTAGACTGACCTGCCGGTGTGGACAGTTCTCTGTTGGCGGGAGAGCTTCTCCCACTACCATAGCTACCGTTGCTTGTTTGGGGTGGATTAATTAAGTCAATACAAGAGCTCTCTCCCATCATCTTAGAGCAGCTACGCTACACATCTTGCAGTGGCGCAGCTGCATCGATATAGCTGTAAGCTCTCTAGTGTAGCCGCAGCCTCTGTATGATTGTGAGATGGCACCTAGAATCCTGTGTTATAATAAAACTACTTTGCCTTCCATCCAAGGAGACCAGCACAGAATTATAGAAAGGCAGGGCTGGAAGGGCCCTCAAGAGGTCATCAAGTCTAGCCATCTGCGCTGTGGCAGGACCGAGTAAACCCAGATCATCCCTGAGGTGTTTGTCCAACCTGGTCTTAAAAACCTCCAGTGACAGGGATTCCACAACCTCCCTTGGAAGCATGTTCCAATACTTCATTACCCTTATCATTAGAAATTTTTCTCCTAATATCTCACCTAAATCTCCCTAGCTGCAGATTAAGCTGATGACTTCTTGTCTTACATGCTTTACCAAAGTCATTTTAGTCTCATATTACACTGACCTGACAAGTATCATCTCCCAGTTTTAATACTAAGGGACGGAGGTTAAATCACTTGCCCAAGGTGACACAGGTAGTCTGAGGAAATCCACCAATTTTTTGCTTCAGACTGATCTGCCAGGCCCCCAAATCTGCTACCAGATTCTGATCCCCTCCCACATGCTGAGTGGCACCATTTGATTCAGCAAGACTACGGGTGGTACAAGGCACTGCCAGACAAGAGGAAGAGAGGAATCAGTGTCTGGCCTTCTGTACAAAAAAAGCATATAAATGTTATTTTATTTGCTATTGTAATTTATAATAGCATATAAAATAAAATAAATTTTGAAATTAAAAATATACATGTTTTGTTCTGATGAGGTCAAAATATTTTTTTTCCAAAATGGAATTTGGTCAAAATAGACACATTTTGACAAATCAACATTTTCTGACAGAAAAACACGGTCAGGTTTTTTTTCTTAAACTAATACCAGGCGTTTGATTTCTTTCCTCCACAAAGTGCAAAAGATGCTGGCATTACTGTTAAAATTGCTTTTGTTTAGACTATTGTCAGGAGACTGCCCAGAATAAAATGTTTTCTCACTATTGGAAAACTATCTTCTTTTAAGCTGTTTTGTGAACAAGGACTCTATGCAAATGGTAATGAGGCCCTAGCACTAACTTTACCTCTTTACAGCATGAAAATGCAGAGAAATGGATTTCTAAAAAAATTCAACCACCAGCCATTATGGGTCCAATCCTATGCACTCTTACGCATGTGAGTAGTTTGCTGCATTACTTTAGTAGAGTTTCTCAATACATTTGTATCAGTTTTTAACAATTTTATGAAAACTTCAAATTACATTCATTTAATTTACAGTCATGAAATATTGCTCTTAAAATCTAATCAGAGTTTAAAACATAGCATAACCAATTAAATATAAACTGCTCTTTATAATTAAAATAAATATGAAGCATTTAAAACTCACATTTCTAGAGCTTTATCACTTTCCCTTTCACCTTAGCTTCTGGCGATTAAACTAAATCATTGCCCACTTCAGAGTTTGCATCAGCATAAATCCACTTTATATCTACATATCTGTATCTCCCTCTGCATCAATAGTGACTGTGTGATTAGATTTTGGCTTCCCTCAAAGAGAAGATTACAGTGAAGTGGGAGAGGATCCCTGATGCTTGTCAAATGGATGCTCTGGTGCCAGCTGTCCCACAACAAGAGAGAGAAAGTTAATGGCCCAACACTGAGCCCTTTGTTTTTATAAGAGAACAAGTGGTTTATGACAAAGAACAAAGTTTCTTTTTTATGAGGCTATTCTTGGTGCTCCTTCACCAAGCCCATTAAGTCTAGTTATCTCTTACAAAACACGGCCACACAGGTACCATTTCCACAGACAAGTTTATTTAAGAGAATTTATAGCCTAATTGTGCAGCTGTTGCCTTCCCAGTCAGTTCTAAGAGATTGTTACACAAGCACCGTCATAATTTAGTCATGTTTTCATCTCACAACTATACTGTAATTACTGTTAACAGCAAACAGTAAACAAAAAAGTAAATATGACACAGCCGAAGACTGTGCTAACAAATAATGAATCAAACAAGTGTCTAGAACAAGTGCATTTATCAGAAGTCCTGCCTATTAGTACAGTAAAGCTGCAGTATGACAATGGGAAACTTCAGCCCCCTGCCAGGTGCTGTGGCTACTAATTACATTTGCACTCTGAAATATCTGATTTGGGGGAACGACATTTCCTTCCCAAACTCTAGGCCTGCATAGATGGAACATTAGACACTGCTCAACCCTCCCCACCCCTCTGTACAGGGGTAGATTTCAGCCCTGGTGAAGGGGATACAGGCACATTCAGCTGATAACTGCACAGCCTATGTGACCCATGCTGTGTCTTTTACAGAATGGTTCTCAAAGCCAGTCCGCCACTTGTTCAGGGAAAGCCCTGGCGGGCCGGATCAGTTTGTTTACCTGCCATGTCCACAGGTTTGGCCGATCACGACTCCCACTGGCTGCGGTTCGCCACTCCAGGCCAATGGGGGCTGCGGGAAGGGCGGTCAGCGTGTTCCTTGGCCCACACCACTTCCTGCAGCCCCCATTGGCCTGGAGCAGCGAACCGCGGCCAGTGGAGCCGCGATCGGCTGAACCTGCGAACGCGGCAGGTAAACAAACCGGCCTGGCCCGCCAGGGGCTTTCCCTGAACAAACGGCGGATCGGCTTTGAGAAGCAGTTTTAGAAGAATGGGTTAGGGGAGAGTGGCTGCCCCAAAGGAACAGAGCACTTCACCCATGGGTCACCAGTGCTAATGCGGCTCGGAGCATTAGCATGCACAAGTTGCTCCTATCAGACAGCTGCAAGGCCGATGTGAAATTGGTTGGTGGACCTCGGTCCATTTCCTGTTGGACTGGTGTATACAGCACAAAGCGGCCATAATCACTCGCTCCTGTTGACAATCTGAGGAGAAGCCAAGAGCTGAATGGATCACAGATACTGAACAGGCCTGTCCCTGTAGCAACTACCCCTCTAGGTCAGCACTCAGGCACTTAGGCCAGGCAGGGCAAGCAAGCTTGCACTTGTGCTGCCTATGCTCTGCTTGTCCTGGAGCTGAAAGGAAACGCTCATCAGCCTGGCACCTTCCAGTAGCAGCAAAGCCACTGACGCATTTCAAAAGCAAGACCAAACCACACCAATATTAATTTGCTTTGTTTAAAATCTCAGATATTGTTTTCTCTCAAGAGTAGAGGGACCTGGGTGCTTTCGGGTTTTTTTAATACTAGCCCTTGAGATAAAAAAATGTGGCATCTTGACAGAGTATCTCTGGAAGAGGAAACAGCCAAATCACTATTGCAACAGCTTTCATTTACAGCAAATCAAACACACTGGGCAGACGCTGGTCTCTGGGGGGAGCGGCCTCCATTTCGGGGGGGGTGGGAGGGTGGAGAAGGCAATCCATGCCTGCAGTGTGGCACAGAGCAGAGTGCATTTCAATTTGGCTGTGACTGACAAAGTTATTAGAGTTCTTCCACTTGTACCTCCAATGTCTTTTGTGCATGCAAAAACAAATCAAACCTGAACCACATGTATGTAGGCCTGCTAAAAGGTCCGCTGGGTCTGAGCCTCTGGAAATGTTGTTTTTATCATGGAATGATGGAAATGTACGGCTGGAAATGGCCTCAAGAAGCCATGATGACTAGCCCCCTGCACTGTGGCAGGACCAACTAAACCTAGATCATCCCCAACAGGTATTTGTCCAACTTGTTCTTAAAAACCTCCAGTGATGGGGATTCTACAGCCTCCCTTGGAAGCCTGTTCCAGAGGTTAACCAGCCTTATCTCACTGTGGCTACCAACTCTTCTACAGAAGCCTCGAATCCACAGCAGGCCCTCCCTCCTCCTTCACAGACTTTCCAGAGACTTTCATTCAAGCAGAACGTTCAATCCTAAGTGTTTCATTACAGTTTTATCTGGGCTCCTTCCCACCTCCAGCTAAAACCTGTCATCTCAATGGAATATTTCATGGCTCCTAGGTGCTGCTAGTGGTTTCTAAACTATTCTATTCTCTAGTGGCCTTGTACTTTCTGCAATTCCCCCTTGTAGCTGCAGTCCAGTAAGCACAGTTCAAGCATGATGCACTTACACCATCCATACCTACAGGAACTGGTTACTCTGAATCTCAAATTAATATTAGCATCCACTTGGGCTGGAGCTCAGAGGAGGAATCCAGAAGAGCTGCATTTTACCAGGGCAAACTACAGGACAGTGATAAACACCCCTCCCCTCTACCAAGTCTCCCCTGTGCTCAGGAGTTGCAGAAAATCTTTAGTCTCGACTTTGCATGACAACTTTCCTTTATTAACTGCTGGAGATATTTCCCCAATTGCAAACTGCCGATACATTTTCTGGCGGAAACTTCCCAAGGGCAGCCATTTTGGAATTACATTAAAACCACAATGACCCTACATTTTACAAACAGGTTCTTTGATGTTGACTAACCAGAATTGCTTGCTGCTAACCATCTCCTCACCTATCAAACATGTTACCCTGGGGCAGGGCACATTCAGAAGTAGTACAACAAGAGGAATTTGTAATTCTCTGTGACAAGATATTGACCCCTGTGTCTGTCTTTGAGTGGAAGTTAATTTTGCTTGTCTGTTTATTGTCTTTACATGTATGTATTAGTTATTGTACCTTGTCAGTTGCAGTGAAGCTCATTATAGTTTGTTTCTGTTCACAGTCAACAGCTGTAATACTGGGACACAATATAATGTTCCCTTGGTATTCGGGAATAACTCAGTACACGACCACTAAGACCCCATTGTTACGGGACAGAATCACACCTGCAGCTAGTCTCTAGTTACTAGAAAGGTACATATTTGTCATTTTTAAATACTAATATTTTACTAAAAATGTCCCAAGAAGAAAGAGCCCCCACCTTCTCCAACAGCCTGTCCCCCCACCTGCTTCAACCCCAAGGCAAAGACGAAAGCCTGTCTAGGGAAAAGTTGCTATTACTACAGGGAGGCTCCAGGGTCCCAACAAAGCAGAGGCGTGTCACAGATTCAGTCAGTTTGGGCCCCTCAACCTCCCCCCCAGCTTCCCACCAGACTGTTGTGAGTGGACCCAAACCTCTGGATCCCAGGTGGCCATCTGTTTTCAGCAAGGGAGGCAGGATCCCTTGCCTCATGCATCTCCTACATAGTGACTTGCTTCTCCCTCAGTCTCTTCCCCACTTTCCCATTTCTGTCCTTGACTAGTCTGACCCCTTCCTTCTTCCTACCCTGACTTCCTGTGTTTGTGCCCCAAGATCCCCTGTGTGATCTTAAGTCTTTTTATATATCCCCAACCAACGCTTGGCTTTCTTCGTTCAGTGTTTCAATAGCTTTCCACTGCTCTCCTTTCACCCCTTCCCTCCAGATAGAAGAGGAAGTAACTTTTCCCAGCTTGAGCAACCCCCCTTAGCATACATATTGTCCATTCACAGTACCATGTTTAACTTTACATATTCCCTGTCGTCCCTGGTCTGGGGAAGACATGACACGGTCTTGCCGGCTCATGGTAGATACACATACAGAGGCTTTTCATTATACAGCAATTTCATGATACAATCTCATAATATCAACCAGAATTCACAAGTTGTACAGACAGAGCTCCAAAATCATCACATGGCTCTGCTGTGCCAGGCACTGTGCAGACTATAGTAAAAGGGCCTCTCTGCCTCAAAGACATTACAGCCTTAGCTGAAGAAAAGATATAGCACGTGGGTGAAGGGAGGAAAAAAATGGAAGTGAGGGAACTGCATGTTGTTTCATAGACAACAAGTAAATGCTTTCTTTCTCAGGTGCAGACAACTCATCTTCCTCCCTGGGCTTGTCCAATTTTTTTATTATTATTATTTTAAATTTTCAGGCATCTCCCTTGCACTCGTCATCCTAATATCTGAGCACCTATCACATACTAATGGACTTAGCCTCACCTCCCTTCTGGATGGTAAGTGAGTGTTTGTATCCTGACTCTGAATTTCTGTCTGACAAATGTAAAACAGTATTTTCTGGTTTACTTAAAAGAAGCTAAAGCGTAACAATGTTTGTTCAGCAGTTATCATAGTCTAGTGCACAATGCTATGCTGCAAGGGGAGGTGGACGCTGACAGGAAAGGAGCACCTTTCAGTTCATATGCAAGTTTTGTAGAGTCTAATGTTTGAAAAAGTGAATAAATTGAACAAAACAAATCAGATAATCTTAGAAACATTGAAACAATATGCACTGAAACACTGAATTCATCTGATGAAGTGAGCTGTAGCTCACGAAAGCTTATGTTCAAATAAATTTGTTAGTCTCTAAGGTGCCACAAGTACTCCTTTTCTTTTTGTGAACACAGACTAACACATCTGCTACTCTGAAACCTGAAACAATATAGTTTCTCTCTCCTTGGCTTTGACAATACAGTAGCCTATGAAGAGTTCTCATCTACGAAAGAAAAGAAGATCCTTTGCAGATCAAAAAGTATCAGCATCTAAACATATTCAGAGTGCAGTTGTTTAAAGTCATCCACAACTCTGAACAATGGTAGTAACCATACAAAACAGAGCACAACAAAAAAGTATGTAATGGTGTTTTATCTAGTCCTGTTACTGACATTCCTCCAATCATTTCTCTGGGCCCACAAGTAGCCAGCTGTCCCTGCTGACAAGGACACACAATTAGAGACACAAAAGTCAGAGTCATAAACATCCCCAACAATTGAATTTTTAAGTACATGCAGTCTTATTAAAATTATATTTTTTGAAAAGGGCCATGTGTAAATTACTGTAAGCTCCAGACAGCAGCAGAGAATTATGCAACAACATGCATACGATATGTGCACCAGCATTACTGTCAATGAAAATCCGCATTTGTCCCTCAGCAGTTTCCACAGACAGGATACTTTTGTTATCTAGAAGTTATAGTCTTACTAATCCCTTCATACTAGTAGTCCCCAACAGTCATCAACAGCAATGAGCTTCCCACAGGAAAATAACTCCTGTCCCCAAAGCGTTAAAAAAGTATCAGCATGGCAGCAGGTCTTGATAACCCTTTTGCCTAGGACTTCCACCACCTGACAGCAGCAGTAATAGCAGGAAATCTGCACTCAATTTTATTTAGGGTTAGCTAAACAGAGATGGTAGTAGAACTATTTTTTGATAGCACTCTCTGCAAGGGCTTGTCTACACTGGAAAAGTTGCACTGGTTTAACACGGGAGGGATAGCTCAGTGGTTTGAGCCTTGACCTGCTAAACCAGGGTTCCATCTTTGATGGGGCCATTTGGGATCTAGGGCAAAAATTGGGGATTGGTCCTACTTTGAGCAGGGAGTTGGGCTAAATGACGTCCTGAGGTCCCTTCCAACCCTGGCATTCTATGAATTGATCTAACTAAACTGGTGCAAATCCCTGATGTACATGCATTTAGCTGATTTAACCCTCACTTATACTGATTTAGTTTAATTTGGATTTACATTAAGATAACCTGATTTCAACAAGGTCCAACTGGTTTAAGTGCATAAACAGGTGCAAACTCCCAAAGTATAACTAAATCAATGTAGTTGAACAGGTTAAAGTTTTCTACCGTAAATCAGCCCCAAGACATTCCAGTTTACCATCACCTAAAACCATGTGTTGCCTAGTGCAGGATTGCACCATTTGTTCCACTGCTATGGATTTCTGAGTAGGATGGACAGCACCGTATGTGGAGATGTCTGCTTTTCAGGTGTTGGAAGAGTCAGTGAAATACACTGTTGCTCGATTCTGGGCGTTCAGCCCATATCCCATCAGCCTGGCTGAAACACCCATCATTCCTCTTCCTGCTGGTTAGAAAAAATAACCCCCTGTACCCATTGACATTTGAAATTCACACCTTTTGCACTGTTGGGCCAGACTTTACTCACATGGTGCCAGTGAGACGCTGCTGCTGGAGACACTGAAAGGTGTCTGTGCTGTCCGTGGGCAGGGAGCAAAAGTGAGACAGCCTGTGCCAGAAGAATTCACAGCTGGTCTGCAGAACCACTGCGTGTGCCTGCAAATCAGGCTTTTCCAGATCCCTCTGTTTTTAAGGATATCTTGATCAGATTTTCTAGGTGCTTTTCCAGGGTCTATTTCTAAGGACAGAATGAAACCCTGGCTCCAGTTCAGTCAAAGCAACATCCACCAGTGACTTCAGCAGCTCTAGGATTTCACCCAGAAGCTTGCAAGGCTGCTGAAGCCTGTCAGTTTTTCATAAGAGGGAACGAAAACAGACCAAGTGTCTGGGAGCTGGGAAACAAGGGCTCTGACTTCACAAGTCTGATCTCTGGTGAGAAGCAGAACCATTTCCCACAACTGGCATGTACAATAGCTCCTAATAGCGAGCTCTGAAATGCCCAAGTTGACTAGTCAGAACAAACATAACAGCAGCCAGACTGGGTCAGAGCAATGGTCCATCTTGCCCAGTAGCCTGTCTTCAACCTTGGCCAGTACCAGCACTTCAAGGAGAAGTGTATAGAACAGGGCAGTCAGACTGATCCACCCCCATCTTCCCCTCACGATTTCTGGCAGTCAGAGGTTTAGGATTCCCTTGAGCATGGGACTGTGTTCTTAACCATCTTGGCTAATAGCCATCGACAAACCAATCCTCCATGAACTTAACTAGTTCTTTTTTAAACTCAGTTATACTTTTGGCTTTCACAACATCCCCGGCAATGAGTTCCACCAGTTAATTGTGTGAGAAAGTACTTCCTCATGATTGTATTAAACCTGCTGTCAATTAATTTCACCAGGAGATCCCTGGTTTTTGTATTGTGGGAAAGGGTAAATAATACTCTATTCACTTTTTCCACAATAGTCTGATTTTATAGATCTCTATCATACCCTCCATAATTTCTTTTCTAAACTGAACAACCTTAATTATTTTAGTCTCTCCTCAGATGGAAATCATTCCATATCTTTAATCACCTTTAATCATCTCTGAACTTTTTCCAGTTCGACTATATCCTTTTGGAGATTGGGTGACCAGAACTGGACACAGTATTCAAGGTGTGGGCACGCCATGGATTTTATATATAGTGGCATTATATTATTTTATGTTTTATTATTTATCCCTTTCCTAATAGTTTCTAAAACTCTGTTGGCCTTTTTGACAATTGCTGAGCATTGCATTGAAGTTTTCAGAGAACTATCCACAGTGATTCCAAGATCTCTTTCTTCCCACCCTTTGTTTCTAATCTTTTAACCAGTTACTGATCCAGAGAGGATCTTCTCTCTTATCCCATGACTACTTACTTTCATTAAGAGTCTTTGGTGAGGAACCTTGTCAAAGGCTTTCTGAAAATTCACGTACTCTATATCCACTGGATCATCCTTATACACATGCTTGTTGACACCCTTAAAGAATTCTAATAGATTAGTGAGGCATGATTTCCTTTTTAAAAAGCCACTAACTCTTCCTCAACACATTGTGTTCATTTACATGTCTGATAATTCCATTCTTCACTATAGTTACTACTAGTTTGTCCGGTAGTGAAGTTAGAGTCACTAGCCTGTAATTCCAGGATTACCTCTGGAGCCCTTTTACATTAGCTACCTTCCATTCATCTGGTCCACAGGCTCGTTTCAGTGATGTATTACATACCAAAGTTAGGTTTCAGAGTAGCAGCCGTATTAGTCTGTATTCGCAAAAAGAAAAGGAGTACTTGTGGCACCTTAGAGACTAAAATTTATTTGAGCATAAGCTTTCGTGAGCTATAGCTCACTTCATCGGATGCATCCGATGAAGTGAGCTGTAGCTCAGGAAAGCTTATGCTCAAATAAATTTGTTAGTCTCTAAGGTGCCACAAGTACTCCTTTTCTTTATACCAAAGTTAGTAGTTCTGCAATTTCACAGTTGTTGCAACACACTTCAAATACAGCATTTGTTTTGGCTGCCTGGCCCCTGCGCTGCTCAACTGAGCGCCTCCCCAGCAGTCAGTGAGAGAGGGCTGTAGTACTTTAAACAAGTCAGAGAGGTGAATGGATGTCAAATGAACTTGTGTTGTAATAAAGATATTTCTTCCTGGGCTCAGACAATGCAAGGTTCAAATACCTTCTGGCTTTGGAATGCAAAGCAGTTTCTTTTATGGAGCTAGTTGGCAAAACCAGTTCTATTATCCTCCCAGGAGCTGGCTAATAGGCTGCAAGAGCCATCACTGCTTCAAGACAAATTAATGGCCTTGCAAAACTGTTTAAAATTTATTTGGCTTCTGCACTGGCACATCACAAATTAGAACAGGTACTGCACTCTGAATAAGCACATCCACCGACTACCCTGCCCTGCTCCCTCCCCAAGCACATGGCTGCATCAGTGCCTCAAGTTCTTTTTCAGGACAGCGCCATGGCTTCCCAGATGTTTCACCCTTTCACTTTTTGTCACTTTTTCAACTTAAAATTCTCTTTTCAGTTCTTGCCTTTTTCATCATGAGCTGGCAGCAGCCCCCAGGCAGGACTGGGGTCATTGGAGTGCAACAGTGCACTGCAGGCGTATGGATGGACACAGAAGCGATCAATGGCTCAAGACTGTGCAGTCATTGATCACTTGGAATACATTAATGCACAATCACACGCTCTCATTGGGTCTTCCCATCACTCCCATGACTTTGCAGAAATCAAACAGCAAGTCAAAACAATACAAGGACTGTGACATCAGCCTAACTATGCTACTTTCCTGCTAGGGAAAACTTGATTTTTAAAGCTGATCTCTGGAAGCTCCTGAAAAAACCATGATCTGTATTTACCCTAGTGCAAGAAAGCAAGAAGATTTGCTGAGCTGAGGAAGGATAAAGAAGACTCCACTGAGCTGAAGGGAATGTTTTTGTTGTCTCTTTGGCAAGTATTCTTGCAGCAACAATGATTTTATTGTGCAATCTTGTATTTTAATAGTCAATTGAGGGGATTTAAAATTCAGCTTTGCACATTAAAATCTCTACTGCAGAAATACTAACAAGAGCTGCAGACTTCAGAAAGCAGCACTCACTTAGATGGGAAGCAGTTTTATAGAGCACAGAGATGCCCAAGTCACCTTTCTCACTCCCTTCACCAGGGCTGCCATCCCTCTCTCCTATCGAGCAAGGGTGGGTCTCAGCACTTTCAATGCTGCTGTGAACGCCTGCTTGAAGCAGTGAGGCACTTCCTCTCAGCCATGGGAGACAGCCCTAGGAACAAGCTCTCTCAGGCTCAGGGTTGTAAGACGGAGTCATTGATCTGAGAGAGGCAAATTCTAGTCACGAAACACATTTTGCTAAACTACCGATTGTAGGAGTTGACCTACAGTATCTACAGCTGGTCCAACTCAGCAGCCCTTCCTCAGGCAGAGTGCCCGTGCTCCTGACACCAGGGTACACTGGATATTGTATTTGGGGAACAGGAGTTTCTTGGCAGTATATATTTTTAAAAGGGATATTTTTAAATTTGCAAAAGTATTGCAAGGTTCTAAGTAGTATTTAAATTGTGAAATGGCAGAAGCCTTTCAAATATTCAGCACCCTATACAGCAGGGGCGGGCAAACATTTTGGCCTGAGGGCTGCATCAGGTTTCAGAAATTGTATGGAGGGCCAGTTAGGGGAGGCGCTGCCTCCCCAAACAGCCAGGCGTGGCCCAGCCCCCGCCCCCATCTGACCCTCTCCTGCTCCTCGCCCCCTGACATTCCCCCCGGGACTCTTGCCCCATCCAAGCTCCCCTGTCCCTGACTACCCCCAGACCTCCAGCTCCTAACTGCCCCCCGCTGCCCGGTCCAGCCCCCCTTCTCCTTCCTGACTGCCCCCCCCGCCCCATCCAACCACCCCTTCTCTCTGACTTCCCCCAGAACCTCTGCCCCCAGTCCCTGCCCTCTGACCATCCTGATCCTTATCCACAACCCCGGACTCCCCTGCCCTCTATCCAACCCACACACCCCCGCTCTCTGCCCGCTTACAGCACTGCCGGCTGGCAGCGTGGCTACACCAGGACAGGCAGCACAGAGCACTGGGTCAGGCTGCGCTTCCCCAGGAGCTTGCAGCCCAGAGCATTGCGCAGGGGAAGGGCCGGGGGCGACCCTTCCTGGCCAGGAGCTCAGGGGCCAGGTAGAATGGTCCCACGGGCCAGATGTGGCCTGCGGGCCGTAGTTTGCCCACCTCTGCTATACAGGAAAACCTCTCTGCACTGTCAGCTCTGAGTTACCACACACTCCCATGAGCGATCACACACAGCCACATGGGAATTCTTTGTTAATACTGAGATTAGCTGCTACTCTTGGTGTGGACACCAGTAGAGGTTTGCTTTTTAACAGCTAAACTGCAGATGAAATTTAAACCAAGTCAATTCCACAGCTCCCCTCTCTTCTGGCTTGGATGACATGAAGGCAGGAGCGTAGGGCTCTTCTTCACAGAACATGTGTAATATAATAAATTAACAAAAATATTCCTGCTCAAGTGTTTCATTATTACAGCAACTGTTCATGGAATATTTTCTAACCCCAAGCACCCTGAGCACAAATGCCTGTAAAAACAGCAGCTGGCAGAAACCAGCGATTCAGCCCAGAATGGAGAATGTGCTACAAAGTTTCAAGGATGAGGCAGGGCAGGAGAGAAAGGAAGAGTTCAGGAGTGTTTTAATGCTTTGTACAGATGGCATGATACCCTCAGCCCTCTGGCACCAAGGGAAATTGCACAGCCTTCAACTTAACCACGATAAAGAACATTCCTATCAATCTAATATTGCCAAAAATGCGATAGATAAGAGCTAAAAGGGCTTTGCCAGCCTTTGGCTTGTCTCACCAACTGCACTTGTGTCCTAAACAATGGTTTGATATTCCCTGGCAAGCAAAGTCCAACCACTTCTTCTATTCTCTTTCCATGCAAGCACAATAACCTTTTATCCTAAGACTAGTGCAGTCCCCTTTAACATTCTCCATGCAGAGGAACCCCCAGCACAGGACATATTGTATGCAGGTGGAGCGCTCACAGAAATGAGTGGGGTATTAGAAAATGGATAAAAGCAAAATGGCATACTAGGCCCTTGTATCTTAATACAGAAATAGAGCTGTAAATGTCAATTGGCTACATCATGCAGGGATCCTTACCTGAGATGGTATAAATTATTACTTTCAGCTTCCTTTATAAAGCAATAAATGTCATATCTATAAATGTAACTTCCTGCAGAAAAACAGCAATTTTCTAATAGAGCCTCAATATTTCTGGCAGCACACAGGACAAACTGGATTTCTAGGAGTAAATGTCACTCACTACCAGTGGCTCGTGAAAGCCAGTCAAAAACTGGACCAGGTTCAAAATATCTGCAGGTTTTTTTTAAAAAACTTAAAATGTCTTTGCTGAAGTAAAGGTATTTTATTTAATATTGCCAGTTAAACCATTCCTTTTAATTATACATGTTCTGCATTATAATTATGGCCCTACCAAATTCACGGCCCTGAAAACGTCGCCATGGACCATGCAATCTGGTCTTTTGTGTGCTTTTACCTTATACTATACAGATTTCACGGAAGAGACCAGCATTTCTCAGATTGGGGTCCTGACCCAAATGGGAGTTGCAGGGGGGTCACAAGGTTATTTTAGGGAGGGTCGTGATATGGTCACACTTACTTCTGCGCTGTCTTCAGTGGAAGCAGGAGAGCGGTGGCTGGTGGCCAGGCACCCAGCTCTGAAGGCAGCGCTCCGCCAGCAGCAGTGCAGAAGTAAGTATGGCAAATCCACATCATGCCACCCGTGCGGCTGCCGTCAGAGCTGGGCGGCCGGAGAGCGGCAGCTGCTGACTGAGGACCCAGCTCTGCAGGCAGCAGTGCAGAAGTAAGGGTGATGATACCATACCATGGGATTCTTACTTCTGCACTGCTGCTGGTGGTGGCTCTGCCTTCAGAGCTGGGCTCCTGGCCAGCAGCCACCACTTTCCAGCTGCATAACTGCCAGCAGCAGTGCAGAAGTCAGAGCAGCAGTATCGCAACCCCCCCATAATAACCTTGCAACCCCCCTCCCCCCAAAAAAACCTTTTTGGGTCAGAACCCCTACAATTACCACACCATGAAACTTCAGATTTAAATAGCTGAAATCATTAAATTTACTATTTTAA
Organism: Dermochelys coriacea; assembly: GCF_009764565.3. NCBI lineage: Eukaryota > Metazoa > Chordata > Testudines > Dermochelyidae > Dermochelys > Dermochelys coriacea. The sequence goes on along the minus strand of NC_050085.1, from coordinate 22,490,957 downwards.
AATCCAATGACTGTGAAATTGACTAAAATGGACAGTGAATTTGGTAGGGCCCTAATTATAATATAAACAGAACTTTCCTCCAGCCCTGCAGATTTCCCACTGGAAAATTTCCTATCATTTAGACTACGATGTGAACAATCAGTTTAGCATATTTAAACTAATCATAAATTCTAAAGATAAAATGGGTAACTGGATTAGTCATAGCGACCGGATTAGTCATAGCTATCTCCGAAAAGACAGAAGTTTAGATGTTAACAATGTATCTTTGTTTAGCAGAAGCCCTCTTCTTGTGCTCTTTTGAAGAACGTCCTGTCTTTGACTGCATTATCTAAACAAAACTGTGTAAATAATCCAACAGGGATGGAGAGATAAACACATATATCATCAGAGGAACAACAGAACAACATGATGGATTTAGAGCTATAGGAATTCCTCTTTTCTTTCTCTGAAGTTTACCATATTCTCCTACCGTTGATTTCTCTCATGTCAGACCTTCTCCCTCGTGCACACGCACAAGGTGGATATATAGATAGAAACACACAATTCTGTACCATATTGATAGATAGTAGATACCCTTGATAGATGGGGTGCATACCATGTTCACTGACAAATGCCATGTAGCTCTTCTTGGAGAGAGCTTTCGTTTCTATACATAAGGGTAAAACCTTTGTTTTTCAAGCTGCAAATGGTAATTGTTATAAATATTTTAAAATAATCACCATTGTGAGGCATTGGTGTACCTTTGGGAAGCAGTGTGTTGAGAGGGGGACATGTATGCGAAGGCAGCAGGGTCTGCTTTAGTAATTATCTCATTCCCCAATTCCCCACTGCCACAGACTCTCCTCTCTCATGTCCGCACTGGTGCTTCTCTCCCACCTGTAGGCCTCCATATGAGAGCAGTTCAGTTCTGGATCCCATGATCTCTTCCGTAAGGGATTCAGAACGTACATCTGCTCCTGTGTTGTTGCCTCTTATTGTTTTTATTTGCAGATTACTCACCCCTGGGGAGAGGATGAGGAACACACCTCATTTGACAAGTGTGGACCACGTCACTTAGGCCCAGATTGTTAAAGGTACTTAGGTGTTGCTGAGCTCATTTTCAAACAGTGATTTAGGCCCATAGGAATGGAATTTAGGCTATTATGTGACTAAATGCCTTTTAAAAATAAGACTTGGACTCCTAAATCATGTAAGCATTGCAATGCTGAGCACAATGCCTTAATACTTGTAAAACTCTGGGCCCTAATACTCAACTGGAAGGTGCTAGACTCTGGTCATAACAGTAGTATAAGAACCAACGCTGACAGGAATAGACAGACTAGTAGGGCCGGTGTGCTTGGCTATGTAAAAAACATATCGAGAAGCATGGAGGGGCTCACCACCAAATACTGTAGCCCAAGCCCAGAACTGTACTAAGTCTCCCGAGAAAGGTGAAATCTCTATGCAGCATGATTTCCTTTGTGCGCTGGATTTTTAGTACGTCACCTATTTTGTTGGATCATCCCTGACAAGCTTCCAAGAACTGGTGTTTTTTTAAAGGAGGATTTGAAATGGAGGTTGCCAGCTCCACCGGGCAAATCATGAGGCAGAAAAAAATAAAAAGAAAAAAATTAAAATAAAATAGGCTCAAAATCATGAAAATTAAAACAAAAATAAATCACACTTCTGGCAAACGCTAAGTAGCAAGTGACCCTCCCCCTTCAGTGTGTGAGATAATCCAATGTGAAATATACCCAGATCTCTCTCTCTCACTCTCTCCACACACACACACACTCACCAGGCATGGATGGGAGGGGACACACCCTAGAGCCATTCTTTGCCAATCCCAGACTTCCCTTTGGAGTTGGGGTTGCTAACTTTCTAACTGCACAGAACCAAACACTCTCTCCCCACCCCCTTCCCTGAGGCTCCACCCCTGCCCCAAGACCCCACCCTTCCCTTTGTCGCTCACTCTCCCCCACACTCACTTGCTCACTTTCAACGTGCTGGGGCAGGGGTTGAGTGTGGGAGGAGGGGGTGGGCTCTGTGAAGGAGTTTGGGTGCAGGATGGAGCGCAGGGCTGGGGCAGGGGGTTGGGGTGCAGCGTGTGGGAGGGGATTTGGGGTGCGGGCTCTGGGCAGCGCTTGCCTCAGGCAGCTCCCAGAAGCAGTGACATGTCCCTCGGTGCTGAGGTGTAGGGGTAGCCAGGCGGCTCTGCACAGTGTGTGCTGCCTCCGCCCGCAGGCACCGCCCCTGCAGCTCTCATTGACCATGGTTCCTGGCCAATGGGAGCTGCAGATCTGGCACTCGGAGCGGGGGCAGCGCACAGAGCCCCTCCTGGCTGTGTCTCTGTCTAGGAGGTGCTTCCATGGAGCTGTGCAGAGCCAGGTAGGGAGCCTGCCAGCCCCGTTGCACCAACTGGACTTCTAACTGCCTGGTCAGTGATGCTGACTGGAGCCACCAGGGTCCCTTTTTCGACAGGATGTTCCAGTCGAAAAATGGACACCTAGCAACCTTAGCCTTGGAAACAGTCTGCAAGCTCACTTCCCAACCCAATGAGCAATGGCTCTACCTCCCCTGAGCACTTTTCCTCCTCCTGGGCTAACAGTTGAGCTGGGTGGGAAATGGAAAACACTAGCTGAGAGTTTAAAATTTTTTCCATGTCTCAAATCAGGCCAAAAAGTCAAAATCCCAAAATATTTGTGAACCAAAAACCCCATTTTTTCCCCTTTCAAGTCAACTGAAACATTCCATTTTCACAGAGACCTTTTAAAACCCCTTTTTCCAGGCTAATTAGCTTAAATTTAGAAACAAAAAGCCATTTTTAATCAGAAAAGAGGAATTTTTCCTTTTGAAAAATGTAAAAATAAAAACAATTTTGAAACTTTTTTCAACATTTTTTTGAGTTAGGGAATTCGTTGAATCCATCCCTGTGAACAGCTTTGGTTTCCACAAATAGGCATTTTTTCAGTGGAAAACATTAGTCAAAAAACTCCTTCCCAGCTCTAGTCATTGTCACATCTCACCCAAGTGGACAGCGCAGGGATCTCAGCTACATTTTTACAAAGACATGCCTCCCATTTACATTTCTGTGCCTTCATTTAAAAACCTCAGTGTTTTCTTGTTCCTATAATTTGTTCCTTTTTCATCTGGGTGTTTAGTAGCTGCTTGAGCAGCTTGCTCATTCCAGGAAATTGTTTGGGAGAGTTGTAACTGCTATTTAATTCAGTAACAGCAACAGAAGTACAATCACTGTCAGAAATGGGTCTAATCAGCTATTAAACAGCATATTGGGTCTGATGCAATATAAAATACACCCCCCATTTCTTGTAAAATCTGTTCAAATAGAGAGACTGGATTCTTTCTAAAGTCCCGTCTAAGAAACCTTGGCAAGGGTACCTGAATGCCTCCCTGATCTGAACTGGATTAGAACCACAAGACAGATAGACAGAACAGCCACATCAGCGCTAAAGGAGCATATTTGCCAGGCTAACCTCTTCCTCAATAACTAAGTTCAAAGGACACGCAACTGCTTTGGAAAGATTCTTGTAGCTGCAGGTACATTAGGGATAATTCATCACTGGTTTAATTTCTTTTTAAATGTTAAACTGAGATTTTGATTTCCATTAACACATAACCGACACAGACCATATAATAACTGCAAAATATATTACACATATAAAGCATACTAAACTTGCACAGTATGGTATGTAGTTTTGTATTAAAACATAAAATGCTTAATAAAAATTAATGTGGGAGGAATGTGTAGCTATCTTCATTTGGAAATTAGACTTATGAATGCCTTCTGCTGTAGTTCCTCCGATGAACCCGTAATGATGTGTTTCATCTTTTCTGACCTTGATACAATCTGTAATTCTGTTTATGAAATGCCTGCTTCTCTTTTAACAACTGTAACCAATTATTACCATATGATTGTTATAATTATATTTGCCTGCACATCATAACTATTGCTGTTGGTGTTACCCTAACATCATACTGAGCCGAGATAAAAGAGGATATATCCAGAGATAATTATAACTGGATATTTAGTTTGTCATCTTTGACGGAGCAAGGTCCATGAGACAATGGAAGACGGTGTGGGAGGAGCTTACGTTAATAGCTATAAACAGCTTCTCCAGTGAATACTGAGCTGATAGGAACACGCGGTTACAATTCAGGGTGCTGAATGTGACAGGCTGAAAGTGAAAGTCCCTGTGTTGTATAGGTTCCCATTTCCCTCCACTGAACATGAGGCTTACGAGGAAAGGAATCCCTTCTCTCGCTTGTTGCTTTGTCAGCTGCCATACTGCAGCAGAGGAGCAGCCATAATCATAGAATCATAGAATCATAGAATATCAGGGTTGGAAGGGACCCCAGAAGGTCATCTAGTCCAACCCCCTGCTCAAAGCAGGACCAAGTCCCAGTTAAATCATCCCAGCCAGGGCTTTGTCAAGCCTGACCTTAAAAACCTCTAAGGAAGGAGATTCTACCACCTCCCTAGGTAACGCATTCCAGTGTTTCACCACCCTCTTAGTGAAAAAGTTTTTCCTAATATCCAATCTAAACCTCCCCCATTGCAACTTGAGACCATTACTCCTCGTTCTGTCATCTGCTACCATTGAGAACAGTCTAGAGCCATCCTCTTTGAAACCCCCTTTCAGGTAGTTGAAAGCAGCTATCAAATCCCCCCTCATTCTTCTCTTCTGCAGACTAAACAATCCCAGCTCCCTCAGCCTCTCCTCATAAGTCATGTGCTCTAGACCCCTAATCATTTTCGTTGCCCTTCGTTGTACTCTTTCCAATTTATCCACATCCTTCCTGTAGTGTGGGGCCCAAAACTGGACACAGTACTCCAGATGAGTACTGACATAAGACCGCATTAGAGTGATTTACAAATAATTTCCGCCAGTGTGTTTGGCCCTGACTGCAGCAGGATACAGAAGACAATCCCCACTTCCCTGAGGCCTGTAAGATAAATAGACCGATAACATGACACGTGCCCAGAAGTACACACTGTCTGATTAGCATATTTTTGGTGATGGATAGGTGACACTTTTGTTGACCTGGGTCAGTGGCTTTGTGGAAGGAAAAGCAGGGAGCGGGTGCAGGGAGGAGAAATTTGAAAAACAAGATGGGCACCTGGCACGCTGGGATGGGGGTAGGGGAGTTCCAGGCGTACATGCGCAAGGAAGGAAGTACGAAGACAAGCGTGTGCAGTGAAATGGGTAAGAAGGTGCACAGAAGAGGAGTGCGAATACAACATTAATGGGTTTAATACAAAATGCATCCCAAAAATCTGCACACAGCTGAATAACCAATGAGAAGGGATAGAGAACCAGAGGCACAGAACAATGGAGAAGAGACGTTTCCTGGGGAGACTACCAGGTTTCCTTTGCCTGTCCATTTCAGTGGTACCCAGAGGTTGTTCCAGATGGCAGCATGGCACAGGGGCCTTTGCATCCACTTTGGTGAAAATCCAGCAAAGGCATGGAGGAGCTGGGCTGGGAGCATTGTGGAGTAGAAGCAGAAAGAGAGAGACATAGTTTGTAAAACGCGCTGGACAAGTCCAGGGAAGACTGGACACTGGAGCCTAGAAGGAGCACAGAGGCAAGAGGAGCGGCAGGGTGACTCTTCTTCATGCGTGCAAAGCAGTGGCAGCAGTATTCTGCACTTGCATATTGGGGGAGGCCCAGGAGATGGGTGTTGGAAGTGCCAACATGAGAGATGAAGCCAGGCAGGGCTGTAACACAGGAGGTCAGTGGAGACAACGGCAATCAGGCTTACAGATATTCTGTACAGTAGGTGAAGTGGGAGGAAAAGGGGGTCTCAGAGCCAATGGTGGTGATAATGATGCTGTGATGAGTGGGAATTTTCTGCAATATTTTTATGAATGGCATGCATGGCAGTGACTTACTTGACTAGGGATTTCTACCCCATGGGCTCAGAAGAGTTAAAATGCTCCTGGGACAGAGGAGACATGCAGTGTGTGTGTCATGTAATGGTTTCTGGTGGAATAAATGGGTCATTACAGGACTGGCTGAAACCAGCCTCCGTCAATGGAGGAACTGAACAACAAACAATTAACACCTAACAATGGGAAACTCTGGCAGGTGAAGCATATGACTTCAGCATGGCTCTGAAGGTGGAGTATGGGCTCAGAGATATCAGAAGGCTGGGATAAGTGTTGGCTTTTGAAGACACTCAGCAGCTCTCCCTTGGGGCAGACAGAAAGAAGGAAAGAGCCAAAAGGGATTCCACTGACACAGGGAGTGGGAGGGAAGGAACACACAATTCATCAAGCGGGGCTTAATTTGTAATGAAAGTGGTGCCGGGGCGCTGAACTGGCACAAATTAAGCACTGCCATCAGGGGTTTCATTTTAGCAAGGAGGTGCTCCCTCAGGTTTTCTGTACTAGGTTTGATCCCATTCCCATTGAGGTCAGTGGCAAACTTCTATGAACTACACATTAGGCTCAACACTTGTTAGCACTTGTCATTGAAAAGATTTGTCATATTCGCTTGGTAGTTTTGAGAAGGCTGGAGTAGCTTGGTCTCCTGGCATGCTGTCATTTGCATGGATGGTCACCTGCCAAGAACCACATGACTCACTCCAGATCATTCCTCAAAAGCTTTGCAGGGTAGCACCTTTGTTCTAAGGTGCCTGGAAAGGCTGTTTACAGCTGTGCCTGAGGGCTACATGTTGAGATGCCGCACGTTCAGCCATCATCTAGAAAAGCAGGTCTGAGTATAAACACTGTGAAACGAGGCCAGACTGTTCCAAGTCGGGGGCCTAAAGCACAGCACCTAACCCCAGGGCCTGATTTTCAGAGTCAATTCCCCTAAAGGATTAGTTGCCCTCTGACAGGGCCTAATTATGCATTTAGGTGTCTAAACTTTAGACACTCCATGTCTGAAAATTCTGCTCTGTGCCACATTTTTCTCCATATAGAACTTTGCAACATTCTCTTGCCAGGTATCCAAAACCAAAATTCCTAGGTGAGTTATTGCCTCAACCCCAACATTAGCCTCTGCAAAGCAATATAATCCAATCCAACTCAAACGGAGTTTTACAGGGATTGTCTCAGAACAGCAAAATTAGGATTATGGGGTTCTACAAAAGGCTGCCCCCCAAGGAGGAATATTTTTCGTTCGAAGGATTTGGGAATTTATTTAAAAGATATTTGCAAGCAAAAACTAAGAGGAAAATGCCACTCTTTGGAGGCTGACCTCTAGGAAAGCGAGCTCGTCTCCCAGAGACATTTTACTGATCCATTAATAACTATCGTCATATCCAATAACAACAGAACTGCCATACTTCCTCAGAAAAACCCAACTCCGCACCAGGAAATGTGTCCCTAATTGTCTGATTTTGCCAACCTCAGACAGCCTGAGTTGTATGTGCAGGAATGAGAAGCATATTTATTTGGGCTTAGAGGGGACATGTTAAATTTTATTTCTCGTAAATGTTTTGCTCACAAAGCAGGAAGTTGCTACGAGTCAAATGGATTAGACAATTAAGACGTGCGAACATAATACAAATCTGCATTTGTTCAGCTGCTTCTTAAAAGAGTTCACCATTTTCTTTCTCCCACAAGTCAATTTACTCAGGGAGATCAGACTCTTCTCCAGATAAGCACATTGACTTTAAAATAAAATGTGTGCCAACAGCTGCAGCACTGAGACTGAAGCAGACAGAGATGTGGCAGTGAATGATAATTAAATACACTTTCTTCATCTGTCATTTTTTTACTGCAGGTGCCAGCGTAATAAATCTAGGCTTGACTCTTTTGTCAGCTGGCAGTGAACACATTTTTAAAGTGAAATCTCAGGGGATGAATTAAGAGTCACTTGGCCTTGTAAAAGAGGGAGGGTTTTACTTCTAACCTGCCAAGTAGGCAACTCATAGCTTATTGGTTTCATAATATTTTATTATTTTGATGATACATATAGGTGATGCTATATTTCAATTCACTACCGTACACTGACTGGAACTCAAACATTTCCACCATCCTTTGTAAATAAATATTTTTCGTAAACCTTTACGAGATTTTGCAACTTTACATTTTTTAAGCAAGTAGCTACTTGCGTACTTTACAGTGAAGTTAGATATAATCTCTGTACTTCTTTCCCTTCTTTCAGCCCCATTCACAGATCCCAGGCACAGTTACAATGGGAGCATTGTGTTAACAAACATGACAGAGGAATATTTTGAGAGAAGGGGTGGAACAGGTCTGTCCAAGTTCACAGGGCAATTTCTGAGGTTGGGAAATTAGATTCACAATTGCTCACATAGCTTCGTTGGCTTGACAAATTAAACCTTATTATTTGTATTGTGATAGTGCCTAAAGCCCCACTGTGCTAGGCACTGTACACACACGCACACCACACACAGGGTCCTGCTTCAAAGAGCTTACGATCCAGAAGAAGCGATGCAGAGGGAATGCCGCACAAATCCTTGCCTATTTCAGGAGACAGATGCATCATTGCTTCAGGTTCTGATTCTAGTTCAGCCACCACTAGGACAGCAATAACAGTCATTTATTTTTACTGTTGTCGATTCAGCACCACACTCAATTTTAATAACCAACGTCTGGCAGCAGCAACTGAACCAACTTCTAGAACTGGGATCAGCAACTGCTGGCACGTGGCCCGCCAGAGTAATCCCCTGGCGGGCCGGGCCGGTTTGTTTACCTGCCGTGTCCGCAGGTTCGGCAGATCGCGGCTCCAACTGGCTGCAATTCGCCGCTCCAGGCCAAAGGGGGCTGCGGGAAGCGGTGCAGGCTGAGAGATGTGCTGGCCCCCGCTTCCTGCAGCAGCGAACTGTGGTCAGGTAAACAAACAAGGGGGCTTACCCTGGCAGGCTGCATGCCAAAAGTTGCCGATCCCTATTCTAGAAAGATGATCCACAATAACCTTTTCCTTATAACAACTTAACTGCCGGACAGGACCTACAAGACTATCGGTCACCTTCACTGCCTTTCATTTTGGTAAAGTGCTGATGCTCACACCATTACGTTTGTGCTACTTTTAGATTTTTTAAAACTGAATACAACAGCGTAAAATTGAAATAGCACATGTTCTAATTAGACAGTGCAGGCTTAAAGCAAGTTAGTTTGCTTCACTATGTTTCAACTTCCTACGTTCTTACATTCCTTTATCTCAAATAATAGCATAAGATTTCCTCACGTATCTTTACTTGTGAATACTTCAGACTAAAGCAGAGGCAGTAGAAAGCAGCTAAGAAAGAAATTTAAATTTCAAACAGAGGCCAATGGCAGCGGAAGCTTAGCAAACTCCTGTTTAGTACACATCACATTTCAAAGGAAGCGAGTAATACAGGAGTCAAAGCCAATACAGATCTCAACTTGTAAAAGGCCAAATTCAAACGCTTAGGCGCTCACAAGCTCAAGAATAGTCAATATTTTCATGGCACCCCCTTCCCCCACCCGAATGAAAGCATTCTGTAGTGGTATAGAACTGGTAGCAGGGGCAATGCTAGTCTGGATCATTGTGGTAGTTCCTGTTCATCAGCACAAGCTCTGGAAGCCACTCTTCTGCCCTGAGGGCCCTCAGGAAACTTTTTTTATTAATTATTATTATTGTTAATTATAATGGGACTGAAGGCCACAGTCAAGAACAAAGTCCAATTGTGCCAGATGCCATAAAAGACAAAGACACAGTCCCCTCCCCAAAATGCTGGGGAGGGATTTTGAAAAATATCTAAATGATTTAGGAGCACAAGTTCCACTGACTTCTCATGGGACGGAACTTCTGTAAATTCCATCCTTTGACAACAGACAATTCAGAAAAAAATCAGAAATTAGATTACATCCAAATTCAAATGTTTTTCCAGGAAAGTAGGTTTATCATCTCTGGCCAAAACAGCTAATGGAGATACTATACAAACAGCCAAACAAAACCAAGACCTTATCAAATCATAAAACCTTAAAAGCAATGGCTGTGTCAGCTCAGAACAAGTAACTTCATCTATAAAATGCTTAATCTTCTGGAGAGAAACAAACACTCATATGCAGTTTCAAACCAAGATTAGTTACTTGGTACACACTTAATTTGAAGATCTTTAGAAGAGAGAGAAACTAACATGTTCTTGAATAAATGTTGTAATCTCACATTAATCTAATTTTTTCACTCTGCAATTTACTACTGAAAAGTAATGAATAGGATTTCTTCACAAACAGCCAGATAAAGAGCTGATTTTAAGAACATTTACTATTTTAAAAGTGGGCCTGAATTTTTTTCAGTGGCAAACGCTAGCAATTATTCAATGTTTACCTAAAAAGCACAGGTTTCAGAGTAGCAGCCGTGTTAGTCTGTATTCGCAAAAAGAAAAGGAGTACTTGTGGCACCTTAGAGACTAACAAATTTATTAGAGCTATTTGTTAGTCTCTAAGGTGCCACAAGTACTCCTTTTCTTTTTGCTAAAAAGCACAGTTTAGCTGATTAACCCCATGTTCCCACTGCAAACTGTAAGAAGTATCTTGGTAAAAATTTTATTATTTTAAGGTAAAATATCCAGGAAAATTCAGTAAGAGATTATCAGATTCAATTACATTTTCTTTTGCTTGAACCTGCAGAACAGAGTTCATAGTCTGCAATGGAATTGATTGTGATGTGACAAATGCAGCACCATGGTCAAGTCTGAGCAAGTTTGTAATCACTTGTACTTCAATCATGGCCAAGTGTCTCAAGAAAAACTCTGAAAAATAAATGAGGTGTAAGTGGTAGTGTTTAGATCTGGAAATTTCCCCCAATACGAAAAGAAAACAAAACCCAATAAAGTTGTACCCGCTTTGTAGCGGGTAACTATACGACCGTCCTATTCTTATTGTTATATCAACAACCTGTAGGTCCGTAGTTCTCAACCAGGGGTCCAGAGCAGGTTTCCTTCGTTCATGGACTGGTACAAAACACTGCTGAGCAAACTGTCTGCTAAACCCAGCAGCATGTAAAGCAATAAAAGAACCGTTCCAACTTGCTCAAGTTTATACTTTACCATGGTTGTATTGGGTAAAATTACAGCATGACAAGGACAATAATGAAGTTATTTATCTCCTAGCCAAACTTCTTGTGTGCAGCAGAGGCCAAAAGGCAGAAGTCCCTCTTTTCTCCCTCAGGATTGTATAGAGAGCGCTGCACATTCCAAGCTTTGTGGTGAGCAATTAAAAAAAGATTGTCAACAGAACAGACTATTGTCTCAGGGTAATGGTCTCCTGATGCCAGGTAAATGCCATTTTGAAGCCAGGACATTTTTCAGATATAAACATTGCAGGAAAACCAAAGCATTTATTTGCAATTGGGAGACATTCATCCTGTAACAATGTTCTGTTCCAATGACTTTTTTTCTATTACAGCAAATGATTAATGATATAAGCTCTGTCACTGTGTGTGATGAATGCTGGTACAGGAAAGTTGCAGTTATGAGTATTATTTTAAAATGCTGAATTTTTATTGGCTTAGAGAATAGATGCATTCTGTGCCTCAGCCACACATAATTTAGAAACAAAATACAGAATTTTTATGAATAAGCCAGTCACTGATTGGCTTGGAAATTTTTCACTGGTCAGTCAGTAAGGGGAATTCATCTAGCCGTGGGACTGGCTGACACCAATTTCATCTGGAAAAATTACATGTAGAAGCTTTGTTCTGAAGTGTAATTGTGACTGGTGCCTATAAAGACCTTTCCGGAAAAAAACACCCACCCAAATGGAGCAGGCTTTGATTTCATCACAACTTTGCTTAAACAAGAGAAAACAAAACCAATGCAAAAAAAAATGTTTTCATATTTTATATATATATATATATATATATATATATATATATATATATATATATATATACACACACACACACACACACACACACACAAATTCAAAAATTAATTACAAGTCAGAAAATTAAATGTAATAAGTTTTAAATATGCCCATAAATCAAATAATTGTAAATCAAATCCATAGTGCATCAGCAACATCATTTCTCTTCAGATATATGTAAATTGTTCATCATTCATATTATGGAAAATGGTAAATGGGAAAGTCTTACAGTAACTCCTCTCTTCTCAGTTGGACGAGGTTCCTGGCATCTCATATCTTAATTTGATCATCTTTATTAGCATCCTTTCTTGGAAAATATAAAAATTCAATCTAAAGGATACTTGGGTAAGAAGAAAAAAAAACACCCCCCAAAGATAAAGCAGTGCTTATTTTTCCAGTCATGATTTTTGAGAATACGAATTAGGATTACCTCTAAAATAGATCTGAATTTATTCAATTCTGCAGATAACTATTAATTTGAAAGAAATAACGGACACTGATAATGTCTATCTCCCCACCCTAAGAAATGACCAGAGAGAACTGCAGTCCATAGTGAACCAGAGGGCTAGTTTTATGAAGTATACAGGTTATAAGCCACAATTTAGATAGCGAACAGGAACCACACCTTTACGTACAGAGCAGAGTCCACTGTCCGTGCCTAAATGATAATGGAAAAAGTGGGATGGATCCAATCAAGTGGCCAAGTGTTTAGCAACATCACCTGGCATTTAACTGCATCTATACAGGGCCAGGAACCATGTAAACTTGGTGTTATACACAGCTGGATTACCAACTTGGTTCCATCTGAGGGCAACAATTTTAAGCATTCATGAATTAAGCAGTTCATACTAAGACCAACAAAAATTCATTTCCCATTTTAGTGTTTACACCCTTTAAATACTTAAACTGTTACTCCCCATCTCTCACCACAGGTCATAGCTTAGGCAAGCCATGCAAAGCACTATTTAGCTCTTTCTTCAGCATCTTTGTTGCTATTCCCTGAACTTCCTCCAGTTGGTTTAAATCCTTCCTATACTGAAGTGTGAGAAGTATTCTGGCAAGTCACACCACAGCTGTAGAAAAGGGAACAGTTACCACCCGGCCTTGTGACAGCACACCTCCCTTTACAAAACAGGATACATTTTAAAGTGTTCCTAACATGAAATTAATTTAAATTCTACTTACATGACAGACTGTTAGACTCTCTTGGGTAATTTTTTGCTTTAGTTTGGTTTTTGGTGCAAATTATTTAAGGTACATACATGTTAAAAGCCAAACTACATAAGTAGGTCTTCACCCAATAGGCCTAAGCAGCTGAAAAGCTCTGAATGGGCACTTTATAAGCCTCCATTAAAAAGATTTTAAAAACAGTATCTTCAGAAAGTTTAATTGACTTTAACTTTGTCATGAAAGAGAAACTCTAACGTGGAAGCTTTTGGTTGAATCACATTGGCCTTACCTCTGAATTCTCCAGCCTCTCATTTTATAACCTGTTTCTCACCAATGCTGTTTTGTATCTGTACCACAGAGGAGCTTTTTAAGGCAGACCTACCGTACATCCTCATGAGAGCTAATGGCAGGCTCATAAATTCATATCAAATGCCAGTTGGAGCTAGACAAGCTGTTTCAGAAGAGTGGGCAGAAGGAGCTTGGTTCTGCAGGCAGCCAGGCATTTGCTTAGCAGAAGCAGGATAACCACACTCCCTGGACAAGTGTGCGCTGAGCAGTTTTAAATGGACCTATCACACAGTACTAGAAGACAGGAATCAAGTGCTCCTGTGTCCCCAGTAAGAACCAGCATCCAGGTAGTACCCAGATCCTACCATGTGTCCTGGAACACAAACAGCCTCCTTGCAGGGTTCAGCCCACCAGCAAGGGCTGTACACACCAGAACCTGAGCTCTTAGTTCAGCACAGGGATGATCTCAGTCTGGGGAAGGTCCCAACGAAACAATTGGCAAGGAATACTACAACGCCCACCTTTTCCACCCATGTCTTCGCCAAGGCTGTTGAGGAGGAAGTGGGCTGAGGTGGACATATTTATGTGCCAATTATGTGACATTTACCCAGAGCAGTGAAAAAAGTGCCTAGAGTTGTATTTTAAAAAATTCAAGTGAATAATAATAATATAATAGATAAATAGCATCTTATCTTGCCAATATTTCACTAGTACACAAGTGAAGAGACTATGAAGCTGAAGTGTCTGAGCACAAATAAAGTGCAGCAAGACCTTTGTGTACAGAACCAAGTACAGCAACTACTGGCTGAAGCATTAGTGTTGTTGGACAAGCAGACCATCACCATGCAGAGCTTTGAAAACAAGTGTAGGATGCAGGCAGCAACTGGAGACCAATAGGAGCAGAATATGGATCTAAGGGGTCTAGAACAGAGATCAGCAGATAAAACCTCATGGAGAAAAATCACAACTCACTTATCCAATGTGCCAGAAACCACACCACGGCAGGACTCTTGTATTTGGGTAATGTTATTTGCTTCTAATCCAAGCCACGTAAGGTACAAACAGATACTACAGTGAGGACTTTGCAAACAATCATTTGCCAAGAACAAATGAGCTGAACCAACAGGAGATGCAAAAATACTAAACAAAAAGCACAAAAAAGCACACAACCACTACTAGTAAACAATCAGTCCTGTATTCTGTGCTTTTCCCAAATGCTTCTAAGGCCACAGACAAAAGGTGGGATACTGTATCAGCGTCACAGCAAAACAGAACATATATGGCTTGGCCTTTGAAAGGGATTTTGGGGTCAGGCATTCAGCTTCCACTGAAAGTGAATTGAAGTTGAGTCCCTGATACTTAGGCTTTTTTTAAAACCCTAGTCTAAAAGTTTAATGGTTCATGACCATACCCAGAAGCTCAATGGCATCAGCCTACTTCATCTGTAAGGCAGTGGGAATAGAACTCTTTGAAGAACATCTTCTGTTCCAAAACCAAAGCTCTCTCCTTGTGTGATAAACAAACAGCTCCCCTGCATAAGCAAGTCCCTTATATACAACAATGAAAACAGAATCTTATAATAGAAAATGTTAGGCAACCTTAACTGTGTGTGTCACTACCGTATCCTTTGCTTATAAACGTATATATTCTGTTATGGAGGGTAGTTACATTTAAAATCCATTTTGTTTAGACTATGGCAGATTTAGCTTTTTTCTTTTCTCTTTTTAATTTAAATGCCCATTTTCAATCTTGTACTTGCTAACATAGGTGAAATGGACAAACCAAAACGTATTGCAAAGCAAATGCTATAGCAGGCAGAAAAATGCTGCTGTTTCCTAGACCACTCAAACATGTCTTGACCAATAACACTGATCTTATGCATCAGACAATCCCTATCATAAGGGAAAAAAACAAAGACTGTTACAGCGTACGTCTGGTGTTGAGCATATGGGGAAGTGAGAATTTTGTGAGAATACGCCACGAAAACCAAACCAAAGAAAGACCTCATGCCTAAAACTCTCAGACAAGTTTTGACAAGCGATATGATAGAGACACACCGTCCTTATGTGCCAGTGATTTAAAATTACCATGAAAAATGTAATTTAACACACTGGCAGTATTACTATTTGGACTTTGTTTCTTCTGTCATTGAGCTTCTTCAAAATTTAAAGTTTGAAAATGGGATTAGAAGAGATGGAGGATACCAGCAAGGAAGAGCAAACAGAAGTCAGATATCTCATTAAAATGGAGATGACACTTTGATACAGTGAAAAGCAATCCCTGAACAGTTTTCTTGCCATGTTCATTTCCTGGAGATCTGTAAACTCTCAGGACTAGGCGACACTTACTGTATGATGCCAACATCCACCAAACAGCACATCTTCACCAAAAAAGCATAAAGTGTAAATTCTGAATTTATCACACATGAAAGCAGAAATAGCAACATTACTTCCCAGCCCAATTCCATGTAGCTATCACATAAAACGTTCCGGGGGGTGGGGGGAGAATGAGGAGATGGAATTGACTGCATCAGACTGGCAGGAAAAGATCTCATTTTAAGACTGCATTAGTGTCCCATTAGCAGGACTACATATATTCTCATCCCCTACCTTCTATGGAGTAAATGTAACTATTTACTAGAGCCCCACTCCCGACTGCCCTCGAAGAACCATCCTGGGAGAACATTGAGCTTAGAGGTCCACAGGTCTTCAACATGGCTCTGTTCAGTTGGTGATATTTACAGGCTGTTTATATAGGGGACTTTCAATGAGAGCTGAATGCTTAACTGCCCTTTGTACCTTTGAAAATCTCCCCTATAGTTATCTAAAACAAAATAATCGAGGGGATAGAAGTGTTTACAAGGGCAGTGCCTCACAGGATCAATTATTACCTCAACTGTACATGAATTTTCAGAGCTTCATTTTGAGGTGCTTTGTGGTCAAACATTTTTCATCATGAGGGTGACCAGATAGCAATTGTGAAAAACTGGGATGGGGGTGGAGGGTAATAGAGCCTGTATGAGACAAAGCCCTGAATATTGGGACTGTGCCTGTAAAATCGGGACATCTGGTCACCCTACTGACCAACGATCTGACTCATACCTTGTCCTTTTACAGCCATGAATTCAGCCATCCAAGTAAACAAGAAAGATGCAACCAAAAGGACTGGAGAGGAATATCCCTTTGCCTCCAGATTACTGCTTAAAATTCCACCCAAAATCCCATTTTGGTAATGGCCACAAACTGCTGGTAGTTGGGTGTCTGATATGAAATGAATTGGAGGGAATGCAGTCCAATTCCTAGTGAGCAAGTGTGCACAACAATAAATAAATAATGGGTATTGGTCCCCTAGTGGATAATCCCAGGGAATACGCATGGGACTGAAATATTCTTTCACCCTCTTGAGCAGGTACCTCCTACGTCAGGTTAGAAGCATCTTAGAGCGAGATATTAAGGAAGGTTGCTTTGCCCCTGTGTGTACTAGCCATAAGGATAGTTGAACCAGTGCCAGAAGGATTTCACCTTAATTTTTTATTTTATATAAAAAAACAGCAGTTTTGCACAGGAGCTGACTGAGCACGTATAAATTAATGCAGCCTCTCCATTCTCCAGGTGTCATTTTCATAACAGAATGATTACTGTTTATGGTGACACTGAGTATAATAGCAACAAGGATGAATCCTTTAACTTGTTAAACATCTAATATACCATGTTATCTTTTGCTTTATTATAGGCAGAGTAGTTATGATGAAAATGCTGTTCGCAGGAAAATAAAGCCTATTCCCTAATTTGTGCTGCACATACAGCTCCTAAATACCAGTGAAATTTGAGTTGGTAAAATCAGGATTCAATAAAAGTAGAATATGAAAAGTCTTATTAAAAAAAAAGATGCCCTTATTAAATATTCCATTCTAGTTTATGACCCTGTTTGCAGTGCTATGTAAACACAGATACTGTGAGATGGATTGAGGGGACAGGATGACCTTCTTGACAGTGACATGCTGTAGAAGAATGCAGAGGATTCTGGTAGAATAATTTTTTTACAGCTCAAATATAAATCATACAAAATTCCTATTTCATTCATAAAAATGAAGAAAACTTTCTCCTACTAAACCACTTTTCAGATCCTGCTTTTTGTTTTAAGCAACTGTTAGATTCTCCAAAGAGGAAATTTAAAATGTGTCAAAACAGATTAGCAGCCTCAGCGCCACCAGGAATAAACATTCCAGGAGCCAAGGAACAGTCTGTGTATGATTTGTAATTTCTGTCTTTGAGCTGAGTCTTTTCTATTTTGGCAATTGAAAATACCCATGATCTGATCCTCAGCTGGTGTCAATCAACACAATTTAATGGAAATATCCTGCTTGACACCAGCGGAAGATCTGTTCCCAAGACACTAATAAAAATAGCTCCTAAGCAAAACTTTATCAGCAGTTGTAACGCTTTGTGACATGGGTAGTTTATAGAATGGAGGAGGATCTTGCAAACCCTGATGACTTTTGTTAGCCAGCTAGATAATTCCAGACTTGTATCTGTGTAGTTTAGGTTATCTTTAAGAAATGTAAAGCTGCCACAATGAAAAGAATAAAACATCAGACACCCTGAACAGTCACTGCTAGGAAGTTTTTTTTTTTCCCAAAAGAGAGAAAACTGAACTCCAAATTATTGTTTTTGTTGATTAATAAATTGTAATAGAGTTGCAGATGGTGTCATTTGTGAAAAAAATGCTCAAGATTATTCACTAAAACACGACTATGAACAACAACAAAGGGACTACCTTACTTACCAGCAAGTTGATTATTCGGAGGTATTTTTTACTCATACTATTTCTGTTATACTCTGTGGAAAAACTCCAGATAAAAAGGAAGGCTAAAAACTTTGCAATCCTTCCAAGAAGCTTTAACCATTTATATGTTTTCTATTGGGGAAAAAAATTAAAAAGTGACGACACATTGCTTTAGTTTATACAAAAACCCACCCCAGCCTTCAGAAGAGATTGTGGGGTCACTTGAGGACAAAGGGTGAATCCATAAAGTTATGGCAAATTATAGTTACAGCTCATAACTTGTGTACAATAAACCTCTATTTCAAAATCCCTCTTCTCTCAACCTCAGCTCTGTGCTCCAGAGTTTAAAAACAAACAAAAACAATGAACAGAAGATATTGATTTCCCTAAAGCATCCGAGAGCCACAGATTTATCCCTCATGTTGGAGTTTCAGGATGGAGGGACTTTTTTAATGACTAATTTAAGATTCTAAAATGCAGATGATGCATGTGACATGGCAAGATGTATCTGTGCCTCATGCATGGAAGGATTTTCCTCCTAGAACAGACATGCAGCCAAAATAAAAAACAGGCAGACGAGAGTACAGCTGGATTCCCGAGGGTTTGAGGACTACATAAGAACACAAGAATGGCCATACTGGGTCAGACCAAAGGTCCATCCAGCTCCGTATCCTGGCTACCGACAGCGGCCAATGCCAGGTGCCCCAGAGGGAGTAAACCTAACAGGTAATGATCTAGTGATCTCTCTCCTGCCATCCAGTTCTACCCTCTGACAAACAGAGGCTAGGAACACCATTCCTTACCCATCCTGGCTAATAGCCATTAATGGATTTAACCTCCATGAATTTATCCAATTCTCTTTCAAACCCTGTTATAGTCCTAACCTTCACAACCTCCTCAGGCAAGGAGTTCCACAGGTTGACTGTGTGCTGAGTGAAGAACTTCCTTTTATTTGTTTTAAACCTGCTGCCCATTAATTTCATTTGGTGGCCCCTAGTTCTTATATTATGGGAACAAGTAAATAACTTTTCCTTATTCACTTTCTCCACATCACTCATGATTTTATATACCTCTATCGTATCCCCCCCTTAGTCTCCTCTTTTCCAAGCTGAAAAGTCCTAGCCTCTTTAATCTCTCCTCATATGGGACCTGTTCCAAACCCCTAATAATTTTAGTTGCCCTTTTCTAATGCCAGTATATCTTTTTTGAGATGAGGGGACCACATCTGTACGCAGTATTCAAGATGTGGGCGTACCATGGATTTATACAAGGCCAATAAGATAGTCTCCATCTTATTCTCAATCCCCTTTTAATGATTCCTAACATCCGGTTTGCTTTTTTGACTGCCGCTGCACACTGCGTGGACGTCTTCAGAGAACTATCCACAATGACTCCAAGATCTTTTTCCTGATTAGTTGTAGCTAAATTAGCCTCCATCATATCGTATGTATAGTTGGGGCTATTTTTTCCCAATGTGCATTACTTTACATTTATCCACATTCCATTTCATTTGCCATTTTGTTGCTCAATCACTTAGTTTTGTGAGATCTTTTTGAAGCTCTTCACAGTATGCTTTGGTCTTAACCATCTCGAGCAGTTTAGTATCATCTGCAAACTTTACCACCTCACTGTTTAACCCTTTCTCCAGATCATTTATGAATAAGTTGAATAGGATTGGTGCTAGGACTGACCCTTGAGGAACTTATGTTCTTATGCTTTAAAGGAACTATCCTTTAAAAGCCAGCAGACTGGGTTATCTGAAGAGATGGCAAACCAGACATTTTCTGATGACGTGTGATTCTATCTTCTTAATCCCACTGCCCTTCAGTAAGGCCCAGAGCTGAAATCCTTACTATTACACATTGATCTACATACCTGTGGTTATTATTGTGCTTTACCAAATTATGCTTTGATCTGATACCTTTTAATTACATTGAAATTGATTGAGCAGTTTTAGCAATGACTTCTCAATATCTGTGCTATTTTTAAGGAGGTTGAATGCTGTTAAATTAAATATTGCACACTTATCTGTCAATAAAAGCTTACTGTGAAAAATAACAGGGAGCAGAGTCTGAACACAATAATATCAATGAGCTTTGATGCAAGCTACTGGGAAAACACATGGGCAGCCCTCGCATTTAAGTGTGCCACATAACCTCAACCATTGACCCCTGCTTTATGGAGTTTCATTTCACTCTGGCCTGAATGTCTACATAAGAATCACTTTTCTTTTAAGCAAAATTCCTAACCACATAAAAATCCATTCAATAATTTTAAAGAAACAAAACCACAATGTTTAATACTTGTTTTGTGAAACTGTTGTGTTCTTATAACTTGAAACCTTACTGATCCTAAGATACAATATGAACAATTAAAAGAAATCTATTAGAATGGAAAAGTCAAGAATGGACATCTGAATATTGGCTTCTTTGTTATATTTTCTTTAGTAGCAATACAATGTTATGTTAATCTACAGTGTGGATCAAATTGTTACAATAAATGGGTTTAAATTAATGAAAGTCCTCTAAGCAGATAAAGTCTAGCAAAACAATAATCCAAATATTTTAAATATTTACTTGAGACATCTGAACAGCTTCTTCGGGGGAAAATACTGTCTGAAATGCATATGTTTGTTTATTTACCTGAGATTTGAACAGCTCTGGGCAAATAAAGTATGTTTTATTATGCTTCCTAAGATATTTTATTTTTGTTGAAGGAGGAAACACTGAGTACCATTTGAATTTTTTTTAATTACATGCAAAAACCTTGCAAATATTTATGTCATAAAACTAAGGAAATGCAGGAAACAAAGAAAAGGGCCCTTTGTCCCTAGTTCAGGATACTGAGCTCTTCTATTTTAAATAATCATCTTGTTTTATCTACCTTCATTTAAACACATCAATTAAAAATGCATAACTTTTTAATTTATATGACAGACTACTGGCAAGGTTATTACACTGCCTGCAGTAACTTCAGCCTAACCTCATTTTCTGTATCAGTGGGGTAGAACAAGTCTAAAATGGAACAATTTTATTTTGTTCTGTGTACTGCACCCTACAGCTACTTGTCATTTTATTTAAGGTCAGAAAAG
This sequence comes from Dermochelys coriacea, assembly GCF_009764565.3. NCBI lineage: Eukaryota > Metazoa > Chordata > Testudines > Dermochelyidae > Dermochelys > Dermochelys coriacea. Next base: position 22,469,814 of record NC_050085.1, on the reverse strand, counting down.
GATTTCTGTCTGTTATGGTGGAAATAATGAAAAACAGGCAGAAAATCATAGTTTCCGAATTTTTTCCTCTCTTCAATGGACAACCCAACAAATTAGCAACAGTCACAGAAATACAGACAAAGACGCTTAGTGTTTAAAACCAGAAAGCAAATTACTGGGAGAAAAAAAATGGCTGAGACTCCATGTGCTGCCTGTATCAGAGGGGTAGCCGAGTTAGTCTGGATCTGTAAAAGCGGCAGAGTGTCCTGTGGCACCTTACAGACTAACAGATGTATCGGAGCATGAGCTTTCCTGGGTGAAGTCCCACTTCGTCAGATGCTTTCAGACCCAAAAAAGCTCATGCTCCGATACGTCTGTTAGTCTGTAAGGTGCCACAGGACACTCTGCCCCATGTGCTGCATGTTACTGGAGTCAAGACGATAGCACAATTCTTTGAACACAGTACCGTACTTAGATTATAGAGCAGAAAAGCCTGTTTCCTAGGACAAGGACAGGACAGGGTTAGTTACAAAACAGGCACCAAACATGGTTTATCAGCAGACAGGAAAGTCCTGAAATGCTCTCTAACTACCCAAGCGCCCACAAGCATAGGAGACAGGGTCAGTGTTATTCTTTTATATCCTATCCTGAGACACTAATGGGTTCCGCAGCCCTTCTTCTTAACTGGGGACTGAATTATTTGAGCTGCAGAAAGATGTCACTAGGGAATATAACCTGCAGGAAGGGTCAGCTCTTCCTGTCTTCTTCCTCACCACCAGGAGGATCTTCCACACATTCTTTACACTTTATTCCTCACCTCTCAAATACCTCTCTCTAACCAAGGAGAATTGGACCATTCTCCTCTCCCTTCAGAGACCATCATCGCTGCTCTTTAACAACAGTGGGGTTGGCTGGAAGGAATTCCTCTTGTGGGAAATGAAGTTTCACTTGGAATAAGCATTAGAGTGGAGATTTTCAACTCTGACCAAGGGAATTAGTCACACCATTTCTATTAGTTTTAACAGAAGTTGTGGCTAAATCCACTAGGTGGTTGAGAAAATCTCAACCTACAGGATTATTCTTCTCCTGTGGAGGAAGAAATGTAAATATGGGATGAGAAAATAAAATCCCAGAGTCCATCCCAACCAAATCACCGATTAAAGTGATGAATAACACATTCTTACAAGTTCAGACTGCGTATGCCAAATGGAAGGAGTGCTCTGAAACTCTCCATATTTGAATAACTATGACAAAATTGGAAAGATTGGTCCAAATACCTCCCCCTGCTATAACTCCACTGAATTACACCGGTGTTCAATAGATCCATAATGTTTAGATGTTATTCAGTTTAATATGCACGTTTGTGTTTGTGTTTATTTGCTCAGGATGAGGCTCTAGATTATGACAACACAAATGTCAGTGAGTTTTCCACATGCCAAAGTACTTTGGTTGCTTTCTAGTGCCATTTTCATCCACAAAGCTTTATGATTTGATCATTAGGAAACTTGGATTGCTGTGACAGTTTTGGAGACTAAATTATTCCTTTCACACACTACTTAAGGGGAAACTGGCTATTTCTTTTTTATCCTGTAAACGTCTATATTATATTATATTATTTTATATTATATTACATTACTGACAAAACATGAACACACATCTCCATGTGTACTCCACCAGAAGAAAGCTATTCTTCAGTATCTCTACTCTGACCACTAGCTATTTATTTATGAGGAACCCCCAGCAATATGACCCCTCCTCTGCACTGAAAGGCAATAAACTTTGAATTTCACAAGTAATTTTTCACAAATATTTCACTTCAGTTTGTAATTTCATGTTTAATGGACTTCAGGACATTGGTCCGTTTAAAAGCATTTTAGAGCATAAAGAATTCCATTAAAAAGGGTCAATTATAGGTAATGGTCAGTCCAATAACAGCAGACACATAATTGGGTTTGAGATTTAAAAAAAAAAAAACTCTTTCATACAGTGATATTACTAACTTCACAAAGTTTATGATTCAAGTACTGAAGTACACAGAAGCAAAAGAAAGGGAGTACTTGTGGCACCTTAGAGACTAACAAATTTACTTGAGCATAAGCATCCGATGAAGTGAGCTGTAGCTCACGAAAGCTTATGCTCCAATAAATTTGTTAGTCTCTAAGGTGCCACAAGTACTCCTTTTCTTTTTTGTGAATACACTAACACGGCTGCTACTCTGAAACCAGAAACAAAAGAAAAACTCATCTGTTAAATGCTTGACAAGAGCTTTAGTTTAAAAATGTATTTCTGCAATTTTTTCATCTCACTGCCTTATGTAATTTTCCTGTTGCCTGCCATAACACCTACTATTGGAGCAGTTACATTCAGTAGTGGACCTTCTTGCTAATACACATGGGCATGCGGTTATTTATAACTCCAGGTCTGCTAAGGCCAGTGGTTCTAAACATAATTTTTCTTAAGAGCAGCAGAAGCAGTTTTTAAGAGAATTAACTTTCCAAACACTACATTACTACTGTATCAAAGGATATGAGTGGGATACCTTAAGTCACATGAATTCTTACAATTTTATTTTGGGTCCCATGGGGAGCTGCGCTACTGCATATATATATAGCTTATTTTTTGGACTACAGCAATATATTTGCCTGCGAAGGGATTCAAAGGGATTAACAAAAGTAGCAATTTATCCGAAATTGTTTGTAGACAAGGCAATGAACTGCTAGGAAGCATGTGCCCATCAGAACATTACAAACTACTGCATAATAGCTGAGCTTTGAAAACCAGCCACCACATTCATTCCAGAGGGGAGTGAGCTGTGCATGTGATTTCTAGAATGCCATCATCACGGAAATTTTAGCAGGTACATACATTTACTGTGACTTTTAATGGCTTCTTAACATGAAGAATTAAGTGAAGACAAAACACTTGAGCCCTAATGCAACATCCCTGTTCCCAGCCTTCTCGGGCACAAGCCTATGCCAAGGTGAAAAAGGTGAAAATCCTTACGTGGGATTTTTCACAATGCTTAAGTGACTCGGGAGCACTACTCCAACTGACTTTAATTGCAGCTTGCGTTCTTAAATCACTTAGGTACTTTTGGAAATCCCACGTGCTCCATTTTAGAAGGGATTTGAGATCCAAAAAGTACCTCCAAATTGCAACCCTCTTGACAAAAAGATGAGCAAGCTCCCTGCATACTGTGGGGAGAAAAACTTTCCCTACTACAGCCTCATGATTCTCCATACATAGCAGCATCTCATCTCATTCAGATTAAGCTTCAGGTCACTTTGCTCGCCCACAAATGACTGTCTCAGCCAAACACTGGGAACGCAAGGACCTAGCTCCATTTAGGTCTGATGAAAATGAGAAAGATCTGTGGTCCATTCATGTACTGCTCACATCTCCACGAAAAGCCCAGAAGCCTTGCTATAGGCCCACACAGAGACCCCAGAACCTTGCAATATTTCACAAGACCTCCCTCATGGCCAGAGGAGTGATCACTCCAACCATGCTCTGGGATCCCCCAGTCAAAAACGAATGGACCTATACCGGAGCAACATCATCCACTCTAGTTGGGTTCCACATATGCACCAGCAGGGTCTCCCAAGTACAACCCCAAGTCTTCCCCACTAGACCATCATCTTTCTCTGTGCTGGCTCCTTTTTCCTATCATTGCTCCAGCAGCGAGTCTCACATTCTTTTCTTCATAATAACCGCAGTTAGGAAAAAAAAAAGGGGATGGGGGGAATTGTTTCTCTCTGACACACAAAATTGCTAACTGTCCTTTCCCTTTTAACCTGTGCCCCTTCTGGTACCCAGAGAGAAGGGCAATTTATCTAAGGCTGGTCCTCTCTGACCTAACATCAACTCAGAACATGAAGAGCAATATCTCTGGTGGTTTAATTCAATTTAAATTATACAAAACACATGTATTTATGGTATAAGAGGAAAATACCTATAGAAAATAAGAGGTTTTTAAGCACACTCCAGTGTGTATATGGCTCATTATTGTCACCAGCAAGAGACACGAAGAGTCCCCTATTCAGAAGGGGATGTTCACCATTCCTTTGCCCAGATTCTTGCTTAATCCCAATCCCCATTCTGCTTTGTAGCTGTTATGACTAAAAGACTTCTCAATGGATAGATAGTGGAAAACAATAGGAGATACTTCAGACAGTATTCAAAAAGGGTTAGTCTGGGTCAGGTCCTTGACGCAAGGACTATGTGCTTCTTAGGGCTAGATTCTGACTCCATGTCTGTGCAAGAGAGTAAGGAAAAGTCAGAACCACCCTCACCTGTGTAAGGGCTAATCCAGATTTTAGGTCCAGGCACGTAAGAGCAATGGGGACTATTCAGTTGTTGACTCCTTCGTTGGAGCAGGTGGTCCGGGAGAGGGAAATGGGTGAAGCCTTTGCTCCCCCACTTACAACTCAGTATATGGGGGAACATTTAATTAACTTCTGGTTCAGGTTAGCAGTAAGATACCAACCTTTCAGGAGCAGGGAGGAATTGACTCAATGGGAGGTGTCTGAGGCACAGAACCTTCCAAGGCTACTCCTTGCTGCAGCTGAAACATCAGCCCTCAAGCCAAAACCTAGCTCCTCCGTGTTTCCCTGTCTCTACTGCACCTCCCTAGAAGCAACTGCTTCTAAATTAACATGTAAATAAATGAATGTTGCTTACTGTTCAGTGAGTGACTGGGGCTTTGCCCACCATTCTAGATTAACAAAATACAAAATTAATCATCATTGAAGGCCCGGTTTTCTGCAGACAGTATGGTGCTGCAATCTCACTAGGAGTGTGGATAAGATTCCCCAATAGCTTGCTGAACAAGATTCCATTAAATCACATTGTCAGAATTGTTGCCACTAGCCAGTCAGGAGCATTATTTCTGTCATTTTCCAGTAAGACAGGACATGGCTGGCTGGGCGGATGCTGATTCTGAGGCTCAGTCTGCCCAGAGATCAGATGATCCGTCAAGAGTCAGGACATGTCTCGGGGAAACAGGAAGAAATACGCTGATGGGATCATTTCAGCTACTATAGAAGCATATGTGACCAGAAAGGTAGGTGGCAGTCACCATGCCTGTAGCAGGGGCGCACTTCAGCTGTGCAGAGTCTGGATGCAGAGGGACTGCAGAGCCCAGGAACTAGGAGCATTTAGACCTAACCTATCAAAGGTGACGAATGAATTTGGGTGCCCAAAGAGAGAATACCTTTGAGAATTAGTTGGGCACCTAGTAATCATGTCACTTGATAACTGAGGCTTAAAGTAATTAGACCTCTTTTGGAGTATGTCTTCAATTCCCCTCTCTTTTGCACTCTGAACAAGTAAATATGGGCCAGGAATAGCTGGGTTGCGCAAGTACATGCTGTGAAATTTCAAGATTCATTGACAAAGGGAAATGGATCAATCAACACAACACTTGCAAGAACATACCAGTTTACCCAGGGGTGTGGGGGGGGGGAGAGGCGTTTCCCAGTGGAAAAAGGACAAAGTATTAAAAATGTAATGGTGAAAAGTAACAAGGGCAGAGAAAGTCATATGTAAACAGATGCAATCTTTGGTGGGTCATTTAAATTTTGCCTGCAGGGTATATTTACAGCATCCTCAGCAACAATAAAGAAGCCTAATCACTTTACCTTAAGTCAGTAAAAGGGGATTCAGGCATGTGGGTGGAAGGAAAATTTGGAAAGAATTAACAGAATAGCAACATTGGAAAGATTCATTACCCAAAAGATTTGCAGTTGCTTGTAGATCCAGTGGGAAGAGGACAGCTTAAGGATTCCTGTTGTTGTGACTGACCTAAAAAATTAGAGGAAAGTGAGGACAGCAATAAGTTTCTGCCCCACAGATTTAGATCTCAAGGTACAGAATTTTGTTTCACATGAGATGGCCTGAGGCCTGTTGAATTTGATAGCTGGGGAGCAGGTGCATGCAGCATGGTACGCTGCCACAGGAGAGACTCGAACTAGATGCCTCATGGTCCCAGCACAGCAACTCTACTGCATGAGCTCTGAAGAGACTGTCTCACTAAGCCAGTGGCACAGCAACTTCTGGGTCACTTCTGCCTAGCTTGTGACTGAGAACAGAGTTATGCATATGCAGTATGGTAAGCAGGTGTGTTTTGTTTTTAAATGAGAGTAAGCAGGTCCATGTGGTCCATGTGGGTAAGAAACAAGAGAAAAGAATCTGATGGGAAGAACTGAGACAGTGATTCTAGGAGAGGAGAACTGTAGAAATGTTGGGCTAGAAGGGACCTCGAGAAGTCATCAAGTTCAGCCCCCGGTGCTGCAGCAGGACCAAGTAAACTTAGACCAGCCCCTGACCCGTATTTGTCTAATCTGTTTTTTGAAACTTCCAATGATGGGATTTCACAACCTCTCTTGGAAGCAATTCCAGACCTTAGCTACTCTTATAATTTGAAAGTTTTCCCTAATATCTAACCTAAATCTCCACTGGTGCAGATTAAGCCCATTATTTCTTGTCCTATCTTCAGTGGACATGAAGAACAATTGATCACTGTCCTCTTTATCAAAGTCCTTAACATATTTAAAGACTTATCAGATCCCCCCTTAATCTTTTCTTAAGACTAAACATACCCAGGTTTTTTTTGTTTTTGTTTTTTAAAACTTTCCTCATTTAACCTTTCTAAAAGCTTTCATCATTTCTGTTGCTTCCCTCTGGACTCTCCAATTTGTGCACAACTTTCCTATAGTCTGCTGCCTAGAACAAGACACAGCACTCCAGCTGAGGCCTCAGCAGGGTTGAGTACAGCAGGACGATTACCCCCTAGTCTTACACACAACACTCCTGTTAATACACTCCAGAATATTAGCCTTTTTTCCACAGCTGCATCACATGATTGACATTTAGTTTGTGATCTACTATACTGCGTGGATCCTTTTCAGCAGTACTACCATCTCACCGGTTATTCCTAATTCTGTAGTTGGGCATTTGATTTTTCCTTCTTAAGTGAAGTACTTTGCACTTGTCTTTATTGACCGTTATCTTGCTGAATTCACATCAATTCTCCAATTTGTTGAGGTCATTTTGTGTTCTAATCCTGTCCTCCAAAGAGCTTGGAACCCGTCCCAGCTTGGTGTCATCTACAAATGTTATAAGCATACTCCCCACTCCATTATCTAAGTCATTCATGAAAATATTGAATTGTAGCTGGACACCACTAGATATACCCTCCCAGTTTGACCGTGAACCACTGATAACTACTCTTTGTGAATGGTCTTTCAATCAGTTGTGCACCCACATTATAGTAATTTCATCTAGACCACATTTCCCTAGTTTGCTTATGAGAATGTCATGTGGAACTATGTCAAAAGTCATACTAAAAATCAAGATTATCCCATCTGCTTCTTCCCCCTATTCAGTAGGTCAGTAACCCTGTCAAAGAAGGAAATTAGGTTGGTTTGGCATGATTTGTTCTTGAAAAAAATCCATGCTGCTATTCCTTTTAACCCTATTATCCTCCAGGTGTACAATCAGTTTGTAAGCAATAATGTGTTCCAGTATCTTTCTAGGTATCAAAGTAAGGCTCGCTGGTCTGTAATTCCCTGGGTCCTCTTTGTTCCCTTTTTTTTTTTTTTATTATTAAAAGACAGGTGCTACAGTTGCCCTTCTCCAGTCCTCTGTGACCTCACCACTCCTCCATGAGTTCTCAAAGATAAGTGCTAACATTTCTGAGATTGCTTCAGCTAGTTCCTTAAGTATCCTAGGATGACTTTCATCAGAGCCTGCTGAGTTGAATACATCTAACGTATCAAAATGCTCTTTAACCTCTTCTTTCCCTATTTTGGCTTCTATTCCTTCCCCCCTCTTTAATATTGTGTTGAGTATCTGGTCACCATTAAGCTTTTTAGTGGAGACTGATGCAAAATAGGCTTTAAACCCCTCAACTTTCTTGATACCATCAATTATTAGCTCTCCTTCCCCATTTAGTAGAGCGCCTATGCTTTCCTTCATCTTTCTTTTGCTCCTTATGTATTTAAAGAACCTCTTCTTATTGTCTTTATGTCCCTTGCTAGGTGTAAATCATTTTGTACCTTAGCCTTTCTGATTTAAATGCAAGCATGTTAGAGCAAGAAAGAAATTTTACTGTTCTAGGCAGTTTTTGGCATGGTCCTTGAGGGAAAAAAAGGAAGGCTCTTCTACCTCCTAAAAAGAGGACAAATTAAAGGGAAGGTTGAGGTGTGAGGATATTAGCATGTGCATTACCTCAGGGAGTCTGAGAATGTTATATTAGGCCAGAGGGTACAGGTGTCATGTCACCCATGAGAGAGCAATTTTTCCCTCTTCTTGACCTTAGCAGAACACAACCAAATATGAACTCATTTGTTTATACACAGAGAGGAGGCACTGTCACATTTTCAATCCATTCAGGTTTTTGAGACATGATTAGCAGAGGCAGTTTCACGGGATTCTTTCTAAACTGCATTGCTAAAAACAAAGCCATAAGAGAGAACAGTTCCTATCTGGAGTCCATTTGTAAAAAGCAAAATGTAATACTAAAACATTCACACTCCACAGTTAACTACACTAGAGAAGCCCTGGGCTCCAATGCTGGTTTCAGATGTTTGATTCTGCTAGAAAAAGTTTTAGCTCAAAGACATGTTTTTAATTAAGAGGCACATGGTCATAATATACATTTAAGTCAGAGGAAAGCAACAATGTATCATAAAACAATTTATCTTTTTGGCTTTCTTCGCATTATGCATTAAATTTGATGTGCATTTAATAAAATATATTCTGGTATTTGTTTTGTAAAGCAGAGGAGAAAAAAGCCATCAATCCACTGATGCCCTGTAATTTCATGATATTTCAGCTTCTTGTGCATTAGGGGACACATCAATGAGAAATATGGAACGTTTTACATTGCAATTAGAAGCAGGCTATGTAATAAAGAATTAAAAAGGCCAGCATCCTGCCTTCACTACACTTCATCCATGCTATACTGTCACACCTATTAAAGAGAGACAAAATCTTCTAGTGTAGACAGAGCATAAAAGATGAGCACAGATAAAACAGAATGCACCAAAAGAAAGTGTAATTTAGGCCCTGATTACATTAACTTTCTGCATGCGAGTAGCCTCCTTATGCTCTCTCTTATCTGTTGCAAGAATGGAAAAGGCAGCATTTGATGGATGATGGGAGTTCGCATGAGAGAGGCTCACAGAAACAGTGGGCTTTCAGAAGTGATTTGAATGAGAAAGGGGCACAGGGCCTGGCTCACTGGGATTGGGATGTCACTCGATTTATACAGGTTGACATGGTAGAAGATAGAGACCAGAGTGAAAAAAGGAGATACCTAGTCTGCAGTCATGCAAACGTGTGCATTACTCACCTAATCAAAAGGTAAGCAAATGCGTTAAGTATTTGCAGGATCACGGCCTTAGTTCCAAGTGCAGTTTAGATTGGGACAAAATGTAGCAAGTGCTAATCTGTCCGGAAAAAAACACTCACAAACCCATCCTCTAGACTTCTACTACAGATCGCACAAAAACAGGCAGAGTGCCTATGTGGTGAATGCAACTTGCCAGACTAATGAGCTATTTATAGCACACAAGCCCTTACATAATTAGATCTCAACAATTTACAGTACAAGCCTGTACACAGCATCATAATCTATACAGATATGATCACCTGCATTAATATAATAGTTTTAAATGTTTGAAAGCTAATGCATACATTAAAACCAAGGATTACAATTACTGTATTTGAGCCTTAAACAAATGACCTGTAGCACGGTTCTGTACTAATGAGAAAAGCTTTGTACACTTGTACACACACACACACACACACACACACACACACACACAAAATAAAAATAGGTATTTTCTCCCAGGTCATTGTATTTAAAGCATTTAGCTTTTGTGGTTTTGAAGGCCACTCCTTTACAAAGTATATTTGTGTCCTGTGGGACTCAGTTTAGGTGTCAGTGTTTCCACAATGTATTCAACATCATTCTAGAATCATGAAGCACCACTTAAAATTAACTGTGGGTTGCACAATTCCCAGTGGTTTACGACAAGGATTTTACTTAGTTATTTTAAATTTCTGTAAACAGTTAAACTGTATGTACCCACACAATTGTGCTACCATTTTCAATCAAAATAACACTTTCTGATTTGCAGTCATTCTGACTGGACATAGAAACTGTAGGTTGTACATAAAAGCTATTAAACAGGATGAAGTTGACAAATGCATATCTCAAGTTTATTTTTTCATATTAAAGCCCAGATCTGAATTGCCAGTTTTGAAGTTAAAGTAAAAAAGAAAAACTTAGAGAGATCCAGATAACTTTCCAATGCATTAGTGCTTAAAAATAAAAGTTCTTTTGAACTTGTTCCTGATAAATGCTTTTAGCAATTCCTATGAAACTATTTCTCAGGGAGAAGTATTTCTGTTTACATGTATTTGTATGGCAAAGACCAGAAACATAATTTCAATATCTAGTGCAGATGACAAATCCTCTCTGCTTTTTTAAAAACAGCCTGGATCAGTTTTAACAATTCTCTTCCCACTTTGAAGAACCCTGTTCAGGTCACCACAAAATGGTGTCTTTTCAGCGTTGTCATTTTTAACTTTGAAATACATTGAAATCTGGAATAATTTTAATTCCATTTTACTTTAATCTCCTACCCCAACCCCCAAAGTACAATTTCAGCTGCACAATGAGCAAAAGTGGATTCTAATCTGATACCCATATAGCCACTCCTTCTTTTGACTCATGGTCTCTTGTATTCCCCTAGCTATGGGATGTCATGTCCTTTATTTTCACTGCAGTATACCAGGAAGACAGAAAAGATTTTCATTTTCACTAGAATCACTCTCCCTGTTAGCACCTTGCAACACTTTGTAGCTAGTACTTATTCCCTTCAAGCAGACAGGTTTCATACCCTATAACACAGCAGCACATACAGAGTAGGTTACTATGGAGAATACCTGCTTTCCAGTATTTGTCTATTTAGCTTCCTCGGTGTCTTAAACAACAGTTTGAAAGCAGGACTGCACTTCAAAACAAATCAACAGAAACTTGCCCCTAGCTTTCTTCTGAGCAAGCTGTTGCAAGGGCTTATCTTGCTATTAGGACTTTCTATCCTTGCCTCTTGCTTTCCCTTCACTGGGTCTCTCTGCCTGTTACCTACACTGAGCAGGATTTAACAAGACCCACCTGGCATGACAGCCTGGGTGAATCAGCAAAGTAACTTTCTGCACCTGCACACAGCTAAGGTTTCTCCTAGTCCCTTTAAAAGTAAGGCCACAGTTTAGGAGCTCTTCCTCACAAGGCCCAGAGCCTTTTCCCAGTCACATTCCCCCTTTGTTTTGTTTCTTCCTCATTGATTACTTGTACATACTGTTCATTCAGCTGCTCTAAAAGGCATGTCCCTCTCCCAGGAGCACATCTTAATTGAGAACACACCGTAAATGCTTCAGAAGACTATTGCAGTTCTCCTTGTGCTTCCAAGCTTCAAATCTTGACTTCAATCTGATCATCTAGACAGTTCATATAAACAACAAAAAGCTATAGTATTAGCACTCATGATGTGCAATTGACACAAGCAATCTCTTCCCAGCTTGAAAAAGTTTCTATTTATACTTGCCCTGGACTTCCTCTTCTGTAATTTATAACCCAGCATGCTAGTTTTCTTAATATTTGCTTCCTGCAGAATTACAATGGGCCATACTCTTAGACAGTGTAAATTAGTACATTAGAAGTAAATTAGGAGACAGTAGACTTATGGCAGTCTACACAAACTGAAGATCTGATCCAATATTTCTGAAGTTTCACAGGCAGGTTTAGATTCCTAATCTCAGAACAGCTTCACTGCCTCAAACAGGAAGCAAAACGTCCGGTCCATTTGTTTACACAAGGAAAGCAACAGGTCTAGTGGCTATAGCAGTGGATCTATGGGGTTTAGTCAAAACTTTAAAACTGACTCACTGGGTGGGTTTGCATGTCTCCCCCATCTGTAACATGAGGATTTACCCCACCTCTTTGTAAAGCAGTTAGAAATAGTTTGATAAAAAGTTCTACATAAATGTAAGTTAACACCCTGTGAAAGCTTCTCTGTGTGTGTGTCCAGTAAGGCAGAGCTAGGATTACATTAAATGTTACTGCAAAGAAAATGATTTATTCAGTGATGGAAGAGGGCATGGGGCTTACACACCAATGAAAAATGGACAAAATCTTTGAAAAAAAAAAAAAAAAGCTCAGAACTCAGATTAGACATTGGGGTTGGTGTGTGCGCCTATCACTAACCTGTGGCGGGACAATGGAGCCTGCATGGGGTAAGTGCTTGCACTGCTTGTGGTTGGTGGTGTCGGGAAGCTGATCACTGGCAGGCACACACAAGACTTCCTCACACTAAGGGCAGGTGGTTGTAAGGTGCCCCACTTTCCTGGGTTGCCCTAAATGACAAAATATCCCTGGTCGGTTCACTGGCACACCAGCAACTCTTGCTGCTCCTACAATCAAATTCATTCCACCAGCCACCTTCTTGCTCTAGCGATCAAGACGTTTTCATGGATTTGGGACCTTCCAATAAAAGAGCAGAGGGTTACGCTGAGCAATCCACTTTTGCTGTCACCTCCAACTAAAATCAATACAGATTGATAAAAGCAGTTCTACTCTCATAGCTCTATAACCAGAATATGGTAGCATTGCTTTTTTTAAATGGAGAAGAAGTTAAGTGTTCACAGATCTCAAGAAACAAACGCAGCTGATAAATTCAAAAGGGAACCCTCCATCCATTCCACGGGGCTGAAATACAACACTTTACAAGTTCTTTAGAGAAGGAAATGGGCAGCAATCTTAATTTACAAACAAAAGCAGTTCTTTATTGGAAAAGGGACTAGTGCTTCAAACCTTATCTTCCAGGCTACAAAAGGTTTTAATTATAGCATTCATATAATCTCTAAATGCAAACCTTTGCAAGGAGCTGTGACTAAAACTGTAGGCACTAGTCATGAAAATTTCAGCAAATGCTTTATTTAAACAACATTAATAGGGCTATCCCCCAATTCCTCAAAGTCACTGGCATGTAGAGAAAGGAGAAATGGCTTGCTGATAACAATGAAAAAAAGATAATGAAGACATTGCACAACACAGCATTTGGCATTCTTTCCAGGTAAGGTATATCCACTCTCCATGTTCTTACATAAAGACTTACCTGGACCTTTTGCTTAGTTGCCATGTGATTACCCTTTCCTCCCCCAAAAAATCAGATTCCACAATCACTGTGAGCCAGACGTTTTTAGAAATAAGGTAGTAATATTCAGCAGTCTGAAGCAAGAATGTTAGAGAGTTTAATCCTACAGACTTTAAAGGAAGATAAACAGTACGAATCCAAAACTGAAAAATCAATGCAGCCAGAGAACAGAAATGATTCAGACATGAATGATCCAAATACTTTGGTGGCTAGAATCTCATTATTCCTGTTTGTATGCAAGGGGACGACAAAGAATGGAAAAGTGCAGCCTCGCCTATACCTAAGTGTCAATAATTTATAAATCAGTTAACGATTTGTAAAGTTTGTAATTTGTGCCACTTAATCTCTTCTAAGTAGTGGTTTATGTTTCCAGTTAACTACACTACAGCCAGTGCAAGTTGTTATGTGGCTCAGTGGAATACTAAATATACCTCCCTTTTCATAAGCATAAGGGAGCGTCACATTTCTGAAGCCTGGCCCTCTTATCAACTTTCCCAAAATTCAATTTACTCACCCAATCTCACACACATTAATTGTAAATGGGTTCCACGACACACCCTCTGAACACTCCCTGACGATCTCACAGGGGCTGTGAGGATATGGAGCAATAAAAGTGTGTCAAGTAATATTATACTCAATAGCGGAAATGCACTTTTCAACCTGTGCTTTAGCACCACTGCAGCGGTCTGAGGCCTATGATACGGTGTGTGCCAAGATCATGCCCTGTGGTCACTCATTTTCCAGAGACATTCACATTAGAACATATACATGCCACACACACAGCAGAACTTGCTGGCTGTTATACAATGATCTGTTATGTAGACCTCTGGCATGAAATAACTTGACTCACTGCCTGTAAACAAATGATCATTTGCCTTCCCTTTTTACCGACTTCAGCGGCAATGAACTTCAGCAGGGTGTGTAACCCATGTCAGAACTGCATGGAGTCTTTCCACAGTCCCTAATTTGTTTAGATGTATTTCCCCAGGCCTATGACTCTGTCTCTATACTGCTGATCATCACAGTAGCTGAAACCCCACCTCACCGCCAATCCCATAATAAAACCACGCGATTCAATTTCCTCTCTCCTATCCTGAGACAATCAGATAGATTTATTTTCTTATATGATAATTCCCTTGTCTCTCTCTTTCTCCTCCTTCATTGTAATTTTTGTTGTGGCTGTGGAAAAGCAAACTGAAGATATGAATTTTACATGTTAATCTGAAAGCACTGCAACACATGGCCATTCTAGCCATCTTCAGAAGAGAATTCCAGAGGCCTATGATCTACTGACTTCTTAAGACGCTAATAGGCATAATAGTCTGTCTTCTGATGGTGGAAATACATAAACTGCAAATGATAGTACCCTCAGATAAAACTTTTCTGAATATTCTGGAATTAAAACAAAGATGGAGGGCTCCTCCTGTAACTCTGCACTCCATGCTGTTAAGGCATGAGCTGCATATAATGAATGCATGGCCAGCTAAGCAGCAGAGTAATCAAAAACATTTTTGAGTGCCCCATCAATCTTCTTATCCATTGCGTCTCTAGGGCAAAACTGCCTTCTAGGAGCAAAAATTTGCTGGAGCCTAAGCAACCTGATGGATCTACTTGTACAGAGAAACAGAGAATGTTGTACCTTAGGTAATGTATATAAAACTTTGCCATGTTAGCAGGAAAAGAAAATCTAGCTTCCTTAATTCCCAGCGCAACTGCAAAGACAGTACAGTGAAGTGAATAAGCAGAATTCCTCTACCGTATTATTTCACAGACCACTGATAGTTCTTCCCACCCGCTATTTTTTTTTAATTAAAGGAGAAAAATAGCTTTGGACAATAGAGAAATTTTGCCCTATAAGCCTGATCCTCTGCAATTGTATTACCTTGAGCTGTGATTTCGCATCAAGATCTCACAAGCTAAATAAGGTCAAGCCTGTTCTACCACTTGATGAGAGCCCCTGCCAGGAAAACCTGGATGCTTCAGGAAGATGCACCCATGCTTCACTTCAGAAGGTGGCATTCTTCCCCTGAAGACAGAACTAAACGAGCGTCCCAGTATGGTATTCAGAAGCTAACAGAGACACCGACCATGACTCCTCATTTAAAATCCAGAGGCACTTTGGAGGGTGAGGGGGGAAGAGAACAGATTTACCTATCCATATGGCACCTAAAAGCACTATGTTTTTACCCATTGCAGTATTTCAGTTTCACCTTTCGCCAGGCTTTATATTGCAATCTGAGCTTGATCACTGCTTAAAATATTATACAAGTTATACCTGTAAATGTGAACTGTCATTTCTATTTAAAAAGTATTCCCATTTTTGAATGTATATAGCTAACCCATCGATAAAGCTTTATTTAAATAAAGGCATGTTTTCACTTTATTGTAAATGTTCTTGTGGGTTAAATAAAGGTTCAGCTGCAGCCAAAGTAAGTTAAACATTTACTTTCTATTAAAACATCTAAATCATACGATGAAAAACCTGTTTTACATTTAATACAAAGGAACATTCAAATCAGCACAGTGGCAGCTTAACTGGTATTTAATGCCAAGGAGTTCTGATGTTGAGAGGTAATCAGTTTATGGAGGGAGGGATTTCTTTAAACTCCTAAAAAGGGGAAAACACACACTTGAACAAATCTTTTAATTATAATATTTTCCAAAGAACTCCTTCCAAAGCCTTTTTCCTGCCAAGTCTAATAGGCTTTCTTTAAGAGACAGCTCTTTCCCCAGATTTACTGGTAAAATATTTTATACTGTTTCTACTTAGTGTTTTGCTTGTTAGTTTTAGATGCTTTTTCAATTTTATTTCATGTAAGAGGATAGAGGGGAGTTGTATATCACAAGTAAAGGTTCTATATCACCCAGGCAAAGTGAAAGTTTTTCTGTACAGAGAAAGAGTTTAAATTATTAATGTCCATACACATGGTGTTGTGCTACCAAAAGGTAACTGGTTATTGCTGAGCAGAAATTCACCATGGAATAGATGCAGCTTCCAATTTTACATAATCATAATCCAAACCCATTAATCTATAACAGGCTGTAATTAACTTAAAATTCATAAATGTAGGTGAAATGTTTGATTTTCGTTATACAATTCCTTTAATAAGACAAAGCTCACACATCAATATTTATCACCATCCTTTCACATTATTAACTAAATCTCATGGTTATTTGTCCCATCAAAAGGCTCAAGTTGTACAGTTTAAAAGTGAGTGACAACAACCTCCCACCCCACCACAATATAATGTAAACCTTCTTATCTGCTGGAGGTAGACTTTTATCCAAAAATGTGATATCAGAAAATCACGTAAAGAAACGCATGTGTACCCATACTAACAAGACCATTGGTGAATTCTCCCTGGGAATTACTGGGATGTACAAGGATTTTAGTTGCCAAGTTTCAGAGCAATGTGTTATTTAATGACTACTAGATTAAAAAACAAGACAGAATAATCATGAAGGTCTGTCAGTTTATCTAATGGCTATTCAATGAAATAGCCAGAACATGTATCCTTTGGGGCAGAACAAAAAATTAGTTTCAATCTTTACATTTATGTTTGAGCAGTCTTCCAGATTAACCTCTATTTTGGTTTTAATCCTTTGATTTTTTTAATGAGCAAAAAACTGATCACCACCAGAAATGTGAAGTGCTGAGTAAAAGATGTCCTACTTGAGCCTAACATATTACGCTTTGTTTGGAGAAAGAATCAGATAGAATCCATCTGTTGGACCCAGTGCCCTGAGAAATAACACTCACTAACAGAATTTAATGGGTTCTGTCCCAGAGAGATGAGCATTTAGAGCGGGCGTATCTGGCTTATGCTGTACACAAAAGCCATCTATTTTAGTTATAAGAAAAGGAGTATTTGTGGTACCTTAGAGACTAACAAATTTATTTGTGTATTTTGCGAATACAGACAAACATGGCTGCTACTCTGAAACCTGTCAGTATACTTTAGTTATAGTAAAGTAATAACCTTGTTTCTACCAATTCTATCAATTAAGTAGAAGAATTAAAGAAGGTTTACTTTTTCTCCCTTCAACTCAGGTGAAACACTTCATTTCATTTTGCTTCCTAAAACATTTCTGTATGGTTTTTACTCACAGCTGAATGGATTTACAACTTTAGTGTGTTTATTGTAAATATATAAAAACGAAGATGATGAGTTGTGAGCAGATATAAGGAGGGTACAGAGGACTGCTGGTGACAAACTGAGACCGAAACTCTCTTGCCTGAATTTATCAGGGGTGGTACAATTGATCATAAACAGGAAGAATGATAGAACCTGTAGGGTATTTTGCCAGCTTCCACCCAGGTGTTCCTAAACAATCTTACAATTTCAACTTTTTGCCTTCCATACAGTCAATTTGTCATGTACCTTATATCATTGTGCAGGGTCATCAATCTATTAACCCAGGACTAGAATTCCAATCCAGACTATTCTCAAAAGACAATGAACATACTGTACTTTGTAGTTACTGAAACTCAAAAGCACTTCCCTTCCTGTCAATTGTAATTGTTTTGTCACAAAGGCCCAGATCATGCCAGTAACATCTGCGAATTACTTGCCTTACCAGCACCCTCCCCAAGGAGATTTGGTGCCCACATGGAGAGGGAGGAGACAGAGGAGAGCAGGCACAAGAGACATCCGCCTCCACTTTTTAGTAAGCAGAGATCAACCAGGAAAGAGAATTCAGCCTAAACTTAATTTATCCAATGATCAGAGGCAGAATTTGACCTCTGCACTTTTCATCACAACTGCAACCTAAGACTGTTTAAACAATATATGACCTCTGATATTACCCAAAATTGTCAGCATCTCAAGTGCAGAAAGACGGAATAATTGAAAAAGTCATTACTGAGGAATTTGGAAGCTTCTGATATTTGGTTAAAATAAGGGGAGAATATGGTAAATTTAAACATTAAGGATAATGTTGCTTGTGGTGATTTCTAATAATGATTTTCAAGAAATTGGAAAGTGACTTTAAAACTTTAAGCATAAATACTTTGATAGATTTGTGTGTAAATGTGGGAGAGGACTGACTCTTAGCTGAAATTCTTTCCCTGGTAGTGTTTAATTAAAAGAAATTATTAATTAAACATGTGAATTTGAGAACTAATTTTGGTGAAAGTATTTTATATGATTTTTTTATATATATACAAACAGTGGCTTGACTGATATTAAATAAGGTTCTATCTTACAGGATCCAGAAAAAGCTTCTGCTCAAAACAGGGAGGATGGGGTTCCAGCTTTGCTGTAAAACTGACTATCGTCAAATCAATTGTTAGATTTTATTACTTCGCTCTTCCTGATAATGGAGGAGAGATAAACAATGCTTTTGTTTAAAAAAAAAAAATTAGATTTTTATTAAAAATGTGTTTTTTTTAAAATCCTATCTAAAATTAAATGTGAAATTATGACAACATATGTTAAGGCTAGGGTGACCAGATGTCCCGATTTTATATGGACAGTCCCGATATTTGGGGCTTTGTTTTTATTGGCTCCTATTACTCCCCACTCCCTGTCCAGATTTTTCACACTTCCTGTCTGGTCACCCTAGTTAAGGCCTAAATTTCTTATATTAAAACATTTAAATTAAGTACAAAAATATTAAGTAGTACATGTTTACTGATAAGTTTTAAAGATAGTCAAACCATTGAACTGATAGAAGTCACCTAAGAACCAGCTGAAGTGCTAAACCAACTTTTGATAGCAGAAACCTCTTCTATAGGTGCAGAGAGAATATTTTCTTCAGTATGAATATCTTCTTTAGATTGAGACAGCAGAGAAGTACCAGATTTACTACTGTTACCATTTAACAGAATTACTCCTTTAACTCAAGTGGTAGAGGTCTATGCCACACTGAAGGTCTTGGTTCTGGGTTTAAAACTCACAAAAGAACTAGGCAGGAGACTGTAAGAGCCCAACATGGTTCCTTTATACCTCAAACGCTTAAGACAGGCTTTTTCTAACAGGAGTATGGAATACAACAGGAGAATCTATCAAATTCCCCTATAGTGGCTGGTTCATTAGAGGATAACAGCCTACTACTGCTAGCTAAAAAAGCTTCTACTTTAGTTCAAATGGTAGAGCCTTATGTGTAATACTTTAAGTTCCCTGTCATCACACCATTTGAAGTGTTTCTTTCCAACTTCCACCAGCAAAGAGGTTAAGTTCATTTATGTGACTTTATTAAAAAGGGGGACAAGTCAGTTTTTAAAAAAAATTAAAAGAAATGTCAAGTATTACACATCTGCTTCTCCTACCCTTTCACAATTTAACCGTTAATACTGAGACAAGACTAAACAATAAAACCAAATGTAAAGAAGAAACTGGTAATAAATTCAAAGTAAAGGCAATGAACTAAAATTTGAAAAACTGAGCAATTCTATGATCCCAATGCAAAATGCCCACTAACTTTCAAATACTTGAGGATTTTGTACAGATGGTACACTAAAACACTTAGCAGAAACTAAAAAAAAAAGTTCCAAAATCATTTTCTTATTGTATTTTCATGTGTTACAGAAATGAAATTAGACTAAAACTTTTAAGTTTTCATTTTGCTGTTAATGCAGATAAAATTTTGAGTTCTATAGGTGTGCATATTTTATATTTTTAATACAAGACAACTCCTTAAGAGCTTAATCATAATAAATACAGTATCTAATGCTTCTTGGCATTAGTGTCTTCAGGGGCCAAACTGTGTTTAAAAAAAGGAAAAAGGACAAATCAGTAAAGTATAGCATCAGTAATATTCATAGTTGGATTCCAAGAGGTCCTAATCCATGGTTTTACTTCAACTAATGCCAATGCTGCTGCACTCTTATTTAGCAGTCTCTTGCAGAAGGAATATTAATTTGTGCCTTGAAGACTACACTGGTTTCTATTTGTTTTCAGGTGCATTTAAGGTGCTGGTTTTGATCTAAAAGTCCATTACAGTCTGGGTCCTTGCTATCTTAAGACAGGCTTTCTCCTTGTGGTCCATCAATGCAACTGACATAGGTTACAGCATTTCAAAAATACTTCCTAGATTCGTACACCTGAAGCATGGTCTTCTCCGTAGAGGACTATCTACTCTGAAATTCACCTCCAGTACATTGGTCAGACAAAATTCACTTTTTGAGCTTTGTAGTGTCTTTGCAGCATGACTGAAGGTGTAGCACAAGGAGGTTTGGGATTCTGTTTTAGTAAGAGGAGGGAATCCTTTGAACGCGTTAACTAATTGACAATGTGTCAGCCTACATTGTTCTAACCTGGGAAATTATCTATGGCTTTGGAAGCTATGATAGGTACTTCAAAGACAGAGGGAAAACACTGATAAAATCAGGGTTAATATGGGCAGCAACTCACCTGCTGCACTCACACAACTATGCCAGTGCATCTTACTACTGACCTGCCACAGTCAGTCATTCTTCCAGGTTCTCTTTGATTAACAGACAATATTGCCTCTTTAGGTACTTCTATAACCCTCATCACTATAACTTCTGCCAATCTAGGTGTAAAGATGTGTAGTAGGAACTAGATGAGACTACTTTGTGGCTGTTTATATGTGATTTAAAGAAGGTTTATACTCAGGTCCCTTGAAATTAAACAATTTAATTTAAGCCACTTGTTCTCCCCACTTAGTCCCCAAATGGAAGGACAGCCCCAACAAAAAGTGCTACACGTTTACTTTGCATTCTCAACAAACAGGAATTCTGAAGATGTACAAGATTGATTGTATCTGCTAAAAAAAATCAAAAATAAGATGCACAAGATTGATTTTAGCAGATATAATCAATCAAAAATAAATTGTCACATGAGGATCTCAGATTATACATATGACAAGTTCAATTCAAGTGTGAAAATGGAATTAAAAATTACCTCTCTCTGGTGTTGGTAAGCGTTTTCATTTTATCATAAAGATACTGTCAAAACCTTCCTTCATAAAGTTCAAAAATTTATAACAGCAGTAAAATAAGCATAATTTTAATTTCTGATTGAATTTTCCATTTGTCATTCATATACATCCCCACATATGTTAATTAGAATTGAAAGAAAATAAGGAAACCTGCCCTACAAGTAAGCTCTCTTTGTTAAAGTTATGCTTATTGGGCTTTTCATGTAAATACAATAGCCCAAAAAGAAATATTAAATTCAAGACAGAATAATAGCACTGAAGTGAGACAGCAGATAGTGAACTCTTATGGACAATTAAAATCCTGCTTCTCACTCAACCCTGGTCTATTTTAGCAATCATATCAGACAATCTCTTAAAACAGAATAATCTTAATGAACAGCCAAGTACTCCTCCCTCATTGAGGAAATCTTCAACAAATAGGACAAAGGAAAGGAAGATATACTAATCAAGAGGCCCCACTAGCTTGCCTGTTGAATTGGATATGGGTGGGGACATGACTGAAATCCACAAAAGCCATTCCAGTACTGGGAATTAAAGTTTATGAAAAGCGATCATGTGAGGATAAGAGGCGGGGAAGTACAAAAAAATTTAACGCTAAAATGTGAAATCTATTCAGGAGAATCCAAAGGGGTAAGAAACAACCTGTGGGAACTCCAATGAGGCAACAGAACAGAACACATTTACTGCTGCTATCATGTCATAGAATTCATGTTCAAAGGATTGCTTTTCACGGTGTAGTAGTCTCTCATCTTGAACTGCTATTACACACCACTCATTATCATCACTGTCAGAAACTACAGCAGCATCTGTGGCAGCAGCAGCATTTTCTGGATGAGAAATCTCCATATTTACCTTAAAGAATATCAATTCTTCTTCCAGCATTCAGACTTGCTTGGAGGTTAGTAAAAGCATTCCCAGCTCACATAGGAAATGTGTTTTAATAAATGCTGAAAAGGAGGGCATCTTAAATACTTAACAGAAAAAAAATTACCTATCTAGTAATTGTAGTTTTTCCAAGCAGAAAGAAAACAGATTTGCACTTCTACAAGGGCATGCCCTTTGGATCAAGAACCCGCAGGAAAACCAGGGTTGTTTGAGCATGTATGCATTTCTCTCATGACTCCATATGTTTAAAGGGACTCCATGTTATACAAGAAGCATGAGCCCTAATCTCACTTCACTTCATTTCCATTGAATCAGAACCTACTCTATAGACTCCAAAGTGGGGAAAGCGCATGGGGGTATGGATCTATGCTGTCAAACTACTCAGAGCTACAATTACTACATTAATAACCTTTCCTTCTCCTTCAAATATTACCAGCATAAAGGACACTTGGGAGATAAATTAGCAACAACTCCAGAAAAGATGAGGTCTGTGGAAAACTTTAAATACAAGGGTTGCAGAACTGCTCTCAAATTGGGCATCAGATATGAAAGTCAAATCATGAGTAATGCTGTGTGGAATGTATGAACTCCAGGTAGAAGTCATGCTGATTTGAATGAATAAAGTATATCTAGGTCAAGGAGCAGAGGCTGCTCACAGAAAGTGTCCTTCCGTCCCAGATGCACCCAAAACATCACAACAAGTTTGTATACAAAATGTGGTCCATTTACACAATTTCTGCTAAGAGACTATGCGCCTCTTGGCTCTGGAATGACTAAGGCTACCGTGGGGAGAAAAAGGGGAAAAGAGGATGGGTCCTCTGTTTTCTGAGAAGGATGTGGAGGATCTGAAGTTCTCTCCTGGAGTTTAACCAATATTCCCATTTCAACTCATAATACTAGGATTGTAAAAAGACATAGGAATAAGTGTTAAAACTAAGGAAATATAATGCAGTAGACTTTATCATTACTTCAAAGTGCAGTTCTGTTCTGAAAAATGACTAAAATAATAAATGCAGCTGAAAAAGTGGGGGTTTTACCAGGAAAGCTTATGCCCAAATAAATCTGTTAGTCTTTAAATTGCCACTGGACTCCTCGTTGTTTTTGTGGATACAGACTAACACTGCTACTTTTCTGATAAAATCATCAAGGGATTCTATTTGTGTGTCTCAATAATCATACCTATTCTACAGGTTAAAATATTTTTATTTTCTAACGACAATCTCTGCCAATTCAGCCTGTATTTTAAGAACGCAGATTTTTTTTCCCAACATTTTTAGTGATAGATATGAAACATATTTAAGGTAACGTGGTTGAACACACACATAACTAACTGGATTTTAAGTAAACCATTCTGTTGATGATGCACAAATAATTGAATCCAGCTCAGTCACTCTGGGCTGTATTGGCTCTGTGATGCCTTCAGGAATAAAGAGCAGTAAAACTATTTCTTCTCTGAAGTAAATAGGTATAATGGAATACAGATATGGAGCATATCTGTAAGACAGTGACACCTTTGCCGGTTCACTTTTCAGATTTGAAATTGCTGCAATGGTTTTAGCATCTTTGGTGGTTCTCATGATAGTCTGCATTTTCAGCAATGGTTTTCAGCAACAGTTTAGACTTGCTTTTCTTCACAGGCGAAACGGACAAAAGCAGTGAACTTGGAGGGTCTAGTTTGCAAGAGCTCAAACCTCCAATCAACAGCTCACTTCAACCCTAATTTTAATTATAAACTTTTATAGGTATCAAACCAACCTCAGAGAAGGCCTAAGTACATTTCAGTGTTCATTTAGCAGCTTCAGCAGTGTGCAATTAAAACTTTAGCATTAAATGTTGGAGAATAAAATAACGAGACTTAAAAAAATAAACTGTGCTTCAGTGGACCATGCTTAGTAGATTTCATATGATCATTTACAAGACAGAAACAGATTCCTACTAAGAGCCATTGCTAGTATCCAGAGTTGATGCAAATTGCTTTAAAATGTCAGCATCTTTTAAAAAGAGAAAAACTAAAACAAAAAAGTATTGTGGCTTTAGGATTCCTATAATATTGATGCCTCTAGTACCGATGATTCTGAACTCTGTCAGTTCACAATATCACAATTGCACCAATGCATCACCAGATTAAACAGATAACTGTTTAAATATCTAGCCTTTTTATCTGGGATGAGAAACCAAAACCTTAATCAACTTAACCCAACTTTCTAGCTACTTGTTTTTATATTACCGCAGAAGTGAAAGGAAAAAAACCTCCAGAACAATAAATGAAATATTAAAAATTGTATATGCTTTTTATTATTTTATGTTCCTTAAAATAATATATTTTTAAAATGTTCTCACAATGGCATTTTAAATTTTTAAAATGTGAGTAGAATAGAAAGAAAACAGCAGACGAAATGTAGAGAAATTCCTACTGATACTAATAATTACTGAGGAAATGCAAGTTAACATTTAAGAAGTACAAAAACAAAATAATAAGTTAGTTTTAAGTCTTCTAAGAACATGGGTAGAAAAAGTAATGCACTATACAAAAAACATACACAGTTAAACTTAAAGAAAATGAAAACAATGAGAATTTTTACACTTTATTTTTACAACAAATGAATTTTAATACAAAAATGAAGCTGGCATTATATAACTTTATAGATAAAAGGAACATTTATATATTTGGGGAAGTCAAAGAATGTTACAATTTAAGATGATGAAATGTTACAGCTTGCACACAAAAATTAAAAAATGAAATTAAATTAAAAATGAAATGGTTACCAAGGTAATGCAGGTCAAGGGATCAAAGGTGAAGGGTCACACATTATTAAAAAGAAATCCAAAAGGACGTCTGCATCAAGATCTCTGCAAAACAAAGGAGCTACAGTAAGTAAAACTAATACCTTTCATGAAATCAAATCAAAGTTATTGAAAATAGCCTCTTTCCAAACTGAATATAGTAAACCGTGTGGTGTTTGAAAGTGCAGTAATCTTTACTTTGCTATTAAGCTCCATTTTTAGTCTTTAACGCCACTGCCTTTTTAATTTCCTCCTGAAGTGGCTTATATACAAACCATTCCATTCAAAGAAATATTTAAGAAGGTTTTGCTCCTAAACTTAAAAAATGTTCTTATTAAAAGTTAGGAAAACTAAAGCAACACAGATAGGCCAATTTATGATCCCACTGTTTAATCTATGACACAAAGTCAAAGAAAGCAGCAGTTATAATTATACTGATAACAATGCTGATCAGGGAACCCATTATTTAAAAACAAGTAACTGTCAAATGGGTTTTGATACAAGTATGTTTAAAATCCATTTTCAGTGTAAAAATTATTCCCTTATTTTTAGTTTTCTTTGTTCAGCATAAATACAGCTATATTGTAGTTATTGATACATACAAGAAATACTAAAATCATAATGTATCAGTTAACACTACAATAAAATAGTCTTTTAAATGTGATTTGCAAGACAAAATTCTTTCCTGCTAGAATTTCTATTACATGGAAGCTATAAAGAATCTTTGGTATCCACTCTCAGTAACTTAGTCATTCTCTTACTGAAATTATACAGAAATTATAAATGTACATTAAGTTTACATCATGCCATAAAAGCAAAACAGCAACTTTACAGGATTATATTTGTGTTTTTCTTCCACTATATTTTTTACATTTCCTACAATAAGAAGTTTCAAGACATTTTTATTTCTTTGAGAGAAATAATTTCAAATTTGGAACAAATCTAGGCAAAGAAATCCAACCAAAATTTACACATAATTTTAGCTAAAACAAGCTAGGGACAGCTGACCACCAATGATACAAAACAATTCAGTTTAAAGTTAATGTTCTACAGCAATTACTTAATTCTCTCTTCAATTGTGCCACAAAAATGTATTATTAAATATGAGTTCTCTTACCACAGAAATCAGCTGGAGTAAGTGTCAAATTCTAGATTACTATTATACGGTTACTATCATAGATTTAGTACCAACCGGCTAAATCTGGTGCTAAAGTAATCCCTAACTCACGTTGGGTTATAACTAAATAGTTTCAAATAAACTCCTTCATAATTATCAACATTTAACCACTCTTTTCCAATTTTCCATGTTAAAGTTAATTCTATACAAACCTATTTCAATTCACATTTGATTTTCTCTTGTTAAAATATAATCCCGAACTATTTGTACATTAAAAACAGACCACGGCCAAAATGTATCTTATGAGAAGGGCACAAAAGGAGATCCTGCTAGCTTAAAGCAACCAATGAAGAAAAACTATATGAGAGTAAAACTGATGCTTTCCTCAAATTAGATTTTAATAAAATAACTTGCCATTTCATGGATTGGAAACAAATCGGTTGGTTGCTTAAGACTGCATTTCTGAGAAACAAGAGGTGGTGTTGGGGGGTTGTTTTGGGTTTTTTGCATAGCTCTTGGAATGGAAATGTAACCAGCATTTCATTTCTACTGGAATGCTCATCTCATATATGTATTCACTGCTAGGAGGCATGCAAGCAATTTTAAACGTTATAGAAAGAATCAATACGCCATCACAATGCCAGTATGAGCCATACAATCCTTTAGAGGCAATGTTATTTATAGCGTTCTAGTTTTTGCATGAAGTAAAAACTCAGGTAAATAGCATAAGCATGATAAAGTTTCTGACTCATCTCAGTAGATGTGCTATCATTGTGAGAAAAAATTCAACACTTCAGATGAAGTACTATGATTAAATATATTTGTCTATGTAACATTCCCCAGTTGCGCACAGATTCCAAACAAAAAGTATAAATTAAATTTATATGATAAAATTTTAAGAAGGGAGGCAGTTAACAGCACAGTGAACAGTCTGCTATGGATATTTTTGTGAAGCAACGTACACACAATTTAAAATAATTGGTATCTTTGTTATTTGATTCACCTGCCATTTAACAAGAAATGGTTGATTAATCAGCATTTCTTTTAAACTGAAAGATTTTAAGACAATCCATCTTCTTGAGAATGAAATGAAGTTCTGAAGCAGTAAGCCAGAAACAAGTATTTAACTTGAAAATAGTTTAGCAGTTACAAACGGGTAGACTTGACCTCCATAGAAGCTACTCTATAAGCAGCGGTTCTCAATGAGGGGTACGCATACCCTTGGGGGTACACAGAGGTCATCCAGGCGGTACATCAACTCATCTAAATATTTACCAAGCTTTACAATAGGCTACATAGAAAGAACTAGTGAAGTTAGTACAGACTAAAATTTCATACAAATGAACTGTTTATACTGCTCTATATACTATAGACTGAAATGCAAGTATAATATTTATATTCCAATTGATTTATTTTATAATTATATGGTAAAAATGAGAAAGTAAGAAATTTCTCAGTAATAGCATGCGATGACACTTTCATATTTTTATGTCTGATTTTGTAAGCAAGTAGGTTTTAAGTGAGGTGAAACTTGGGGTACACAAGACAAATCAGACTCCTGAGGTAGAGTAGTCTGGAACGGTTGAGAACTGTGACTCTAAACCAGTAGTTTTCAATCTTTTCCCATTTGTGGACCTCTAAAAAAATTTCAAATGGAGCTGTGGACCCCTTTGGAAATCTTAGACATCGTCTGTGGACCCCTGGAGTCCGTGGACCACAGGTTGAAAACCACTGCTCTAAACAAATTTAGATGGCACTATTTCTCAATGAGATAAGTGCAATAAGTTTTCAAAGGTGCAAAATATATGCAGGTAGCTATGAGATGTTTGTGTAAATTTTAAGGACAATTTTTTCACTGAACTTCCAGGTCCAGATACCGATTAGGCAAATTCAAACATGTCAGTTTCTAATATGGATCAGAAATGCCAAAATCCACCCCTTTACATCCTACAATTTCTATATACGTATAAATTTCATCAAATTCAATATCAATAGAACTTTAAGTGCCTAGGTCATTTTTGAAAATGGAACGTAGGCCATTTGAAAATGTTACCTAACTTCTTAAGGATTGAAAAATCAACTCAAAGTGGAAGCTAACAAACAAACAAAAAAAAACAACTTTCTTTAGGGCATACTGAAGTTGGGGAGCCAAGCCATCAATTTCTGGGCAGAGTGAAATTAACAAAAGATGCTATTCACTACTGGAGTTAATCAACATTTCTGAAGGAATTTTTTTTTTTTAAAGATTGTTTTTGAGAAAAGGCTAATTTGGTGAAAAAATTTTTAAAATTTTCAGGTTTTCCCCCCAATGTAAACTAAAACACTGCTGGGCTTTTTTGGGTTTTCCTCATTTCCTTTTTCAGTGACTAAATGGAAAAAACAGGGAAAAAAGAGAAGAGGAAAGGTTGAACCAAGAGACTGAAAACCAAAAATGGTTTAAAAAAGCCCTCCAAAATAAGTTTTTTAATTTAAAAAGAAACCTTAGGCAATGTTTTGTTTCTTTTTCAACCAACTATTCTCAACTCTGTATGCATTAGTGAAATTGACAAGATGCACTTAAATTTCACACATATGCTTGATCACACTATCAGCCTCGGTGGGGAAGAAGTGCTTCAAATGTCCTTTGTACCAGTGTCTAGATAGCAAGAATCCATGATCAAAACCCCGAGTAGGGTCCAGTGATGATGCTCTGTTGGGAACCCCAGCATCTTCCTCACTCCAAAGGGCCAGGACAGGACACCAGGTTCCTCATGATGGTGTTGCCTGTCAATCTCACTAGTGACCCTTTTTCCCTCTCTCCTGAGCACAATCATGCTCCTTATCAGGCCATGGCTGACAGGCATATTTCTCTAGCTAGCAGGTGTCCAGTTACATTTTTCAGTCCTGTCTTTTAGTAATACAACCAAGATAGTGCCTCTAAAATCAGCTGACCAATCACATCCGTTTGTCACATGCAAGTCCAAAGAAGACAGCTGATGTGGCAATTCTGCTTCATCCCAATACCTAGTTCACCACTTTTTTATATTAATAAAAAAGAGAAAAAAGGAAAGAGGCTGAAATGCTATCAGATGGTATTGATTTTACCTACATGGTCATGAGCAGTAGTTACAAGAGCAGATCATATATTCCTTTCAAACTATAACCGGTAGGCTTAGCCTGAACTTGCTTTTATACCCTGTAATTAGAAAATTCAACATAAACACTCCACACGGTAAGATTCTAAAATAATTCATTCCCCACAAGAAAATGTACTTGCACATCAACTTTAAAGAACTTGTGTATAGGCATTCCTTAAGCATTTTTAGCTAATTTCAATTTTATAAAGATATTTTTAATATACATACACATTTTTGGAAATAACTTAAAAATTTCACCAAAAAGTGTTTCCTAGCCAGCAGCAGTTTACTTGCATAAAACTAGCTGATAGGACTAGATAGCAGAATTAATTAATGCCCTAGCTTTTCCCTTCTGAAAGATGCTAGTTTCAACTCATGGCTTGACTCAAAGATTAAAATTACTCTAGTGGTCATGTTTTGTCAGCTTTTAGTTGAATGAGATAGAGGGGAGGTGGTTGTTACCCAAATAATGATTAATTATCTCAAGATATAATGTTGCCATACAGGAAAACTAAATTTGAAAAAAACTTGAGAAGTCTTGGGTTAATAGAGAGGAGAAATCTTCCAAGGCAGCACACCTCGGCCTGAGTTCTGCTATTCAAAAGGAGTATGATATTACCTCACCTATCTTAGCAATGTTTCATAGCAGCCGCCGTATTAGTCTGTATTCGCAAAAAGAAAAGGAGTACTTGTGGCAACTTAGAGACTAACAAATTTATTTGAGCATAAGCTTTCGTGAGCTTCAGCTCACTTCATCGGATGCATTTATAAGTGCATCCGATGAAGCGAGCTGTAGCTCACGAAAGCTTATGCTCAAATATCTTAGCAATATATCAGTCAGACATTTATTTTGATTTGTATACATATTCCATAAAAAGGAGGATCTGGGTGCTCCCTGACACATTTAAAACATACAATTAATTATACATATAGATTACTCTAAGAACCCCCTTCCTCTCATAAGTAACATTTAACCCAGCAGCTGAAAACGTATTTTAGATCTTTACAATCTCCCACCAGTCCTCATAATCCCTCACAGCTAAGGGAAGACAGAAGGGTCTTTCCACATGTCCTGAACATCAATAAACGGGAAGCGGGGGAGGGAGAGGGAAGGAGAGAAATGAGCGAGTTTCAAAGTGCGCGGTTCTCCCAGAGAATGCCCTGCCAACTGGCCCCGCTCATAGAAGTGAAGTTCCAGCTCAGGAGCTGCGGCTGATCACCATAATATGTTCACAAAGCTGTAAGAGGAGAAGATGACTCATTTTGGTTCACTTCTTCATGTCTGATTCAAGGACTACAATTACATTATGCATCAGACTACTGGCATGCAGAACTCTATAATGGTTAGTGTAAGCGGAAGCCTTAATGCAGAAGCCTGAGCCCCAGCCAAAGAGAAAGCTCTCAGCAATGAGCACGTTTTTTAAAAAAAGATTTACTAAAAAAGCCAAACATTAGTTATTTGACGCACACAGCTGACAAATGAAATTAAAGAAAATTCAAAGCCATTTTTGAATTAGCACAGAAGTATTTGAAAGTGTTAACTAGCAAAAAAAAAATAGCTTCAGAAAAAACTGTTACCCCTAATTCATTACCCTGTTCTGTTATTCATAAAATATAACATTTTCAGGATTCATTCCTCTTCTCCAATATACAACTACTCCCAAAATACACCATCAAAAAAGAACACCTAATCAATCAAAGAAAAAAACATTTAATATTTCAGTGTTTTTAACGTGTAAACCCATTCTTTGCTGGGGTGTATTACTTTAACTTGAATATTACAATAAATATCTTGCTGATCCACAGGGACAAAAGCAGTAATAACTATTACATCATATACTTGGGCCTCTGACATGCACAGCACTCAACACAGCATTAACGTGCAATGTGAGTTGTACTTTGCACTGTGTTTTACAAAGAAAATGTTTTCCAACAAAGTCAATTTACAAAGTCAATTTAAATCTCTTTTTGCAAGGGACTAGCATATATAAGTGCAGATGAATTGATTTACTTGTCAAATTAATACAAACTGAGGATATTACATTTTGTAAGCGATCAAAATCCCATCTTTTCAATCTCTTTCACACTATTTTCCACAGTGAGTATTTTACATGGAAAATATTGGGGGGTGGGGGTGGGAAGTATTTGGAAAAATGAAACAACTAAAGTTGAAAAAATTAGTACAAATAAAAGTGAAGGTTTTGCTCATTTAGGTTAATCTTTTACAAAAAGGACTATTGAGAAAGCGTTATGAATTTGCTTTCTGCAAAGAAAACTAACAGCAATAAACACATTTAGAATGTAAAAAGCAGTACACTAGTATAATAGAAAATTCCCCCTCCCATCAATTTTTTTTTAAAATCTATTATAAACAGTATCTGGAAAAGCCAGACTCTAGCCCCTAATGCTTAGAATTATGACTATGGATCAAGTATCTCCCTAGCTGCAGGACACACCAAGCCCAGTAACCATGCGGCCCGCAGTGTCCATCGCTCTGATCCTTGTGGCTCTGATGGTCCTGGCAGACTCTGCTCTGGCTCAACCGACAGAGCCAACCCTGTCCGAAAAGTTTGAGAAGTTCCAGAAAAGGCTGCAGGCCTTTGCTGACAGCATTGCAGATGAAACCAAAGCTGCCTTTCAAGAACTGCATCACAGTGAGTTCAGCGAAAAGACCCGGAACTAGTTCTCTGAGCAATTCCAGAAGATAAAGGAGAAGTTCAATGAGAAGTTTTCCAGGGACAACTCTGACAGAGGGGATTTTTTCTGCAGAGCTCACAGGCATTTTCTGGGGTTCTGGTCCCCTTGAAGAGATCATGCTGGGAGGGGAACCCAGGGTTGGCACCCAAGTTCCTGTTTTTTATTGCCTTTTTTTTTTTGTAGCCATGAATAAATGCTCATTGCCTTAAAAAAAACAAAACAAAGCAAACAAAACAAAAAAAAAGATCAGGAACAGAAGCCTTTGAGGCATAAAAGAAATATAATTACAGCCCCGTTTAGGCTGATCTTTTGTGACTTTAGGGTAAAGCAAAGCTTTACAAACCCACTCGCTCAGGGCAAATGAATTTCTGGACAGGAGAGTGAGCAAAACAGCAGGCTGCAGAGCTTCTTACTCAACATGACCATCACCTGAGAGCAAAGCAGCCTCTTTGTTGAGGCTACTGCTCCCTTCCCAAGCCCCTGAACTTCTATTGTCAGTGCATAAATCCTAGCACCCAATTCACAAAAACATGGCATGTGCAGAGGGGGTGAGGGTAGGGTTTGAAGTGGAGGTCCCTCTCACAAACAGGTGGCTATTTTCCAGCAAGAGGTGGGCTGCAGAGTAAAGAAACCGGGAGCAAATATAGATGGGTGAATGTGTGTAGTGAGTGTGTGAGGCATCAAGGTGTGATGAGATCACAGAGGGAGACATTAAAAAGAATGGAAATAGGACTAGAGACCCAAGTATCTACCCTGCGTTACATCAGAGAAAATGAAGAATTTCTGGATAGAAGTCAGCGTTTGGTACTGCAGACACAGCATGCTGAAGAATCTGAGAGGGCAGTGCAGAACAGGGAAGAAAATTGGCAGCATGTGACCTCCAGAAGAAGAGAGGAGAAGCCCATGTACCCGCAATGCAGATAGAGGAAAGAAACTGTTTTCAGGCTCTCTGCACAGGTACTACGGTAGAGAATGGTTTGGAAGAGTTATCTGAGGGAAGAGATCAGAAGAAGACCGGAAGGATTAGGATGCATTGTCCTAGGGATGGGGGTTCCATGACCATCACTCCCAAGAGAAGGAGACGGGTGGTGGTGGTCAGGGACTCCCTCCTAAGGGAGACAGAGTCATCCATCTGCTGTCCAGACCAGGAAACTCGAGAAGTGTGCTGCTTGCCTAGAGCTAGAATTCAGGATGTGACTGAGTGTCTGCCGAGACTGATCAAGCCCTCGGACCGCTACCCCTTCCTATTTCTCCACGTGGGCACCAATGATACTGCCAAGAATGACCGTGAGCAGGTCACTGCAGACTACGTGGCTCTGGGAAGAAGGATAAAGGAGTTTGAGGCGCAAGTTGTGTTCTCGTCCATCCTCCCTGTTGAAAGAAAATGCCCAGGTAGGGATCATTGAATTGTGGAGGTAAATGAGTGGTTACGCAAGTGGTGTAGGAGAAAGGGCTTTGGATTCTTCGACCACGGGATGTGGTTCCAGGAAGGAGGATTGCTAGGAAGAGATGCAAAAAGAAAAGGAGTACTTGTGGCACCTTAGAGACTAACAAATTTATTTGAGCTTAAGCTTTCGTGAGCTACAGCTCACTTCATCGGATGCATGATGATGGGATCCACCTAATGAAAAGAGGAAAGAGCATCTTTGCAGGGAGGCTTGCTAATCTAGTGAGGAGCGCTTTAAACTAGGTTTGCTGGGAGATGGTGACCTAAGCCTGGAGGGAAGTGGGATACCAGGAGGAAACAAGGAGCAGGGTGCAACCGAGGAGACCTCCTGATTCATACTGAGAAAGTAGGGCAATCGGCTAGTTATCTTAGGTGCCTGTACATGAATGCAAGAAGCCTGGGAAACAAGCAAGAAGAATTGGAAGTCCTAGCACAGTCAAGGAACTATGATGTGATTGGAACAACAGAGACTTGGTGGGGTAACTCGCATGACTGGAGCAATGTCATGGTATAAACTGTTCAGGAAGGACATGCGGGGGAGAAAAGGTGGCGGAGTTGCAGGGGTGTAATCAGGAAGGCCAAAGCACAATTGGAGTTGCAGCAAGCAAGGGATGTGAATGGTAACAAAAATGGTTTCTACAGGTATGTTAGCAACAAGAGGTGATCAGGGAAAGTGTGGGATCCTTACTGAATGGGGGAGGCAACCTAGTGACAGATGATGTGGAAAAAGATGAACTACTCAATGCCTTTTTTGCCTTGGTCTTCACAGACAAGACTGCTTTGCTGGGCAGCACAGTATGGGGAGGAGGTGAGCAACCCTCAGTGGTGAAAGAACAGGTTAAGGACTATTTAGAAAAAATGGACATGCACAAGTCCATGGGGCTGGATCTAATCCATCCAAAGGTGCTGAGGGAGCTGGCTGATGTGATTGCAGAGCCATTTGCCATTATCTTTGAAAACTCATGGCGATCTGGGGAGATCCCAGATAATTGTAAAAAGGCAAATTTAGTGCCCATCTTTTAAAAAGAGAAGGAGAATCTAATGAGCTACAGATGGTCAGCCTCACCTCAGTCCCTGGAAAAATCATGGCACAGGTCCTCAAGGAATCCATTTTGAACTACTTAGAGGAGAGAAAGGTGATCAGGAACAGTCAACATGGATTCATCATGGGCAAGTCATGCCTGACCAACCCAATTGCTTTCTATGATAAGGTAACTGGCTCTGTGGATACAGGGAAAGCAGTGGACATGATATACTTTGACTTTAGCAAAGCTTTTGATACAGTCTCCAACAGTATTCTTGCCAGCAAGTTAAAAAAAGTATGGCCTGGATGAATGGACTATAAGGTGGATAGAAAGCTGGCTAGATTGTCAGGCTCAACGGGTAGTGATCAATGGCTCCATGTCTAGTTGGCAGCTAGTATCAATTGGAGTGCCCCAGGGGTCTGTCCTGGGACCGGTTTTCTTCAACATCTTCATTAATGATCTGGATGATGGGATGGATTGCACCCTCAGCAAGTTCACGGATGACACTAAGCTGGGGGGGAGAGGTAGATACGCTGGAGGGTAGGGATAGGGTCCAGACTGACCTAGACAAACTGGAGGATTGGGCTAAAATAAATCTGATTAGGTTGAACAAGGACAAGTGCAGAGTCCTGCACTTAGAACGGAAGAAAACCATGCACCGCTACAGGCTGGGGACCGACTGGCTAAGCGGCAGTTCTACAGAAAAGAACCTGGGGATTACAGTGGACAAGAAGCTGGATCTGAGTCAACAGTGTGCCCTTGTTGCCAAGAAGGTTAACTGCATATTGGGCTGTATTAATAGGCGCACTGCCAGCAGATTGAGGGAAATGATTATTCCCCTCTATTCGGCACTAGTGAGGCCACATCAGGAGTATTGCTCCCAGTTGTGCCCCTCCCCCCGAAATGATGTGGACAAATTGGAGAGAGTCCAGCAGAGGGAAACAAAAATGATTAGGGGGCTGGGACACATGACTTATGAGGAGAGGCTGGGAACTGGGCTTATTTAGTTTGCAGAAGAGAAGAGTGAGGGGGGATTTGATAGCAGCCTTCAACTACCTGAAGGAGGGTTCCAAAGAGGATGGAGCTAGGCTGTTCTCAGTGGTGGCAGATGACAGAACAAGGAGCAATGGTCTCAAGTTGCAGTGTGGGAAGTCTAGGTAAGATATTAGGAAAAACTTTTACTAGGAGGGTGGTGAGGCACTGGAATGGGTTACCTAAGGAGGTGGTAGAATCTCCATCCTTAGAGGTTTTTAAGGTCAGGCTTGACAAAGTCCTGGCTGGGATGATTTAGTTGGGGATTGGTCCTGCTTTGAGCAGGGGGTTGGACTAGATGACCTCCTGAGGTCTCTTCCAACCCTCATCTTCTATGATTCTATATTCTATGAGAATATGATAGGGCATTGAAAGTTTTTGGGGACATGTGGGAGAAGCAAAGAAAATGTAGAGTAGTAGGTAGAGAAGGGGCTGAGCCAACATCTTTTCTAGGGGCTCCAACTTCACAGGCCTTTGTGAGAAAAAGGATTCTCTCCTCAGTCCCCTTTATTTCTATAGTTGGGTGAATTCTTTAATACCAAGAGATTTAGCTGTCTATTCTATAATGTTACTCTTAAATCTTATTTTCCATTTCTGAATTTTCACTGTGCGTTCAATCTTGCATCTATATCTTACTAATGCCTTCTATCTCCATCTGGAATTCTCATCCTCCTAAAACTGAACAACTGAGCATAACTACTATTAAAAGTATAGAACAGAAATCCTAGCTGTAGCCTATGTTCATAAACCCATTTAGGGACAGCTTACTTTAATAATGGTATATAGCTTTTAAAGGTATCCTGAGTCCTCCCCACAAAACTGTACTGACAAAAACATTACTAGAGCCAGAAAGTAATACTAGAGGAGACAAGCATGTTCGGAATTGTTTTACTAAACAAATGCCCCCACATTCAAATGACCTCTTCAGTGTACTCTCTATAAAATAATGAAAATAAGGAATGGCACTTCCCTGATTAGCAGACACACAATTTACACTTGTTTTCTGAGCAATTAGTTGATAAACATAATTTAGGATGAATAAAATTATAGTTAACTTTCAATTCAGAACTTGCGTCATATCAGACTAGGGTGCTCCTTTGCAATATGCACCAGGAGATAAAGAGACCAAACCTGTGGAGCAGCAGAAGCTTTCCTTGAAGAAACTGCATTCTTACTTTACAATTGATGACCTTATGTTATGAAATGCATCTAATTCCATTTCTGTATATGCTTTTTATTACATCGATATCACACTAGATAAATGTTTTTCTATGACTTGATTAAGATTCTGAATCTATAGACATACTGCATCAGTCACTACTAAGCATTCATATTTAACCAAGTGTGTACAAGTCTCACTATAAAACCAACTCGGGAGAAAAACAGCTGAACAGGAGGATCTGTAATTGCATAACTTTTTGTGAAATTCAATTACAGGTAACTATTCTATATGTACGTATAAATGAATAAGGACACTCACTCTTCATAAATGCACAACAAATGTCAACCAAGTTTATATGCTTTCTTCTGTGGTGCAGATTAGCTATTTTACGTACAACAGACAAAAATACCAATGAAAATGTGATAAAATCAAGACAAGACTCCTTTACACACTAAACAAAAATTTGAATTTTTACTTGAAAATTATGTTTCTAGATCTTTGGTGCACCAATCAGTGCACAACAGGACCTCCTCAATTTCTTTTTCTCTGCAATTTAACTGACACTTCTGCCTATTAGGTGATGACATCAAGCAACTCAGTAGTTTCCAACTAGTATATTATATTATCTGGTATATCTGGCTACTTGTGTGATTAAATCACATTCAAATATTTCTTGAAAGTTAATTTAATCCATATGCTCTATATACAGATTATATAACTCATATATACTGCTAATGCAAGAGGATTTACTAAAGATATTTCACTGAATTAGGAATATGTTTCACAAATGATTTAGGGCAGGGGCGAGCAAACTACGGCCCGCGGGCCACATGTGGCCCGCAGGACGTCCTGCCTGGCCCTTGAGTCTCGGCTGGGGAGGCTCGCCCCTGGCCCCTCCCCCACAATCACCCCTTCCCTGCAGCCACACCGCTGTGCAGGCAGTGTGCCTTGCGCCCGTTCACCTCCCATGCTTTCAAATAAGCCTGTCCTGCAGCTCTGAGCTGCATGGTAAGGGGACGGGAGGAAGGCAGGAGGTCCCAGGGCAGTCAGGGGACAGGGGGTGGTTGCATGGGGCGGAAGTTCGGGGGGGGGGGGACGGTCAGGAGACAGGGGACATTGGATAGGGGGTGTGGTCCCAGGGGGACAGGGAGCGGGGGGGTCGTGGAAGGGGGCAGTTAGGGGACAAGGAGTGGGGGAGAGATAGATGGGTTGGGGGTCCCAGGGAGCCTGTTGGGGGGTGTGTGGATAGGGGTCAGGGCAGTCAGGGGACAGGAGGGGTTGGATAGGGTGTGGGGTCCCGGGGGGGCAGGCAGTTAGGGGCGGGAGGGTCCCAGGAGGGGGCGGTCAGGGGACAAGGAGCAGGGGGGGTTGGATGGGTCAGGTATTCTGAGGAGGGCAGTCGGGGGGCAGATGGGGGCGGGGCCCAGGCTGTTTGGGCAGGCACACCTTTCCTACCCAGTCCTCCATATCGTTTCGCAACCCCGATGTGGCCCTCGGGCCAAAAAGTTTGCCCACCCCAGTTTAGGGTCATTCTACAGTTGTTGGGACTGCTGGCTCAGGCAGTCTGTTTTTGAATCAAAGACTGATGTGCATGACCTCAGCGCACATGGTATTCTGTTCTACCCACTGGAATAATCTCATTCATACTGATTTCCTACATTCCTTGTCTCTTCAGTAAGATACTATCATGGTCCTGTCTCCTCCTTAGGATATCTCAAGCTAAGTGGCTTCAAGAAGGGTGTACTTCACCCTCAGAGGCTCAAGTCTAACAGCAATTTCCTGCCTTTCTGTCTGCAGAGGAAATGATTGCCAGGGTTCAGTCAGATGTCATCATTTATGTGGCTAATCTGTGCAGTTCCAGATGAGGATGTAATCTAGGAATAGATATGTATGCCTGTTCTGGATGCTTGGGAGTACAACTATGGCTACGCATTTCTTTTGTAAATACCTTTGAGGGAGGAGGATCATCAGACCAAAGAGTAGAAACTTGAATTAGTAGTACTTTGAATGTCACACAAATCTCAGGAAATTTTTGAGCCATAGAAAGATGAGAACATGTGAAGATGCTGTCTTCAAGTCTACAAATATCATATAAAGTTCACGCTAGCCCCCCAACTGGTTGCTAGCCAGGTGGTTTCCATTCTGTATTTTCACTGTCTGGCAGATTTGCTTAGGTATTTCAGAGCCAGGATACCCAAGATTCTGCTCCATTTTTGAGTAACACAAAGAAAACTGATTTAATTCACTGGAATCTCATGCAGTGGGGGACAAGCTCTGTTTACTGAAACTGTAATAGTCAACAGCTGTTCTCTATACAAGAGGAACTCATATGGGGACTGCTTGAAGTTCTTCACTGTGAGATGTGTCCTTCAGAGATCTGTGCGGATTCTAGTGTATAACCCTTTATTATTTTTAGAGCTTGTTTGTCTGTGTAGCAAGAAGAGGGATAATCTATCATCGCTCTTAATTGTTAAATAGAATACCAATTGAAATTTATTAAATATTTTTGATGTTTGTCTACATTTTCAAATATATTGATTTCAATTACAGTACAGAATACGAAGTGTACACTGCTCACTTTATATTATTTTTTATTACAAATATTTTCATTATAAAAATGATAAACAAAAGAAATAGTATTTTTCAGTTCACCTCATACAAGTACTGTAGTGCAATCTGTTTATCATGAAAATGCAACTTATAAATGTAAATTTTTTTGTTACATAACTGCACTCAAAACCAAAACAATGTAAAACTTTAAAGCCTACAAGTCTACTCAATTCTACTTCTTGTTCAGCCAATCGCTAAGACAAACAAGTTTGTTTACATTTATGGAAGATAATGCTGCCCACTTCTTATTTACATCATCAGAAAGTGAGAACAGGTGTTTGAATAGCACTTTTGTAGCCAGCATTGCAAAATATTTACGTGCCAGAGATGCTAAACATTCGTATGCCCCTTCATGTTTCAGCCTCCATTCCAGAAAACATGCTTCCATGCTGGTGACGCTCATTAAAAAAATAATGTGTTAATTAAATTTGTGATTGAACTCCTTGAGGGATAACTGTACGTCTCGTCCTCTGTTTTACCCACATTCTGCCATATATTTCACGTTACAGTAGTTTCAGATGACTCAGCACATGTTCATTTTAAAAAACACTTTTGCTGAAGATTTGACAAAACGCAAAGAAGGTACCAATGTGCGATTTCTAAAGATAGCTACAGCACTCGACCCAAGGTTTAACAATCTGAAGTGTCTTCCAAAATCTGAGAGGGATGACGTGTGGAGCATGCTTTCAGAAGTCTTAAAAGAGCAACACTTCGATACAGAAACTACAGAACCTGAACCACTCAAAAAGAAAATCAACCTTCTGCTTGTGGCATTTGACTCAGATTATGAAAATGAAGATGTGTCGGTTCACACTGCTTTGGATTGTTATTGAGCACAACCTATCATCAGCCTGGACACATGTACTCTAGAATAGTGATGAAGTATGAAGAGACACATGAATCTTTAGTGCATCTGGCATGTGAATGTCTTGCGACGCCAGCTGCAACAGTGCCATGTGAATGCCTGTTCTAACTTTCAGGTGACACTGTGAACAAGCAGCAGGCAGCATTATCTCCTTCAAATCTAAACAAATTTGTTTGTCAGAGCGATTGGTTGAACAAGTAATAGGACTGAGTGGACTTGTAGGCGCTAAAGTTTTAGATTGCAGTTATTTTTTGTACATAATTCTACATTTGTAAGTTCAACTTTCATGATAAAGAGATTGCACTACATCCAAAAATATTTAAACACATGGTATTTGATTATTTAATTGCGCAATTAATCGCAATTATTTTTTTAATTGTACAATTAATCACGATTAATATTTTAATCATTTGGCAGCCCTTGCTGTAAGGTTAAACAGAACAAGGATTTCTAGTCAAAGGCCTGTGTTGGCATTCCCGCTGAGACCTCTTTCCACTTAGCTTCCCAAGTACTCAGTTCGACTCCAGACTTCATCACTCAGGTATTTTTATTTGGCTTACAGCAAAGCTACACTGAGTTGATCAGACTCAAAAGCAGGGGGTGGAGGCAGGGTATATCACAAATCCAAAGCTACAAAGAAAACCTCTTCCTTTATATACATTTACACATTACATTGCTTTACACATTTTGGAACTGGCCTGATTACTTTGTAGGAACCAATCCCCATGCAGCAGTCTGTCTATACAGGATTCAGGCTTTGTCTACATTGGCAAGTGAAAGACAAAACTTTTGTCGTTCAGAAGTGTGAAAAAAATACCCCCTTCCCCCTCCGAAAGACAAATGTTTTGTCGATGACAAGCACTGGTATGAACAGCACTTTGTAGGCAGGAGTGTTCTAAGGCTGTTCACTGGGGGTGGAAGTTTTTTTGTTGGCAGGTAAGCTCTCTCCTGCCGACAAACAATGGCTACACTGCGTGCCTTTTAGCAGCATGGCTGTAGTGGCACAGCAATGTCACTAAAATCTCTGTACTGTAGACAGAGCCTTACTCTTTACCTCATCTTATGTTCCAGGCTTATTTGTTCATTGCTATTTTGTTCATTTTAAAAGGTTCCGTGGGTGTTCCCACTTATCTTAGCTAATTCATATATTCTATCTCTTAGCTTAGTGGAAAAAGGAAAGGAGTACTTGTGGCACCTTAGAGACTAAAAAATTTTTTGGTGTGATGTCCATCTGTTTGCATTTGTAAAGGAAGATGATGCCTGTCTGTATCTGTATGAGTTTTTTCATGAAGTTGATGGATTTCCACTCCATACAGCTAAATTCAGTGCCTTGCATAATGACAGGTTTCAGAGTAGGAGCTGTGTTAGTCTGTATCCACAAAAAGAAAAGGAAAGGTGCCACAAGTACTCCTTTTCCTTTTGCGTATACAGACTAATATGGCTGCTACTCTGAAACTTAGCTTACTGGGGCATTTATTTATCTTAGTTAGCACAGCCATTCTGTTTCTAGGCTGCTGATCTACTTACCTCCCTAATCCGGTCTCCCAAAACATGAGGCCTCCTCTCTCCCCCAGCCCAATAACTCAGGTCAAATCAGGTCTACACCCTCAAGTCACAACATCCTGTTCTGTTGACATTTATGTTTATGGTGATTTTGTGGGTTTTCAAAGTTTCCTGCCACTTTGCAAAGTGAATTCCTTCCCCAAAGCTAGCTGTTTTCCCTGAACATTGTCTTCCAAGTGCAGACACAGAAATGACTTCTAGACACAGTGTTCATGACTATCAACTTCTAAGATACTGAATGGCATCCATATGTAACAAAAGAGATGAGAATGGAGATTTTGTTGAGCAAAGCCTGACTCTTGTCCTGGGGATTCAGGTGTGTGTCCAGAGATATATGCACTCTGAATTACAAATAAGGAAGGTGGCTCTGCCCACGCACAACGTCTTATTAATGAACCTTAAATTTTTTCATTGTTGATATTTTTAGATGAGGTTATGGTCATGATAATAAAAAGGTATACATCTTCCTAATCTTTTGGAAAGAAAGTCTCTTTCTATAGGCAGTACTGTCTCTTCAGCTCTTGCTAATACACACTGATCTTAACAACTTACAAGGTTTGGATCTCCCTTGCAGAAACAACAACAAATGACAACAGTGTATTCCTTAAAGAAGGAGAAGCCTTAAAGAAGGCTACTGCAAGAATTAAGGCTGTCATGGCTGGCTACAAGCCAGCTTTCACTCTTGCAGCGATATAAAAGCTTGTCAAGGAGGAGACAGACAGCAGAAGAGGTTATCAAAGGGAAAGGAACTCCTGGA
This sequence comes from Dermochelys coriacea, assembly GCF_009764565.3. Classification (NCBI taxonomy): domain Eukaryota; kingdom Metazoa; phylum Chordata; order Testudines; family Dermochelyidae; genus Dermochelys; species Dermochelys coriacea. Next base: position 22,427,647 of record NC_050085.1, on the reverse strand, counting down.
CCACAGGACCTGACTCAGGTGGAAGGAGGATTGGAATCTGATATTTAATGTAAACTTCCAGGAAGTTGGTTAAAACTAATGCTGGACTGGAGGTGAAGAGGAGCCTTTGAGACAGAAACAGTCCTCTTGTAAGGACTAAGTCTCATGCCTAGGGGGAAAGAGGGTTATTTATGTAATAGGAATAAAAGTTATAATAGTAACTAAAACCAGGAAATGGGCAGACTGAAATGTTTTCATTAATGCTGACAATCCTTTCAAGAATACACATTCACATCTGAAGAAACAACAGTCATATATCTCCATCAGAGACTACACTCCTTTGTAAAATGAATGGCAGAAAGTATACATCATCAAGCTGGTACACGGCACTGACAAATACCATGTGCCGCCAATACCGCTTCATTTGCATGAAAATAGCTATTTGCAAGTTTCAGCTTGAAGTTTCAAACACGTGAAAATTACCTTTGGAGAAATTATTTTTTAAAAGTGATTTTTAACCTGTCTCCCTTTAAAGATACTAAACACTATTAACTTGGCACTGATAAGATGTCATCATAATGAATCAAATAATCAATGAGTTATTTTATAATCTTGCATACGAGAACAAGGACAGCAATTTATTCTTTCCAACTCTAAGTCTGCAGATTCATACATTTTAAATATAAGAGCAGCATATAATGCACCTCTGCAAATTAATTTTTTATAGTTGTGAAAGAATTCAAGAGACAAATAGAGTAAGGGCCCAATACTGAAAAACTTTATTGTCCAAGTCACTTTTTTTCGCCATTTTCTCATCCCATTAAAACCAATGGAACTACATAGGGATACATTTGAAGGAATGGCTAAATTTGTAGCTTCTCCAGGACTCAGGAATACCTACTGACGTAGGAAGCTTTATTCTCAGACTGCTACAGAAAGCGAGTTTAAAGAGCCGGAGTTTTTCATTTAGTGTACAACCATTTTAGCTGAATTTTAGCAAAACAAGTTCTTCATGCATTTACAAAATGGAACTGCAACTCCCCTGCCCCTCCCCCACTTAAAAGATAGCTATTTTGGGGGGAACATCATTCTTTTGCCCAAGAACTCTAGTACACTTGTTGGCTTTATCAATTTATTCAGAAAGTAGATTAACTACTCGGCAAATTATGTACAATAGCATCTCAGTGTATGGTAGTAACTAGACTTCCATAACCTAATACAAAAGAAAGGCCAACTGAATACTCTCTCACAAATCTAGATATCAATTCCATTTTAAACTGACTATTAGAAAGAAAACATTTCCATACGCTTTCATTAATTGTAAGGTACTATTGAGAACTGCAAAATATAATTAAGGGGTAGATTCAGACTGAAAAAATAGGCACCTTAATGAACGTATGCATATACTTACACTTGATATGTATGCTCAAAGACTGAATGAGACTTTTGGCAAGAGATCTTGTCACTAAATTCAAGCAAACAAGCTTCTGTAATTTGAAATGTATTTTCTCCGTATAATTTTAGATGTAGTTCACTAAAGTCACAAGACATCGATTCCAATATCTTCACTGCACACAATTACAAAAAACATCTTTTTTCAAAGTAATTTTACTATACAATCATCATCGTGGTCATACGTTAATAAAGGGGAGAATAAGAAAAATTTCCTATGAAATCCTTATTTCAAAGAGTGCATCATAAAACATCAGTTATTAATGCTTTTATATGTTTCAAGATAACCAAGAGACACAATATTTCAATTGTTTGAAATCAGTGAGCCTGCTCTGGATATTTGCTAATTTTGTAAACATGACTGAGAAATATACAGCAGGGCCATTAGTGGCAAATTTTGTATGGCATAAATTTAGAAGAGCATAGAAGAATTTCAATATAACCTCCTGTAAGTAACCAACTTTTGTCAGTTCCTTGATAGGATTTACTCTAATGAAGGTGGAGCAGAACTGTATTTTACACCACCTTGGGATTTTTTGGGGGATAGTGTTGTGAGTTAGGAGCTGTCTAATAAGGCTGATCTTTTGTATAGTTTCACTGTATCCACATGGTTTGCCACAACTGTCAGTTTTCAGAAGCAATGAGAAGCATCACAAAGTCAGCCCGAAAGCTGCACAGAAAGATGCTCAGAAGGAGAATATAGAGAAGAAATCTCCAGTTCATTCATGATGGGCAACTCTCACACATGTAGAGTAAATGGAAATAAACCTTTACTTGGTATAATTTTCAGATCGTAAGTCTTCTGCTGTCCTATTTCCCTTCTGATTAATTTCAGGAAAGATGCTATCCAAGAGATTCCAATACCCTGTGGCACGTAAAGGAAGTTTTGTTCCTACCATGTAGAGCAATTTTGCAATGGGGGTCATAAATCCAAAATATGGGCTCTTCTCAATGTGATAGTTCCACTCAAGTCAAGCTTTATACCCAGCTCTCCCCTTAACAGAACAGGTTAACTGCCTTTGCAACTAGCTCCTAAACACACAACAGAACAAGCTTCTGGATTGCTGGGACCCTTGTAGAAGACACATTTACAAGATAGGAATGAAATTCCTCTCTCCCCTAGGAACATGGGCTATGAGTAACTGAATCACAAAAGCATGCAAGATTGGCACATGTGAAAAGGAGAAATAGGTTGACTTGGTCTACAGTTCTAGAAGGTAACAGAAAAACTCAATGCATCCGATGAAGTGAGCTGTAGCTCACGAAAGCTTATGCTCTAATAAATTTGTTAGTCTCTAAGGTGCCACAATTACTCCTTTTCTTTTTGAGAAAAACTCAAGAAAGCAGTTAATTATACATTATAACAATGGGAGCATGTGTGGATTGTGGATAACTTCGCAGCCAGGCAAAGCTTCCCATTCCATCCAGGAGCAGGAAATATTATTCCCTTGTAGAATGAAACAGGAGACTAAATGAGCATGGTAGCCTTTCATCTACGTATGCTTCTTTGATGCACTATGGTATCAATTTGGCTATGACTGAACAGGAGACCTTCTGATCTTTTTACATCTTTTAGGGACAGACTCTGTCTAATTAAGCAGACAGAATGTTATGGTCCCAATTATATCCATAGTGTGTCTTGACAAGTTTTTGGATATAAAGGGCCAATGAATTTAAGTTCTCTTTAAGGAAACTTGATAGTGAAAACGGAAATATCTGTCCATGGTCTTATTCTTAAAAGAGAAGGATTAAGGTGCAAGAGCAAGTGGCTGAAAAGAACTTGAATCTGTGAAGGACCAGATAAAGTCTCCAAAAGGAAACCAGCCACAGTCTAGCAAATAGACTCACGGGAATTCAAACTTTACTGACTAAAACGTCTTCAAAGCCTTACTCTGCCACATGGTGGTTGCTTCAGGTCAGTGGAGGAGAGAAATGTTGGAAAACTGGTTTCTGCTCCATTTCTCATGGTTGCAGAATTCTGTCCAAAAGGGTTTGAGAAGAGGGCTACTTCCAATAGACAAGCTCTTGCCCTAAGAGCAATAATTTGGCAAATAAGAGTGTCCATTAAGTCATCTTTTGATAGCCAGTTTTATTTACTCATTCTCCAAGCAGCCCTCATATTTTACATAATTCCTTTAGGTGCAGTTTTGGAGCACAGAGAATTAGCTCCCCCAAGGTAAGAGGTCTGGGATTTAAGGAAGGAGTGTTTTTTTGGTTGATGCTTGATATGACCAAATATTTGAGATCCAACTACATTATAGATTATGGATAACAAATCGCTTGCTTGCTTTGACCATTCCAAGTAACTTAAGTATGGGAGAAGATGTGGATTAATATGAGAACTGAAAGATGGATAAGAAACTGGTTAAACGGGAGACAACTGTACAATAATTCATGCTGAAAGGTGAACTCTCTCAGCCTGGAGGGAGGTTATCAATGGAGTTCCTCAGGGATCAGTCTTGGAACCAATCTTATTTAACATTTTTATTAATGACCTTGGCACAAAAAGTGAGTGTATTAATAAAATATGCAGATGACTCAAAGTTGGGTGATAATGCCAATATGGAGGAGGACCAGAATATCATACCAGATCTGAACGATCTTGAAGACTGGAGTAATAGAAATGGGATGACACTTAGTGCAAAGTGCAAGGTCATGCACTTAGGGACAAGTAACAAGAATCTCTGCTATAAACTAGGGACTTGTGAGTTGGAAGCAACAGAGGATTGGAAAGATCTGGATGTACTGATTGATCACAGGAGGACTATAAGCCACCAATGTGATGCGGCTGTGAAAAAGACTAATGCAATTTTAGGATGCATCAGGGCGAGGAAGCGTTAGTATCATTATACAAGGCACTGGTGAGATCTCATCAGGAATACTGTATGTAATTCTAGTCTCCCATGTTTAAGAAAGATGAATTCAAACTGGAACAGGTGCAGAGAAGGAGTGATGATGATGATGATCAAAAGAATGGATTAGGATGATCAGAAGAAGGGAAAACTTACCTTATGAGAGGAAACTAAGGGCTTGGCTTGTTTAGCCTAACCAAACTCAGGCTGAGGGGCAAGACAATTGCTCTCTGTAAATACATCAGAGAGAGAGGAATTATTTAAATTAAGCACCAACATTGGCACAAGAAAAAATGGATATAAACTGGCCATCAAGTTTAGGCTTGAAATTAGATGAAGGTTCCTAATTTCTGACTGAAGTTCTGGAACAGCCTTCCAAGGGGAGTAGTGGGGGCAAAAAACCTAACTAGCTTCAAGATTGAACCTGATAATTTTATGGAGGGGATGGTATGATGGAAGTGCCTACAATGGTATGCAGCTGATCTGACACTGCTGGTAGCAAATATCTCCAATGGCCAGTGATGGGCCACTAGATGGGGAAGGCAGAGTTATTACAGAGAATTCTTCCCCAGGAGCCTGGCTGTTGGGTCTTGCCGAAATGCCCAGGGTACAACTGCCTGCCACATTTGTGGTAGGGAAGGAATTTTCCCCCATGTAAGATTAGCAGAGTCCCTGTGGGTTTTTTTGCCTTCCTCTGCAGCATGGGGCATGGGTCACTTACAGGTTTACACTCGTGTAAATGGTGGATTCTCTGTAACCTGACGTCTTTAAACCATGATTTAAGGACTTCAGTAACTTAGCCAGAGGATAGGGGTCTACTACAGGAGTAGGTATACAAGGTTCTGTAGCTGCAATGTGCAAAAGGTCAGACTAGATGATTATGATGATCTCTTCTGGCCTCAAAGACTATGACAAGAAAGATTACAAAACTAGCTAGACTCCCCACAGTAAACAGGAAATAATGTCATTCAGACTCAGATTCCTGCAATGCAGCTTGCCATGGAAAACAGCAAAATGCTAACTAGAGTTATCTTTAAAAGCATCTTTAGTTTTGCCTCCAAAAATTAAAAAAAAAAATTGGGATTGTAATTAACTTTTTTCAATTAATATGTAAGATAATTCCCTTTGAAGACTTCCTAGTTGAAGCCTACCCCACATGTGCAAATCAGGGGGGAAATGCTTATTTTTTCTTACTTCAATGCTCTACCATACATGCATAGAGATTTGTTGGAAATGTTTTCAACATTTACTATAGTAGTGTTTTGTGCAGTTCTCTAGTAAACAGACATAGTGTACTTTGGTAATATGGTTCCTTTATTATTATATAAAGATGCCTAAAGGATTATTTTGATATTCAAGTGTAGTGACATCCTGCTTCCCCTCCCCTCCATTCCAACTCGTTAAGGGAAAGGAACCAAAATACAGTTTAATGTCTTAAATAATATCCATCATAACTAACAAGGTTAGCTATTCACGGTCAGCCCATACTGTGAGGTGGGACCAGAGGGAAGGGCAATCACACCCCTAGAAAGTCATGGCAGCCACTAGCTAATGTTGACCCTCTTTTGTTGGGGAGATAGCCATTAGTTAATTCCCAGCACTTCCTTCAAGCACTGAGATAGGCTAGCAGACAAGGTGCCTGCCTATAAAGGAACAGCTCTTCACTGCTACAAAATTCCTCCCTCCCTGCTCCTTTTTCTTTTGGGATATTTCATTAGATGTGGTTATCAATTTCCTGGCATTCTGTATGTACATGACTGGTTGCTGTATGCTAGATTAGGATAGGGTATGGCATTTACAGTCACTGGGGAGAGGGGGATGGGCACAGTTTGACTTGGAAGCAACTGTGGGGTTGACATTGCGCAGGCACCTCAGAACGCTGAGGTTAAGGTGTGGGCATGCAATGCAACTGGTTTGCTTTCATTTCACGTAACTACAACTAGAGCAGCTGAGGAATTTTCTATCTGACTGATTTTTTCAGAGTCCTGAAAATTTCAACTTTCCCTCTGGAAAAATCAAAATGGAATATTTAGTTTTGGTTTGGTTCAACCTGAATTGGAACATTTCATTTTGTTGAACTGACCTGAAACATTTTATTTCTAATCAGTTCAATAAAAAAATTGAACTTGATTTCCTATCAGTATGCTGCTTTAAGTGAGTTGTAGTTTGAGCCTCATTCCTCTCTGGGTTGAGCTCCCTTGAGGACTACAACTCCCATAATGTCATGTGAATTTCCCTCTGACTAACCTTGGCATAGCGCATCACAGGAGTCACATGACTATGGGTGTACCACGAGAGAGATAGTCCACACAAGGGGCCTAGCACATAAGGAAAAATGGGATTATCAGGCTCCCAAACAACAATGCGCAACAACTGGAAAGTGCAATTTAATACTGAACTGACACAAAATGAAGCATTTCAAGTCATTGTACCACCATTTCAATTTCAGCAATGTCAAAATGTTTCATTTCAATCAAAAATGTCAGAACACCGATATTTCCAAAAGAGAAATTTTTTGCAACATGGGATGAAAACAAATGTTGAAATATCAGTATTTTCCAAGGGACAGAAATTCAGAATTTTGCTTAGCTCTAGCTGCAACTCTGTCAGTTGATCCCTTCCTTCAATGTAAATTAGTGGGTACAGGAAGGTGGTTGCTACCCACCAACTCCACAAGTCAGAAGTTGGGGTAATGCTCCGTTACAATTCTGACAGCAATCCAGCTTCACCAGAGAAAGGGGTTGGATTTTCAGAAAGACCTAATGACTTTGTGAGGTCTGGTAGTTTCCTCATGCAGTGCTCTGCATGGGGCTGTGGCTTACTCAGGCCTGGGACAAGACTGGTAGGCACAGGAAATATTGGGATGCTCCAAATCCAAGCATCAAAACAGGGGGATGCTGTTGACAGCTTAGAGTTAGTCTCTCCTCCACCTGTTCCTTGGCCAGGACATGTTTCTTTTAGAAGACACATGAATCTTCAATACAGTTGCAGCCACCGGAGGAGGGGGAGAGGAGAGTCTCCACTGTTGCTTTCTACTACCACTCACGAGCCTAAGAATAAATCAGCAAATGTTTCTACTGTCATAAATTTTAAGTTATGTCGATTCAGATAGGCAAATTAAGTCCTGTATAAAACTTACTTACCACCGAAACAGCAATTAAGAATCCCATACTTTTGGGATTTTCTAAACTGCATTATTTTCTGAATGTCTTTTTTTTCTTTTTTACACACCTGTGAATGATTTATGGAATAGGATACTACTTTATAATAGTAATTATGACTAAGGCTCCGTGTTGGTCACGGAGGTCATGGATTCCGTGACCTCTGTGACTTCTGCAGCAGCCCTATAGTGCGACTGGCCTGGGAGATGCCTGAACAGCTCTGGCAGCCTCTGAGCCAGTCTCAGGCCCTCCCTGCTCCCCAGCAGCAGGATTTTGGGTGGGGGCTCAGGGTTGGGGATTGGGGTACAGGGCAGTGCTTACCTGGAGGGAGCTCCCTCAGCTCCTAGCTCCATGTGCTGTCTCTACCCGCAGGCACCGCTGCCCCAGCTCCCAATGGCTATGGTTCCCAGCCAATGGGAGCTGCAGAACCAGGCTGGGGGTGGAGTGGAGGCAGCACATGCAGCTAGGAGCTGGGGTCGCTGCTTCACAGGAGCTGGGTAGGGAGCCTGCCCCAGCCCCACCAACCCCCCCACAGCACCCCCGTGGGCCACACCAATACCTGCAGTGCCCCCCGGGCCATGTCCCCACCCCCGAACACCCATGACCCCCTCCCCAGCACCCACAGTAATTCCCCTAACTCCCCCCAACCCCGAGTACCCACAGCACTTCCCAGGGCCACGTTCCTCCAGCACTCACCCCCGAGCTGCCCCAGACTGAAGTTTTAGTTTGGGGGTATATAGTAGAAGTCATGGACAGGTCATGGGCTATGAATTTTTGTTTACTGCCTGTGACCTGTCCATGCCTTTTACTAAAAATACTCATAACTAAAATGTAGCCTTAATTATGACTTGTTGGGTTATTTGCTGACAACTTCACTAGAAAATTAACATGTCTGAAAATAACTTAGAAAATTAACATATTTGAACATAACTGTGAAGACTAAAGCTACATGATACAACGTTGGGCAACACTGTCCAGTTAATTCAGACCAGGGCAAACTGTGTTCAGCATCATGTGAGCTAAAAATCACAACTGACATGATGCTGAACATGATTTGACCTGGAGTACACTGACTGGACAGTCAATACATACCTCAGCAGATAAGTGACAGTTTTCAATGGCTACCTTCAAAGTTGCAGTAATTCAAGAAGCACCTGAACACTGGAATGAAAAAGACTGGACATAATCTGAGGTTCTTTACCATGCAGGGAGGAAAAGGTTAAATATGAGAGGAACTGCTGGATTTTGTTAGGAATTTGAGAGAATCTATTTCTATGGGGAAAATTTAGTATTCTCTATAGTCAAACTGGTTTCAGAGTAGCAGCCGTGTTAGTCTGTATTCGCAAAAAGAAAACGAGTACTTGTGGCACCTTAGAGACTAACAAATTAGAGCATAAGCTTTTGTGAGCTACAGCTCACTTCATCGGATGCATTTGGTGGAAAAAACGGAGGCGAGTTGATATACACACACAGAGAACATGAAACAATCGGTTTATCATACACACTGTAAGGAGGGTGATCACTTAAGATAAGCCATCACCAGCAGCGGGGGGGGGGGGGGGGGGAAGAAGAGAGAAGAGGAAAACCTTTCATGGTGACAAGCAAGGTAGGCTATTTCCAGCAGTTAACAAGAATATCTGAGGAACAGTGGGGGGGAGAAATAACATTGGGAAATAGTTTTACTTTGTGTAGTAAGTGATCACTCTCCTTACAGTGTGTATGATAAACCCATTGTTTCATGTTCTCTGTGTGTGTATATCAATCTCCCCTCTGTTTTTTCCACCAAATGCATCCGATGAAGTGAGCTTTAGCTCACGAAAGCTTATGCTCTAATAAATTTGTTAGTCTTTAAGGTGCCACAAGTACTCCTTTCCTTTTTATAGTCAAACTGGTTTGTCAATCAAAAAACTAACTTCAGGAGTTTATAGCACAGTGTCTTTGGTATTACTTAAAGAAAAAGACACAGACGTACTTGTAAATATCACTGTTTCTTGAACACATGGCCAGTCTATGGCTCTGTTTCCTGAAGAAGATAAATCTCTCTGTGGTGCATTCAACTACGAAGACAGCTTCAAGAGAGAGCTTTTTCTGTGATTAACAGCAGGTATCCCCAGCTTCTGTCAACCTAATGAGCTCTGCTAGGAAGAGACAGGAAGACACTCTACATGCCAAGAGGCACAGCACCCCTGGGTACTGATATTTTAGAAGCCACTTCTTCCTCGTAATGCTACATTGCACCTCAGTAGATTACTTGATTCAATAAGAAGTTAGAGTTTGGAATACTTTACATAAGGCTGTTAATTAATTGCAGTTAACTCAAGCAATTAACTCAAACAAATTAACACAATTAAAGAAAATTAATCCCGATTAATCGCAGTTTTAATTGCACTGTTAAACAATAGAAAATCCATTTAAATTTATTGTAAATATTTTTGGATTTTTTTCTACATTTTCAAATATATTTATGTCAATTATGCTAAACATTCATATGCCCCTTCATGCTTCGGTCACCATTCCAGAGGACGTGCTCCCATGCTGATGAAACATGAAGGGGCATACAAATGTTCAGCATATCTGGCACGTAAATACCTTGCAATGCTGGCTACAACAGTGCCATGTAAATGCCTGTTCTCACTTTCAGGTAACACTCTAAATAAGAAACGGGCAGCATTATCTCCTTGTTTGTGTTAGCAATTGGCTGAACAAGACGACAGACTGCATGGACTTGTAAGCTCTGAAGTTTTACATAGTTTTATTTTTGAATGCAGTTATGTAACAAAAAAATTTCTACATCTGTAAATTGCACTTTCATTATAAAGAGATTGCACTACAGTACTTGTATGAGGGGAACTGAAAAATACTTACTTTTATCTTTTTTACAGTGCAAATATTTGCAATCAAAAATATAAAGTGAGCACTGTACACTTTGTATTCTGTGTTGTAATTCAAAACAATATATTTGAAAATGTAGAAAACATCCAAAAATATTTAAAGGGTATTCTATTATTGTTTAACAATGCAATTAAAATAGCAATTAATCACATTTTTTTTAATCCCCTAATTAATTTTTGTAGTTGTTTGGCAGCCCTAACTTTAATAAACCAAACTTTAAAAACCGTAAGACTAGACTGAACATAATGCAAGTTATACTTAATATATCTTGGATGTTATCAAATGCCATTTTATATGCCTTTACCAACAGGCAGTATGCAATTATTCAAAGAAATCTTCTTAGGAGATTACAGAGCTGATTTAGTTTGTGTAATCAAAATACTCCAGCCCTGTAAGTACTGGCTGTTTTACATAGTTGTACAAGGTTTTATAACACTAGCCAACTTGCTGTTTCCACAAACTACACATAAGGAACAATCTGAGTAACTACATGCTTTTCATTAAGTTTGAGTTAAAAGGCATAACTGAGTTATATCAAAGATAGTAAAAAATACCTCATTTCTTGCAGACACTCTGAAGAATACTTTTGTTTTGTCAGTGTTTCAGCATCTTGACTAAATCACCATTTAAGAATATTGCCACCCCAAGAACATTATAAATTTTGTAAATTACAATGGGATAGATTCGGTCACTCCCACTCATCTTGATTAGTACCTAACTCTGAAAGCTAGCTAAGGTTCAGTGAATGTATTTTTGTTTATTAAAAACACGTATATTACAAATATCAAGTCTTCGTTAGATTTGTGTTTAACATGATGCAAATTAATCAGGGTTTTCTTTTTTCCCCCCAATTCGCCAAACAACAACTTTTCTATGGATTTTCCATACTTATGTATTTATTGTGAACCAGAAAAGGTAGCTTAAAAGCATTTAAAATCTCTTGGGAAATTATGTAGTAACAGGTGATTTGACTAATATAACAAAGTATTACAAAACACAAGACACTAAATTCAGAAAGGGCTACAAAAATACACAGCTGTAAAAAAAATTGCCACAGAGGTCAAATTAAAAAAAAAATAAAATTTACAAGGAACTTTTTCTTCACTGTGAAATATAAAAGCACCATAAAGTTGATTTTAAAATAGATGAGATTTTGGTAAGCAAATATATTCCCATCATTTTAGTTAAAACTGAATAATCTGAAAGCAAATCTCAGTATAAATTTGTAAGCATTTTAAAATGCCCCACTTCTCTAACTGCTTATTACATTTTTCTGCAAAGCCCCAGTTTTCAAAAAACCTGTTTGTCTATGTACTGAACATTAAATATTTAAGAAACTGTGTTTTGGTCTTTAAAATTAAGTTAAGTATCCCCAAAGTAGTTTTACAAGAGTACAAAAAATACAGTTACAGAGTGAGGAGAAGATAATCTACAACAGACTAAACTAATCTTTGGTTGCATCAAGTACTTACAATTCACAATGTTATCTCAATAACAGTAATTTTATACAATGATATGGAATCAAGGCTTAGTGAGAGAATCAGTTAATCCTAAACAAGAAATATAACAATGTTGAAGTTTACTTAATTCAGAGTAAGTACCACGGTCAGAGAGAAAGGGACATGATCCCCACTTTCACTGTTCTCATATCCTACTGATTTTATTATTCATAGTATATAATATAGTGCATCTACCCAGATATTTAAGACTGTGTTCTGCTGAAGAAAATTTAATGCTGCTAAACTTAATTTAGGCAGAAGATTCTCTTCTCTTTGTACACGGTGTAATACAGGCCAAGCCACTATGACCACCCATAAAGGTCAACCCTTTAAATATATTCATAGATAAACTGAAATTAGTACAATATACAATGAAGTTAATGGAAACTATGAGCCTTAATCCAAGGGCAGAATTAGTCCCTTGGCCACTGCCAATGAATATCATCCTTAAATCACTTGTGATGGTCTATGGTAATAACTTTTTAGAGGTAACAAAGGCACAGATGACGTCGTCACGGTCCACATCTAAAAAGACTAAGCTAAACTGATTCTCCACTGACAATGTATGCTGAAAAGATCATAACCACTTACAGTAATTGTAGCAAATTTATTGGCAAATAGTTTAAGACATACCTGCATCAATTATACCACAAGTACTATTAAAAGATTTGAACACAGCTCCAACGATGCCTGACACATACCCCACATTAAGACGATACTTCTCAATCTCTTCTCTTAGCCTAGTACACCTCGTGAGCACCAGAAAGACAAATCATACTCCATACACCTTCTAGTTCACCCCATATTCAATCATTTCCCCCTCAAACTTGACCACTGTGTAACTTTACCCAGAATTCCTATAACTATAGATGCTATCTGCATATTATAATTAAAGTTTACAATTTACGTGCACAAATGACAGCATTATGTGCAGATTTTTGTGATATTCTTGTATGAATGACGTGACGCGAAAAAACAAAGTTTACACTTTTTAATGGCTTTGTCATCCAGAGAAGTGTCTGAAATCACCAAATTAATTCAAGATAAAATACTGCTCTAGTGTTCCAGCCATGTTAAAAGTTTTACTTGCCCAAATATTTCCCGAAAATCAGCATCTTTTAAAATCATAGGAATTGCTACTAATTTATGCTTTGTTGCAAATATAAATGCTATCACAGAAGAAAGTCAATTAAAAAATGAAAAATCTAATGACTAAGTTGCAAAATTACAGCCCAATTCATGTGAGACAACACATATGTAAACATGATACTGAGTACTGCTCTAGAAATTTTTGATGGCAATTAAAAAATAAAAACCCTGACCTAACTAACCTTATTACAATATTTTATAAATTACAATTTGCAAGATCAAATTTTTATTTGAGACAAAAAGTGATAACGTGTTTGCAACTTTGCTAGCTAGGTTTTTACAAATTAAGATTTTTGGTTTTGTGCTTGAATGACCACCTACTCTCATGTACATTTTGTTGGTACATTTTTAGTTAAACTTTTGAAGTCTGGTACAAATAATTGATTACAGTGATAGACAAATTTTAATTATGGTATCCACTAAAATATGTGTTCCCCCCCATACACACACAGGTATTATTTGAATAACCAATTCAGATCTAAAACTAGATTGAGGGTACTAAGATATAACTTACACCCTTACTGCCTAAGAGACTCAACAGGCAATGGTTTACACACACACTGCATTTTAAGTTTCAATTTGTACCCCTAAACAACTGAATATTAATGGAATGAGTACATTTCTTGTCTTGACAACCACCACAAAAATGCTGTTTTGGTTAACAAGAGTTACACAGGCACAGTGAGAGAATCACCTCCTCCTTTGTTTTTAAAACTGGGCTGCAGGTCTGAAATACCTTATTTGTTGCATCCTCTGCTCTTAACAAGGGTTTCTCAGAAGTTGCTAAGCTAGCGAAGTCTCAAATCCATTTTGCAAGGAGGAATAAGTATTGTTTTACTGCTAGGAAGTCTATCATTATCCATTTTAAGAGTAATTTCACATTTTCAAAACAATACTGTTTAGTATAGTACCAAAGCCATATCTTCATTAAGTCCTGACAACAGTAAGAATATTTAAAGCAGATACATGTAGAGTTTAACTAAGCCTTTGAGAAACACTGCAACATATACAAACAGCACAGACTCCTACCAAATTAGTCAGCATGCTCATTCTGTCTTTTTTAAACAAGCACAATTCAAAGCTCATTAAGTAACACAAGCTTCTCAGAAAGTGAGTCAGCTTCTGTTAGATACCAAAAGTCATGGGTTTCCATATTAACAATTTCACCTACAAGATTGCCTGAGTTTTCTTGAACAAGAAAACAGCCAATAAGCACCAAGGAAAGTGCTATCAAAAGAAAAAAATTGCTACCTCATTAGTGTTCCAGCGGTGCCTCTCTTTTGGTAAACTTGAACATTTTGGTAGACATTCAAGCAGCTTCTTCGGCAAAAAGATTTTTACATGACTGCCATTGCTGTTCCCATGATCATCTAGAAGGAAAAGAATACATATAATGCATATAACATGAGGGGGGAAATTGTTATAGTAAAATCAAAACAACAAGACCTGAAAAATCCACTCGCCTACTTGCCACTGAGGAGCAGGTAGTTTTTCACGGCAAGTGGCAGTAGGAAAACCAATAAACTTTGGGAGAATTTAAGATTTCATTTTAAAAAATCAAATATCTTGCCCTTATGATCATGAAGGTAACCTTCTGAATTCCAACTGAATATAAACTGAAGCAATGCCAGCTTTTTAAGGCCTGGTATCCATTAGAATTGTGCCAATATAGTAATGTTGCTGGGGTTATCACTTTTGGCAACATTTTTATAGAAGCAAAAAACTGCTTTTGCTGGTATAGTGAGAGAAAAGCTGCAGAGCTTGAAAGCTTGTCTCTTTCACCAACATAAGTTGGTCCAATAAAATATATTATCTCAAATACCTTGTCTTTTTAATATCCTGGGACTGCCGTGGCTGCAACTACACTGCATATTTGCTGGTATATATTATTTCACTCAGGGAACTTATACAAGATACACTGGAAAAAGCACTTTTAAACTGCATCTACACTGGGAGGATTTGCCAGTATTGCTATACTGGCAAACCTCTTCTAGTATACACCTGGCCTAAATCTGCAGACATCCCCATTACCTCTTCAGCTACTGAAACAGCTTTGCCAAGCGGCAGCAGAGTAAAAACTCAGTCTTGCCAACTTCCACTAGCTACTGGGATCTGTGAGAAGTAGATCATCTGACCACAATCATGTCAGTTTCATTCTTCAGCCACTTGGGAAAGCACACACAGTTCCTTAAGGCAGAGCTACACTACCGCTTAAGTTGATTTAACTTGCATCGTTCAGGGGTGTGAAAAAGATACCCCCTTAAGCGATGCAGCTTACAGCGATCTAAGCGCTTGTCCGTACTGGTGCTACTTCAGCAGGAGATGTGCTCCCGTCAGCAGACTGTGTCTTCACCAGACACACTATAGCAGCACAGCTGATGTAACGGTTCTAGTGTAAACCTGGCCTCAGAGTACCCAGAGGGCTGGCAGTGGGGGTAGAGTGATGGAAAGTCTTTCCCTGTGCATTACTCAGGTGACTGCAGAATGGGAAAAGGGGTGAGGGTGAAACAAAAATTAGCCTTTCTCCAGTAACCACAAGGGTCGGGTCTTCAAATTTATTAGCAGAGTTCAAGGCAACACTCTAGTAGAAATCCCAGTACTATTAACATTTTCAATAACAGGCACAAGTTTTGTTAGTTCTATCTCACCCCACCCATTTCTCTTCTAGATGGTTTGCAGAGTGAGAATAGTCAAAATATGTATAACTGTATATATTTTATGTATATTTTTATATACTGTATGTACCTTTTAAACAAACATCAACTTCCCAACAGCCTTTGGCTCCTAAGTATATGGTAAATTTTTCAGACCCCACATTTATAAAATACTAAAGATTTGTGTTTCAAATATCAGTCCATTTTATTTTCATAACATAGAAGCCAACATGATGTTGGTAGTCATTTTCAAAGTTTGTATAAGTGTTCTCAATTATTTTTCAAATCACACACCCACTCAACATTTTTGTTTTCAGCCTCGGAGGCCACACCCATACAATAGCTGAAAAGATACTCATGCTGCCCTTGTGCAAACCCCCTGCCCTGCCGAGACTCACTTTCTCCAGGAGGTCCTCAAACACTAACTTGCATGTTTGTTGTAGCATTGTGACCCCATGAGTGGTACTGTGAACTGGCACATGGGGTTGCAACATCACTCACCCAAATTTGGGCCAACTAACTGGACCACCCCCACCAACAGAAAGTTATACACACAGACACAGCTGAGAACCTATGGTACATGTATAGCTACAGTAACCAACAAATAAAATGAGAAATACAGGATCAGAAAGATTTTAAAATCACTTTGGAAAGCAAAACTTGGGTTCAAGCTGCAGCTGAATATCCCAAGTATGTTTAGGGCTTGATTGTACTCTCTTTTGTGAAGTACAACAATATGCATTCTGTTAGATCAACTGCTCATGCAAGCACAGCAGATTATTTTATACGATATGCAGTGATGCGTATGACAGAAATGAGCTGCTCTGTAATTGTTTATGACTACTGCATGTTGGCCAGGTTATTGGGATGTTTACTCCATAACTATACAGGGTTAAATCAACAGGACTGTTGGGAAAACAAGCAGGAAGGGGAAAATTACTCAAGCTAGGCCATAGTAAACAATCCAGAGTGGTCAAGAAACAATGCCTGAGCTGATTTTACCTCATGACTCCAGTCAAGGTGCAAAACCTGTTTTGCCACACAGGGCAGTCCTGGGAACTGAGAACAACAAAAGAACTCAGACTGGGTAAAAAGATATTCTTTTCCAGAGAGAGATTAATTACTACCAGGGAACTGTTCAGGCTGACACCCAAGACCCACTAGTGTCTCTCAAATTAGACCATCACAGAATGGTAGAGCTTTAGGTAAGAGACATGCATGTAGATAGTTGTAAAATCCTTTTCTCTCTATGCTATATTCCTCTTGTTAAGATCAAACAATTCTTTGGCACAAGGCTGTCTGGTAGGGTTGCCAACTCTGATTGAAGCTATTCTAGGAGATTCTCTCCTCTCCCCCCCCCCCCCCCCCGACGATGTAATGTCGTTTTTTTTTAAATATCCTCCTGGATTGCTTTCAATAGTTGCCTGGAGATTGATGCCAATTCCCGGAGACTCCAGGCCAATCCTGGAGGCTTGGCAACCCTACTGTCTGGTCATTATACTTAACACTGGTCATAGACTCCCAAAAGGGAAGAACTGCAGGTGTCAAACCCAGTTGGCCTTGCTGAGTAAGCACAGTCAATGCACAGTGTACAGAAGTTAGTGTACTAGGGCCAGTGCAAGAGTGGGAAAACAGAGAAATTCCAGCTCTAAGAAGGGTGAAGGCACAAGGCCAGATACCCGAGAGGGTGCAGTCAGAGAGACCAAAGAAGAAATAGTGTGCAACTAGGCCTGCAATCAGGACAAAGTGCAACAGAGAGCAAACTAGATCCACTGGATCTTTTGAGTTTAATTAGATCTCATGATAAACTCCACAATAAACATCTACTCTAATGAGTTATATTCATGCAATTAGCAACCATGTACATAAACTGCTGATCTCCAGGAGTTACACAGCAGCTCTTATGGCCCTTTCAGGGTAACTTATCTGAGTGCAACTCTTAGCATGAATAGTGGTTTCACTTTGGAGTTTGCTCTTTTCTCCAAGAAACTGGATGTTACTGGTTCATGCTGTAATGTCAAAGCCAAAACAGGAAAGAATTTTCCCAGTCTGATTCCAGGATCTAGTACTTGCTATCCTATGTCTTCTGCGATCTTATTTAATGCAGTTTTCTGTACAAATTCATCTGTACCAATTTCCTTGGAAAAGGATATAGCCAAAGTTATTGTAATTATTAAGAACCTACAAAATATAAAATAAGAGAATAAATTCTTTAAATACTTTAAGTTTTCCTTGGTGAATAACCAATCTCAAGACTGAAAAAAAGTTTCTGGTGAAACTGACTTCTGTAAATAGCAATCTGAGAGGGGCAAAGTTTGGCAGGGTACTAATACAACTTGATGCTTTGGAACTGTGCAATGACTAGGTATAAATACTTGACAGACCTCAGATCTTAACCCTTCAAATCCACATACTTAAAAACAAAGGGTTTCTCCTCATATTATACTTCGTGAATGGAGATCAGATGAGGCCTACCAACTATGCACCCCCCAGATTTAAATTAAAAGGGGTCTTGGTGACAGGACACTTTCAGACCAGGGCCCTTGACTCTCCAGGCACAGTGCAGAGCTAAAGCTTATTTTCACATTTTTTTGTTTGAGCGAATATTAGAAAGGATTTAAAGTTAATTTTCCTTTACAGTAATGGAGTAAGAGAGAAAGTTAGAATCTATTTGATGTCGGGCTCCAAAATTGCTTTTTTGAATATTGCATATGCACTGGGTGCTCTGACAAACACACTTAATAACCAAAATAAAGTTTAAGAACGACTAATGAGGTACACATTCAGAACTCCAAAAATGGCTAAAGCCAACCCTAAAACCATCCAGCCAGACTATTTCAAAGTAATCAGCAGCATGGAAGAAGTAGCTGCCATCCTGCTTTACCACACTGACTACTTATGAAAAATCCATCTCAGGGCAGGGCCTAAAAATGGTCCAGCCATCCAAATAATACTGTTGCATGAGATGACAGCCAGATTTGAGGACCTCCAAAACAGATTTAACCTTGTTGAATGGTTAGTTTGACCAAATGGCATTGAACAAAAAATAGTGTATTACCAAGTGGTATGTATATGCTTCCTCACCCTCTCCTAAGCTCAATCTTCATTTGCTAAATGAGCTCACCTTTTAGCATTATCCACTCTTATTACCTTAGTATTTATTATCCTATGATCTAAAGAGAACACTTAAGACATCAAGTAAAGATGCCTCACAGTAGCAGAAGCTAGACAGCAGTTCTAAGCATAGCAGATGCCACATAATGAAAAAATTCTTCGTATCTGATAGACAAAGGAAATCTCATCCATTCAACTTTGACAAGAACTGTGATGAAGTTAACATGAAATTGATGGAAAAAGGGATTCTGTGCCACATGGAGTAAGCTCCTATAATAAGGTTAAAGTGGTTTTTATCCCATAAATACAATGGAAAACTTGCCCTAGCAGATCATGTTTCTTTTCTGAACAACATGTACCTACTATGATAATAGCAAAATTTTCTTGCGATAATCTCCCTCTAAATTCTATGGGGTATATCCACCCCTAACTGACAAACAATAATCAAAGTCACATGCACAAGTACTGAAAATTAAGGCCCTGAACCTATAAATGCTTAAGCAGCTATGTAACTTTACCTACAGGAATAGTCCCATTAACTTCAAAAGTACTATTCATTAACTTAAAATTAAGTATGTGCATAAGCATTTGCCACATCAGGAACAAAAACTGTATCTGTACTACAAACTTAGTGACATAAAATATTTGTCACTTCAAACAAAATTTCTTCAGCATTAACAATGAAAAGTTATTTAGACTTCCTACACATTAACAAAAAGTTAGTCACTTGTTTTAAAAATATACGTAGGCCAAAATGGTCAAAAAATAGGAGCCTAAAGTTAGGTTTCCTAAACACATATTTCGGTACTTAAGGGTGGGATTTTCAAAAGGACCTAATGGGACTTGTGCTTCTAAATCACTTTACTTCAATCTGCAAATCCTGAGAAGTATATCCCCTACTTGAAGCATTTCAGCTTTAAGAACATAAGAGTGGCCATACTGGGTCAGACCAAAGGTCCATCCAGCCCAGTACCCAGTCTATCGACAGTGGCCAATGCCAGGTGCCCCAGAGGGAGTGAACAGATAATGATCTAGTAACCTCTCTCCTGCCATCCAGCTCCACCCTCTGACAAACAAACAGAGGCTAGGGACACTATTCCTTACCCATCCTGGCTAACAGCCATTAATGGTTTTAACCTCCATGAATTTATCCAGTTCTCTTTCAAACCCCGTTATAGTCCTAGCCTTCACAACCTCCTCAGGCAAGGAGTTCTACAGGTTGACTGTGTGCTGTGTAAAGAACAACTTCCTTTTATTTGTTTTAAACCTGCTGCCCATTAATTTCATTTGGTGGCCCCTAGTTCTCATATTATGGGAACAAGCAAATAACTTCTCCTTATTCACTTTCTCCATACCACTCACGATTTTTTATACCTCTATCATATCCCCCCTTAGTCTCCTCTTTTCCAAGCTGAAAAGTCCTAGCCTCTTTAATCTCTCCTCATATGGGACCCGTTCCAAACCTCTAATAATTTTAGTTGCCCTTTTCTGAACCTTTTCTAATGCCAGTATACCTTTTCTGAGATGAGGAGACCACATTTGAACGCAGTATTCAAGATGTGGGCGTACCGGGGATTTATATAAGGGCAATAAGATATTCTCAGTCTTATTATCGATCCCTTTTTTAATGATTCCTAACATCCCGTTTGCTTTTTTGACTGCCGCTGCACACTGCATGGATGTCTTCACAGAACTATCCACAATGACTCCAAGATCTTTTTCCTGATTAGTTGTAGCTAAATTAGCCCCCAACATATTATATGTATAGTTGGAGTTATTTTTTCCAATGTGCATTACTTTACATTTATCCACATTCAATTTCACTTGCCATTTTGTTGCCCAATCACTTAGTTTTGTGAGATCTTTTTGAAGTTCTTCACAGTCTGCTTTGGTCTTAACTATCTTGAGCAGTTTAGTATCATGACTTGTGAAAGTTCAATGTATATCAGAAGGTGATACCGGTTGCAAAATCAGCACAGGCAATTTGCTTATCACTTTTGTTTGAATACCTGTGGTTTTTCAGCATAGAAGAGCATTTTAAGCATGAAATGTCTTACTAGGAAAAAAGAAATCTATATAAAACCTGAAATTCTACTAACAATTAGTAAATTAAACAAACGAGTACAAAACCATAGCAATTTAAGAGTATAAAATGGGAAGTAAAGAACTAAGAACTAACTGGGAAAAACATTGTTGCAGAGAAGCCCCCCCCAAAAATAGAAAGGTCAGGTCTGGCAGGAAAGAACAGGAGATGCTGGGAATGAGCTGCGTGACTGGTGGATCTTGCCCACATTCTCAGGGTCTAACTGATCATACGAGTCAGGAATGAACTTTCCCCAAAGGTCAGATTGGCAGAGACCCTGGTGGTTTTTCACTTCCTCTGCAGCATGGGGCCTGGGTCACTTGCAGGTTTAAACTAGTGTAAATGGTGAATTCTCTAACTTGAAGTCTTTAAACCATGATTTGAGGACTTTAGTAACTCAGCCAGAGATTAGGGTCTACCACAAGTGAGTGGGTGAGGTTCTGTGGCCTGCAACGTGCAGGATAACAACTATGGTCCATTCTGACTTTAGTAAGAGTATCTGAGAAAGAATATACATTACAATTTTAAACCTAACCAGTGTCCCTTAAATGACTTGCCACAAGATGTCAGATCATGTTAGTATTAGAGCTGAATGAGTCTAATATTTATTTAATTTTCTTTTTTGATATAGGAATTAGAAACAGTGCTCCTGTCAGATAATTTCTAAGCTATTATCTTCAAAAAAAAAATATTAGTTTTCAGTTGCCTAATTAGCCCCTGGAATCATGGTTAAAGATCACCCTCCCCAAAATCTGAAATGGCACCCCTGTGGGCCAGCACAGAATTTGCCCCCATGCATGGCCCCATTGGCTTGACTGGAGGTGCTCCCCCAAATATACAAGTCAAACTATGCCCAAGAGCTTTGCCCTGTTAGTATTCTAAGAAGTGGGGGCTGGAAGGGGAGAGTTTGGGACAAGGCCTTTCAGCTACAGGCCAGGTAATTCAAAGAGTTATTTTCTAGCCCAAAGTATATTTTGAAGTACAAAAATACAATCTGGTTTCTTGCAGCAGCAACAAAATTTGGTTTAATTTCAAAAGGACAATGTCCTCTTTCTAATATTGTGTTATAACCATGCAGTTGCAAATCAGCTAATGCTGTCACAGCTAGGCAGTTTAATTTGTGAAATGCATGAAAGCGGAAAACATGTTACTTTGTCCATAGGAAGTTCCTATTTCCAGACCTCTTCATAAGATGAAACATGAGATCCAATAGTTTGCCACCTCATTTAACATAATTTACCATATTCACTAAACACCATTTCAGTTTTATAGATTTTTAAATACTCTAATTTGCAGAAAACATCCTTAACTTGGGCTCAAAATGTATTTATACCCATTGAACATAAGACTTTTGGAAAGGAAACTGAAAAATATCTTAAGAAAGATGTGGTGAATGTGGAGCTGCTATGTTATCTAGGAATTCTGATCTGTAATAATTACCGCATGTGACTTGATTAGCAAGATAGTCACTGTATAGCTACATTGGGCTTTCTGTACAAATGTATCCATTTAGCTTAATAGGGAGCTGTTGGAAAAACAAACAGAAAGGCAACTCAATAGTTCTAAATAAGCAGTCTCCCAACAAATCTTTGGGGACAATTACAAGACAATGGCTTAGTGAAGATGCTATTTCCAGGCCCCAGCCAAAGCTACACAATTGTTTTTCCAAGCCTGGGAGCCTAATAATGGACACTGAATGGGTAAAAGGTCCCTCTAGAGAGAGGGAGTTGGGGCAGTTGTCAATCTGTGGAGGAAACAGACTGATACCGACACAGAAAAACGTACTGCAATAATGTCTGAATCAGCTGGGGCCTTCCCCAAGTTTCTAGGGGGATAAGCAGCTTTTAGGTAAAATAGGAATATGTATAGACTGTTTATTGTTTTAAGTTCTTTTCTCTGAAATGCTTTAATATTAAACAAACAATATTTTGCTTTAAGAAAGACTTTTGGTCACTGGATGCCACTTGTTATAGCTCCTGAGGAAGAGAACTGCAGGTTCTGAAATCAGATCTACCCATGTAACCAGTTAGTAGTAGGATACTGCAGCCCAATGCCAGGTCTGCGAATGGGAGAATCACACTATTCCTACCCAAAACAGGCGATTGCCTACAGGCCTGAACAGGGGTGCACTCACAGAGAGCAGAAGGGATCAGAAGTGCAACTAACCCAATAACTGACAAAAAGATCTCAACAATTTGTATAAAAAGCTAGATTTATTACAGTGCTTATTGACTAGTCCACTGAATACACTGTAGCTAGACAAAAATCTGTATCAAATTTATGCAGGGTAAAAAAACCTTGTAATTTATTATGACAAAGTAGATTTGGAATCTGGGACAGATGATGGTATCACAAAGGGAACTGAAGTTTAAAGAGTTGTGGAGATCACCATTGTCACTAAAGTTTCCTTTCAATAATAACTAACCAAGTCTTTACAGGCAAAGCTGCAGAAGAAACTGATTTTTATGCTTGATACAGTCACTCAATTTATAGGTGCCAGATTCACCAGACTACAGCAACCTCCATTCACATATGATCAATATTATCACTCCACACAATGGTCTATTGATAAAAGGCAAAATTAACTTTTCTACCTGTAACATTTTGATTTCTTCTAGTATGTATCCACACTCAATGAATATTTCTGTTCAACCTAGGAGAATGATGCCAGAGCTCAGTGACATGAACAGAAAAGGGCAAGTGTGAAGTGATCAATCCCTTGTTGTGCAGTCCCACCATCTGCCAGTCAAAGGCTATGTGGCTCCAGAGCATGGGTTTCTACCCTGACCATCTTGGCTAATAGCCATTGATGGACCTATTGTCAAAAAACTTAATTCTTTTTAAAATCTACTTATAGTTTTGGCCTTCACAACATCCCCTGCAAAAAAGTTCCAAATGTTGACTCTGTTGTATGAAGAGGTACTTCCTTTTGTTTGTTTTAAAAGCTGCTGCCTATTAATTTCATTGGGTGACCCTGGTTCTTGTGTTATGTGAATGAGTAAATAACACTTCCCTATTTACTTTCTCCACACCATTCATGATTTTATAGTCCTCTATCATGACCCCCTTTAATCATCTCTTTTTCCAAGCTAAATAGTCCCAGTCTTTTTAGTCTCTCTCTCACATGAGCATAAGAACGGCTATACTGGATCAGACCAAAGAACCTCTAGCCCAGTATCCTGCCTTCCAACAGTGGACAATGCCAGGTGCCCCAGAGGGGATGAACAGAACAGGTAACCATCAAGTGATCCATCCCCCGTTGCCCATTTCCAGCTTCTGGCAAACTGGCAGAGGTTAGGTACACCATCCCTGCCCATCCTGGCTAACACCCCTTTATGGACCTATCCTCTATGAATTTATCAAGTTTTTTGGAACCCTGTTATAGTCTTGACCTTCACAACATCCTCTGGCAAGGAGTTCCCCATACTGACTGTGAGTTGTGTGAAAAAATACTTCCTTTTGTTTTAAATCTATTAATTTTATTTGGTGACCCCCTAGTTCTTGTGTTATGAGGACTAAATAACACTTCCTTATTTACTTTCTCTACACCAGTCATGATTTTATAGACCTCAATCATATCTGCCCTTAGTTGTCTCTTTTTCCAGGATGAAAAGTCCCAGTTTTATTAATCTCTCCTCATAATGCAGCCGTTCCAGACCCCTAATCATTTTTGTTGCCCTTTTCTGAACCTTTTCCCAAGTCCAAAATATCTTTTTTGAGATGGGGCAACCACATCTGCACACAGTATTCAAGATGTGGGTGTACCATGGATTTATATAGAGGCAATATATTTTATCTCCTTCTTAATGATTCCCAACACTCTGTTTGCTTTTTTGACTGCCACTGCACATTGAGTGGACGTTTTCAGAGAATTATCCATAATGACTCCAAGATCTCTTTCTTGAGTGGTAACAGCTAATTTAGACCCTATCATTTTATATGTATAATTGGGATTATGTTTTCCAGTGTGCATTACTTTACATTTATCAACATGGAATTTCATCTGCCTTTTGCTACCCAGTCACCCAGTTTTGTAAGATCCTTTTGTAGCTCTTCGCAGTCTGCTTGGGACTTAACTATCTTGAGTAGTTTTGTATCATCTGCAAATTTTGCCACCTCACTGTTTACCCCTTTTTCCAGATCATTTATGAATATGTTGAATACGACTTGTCCCAATACAGACCCCTCGGGGACACCACTATTTACCTCTCTCCATTCTGAAAACTGACCATTTATTCCTACCCTTTGTTTCCTATATTTTAACCAGTTACCAATCCATGAGAGGACCTTCCCTCTTATCCCATGATAGCTTACTTTGCTTAAGAGCAGTGGTTCTCAAACTTTTGTACTGGTGATCCCTTTCATATAGCAAGCCTCTGAGTGCGACCCCTCTTATAAATTAAAAACACTTTTTTAATATATTTAACACCATTATAAATGTTGAGGCAAAGTGGGGTTTGGAATGGAGGCTGACAGCTCGTGACCCCCCATGTAATAACCTTGAGACCTCCTGAGGGGTCCCAACCCCCAGTTTGAGAACCCCTGCTTAAGCGCCTTTTGTGAGGGACCTTGTCAAAAGCTTTCTGAAAATCTAAGTACACTATATCCACTGGATCCCCCTTGTCCACATGCTTGTTGACCCCCCTCAAAGAATTCTAGTAGAATGGTGAGACATGATTTCCCTTTACAAAAACCATAGAATCATAGAACTGGAAGGGACCTTGAGAAGTCATCTAGTCGAGTCCCCTGCATCCATGGCAGGACTAAGTATTATCTAGACTATCCCTGACAGGTGTTTGTCTAACCTGCTCTTAAAAATCTCCAATAATGGAGATTCCACAACCTCCCTAGGCAATTTATTCCAGTGCTTAACCACCCTGACAGTTGGGAAGTTTTTCCTAATGTCCAACCTAAACCTCCCTTGATGGAAGTTAAGCCCATTGCTTCTTGTCCTGTCCTATCAAGAACAACAGTTTTTCTCCCTCCTCCTCGTAACAACCTTTTATATACTTAAAAACTTATCGGGTCCCCTCTCAGTCTTCTCTTTTCCAGACTAAACAAACCCATTTTTTTTTCCAATCTTCCCTCATAGGTCATGTTTTCTAGACTTGTAATTATTTTTGTTGCTCTTCTCTGGACTGTCTCCAATTTGTCCACATCTTTCCTGAAATGGGGCACCCAGAACTGGACACAGTTGAGGCCTAATCAGTGCGGAGTAGAGCAGAAGAATTACTTCTTGTGTCTTGCTTGCAACACTCCTGCTAATACATCCCAGAATTATATTCACTTTTTTTTGGCAACAGTGTTACACTGAAAGAAAAGGAGCACTTGTGGCACCTTAAAGACTAACAAATTTATTAGAGCATAAGCTTTCGTGAGCTACAGCTCACTTCATCGGATGCATTTGGTGGAAAAAACAGAGGAGAGATTTATATACACACACACACAGAGAACATGAAACAATGGGTTTATCATACACACTGTAAGGAGAGTGATCACTTAAGATAAGCCATCACCAACAGCAGGGGGGGGGGGGGAAGGAGGAAAACCTTTCATGGTGACAAGCAGGTAGGCTAATTCCAGCAGTTAACAAGAATATCAGAGGAACAGTGGGGGGTGGGGTGGGAGGGAGAAATACCATGGGGAAATATGCATCCGATGAAGTGAGCTGTAGCTCACGAAAGCTTATGCTCTAATAAATTTGTTAGTCTCTAAGGTGCCACAAGTACTCCTTTTCTTCATGGGGAAATAGTTTTATTTTGTGTAATGACTCATCCATTCCCAGTCTCTATTCAAGCCTAAGTTAATTGTATCCAGTTTGCAAATTAATTCCAATTCAGCAGTCTCTCGTTGGAGTCTGTTTTTGAAGCTTTTTTGTTGAAGTATAGACACTCTTACAAGCCGTCAGGAACAGTATCCCCGATACTGTCACGGCTAACCTGGTGGCAGAACTTTGTGACTTTGTCCTCACCCATAACTATTTCACATTTGGTGACAATGTATACCTTCAAATCAGCGGCACTGCGATGGGTACCCGCATGGCCCCACAGTATGCCAACATTTTTATGGCTGACTTAGAACAACGCTTCCTCAGCTCTCGTCCCCTAATGCCCCGTCTCTACTTGCGCTACATTGATGACATCTTCATCATCTGGACCCATGGAAAAGAAGCTCTTGAGGAATTCCACCATGATTTCAACAATTTCCATCCCACCATCAACCTCAGCCTGGACCAGTCCACACAAGAGATCCACTTCCTGGACACTACAGTGCTAATAAGCGATGGTCACATAAACATCCGATGAAGTGAGCTGTAGCTCACGAAAGCTTATGCTCTAATAAATTTGTTAGTCTCTAAGGTGCCACAAGTACTCCTTTTCTTTTTGCGAATACAGACTAACACGGCTGCTACTCTGAAACCTATAAACACTACCCTATATCGGAAACCTACTGACCGCTATTCCTACCTACATGCCTCTAGCTTTCATCCAGATCATACCACTTGATCCATTGTCTACAGCCAAGCGCTACGATATAACCGCATTTGCTCCAACCCCTCAGACAGAGACAAACACCTACAAGATCTCTATCATGCATTCCTACAACTACAGTACCCACCTGCTGAAGTGAAGAAACACGTTGACAGAGCCAGAAGAGTACCCAGAAGTCACCTACTACAGGACAGGCCCAACAAAGAAAACAACAGAACGCCACTAGCCATCACCTTCAGCCCCCAACTAAAACCTCTCCAACGCATCATCAAGGATCTACAACCTATCCTGAAGGACGAGCCATCGCTCTCTCAGATCTTGGGAGACAGACCAGTCCTTGCTTACAGACAGCCCCCCAATCTGAAGCAAATACTCACCAGCAACCACACACCACACAACAGAACCACTAACCTAGGAACCTATCCTTGCAACAAAGCCCGTTGCCAACTCTGTCCACATATCTATTCAGGGGATACCATCACAGGGTCTAATCACATCAGCCGCATCTACCAATGTGATATATGCCATCATGTGCCAGCAATGCCCCTCTGCCATGTACATTGGCCAAACTGGACAGTCTCTACGTAAAAGAATGAATGGACACAAATCAGACGTCAAGAATTATAACATTCAAAAACCAGTTGGAGAACACTTCAATCTCTCTGGTCACTCGATCACAGACCTAAGAGTGGCTATACTTCAACAAAAAAGCTTCAAAAACAGACTCCAACGAGAGACTGCTGAATTGGAATTAATTTGCAAACTGGATACAATTAACTTAGGCTTGAATAGAGACTGGGAATGGATGAGTCATTACACAAAGTAAAACTATTTCCCCATGGTATTTCTCCCTCCCACCCCACCCCCCACTGTTCCTCTGATATTCTTGTTAACTGCTGGAATTAGCCTACCTGCTTGTCACCATGAAAGGTTTTCCTCCTTCCCCCCCTGCTGTTGGTGATGGCTTATCTTAAGTGATCACTCTCCTTACAGTGTGTATGATAAACCCATTGTTTCATGTTCTCTGTGTGTGTGTGTGTGTGTGTATATATAAATCTCTCCTCTGTTTTTTCCACCAAATGCATCCGATGAAGTAAGCTGTAGCTCACGAAAGCTTATGCTCTAATAAATTTGTTAGTCTCTAAGGTGCCACAAGTATTCCTTTTCTTTTTGCGAATACAGACTAACACGGCTGCTACTCTGAAACCAGTGTTACATTGTTGACTCATATTTAGCTTGTGGTCCCTAGGACCCCCAGATCCCTTTCCACAGTATTCCCATTAGGCAGTCATTTCCCATTTTGTATGTGTGCATCTGATTGTTTACTTTCCCCCAACAAATTATGTTCATCTACGTGTCTGACAATTTTGTTCTTTACTATAGTTTCAACCATTGTGCACAGTACTGATGTCAGGCTTACTGGCCTGTAATGGTCAGGATCACTGCTGGAGACTTCTTTAAAAATTGACATTAGCTATCCTCAAGTCATTTGGTACAGAAGCCGATTTAAATGATAGGTTACACACTACAGTTAGTAGTTCTGCAATTTCACATTTGAGTTCCTTCACAACTCTTGGGTGAAAGCCATCTGGTCCTGGTGACTTATTACTGTTTACTTCATCAATTTGTTCCAAAACCTCAATGACACCTCAATCTGGGACAGTTCCTCAGATTTGTCACCTAAGAAGAATAGATCAGGTTTGGAATTTCCCTCATATCCTTAGCCGTGAACACTAATGCAAAGAATTAATTTCATTTCGCTGTAATGGCATTATCGTCCTTGAGTGCTCCTTTAGCATCTCAATCTTCCAGTGGCCCCACTGGATGTTTAGCAGGCTTCCTGCTTCTGATATAGTTAAAAAGTAATAGCAAAATTGTTTTTTAAGTCTTTGGCTAGCTATTCTTCAAATTCTTTTTTGGCCTTCCTAATTATATTTTTACACATCATTTGCCAGAGTTTATGCTCCTTTTTATTTTCCTCATTAGGATTTAACTTCCACTTTTTAAAGGATGCTATTTTGTCTCTCATTGTTTTTATTTTGTTGTTTAGCCACAGTGTCACTTTTTTGGTTCTCTTACCATGTTTTAATTTGGGGTATACATTTAAGTTGAGCCTCTATTATGGTGTGTTTAAAAAGTTTCCGTGCAGCATACAGGGATTTCACTTTTGGTGCTGTACCTTTTAATTTCTGTTTAAATTAAAATTTCTGTTTAATTTCTGTTTAAACCTCCTCATTTTTGTGTAGTCCCCCTTTCTGAAATTAAATGCTACAGTGTTTGGCTGCTGCGGTGTTTTCCCCGTTACAGAGATGTTAAATTTAATTATATTATGGATTACCAAGCAATCCAGCTATAATCGTTTCTTGGACAAGATCCTGTGCTCCATTTAGGATTAAGTCAAGAATTGCCTCTCCAGGACTAGCTGCTCCAAGAAGCAGTCATCTAAGGTGTCAAGAAACTTTATCTGTGCATCCCACCCTGAGGTAAAAAAATAGGGGGGGAAAAGCTATTTTCTGCTGGTCCCCCACCCTGTATACAAAGATATTTGGAGGAGTTGCTGTTTTCGCTGCCATTTATTAGAGCTATCTGAAAACTTATGAAGCATCCCCTGAGATCAGCCCTTGCTGTTGGGGGCTATCCCATGGATCACTGGGTCTCAGGTTGCTGCTGCCAGCATTCAGTGTTCTCATACCTAGTTTCTCAGAAGCATTGTAGCACCGGGATTCTAGTGCTGACAGCTAGCTAAAAGGTAACACCAAGAAATGCACCTCTGTTGCACCTGAAGAAAGTAAGATATGTAAAATACTTTTAGTCATAAAATATTTTAAATTGCATAACAACTTTTAATGGCAGCAACAAAGAACACTACTGTTATTAAATAGTGTCAGACTCATGACAGATTAATATTCATTTGAGGAAAACATAGTGAAGAGCAGTGACTAATGCTCAGGCAAATATTTTTCATTCATTTCCAATCAAATATCTTGGCATTGCAAACTTTCTAACAAAATTTTTTTGTTGTTCTAATTTAAAACGCAAATCAAACACCAGACAATTTATTAAATATGAAATTGCTACTGATACATTCAACACTTCTACACTGCTTTACATCTTCAAAATACTTCACAAATGTTAACTCAAGCGAACCACCACCAGTATGAAGTAAGCATATATCCCCCATTTTATAGATTAGGAAATGAGACACAAGTAAGTGATCATCAGCCCAAATTCAGAGTACATGGTACAGACACAGTTTCCAGAGTGAGGGTTAAGCTTCACCACACAATCCTGCCCCATACAGCATAAGTGTGCCTACTATCTTCATATTTTTTCCAGGCAGGGATATGCTTTTTTACTCCAGCCAAGCCTCCCAGTATAGAGGCAGTTATACAGACTTTTTTTGGCACGTAGTATAGTCCTGGCCACAGCTCAAAAACCTTTCTAGGACACAAATAGCCTCTATAGAAAACTAAGAAAATATACTAAAATAAAACAGCCTACAAGTTCTTGTTATGATTCAATAAGAACATCAGCACATTTGAATTCCATAAACAATCTTCGTTCAAAAAAAATTTGTTAGTGAGACAAAAGCCCAAGTGAAACTAATATAAACTTCATAGAAAGTTCTGTATTAATTATACACTGTAAACCCTTTGCAATTTTATGGGCTTGTTCATGCTCCTTGCACTTCATCCTCCTGAGGGAGGCAACAAGGACCATAAAACTTTAAAGCACACAATAGCAGATCACCATGAGCCTCTCTCCTACCATCCCCCCACCACACACGCATCCTTTTTTAGTGGTTCTTAAATTGTCTGTGATCCAGAAGGTGGATATAGAACTCTAAACAATTTAACTGCCAGAGTTTTATCAATGCAATGTGTAATTTCAGAATACAAAAATGGGTGGATATGTGTTGATCAACTCCTGATTTGCCTACAGTTCTATAGCATACAAACAAACAGGATAAGCCTATAAAACTCACAAATATATCAGTTTTATAAACCTAATTTTCAACAAGTAATAAATAAAATTTAAAGAACATCAGTTTCTAAACTGCACCTCAGCATGAAGGCAAAAGGAGTGAAAATTTTGCAAACGGGATGTATAACATATATCAAAAAATTGAACATTGCAATAAAATTTAATCACCATATTTGTGTATTTAAATGTACGTCAAGGGCATCCAGATTTTTCGATAGGTGTCAGAACAAAACTGAAACAAACAGATAAATAACATTATCTAGAAAGTGATTCCATTAGTGTAATGGTACCTAGGTATATGGGAAGGTAAATCTAACCACTGCTGTTTGAAGTAATTAGCAGTTGTTGACATATTAATGCATTACTTAAAAATTAATATTTCACATTTCTTCACAAGAAAAATAACCCATAAAGTCTGTTAATGTTTTAATGTGTTGGGACCACTATAACATTCAGAGATTTTCAGAGGATTTCCTTCAGTATTTAGGAGCACAAATCCCATTGATGCGCAGTTGCACGTGTGGTTCTATATCCTTCAGGATCTTCCAAAGACCCCGCCTTAAAAAATAAGGTCACCTTTAAACTCAATCTTTGAGCATTTGACATTGATTTTCCAAAAACTGATTATAAAAAGACTGAAAAACTTTACAGCATGACTTCATTTAATCGCAATAAATTTATATAATTTATCCTAATTTTAATCGTTTGGATTAGTTTAGACTCAAATCTCAAAATTTGTGAGTTCCCTATAGATATGAAGCCCTCTTTAAGCCCAAATAAATCTATCTACATTCTTCCAATTGTGAAGACATGAGATAAATCAAAACAAATTTATTGGACACAATTCTACTGCACTGATTATGTTAATAACTAACTCTATATATGGTTATTTCGGAAAATTCAGTATAATTATTGTTTCAAATTGCTAAACTTCCATGGTAACCAATTTGATCGGAAACTTGGTATCAAATAATACAATTAAAACACCACTTATCAGTTTTTGTTTAGCTCCTTGAACCATAAGGTTATGGTTTAAATTAGAAACAGATGACATGGTTCTTAAAATAATCACAAAGTATTGCATAGAAAAATAAAAAACATGTGCAGAGCTGAAAAACTGCTGTAATAACTGTCTGCCCTTAACACACTGCAGGGCTGGGGAACAGAAAAGAAATACACTATATATAAAATATATTGAAAAAAGGGTTTATTTGACTGCATACATATGTTGGAGGTCATGTTGATGCAACAGTTTCTATATTTAAACCACATCCATCAAAGAAATAGCACCTTATAAAAAGCAAACTGGCCTCTAACACCAAGGTTACCTTTTCTGAACAAACTATTTTCAGATCTATTGCATATAACCTAACCACCTATCAAGATATTTCACAAGGTAAAAAGATAATCAGATAAAAAGACATAGTAAGTTCAGATATTTAAACTTGCCTTTTTTTAGCAATTTTACTTATTTTTAACTTTTGCAGGATATGTACTGCTAATAAATGTAACTCACAACCCTGGACACCAACATATAGGCTTAAAAAGTTCACTTGCTAAATCACCCAGGACAAGTAGGAAGCTTTCCAGGGTGGGTACCATCAGGAGCTCCAGAAACTAAGCTTTTACTTTTAAACAATTAAATCTGTAGTCCTTATGGTTGCAAAGATAATGTTCCAAACACGAACGAGTGTAACTGATCTAACAATAGGTTTCAGAGTAGCAGCCGTGTTAGTCTGTATTCGCAAAAAGAAAAGGAGTACTTGTGGCACCTTAGAGACTAACCAATTTATTTGAGCATAAGCTTTCGTGAGCTACAGCTCACTGCATCCGATGAAGTGTGATCTAACAATGCCTTCTTAAGTGTGCAGACAAACTGTTCCAGTACCTCTGCTGCTGCTCCGCTTTCCTGTGCTGTGATAGAGCAAAAACTAACCAAACTTGGCCAATTTACAGAATTTCTGTTAAGAACCTGGTAAAGCAGTGAAACTCACAATAATCAGATCAGTTTAATTAGGCTGCTTGCTTGGGATGGTTATGAGCAGCAGCAGAGAAAAGTCAACAGCACCGTTCACTGGAGTAGGCTTTGAGAGGGTGGGTAAAAGTATGGGTAAATACCGCAGCCAAAAAAACCATAGAAGTAAGAGTATACATACACCCCCACCTCAGTAGCCATGATTCTGGAGAAGGGCTAAAATAGAAGAGCCCCCCAAACACTCATTTTCATACAAGCCTGGAGGTTCTGGAGTAGAAGGTGGTGCATTGAGTGGTTCAAAATTATCAGATACATACAAGCCAGATGGAGTCCCTGACCTTCTTTTGAAGGGGGATGGCTTCTCATTTGGGTATTGTACACAAACAGTGTCTGCCCCAATCCCAATTTTTCTCATCAGTATGGCTAGTATGTTTAGTCTTCTAGGTGACTAGGTATCTTGCAAAACCCTATAGTGGCCAGTCAGAGCTAAAGACACTAATAGAATATGATAGAAAAGTAATACAATACAGAAATTTTGTGATGGGGGGGAGAATGGAGAGGGAAAATGTATTGGAGAAGGCATAGTACAATGTGGGCTAGGGTAAAGAGAGAAAAGATGGGAGTGAAAGGCCAGAGAAGGAAGAAAGGAAACAGACAAGACAGTTTAGGACAAGACATGCCATGACCTATTTATGTGAAAGCAAAGAAAGGTAAGAAAGTACAACAAGTTACATAACAAGTAACGATTTGTCAAATAACTTTTTACACACACACACACACACACACTTGGATCAATGCCACAGATATTCTTGAAATAATTTAACAAAAACTTGGTGGTGTTCTACCAGATTTATACCTGTTCAAATACTATCTGGTGAATCTAACATTGGACCAATATTATTAAAATTTGTTGAACAATATATTCAAGTATTTTTTTGTTATTCAAATTTTACTTAACAGAAATTTGACACATTTTACAATTAAATGCAGTATGCAACAAACAACCAATTTATGTTTAAATTGCTAGGGGGTGATTTTTGGGGAGGCCTGGCAGCCCAGTACTTTTCTCCCTGGTTAGTACACTTATCCCTCAGATAGCGGTTGCCAGGTACTGTCCAGCAGATGTAATTTTTTACAGTGGCACGCCAGTTCTGATATAGTAAAGGCTAACCGTATTTTTCTGTTTAAAGGAATAGTCTCCTAGTTCCCTCAACTCCACATGGTTACTCAGATTGCCTTGAAATCTGGTGTGCCTCATAAGCGTGTGAGGTAAATTACTGATCCAAAATTTAGGTCATTTGAGTAAACATGTCCAGAGATATTGCCCCCTGAAATAAAACAGCTTTTATTAAACTTGACAGATTACACCAAATATTTTTGCATACCCTTGGAGCTCAAATCAGGGCTCAGACTGGGCCCCAAAAGGTTTCAGTTGCTCAACATTTACTCCAGCTAGTGCATGGCACCCACTGTCTCTTTGGTGAAGCAGTAGTGGAAACATTATTCATCAAATATTAAAGAATAATTTTCAAAAGTTATAATCACCTGTCTGACATCAAAAATCATTGACTACTGTAGAATTTTCAGACAACTCAGGTAAGATAAGTATTTTGACAATGGTTGTTTTAACAGAGGTTATTTTTTTATATTGTGCCAGAAATGTACTTGATGCTTTAAAGACATGTATCAATATAAGGTCTCTGCCTTAAAAGAACACAGTCTTAATAGACAAAAAATTAGGCAAAGAATTTGGCAAATACTTACCATTTGTAAATAAATGTGCATCAAAGGAAAATGATTACATAGATGTGTTTGGCATGTCTTAGGTTTGTGTTTTGTTTTTCCCAAGTAAGCTCACCCACTATACAAATTAATAATGACATTAAACTATTCTGATAATTTCAAATCAGTTCCAAAATAAGCCTTTTATTTAATTTTTTTTCCTGCTATTTTAAATCTTTCATAGTCTGGAATCCATACTGGTGGGTCACTGAGTTAAATGGAATTATACTGAAATGGAATTTTCTCAGAGAACAGACACGCTAGACAGCTGCTAACCCACAAATGAATTTGGCAAATTCTCACACCCTGACTGGCTAAAGGGATCTAATTTGCAAGTTACTTCTTAGGTAGAAAGTACACAAATCCTTGTGCTATCTGGCTACTGTCCTCATCAGGACAGTGCCATATACTGACAAAAATGCTACTTCCGTTTCTCAAGCCCTTGATCTGTTATCCCATTCAACCACTTCTTTCAAACATCCTGCCCTAGAGGAAGGTTAAGCCACAAACATATAATAGAGAAGTCCTGTTTACAAAGAAGTTGCACTGGTTTAACTTCAATTAGTTTAAAAGTAAATTTAGTTGAAGCAAGTACAGCAAACATATGTGTATACATTCATATCAATTTAACTTTCACCTGTAAATTATGGATATAAACTGATCCATGTACAAAGTTGCACCAGTGTAACTAAATAATTTATTTAAAAATCACACCTTTAGTTAAACCATTCCCTAACTTTAAATTACTCTTGTGCTCCATCTGTCTGTAGTGTCCACAGCTTGTCTCATCTTCAGCTTGGATTTAAAACTCTGAGGCCGGGACCATCTTTTTATGATGTGTTTGCATAGGGCATACCACAACAGAATTCTGATCCATGATAGAGGCCCCAAGACACTACTGCAACACAAAATAACTATCATCTATTCACAAAGCGTTGGAATAATTACATCTGGAATATTATTCTGTCTTTTGGGCACTCTTTACCAATAAAATAACAACTCACTAGAAGGAGAGTTCAGAGCAGAATGATAAAAATGATCAGGAAGATGGAAGGAATGACCTGTGAAGATTAAAAACTAAATATATATATTTTACTTAAGTGACGATTGTAGAACAGTCAAGAGCCTACAAATAGCTAAAAGGTGTTAAAACCAAGGAGGAGGAGGAGACAACATTGTTTTTGGAAAGATATATAACTAGAAATAATGGGAACAGGATGAATTGTATAAATATACTTTAATATTCCAATAGTATGTACTTCTACTAAGCTGCTGTAGTACAAGTAATTATCCAAAAAATCTCAAAGCATTTACAGAAAATAAAGTCAGTCAGTCAGTCCTTACACTCTGGCAAGGAAGGGAAGCATTAACTTATTTTACAGATGAGGAAACTAAAGCGCACACAGGGTAAGAGAGCACTGGAAGATTTTTTTCAAAAATATTTGTAACCTTTTCTAAAACAATTATTTTTTAAGTGTGTTAAGACATTAAATAGTCTATAGTAATCGATTTTAACTATTTGGCACTTACTACAAACTTGAATAAAGAAAATGGGCTAATCAACTGCTCTTTTAGGGTTCCAGACAACACAATATGCAAAACATGTTGCCAACATCTCAGTTAAATTGGTTTCATTTGGTTTTAAAAATTCATGGAAACATTCCTATTAATCTTAGGTTTTGCAAAATCTAATTTCTACAAAAGCCAAAATGTGTTTTTTCCTTTTGTCACTCAGGAAAATCTGTTCTCATAACTCCAAGTTCTATACTGTAATCACTAGTCAATACTTCCTCTGTGAATAAACAGAGAGACACTCCAGATTCAGCAATCTGAATGGAGAATCCATCAGGAGAGAAAGGTGTACTTATCCATTCAAGAACAAGAAAGTGAAAGGCATCAATTCCCCATAATAAATACAGTTTTGCTTTTGATCTTCCAGTGCCACAGGTTTTCCCCAATCAACACTTAGCATATGCATGCTGAGTTGGGAGAGGAGTGGTTTCTCAAGCAGTGCTTCAGGAACAGAACCGTAGGAGTATTTGCAATGAAGAGCATCATCTCAATAGGCATCACTAAATGTTTTAAATTTAGTGCTGATGCACAACAAGGAGGATGAAGGAAGGGAAAAGAAGGAGAAGAAAAAACAAAACATGATAAGTGAGGCAGAGTTGAGAAAAAAACAAAGAAAATAAAAGATGTTGAACAGAAGACACTCTTAATTTAAACAGAAAAACACTGAAAACAAAAGAGTGACTAAAATCACCTGTAGTCACAATATTTCAAAATGTATTTTGTGACATCCAGGGCAATTTCTTGCAATATCTGTGAAAAACCTTACTGAATTAAGTTCAAGTAGCTTTGAAGACCGTTGTATAAAAAAAAAATGGAAAGTTTATGTATCAAGGAATTGTATTTGACTTCCACAGGGGGACACATGACTAATGTAAACACTGGGAAGTGTTATGAGCTTCAAAGGAATATCTGAAACAATGTGACACAAGAATGTACTTATGGAATAAAGTGAAGTCGGTTTCCTGGGACACCTCTAGGGGAGGAGTAAGCACAAAATGTATCCTCCCCCTCTGGTTATGCAAGTCAGCCTTTTGAAGCTTCAGCCTAAGGAGGGGATCTTTGTCTGCTGATCACCTGTTTCATGAGGAAAAGGTCAAAGGCCCAAACTGCATAAACACAAGAATGCACAGTTCATGAGGGTTCTTCTGAACAGGTGTTATAAACTTGCAACCTCAAAAACAAAAAAAGCACTACATCCACCCCAGTTGGTGGGTTTGAAGGACTGAATCCTACCAAGCCCGTTGGGTTTGGATGATCTCTGGTAAGATTACTAGCATGCGTGTAGGTTCTTTTATTGTTTTCATATGTTTTCTTGAAAGCTTTCACCTTAAAACTAAATGTCCTTGCTTAGAAAGAGCTGTGTGGTAACTTTTAACTGTGGGAAATGACACAGTTTATAGCCTCTAAAGAGAAGGCAAAGCAGGCCTGCTTATGGCGTCTGACTCTCTGGGAAATTCACAGTGTAGACAGGGAACTGTGCAGCCTGGAAAATCCCCAGGAATGAGGGAGAGATAAAGGTCTCCACCCAAGAGAGGTCAAGAATTTCAGATTTCAAACGGATAAATTTCAAAATAAAACTTTTTAACTACTATTGTTAAAATTTACATGTAGAAATAGTATAAAACGAAGGTTTGAGAAAAACATTAATTTTTAGAGTATTTTATGCATTTGAGAACACTTTGTAAATACAGTAAAGCCTCAGAGTTATGAACACCTCTGAACAAAACATTATGGTTGTTCTTTCAAAAGTTTACAACTGAAAATTGACTTAATACAGCTTTGAAACTTTACTATGCAGAAGAAAAATGCTGCTTTCCTTTTTTTTTTTTAGTAATTTACATTTAACATAGTACTGTACTGTATTTGATTTTTTGGGGGTGGGGGTGTCTCTGCTGCTGCCCGATTATGAACTTCTGGTTCCAAAGTGTGTGGTTGACTAGTCAGTTCGTAACTCTGGCGTTCATAACTGTGAGGTTCTACTGTAATCTGTTTTTCTGGTACAATCAACAGATCTGTTTCCCCTATTGTTTGGGTGGTCTTTCATATAGTGGGGGGTGGGGTGGGGGGAACAACATAAAAAAGATTACTATAAAACCACAAACATTGGCTGGAGAACTCAAGTGCAGATGAAGAACTTGAAACTACTTTTAACTCCTTTTTTAAACAGACTAAATTTTAAGTTGATGTTATCCCTTAAAGCAAAATCTGATTAAACCTACTCTATTCATAGTACCTCAAAAATCTAACTACAATATAAAGTCACTCAACAAGAGCCAGGAAGTGACTGAAAAGCACATACATTAAGTTAATGCTTCTCTAACACCTAGCAGGTCAAAAGGAAAATAGGAAAGCTTCAGTTATAAGAAGAACCTAGCAGGGTTTTTTTTTTTTTTTAAATGCAATTCTCACTTACGAGACTAAGGCTATGTCTATACTAGCATTTTTGTTAGAATAACTTATGTCGCTTGGGGTGTGAAAAACCACACACCCCTGAGTGACATAAGTTACACTGACAGAAGCACTGGTGTGGACAGTGCTTTGTCATCAGGAGGCATTCTTCCGCTGACATAGCCACCGCCACCCGTTGGGGTGTGGTTTAATTATGTCAACTGGAGAGCTCTCTCCCATCAGCATAAAGTGGCTACACGAGCAATCTTACAGCGGCGCAGCTGCATGGGACAGCTGTAAGCTCTAT
The DNA here is from genome assembly GCF_009764565.3 of Dermochelys coriacea. Classification (NCBI taxonomy): domain Eukaryota; kingdom Metazoa; phylum Chordata; order Testudines; family Dermochelyidae; genus Dermochelys; species Dermochelys coriacea. The sequence goes on along the minus strand of NC_050085.1, from coordinate 22,388,313 downwards.
TGTAGACATGGCCTAATTTTAATATTGTATGGGGTGAGAGGAACTGTTCCCATACTGAAATGCTAATTGTCTTCCATATTTTGGAAACAGTGACTTCACTTCCTGGATCGTAAATCACATGGTTAATAAGCCTCTGAAAGGGAAGGAGAGAGAAGAGAAGAAAAGTTCAGTTTCTAAATTAGAATTTTATCTGAATTTCAAATTAAGAATTAAACTGTAAACTGAAATTCAGATAAAACTGAGGTAAAAGCGAACTCTACTTCAGAGCATCACAGATCTTTAAGTTAAGATGGCAATCTTGTGAATTAAGTGAAAATACACACAAAAGCCCATCAAAGTCAACAGCCTAGCATTCATGAACAATTATACAATAAACCAGTTTTGTGTAAGAAGTAAAACATTGTGTCATACTTTCAAGGACAGGAATGAACTAAGTATTTTGTAATCTAACATTACAGTGAACAAAATTTTATTTTGTTTTCACAATTTACAAAAAGCATTCACTACAGTCTTTAAACACAGAATAATACTCTGAAATTTTAACTAACCTATTGACCAGTATTAACATTGGAAGACTGACTAGTTACCACACTCGTTGCCATCTTCCCAATCCACTTGTGTGAGAGGCAAGAGACAAGCCTTACACCAAGCCCTAAAGCTCTGAGAGACCAGTTACAGTGGACTAGCAGTAAAACTAAGTTCCACAGCACAGCACCATGCACCAACACCCTGGCCTCCAGCCCACAATACTTAAATTAACTGTGGTAATCAACGGATCTTTCGGAAGAACAGATATTTATAATATTTTCATGACAACTGATTCAAAACCAGTTCTGTCCAGCAACCACAGTAATTGTTATCCATGATCCAATCTCACCACCACCAGGGCAGTCAGACTCATGTGTTCATCATGTCAAAGGGATTAACAAAGATTAAAAATAGGTATTTGAAATATATTTTTAATAATGTAATCACAATATGATCTTATATCCTGCAAAATTAACTTGGCCAGAAAACTAATGTTCAACATATTGAAAATAAACATATTCCAAAATAAGTGATACTAGAACAATGAAAGGTTTCAGAGTAGCAGCCGTATTAGTCTGTATTCGCAAAAAGAAAAAGGGGTACTTGTGGCACCTTAGAGACTAACAAATTTATTAGAGCATAAGCTTTCGTGAGCTACAGCTCACTTCATCGGATGCATTTCTTGGAAAAAACAGAGATCTCCCCTCTGTTTTTTCCACCAAATGCATCCGATGAAGTGAGCTGTAGCTCACGAAAGCTTATGCTCTAATAAATTTGTTAGTCTCTAAGGTGCCACAAGTACCCCTTTTACTTAGAACAATGAAAGATCAAGTGATGTTCTCCCTTTGGTTGTAACTATCCAACTAGAATTCTATATTTTTCTACACAAACATTCAGTTACTGTACAGAACTATTTGGCAGTAAATTACTTCAAAACTGTAAGACAGACACTCACCTAAAAAAAAAATTCCTTTACCACAATCATCTGTACCCACCTGTTAAAAACACTGCTGATTCTGATTGCCCCTATTTTTTTCCCCATTTTGATACAAATATTAGGTTGCATAATAAATATTTCAAAAGCCAAAACCCTTTGACTGCTGCAGACACTCTCCTAAACATTCATTTAGCTGGCAGTAAGGGAAGCAACAGTATTCTAAGAGTTACCTTGTCTAGTATAACATCTCCATCACAATCATATTTACTGAGCCTGCCTGCCTGAATTAATAGCTATAAAATCAATAATCACCACCTTGATAATATAACTGAACTGGGACAAGGAATAAGAATACTAGTTTAATAACAGGCCAGATAATTTTAAACACATAGTCACTGCTCTACTGCATTTTGGATATGCCAATTTCCTCAACTATTCAGAAGAATAAACCAAATACAAAGAAATATATCTGTTTTATTGTCAGTTCTCTGTTCCTGTTTTTTTAAAAGTGAATTCAGTGCTGGTTGAAGATGCCATGTTAATATACTGGAGACTCAAGTCCTCTATTTAACGATAGGAGAGATACAGCACAGGGAGCAGTTGTAATATGTTATTTATTATTTGCAATACCAAAGCACCTGGTGAAATCTGATCACACCCTGCCAGTGTACTTCAATCCTGCCCCAGAAACAATAGATGTATGAGTGAGAGGGCTCTTCAGTTTTCAAGCCAAGGCAATCAGTGTCCTCTCTTTTACTAACAAGCGCATCCACAGTGATGGTTTTGGAGATGTGGACAATTGTACACTTCCAAATGGCTATCAGATGATAATATTCTTTCACTATTAACCTGAGCTAATTGCACATCAGTGCCATTCTTACTAACAGTCTCAAGGGAAAACTGAATGAGAAGATGTCTGTAAAATGAATTGCCCTCTGATCTTCACAGGAGGGTCCCTTTCAAGTTAGCATGGTGTGGAGAAGCTTGTAATACTGATGCTGTACTAGTGCTGTGGTACAGAAATGGATTTCAGTCACCAGGGCTGTCAACAGAACTCATTTCAGACACAATTAATTCAATATATACAATTAAAAATCATTTTAAAGGTTAAAGAAGGGAATAAGACTTGGGTTCTATACTCAGGCTACCAGCACCACCGTTCTAATACTTGTCTTCATACAACTGTGTTTTTAAATGGCTGACATTTAAACTTTTGAAAGGCAGAGTTTAAATTTCAGGCATTTAAAAAATGAACATTTCATACCTGCATGACATGCATCCGAAGAAGTGGGTATTTACCCACGAAAGCTTATGCTCCAATATGTCTGTTAGTCTACAAGGTGCCACAGGACTCTTTGCCGCTTTTACAGCTCCAGATTAACTTGGCTACCCGTCCGATACTTGATTTCATACCTTGACTCCTTAAAAATCTAGTACAGAAGTAGGTCAACTCACTGAACTACAATGTACAGTTGCTGTTAGAAGTACACAAAGAAATTGTTGACTAGCTGAGAATCATCTGGGTTTCTGCAATGGACTTCTCAGTCCAACTTAAATTAGATATACTCAGATATAGGAGTTAATTAGATATACTCAGATATAAGAGTTAATTAGATATACTCAGATATAAGAGTTAACCAGCATAATATAGACGAAAGTAAGGCATTCGTTTTCAACATCAAAATCGAAAAGTTCAAATGTGGGACATGAAAGAGGATATTTACAATAGCTCTTACGCAGTAGTAAGTTACAAGAATGAGTGACCTTGTGGGTCATTCATCTCAACAGAAGAGATTTTAACAGCCTATAAGAAATTAAAGAAGATATCTGTATTAAACACAACAAAAAAAGTCACGCGCTAGACAGACAAAATGAAAACCCAATTCATTCCAGCAGCTTTAAGGTTAATGACTATTAACCTATATGAAATCACTAAACCTATTACATACTCTCAATACTAAAACCAGGCTATGTGGGAAAAATGTTACTACACACCCACACAAAATCTTGAAGGGAAAGGGGACAACTGAATTGAAGGTTACTAAACAGAAAATTCTTATATTAAAGTCAAGATATAAAGTCCGATTCTCCTCTCATTTACACCAGTTTTATATTGTTTAGATTTTATTATTTCAGTGGACTTAATCACCTACACCAATGCAAGTGAGAAAAAAATAAAGCCCAGTCTAATCTAGATCACAGCACACCAGACAGAAGTAATGAATTCAGTAGCATCAAAAAAGATTAACGAAAGATTAAGCTGACAACATACTCCTATTCATTTTACGTATTATGTAATTTAGTATTTATGTTGCAGTAGTGTATTGAGGCTCCATTGTGCCAGGTACTGCACACACAAATAGCAAGAAGATAGTAATCCAAGCTATAGTAGCATATAAGGAAAAAATATTCCAGAAGAAGCACATTAAGTTAACTAAGATTTACTGAAATAGATAAAGACAACTTTCCTCAGGGAAAAGGGAGCACTAAGGAGTCAGTAGTGATGAAGTAAAGAGTATACACCACTGTCTCCTCAAGGCAGGCTTGAACACAAAGCATATGCTTTGTCCATAGCCTTAAATAAGCAGGGTTTATAAAATTATTTTACTATTTAATATCAGGTATTAAGTTAAAGTCAGATACAGTAAATCTGTTTTATATTACAGCTTTCTTCCAAAATGTAACCTGTTATTTCCTGAATGGTAAATCAACTAACTATTTTTCTCTTCCCTCCCTTCCAAAATGGAGGCCCCTATATGGATTACCATTCATTGTTCCGTCACAGAAGGACAGTTGTATATCTGTACAACTCCTAGCACAATCAGCCCTAACCTTCTTGATGCCTTTGGTTCCTACAATAATAATAAATAATAAATTATACCGCATGCTGCTTTAGCACCACAATTTGTTTTCCTTCTCTGGACACTGTGGATCAATTACATTACAAGTTGGTGTCAAATATGTTGTGAAACTATGGTTTTGACAAACCTATACAATGAAAAAAAAAACCAGGAAAATACTGCTCACATGAATTTACTTTGAGCTGTATCTTTAAGGCTTTTTTATGTAAGGGGTTCACATTCTACACCTAACATAAGAATGGCCATACTGAGTCAGACCAAGGATCCATCTAGCCCAGTATACTGTTTTCCGACAGTGGCCAATGCCAGGTGCTTCAGATGGAATGAACAGAACAGGTAAACATCAAATGATCCATCCCCTATTGCCTGAAGCTAGGAATGGGCAAACAGAAGCTAGGTACACATCCCTGCCCATCCTGGCTGATAGCCATCGATGGGCCTATTCACCATGAATTTATCTAGAAACACATCTTCACAAAGCCTGTTCACAGCTTGACCCCAACTTCCAACTTGTATAGTAATTTAAAATGTTGAGAAATACACCAAAAAAATCACTTTTGATTTAGAACTCAAATCCTGGAAATCACATATGCATATGTAAATCACAGTAGTGGGAAGTGTATTCCACCGTTCAAAAGTAATAAATGGTTATTTTTCCAAAATGTAAAAGCAGCATGTTAAACTCATGAATTTTTCCAATAAACATTTTTAAAAGAAGATCTTATTAAGTTAAAATGCAAATACACCACTTTTATCTGTAAATCTAAAGTGTTTCAAAAAAAGATTATCTAGCACTTCTACTACAAATATCTTAGACAGTACATCACTACCCCCTTGTGGATATGCAATAAAAAAAATCCTTATCTTGGATCTTCTGTTTTTCAACAATGTATTATATAGAACAACTTTGAGCTAAAGAGTTGTAAGCTTTAACTCTTTCCTTCATATGTAAAATATACAGTGCGTTTTTTCTAAAGTAATTTCAAAAAGCAACTTTAAATATGATGTTAACTACCATTTTATGTTATCCACATAACTTTCAATCTCTTCTGGAGTATTCAATAGCAAAATTAAGTTGTCTTTGCATAAATCTACAACCTAAAAAATGGAAAAAATCAGAAATACTGTATTATTGAACCCTTTTTTATTTTCTCTCAAAATATGATTTCTCATTTCCATCATCACCTGAAAACTATTTCAGGGGGTATAACTGTCATGTCTCTCCCTATGCCCAATATATTTCCCCTCCTAATCTATGGATTCACACTCTTTGCCCACCTCTTTTCATCACCCCTATTGGCTTGCTCCAATAATAAAAGAACAGAAGCTCTAAACCTGACAGGACAGACAATCCCTCCAAAGGGCTGGAATTTTGACAGCACACCTTTTCATTAGCACCTTTCACAAAATAGTTAAACTGTTCCAATACCTAAAAAATTTAATTATCTATTTGGCATCCCCAAAAAACATGTTATTTATCTTTCCTAATTAACCAAAAGAGTGACATATTTATTTGATTTTTATGTATTGACTTTACCATCGTTTAAACAGTGCTGGGGAAAAGCATGTGCCTACTCCTCAGGGTGTGTGGTCAGCATGCTCTCCTTTCATCCCAGGGCTTTACTCAGTAAAGGGCTTTGCATGCAACTCATTATGCAAGTTATTGGAGGAGAATGTGCATTTTTGTTTAGTTGCTTGTGCTGGAAAGGAGAGTGCACATGCCAATCTCCTGCTATGGAGTGAGCTGTACTAAGAACATATTAAAAGTTTAGAAACTCATGTGCATATATATACATAAGTAACAACATATAGAGAGTGTATATTCAGTACAGAAAACATATTCACCCTCTCGGCACTCATATACTCAGTTTTAGTTGCAGTACTTGTGAGGACAAGAGGGGCTGCAAGTGGTGGTGGCCCTTTCCCCTAGAGGTGAAGTACAATGTGTGTGGGGAGAATGTGCATGCACTTGCATAAGGGGAGATGCACCACTTTTCACATGGGAGGGTTCTCCTACAATTGCTCTTTCCATTCCACTGGGTAGTCTTCATCATCCAGTTAGAAAAGAGTGTATGATCTGCTGACTCCTCCACACGGGCTATGCCACATAGGGACAGCATCTGCCTTCTACATCCCATGAGCAGCACACACCCTGCGCCCATGCCACGAGGTGGGCACAATTATTGCTATGCATATTATGATCGCTCCCAGATGTCCCAACTAGGATCAGGGCCACATTATGAGAAGCAAAGCACAAAAAGACAGTTGTCCCTGCTCTGAAGAACTTGTAACTCATGACAGGAGTACACATGTCCTGACCCATCCCCATATAGTGATCAGCTTTTTTGTCAAAATGGGTGCACATGCCATGACCATTTCTTTACGTGGGCAAATTGTAATTGGTCTGCCCTCCATATTGTGGAGAACTGACCACGTTATACTTGGCCATCCCCTTGAGGGCCGAAATGCTACACCTTGCCTATAGAGGAGTGCAATGGGTGTGCACATACAATGTCAATTGGTGGGATTGGAAGGAAGGTTCCAAATGCCATACTGTAGCATTACCATCAGCAGATACTACCAACCACAGACATGCTCAGATTATTCAGTATTTATATTCGAGTACCAGCTTAATTAGGGCCCCACTGTGACCAGTACTGAAAAGAGTAAAAAAAACAGTTCCCACCCCAAGGAGCATAATAAAAGGTAAAACAACACAAGATGCAACACACAAGATGACAAGGAGCAAGGAAGACATGAAGAGGAAAATTGCAACAACAAAACGCATTAATATAAGCCAGTAATATGCATGAATAGGTAGACGTTAATTGGTTAATTTTAATAAATAGTTAAAACGTAAATAAGTTGCTCCCCCAAACAGGAGGGTGTGCATATGCATAACCTGCCCTTTGTCACAGGTGTGTGCACACAAAAGCATGCCCTCTATTTGCCCCAAATGGAAGGCACATGTATGTCCAGCCCTTCCCACGTACAGGGGGTATGTACATGTGCACATTCTCTTTCCACCCGAAACAGGAGCTGTCTGCCCTATCCTCCCCTTCCTTACATGGGCCTCATATATATTGCCTTTCATCTTCTCACAAGGGGGTGGGAGAAAATGTTGCCCTGCACTTACCCCACTGTGGGGCTTAGGATGCCCAGCTCTTCCCCCATGGTGGTGAAGCCTGCATCCCATGCCTGGTGGAGCCTTTTCACATGGTGAAGTGAAGAAGTTCATTCTGTATGGCCATCCCCTCCCTCGTAGTGAAGTGATACACATGCACTGACCAGTGTTGGTGGACACATGCTTTCCCTACCCTCTTCTCTGAGAGGAAATACTTGGGAATGTACATTATTACAGTTTATTAGACAAAGGTTTCCCCCATGATAGGGAAAAGGAGGGTGAGGATGCAGCTAGGTATCCGTGGCCCATCCTCATCTGCATAGTGAGGGGGTGGGGGATTGAGGGCCCACCGTCTGCCCTTGCCCTTCCCCCCCAATGGCAAAGGAAAGGGTTGCCTGCAGCCTGTCCTCCCCTCATGGTGGTCCCCTACAGACCACCCTCCCCCCCATGGTGCGGGAGGGTAGTGGGGGGACGGAGAGCCCATGGACAGCCCCCACCACCGTGAGGGAGGGGAATTGTGGGGGAGGGGGTGCCTGTGGCTGGTCCCTCCCATGGTGCAGGAAAATGGAAGTGGGGGAGAGAAAGAGAGTGGGGGACAGGGTGCCCGTGGCAGCCCCGCCACGGGGAGGAGTGGGGAAGGGGAGAAGTGGGGTATGGCCCATGGCTGGCTCCCCCATGGTACGGGAGGGGGGAGGGGAGAAGTAGGGGACAGGGTGCCTGTGGCCGGCACCCCCTTCAGGGTGCAGTGGGGGAAGGGAAGGAGTGGAGAAGGGGGGGACAGGGTGCTATGGCCGGGCCCCCCCAACGGGGAGGAGTGGGGGAGAAGAGAGGTGGGGTATGGGGAGCCCATGGCTGACCCCCCATGGTACGGGAGGAGGAGGGAAGAAGTAGGGGACAGGGTGCCCGCGGTGGGGGAAGAGGAGAAGAGGAGAACGGGGGCACGGTGGTGCCCGTGGCCGGCCCCCCCAAGGTGCGGGAGGGGGGAGAAGTGGGGGAGGGGGCGCCCTGGCCGCCCCCCCGTGGCGCAGGGGAGGTCCGAGGGACGGACGGGTCCCGTGGTGGGAAGTGGGGGATGGGTGCTCCCGGCCCAATGGCGGAGATGGGGGATGTGGTGCCCTTCCCTCACCAGCAGCCCAAGCGGGGGGTGTCCCCGTGACTCGCTCCCCTCACGGGGGATGCCGGTTCCCCGCCCCGCCCCGCCCCGCCCCGCGGGGGCGCCCGTCGCGGCCGGACTGGGCCGCGCCCCCCTCCGCCCGGAACAGCTAAACTTTCTGGCGCGGGGCTGCGCGGCCCGGCCCGCGGGCTTGGGCGCCTGCCCCGCGGATGCGCCCCGCTCCCCGGCGGGGCTGAGGGGACGGGCCGGGCCCCGCCGCGCTCTCACCTTCCGGCTTGTTTTCGGCAGCCATTTCCCCTCCGCGCGCCACATCCTCCTCCGCCTCCTCGCGACCGGGATCCAGGCGCGCGCGCCGCCGCCGCCGCCTCCCGCTGCCGCCGCCGCCGCCGCCGGGCCGGCCACACCGCGCGCACCGCACACACCCCGCGCCGCCCATTGGGGGACCCGCCAAACTGACACTTCCTGCAGCCAATCGCTGGCAACATGGGGCGGGCGTGTCGAGAGAGGGTTCCTACTGACAGCCCGCCTAACCAATCAGTGAGGAGAAACGCTGCACGGACACATTCTACAGCCACTCATCAGTCATAGGTTTCAGAGTAGCAGCCGTGTTAGTCTGTATTCTCAAAAAGAAAAGGAGTACTTGTGGCACCTTAGAGACTAACAAATTTATTAGAGCATAAGCTTTCGTGAGCTACAGCTCACTTCACGGTAATGCATCCGATGAAGTGAGCTGTAGCTCACGAAAGCTTATGCTCTAATAAATTTGTTAGTCTCTAAGGTGCCACAAGTACTCCTTTTCTTCATCAGTCATAGGGAGGATCTGAAAGGGAAAGGAGGTCATTAGCTGACAGTTCCCATAACCAATCAGACAGTGGAATTGTTTCACTGACAACTCTATCAGCCAATCACGGGAAAAGGAAGCGGGCATTGCTGGTGGACACAAAACCCTGCCAACGAACGGGAAACAAGTAGCGCTAAACTGACAGACTCTGTAGCCAATCAATGAGTCGAGAGGGGCGAGCCAGGTGACCGCTGATCCCTCGGCCTTCTGCTCTGTCTATTGGCTGCGACAGGCAAACGCCCCCTTCTCCTCACGTAACCCTAAACAAAGGCCCTGATTGGCAAGGCCGGGCGGGCAGCGTCCAATGGGCGCCGCTTATTCTGGCTGTGGGGCGCTGATTGGGGGGTGCAGAGACGCTTCTGCCCGCGGCTCGGCTGCGCTGCCCTGGGTCTGGGCTTTCACAGGCCGGGCCCAGGCGGGCGGTTCGCAGCTCGCCCCTGCGGAGCCAGGCTCGCCGCGGGCTCCGGGCTCCTCAGGCTCGCTTGGGCCGCGCCGGCGGGGGCGGGGCGCTCAGCTCCGCTCCGCTCCGCTCCGCTCGCGGAAGGGGCGGGGGGGGAACAAAATGGCGGCTGAGGTGGGCGGTTGCTAGGCGCGAGGCCCCTGGGCAGGCGGGTCTGTCTGAGCCTTACTGGTCCTCGCTGAGAACGTCCCTTCCGTGCGCCGCGGGCCGGTGCCCTGCTCTCCGCCGGCCGGGGCCTTCGCCGGGCCAGCCGTTCGCAGACGGGGGGTCAGCACCCCCCAGCGGGCTGAGACTCCGCTTTGCAAGCCCGGGCTTGGCCTGACGCTGGTTGGGGCCCAGGGTCAAAGCCCGATCCCAGCAGCTGCAGCCCTGGCTGGGGGGGCTCAGGTGAGGGGCCCTGCTGCCTGGGGCAGTGGGGCTCGGGCTTTGCCCCCCACCCAGCACGCTGGGGCTTGGGCGAGCTCAGCCTTTGGTCCCCCCTCCTGGGGAGGTGTAGTAATCTTGTTCAAAGTGGGTTCTGCTGCAGTGAAGTTTGAGAACCCCTGATCTAGACCATCCCTGACAGGCCTTTGTCTAACCTGCTCCCCAATAACGATGGGGATTCCACAGCTCCCTAGGCAATTTGTTCCAGGGCTTAACCGCTCTGACAGGAAGTTTTTCCTAATGTCCAAGCTAAACCTGCCTTGCTGCAATTTAAGCCCATTGCTGCTTGTCTTATTCTCAAAGGTTAGGGAGAATATCTTTTTCCTCTTTTCTCCTTATTACGGCCTTTTATGTACTTGAAAACTGTTATTGTGCTTTCTCAATCTTCTGTTCTCCAGACTAGACAAACCCAGTTTTTTCATAGGTCATGTTTTCTAGACCGTTAATTGCTTGTGTTGCTTTTCTCCGGACTTTCTCTAATTTGTCCATATCTTTCCTGAAATGTGACACCCTGAACCAGACACAATACTCCGGTTGAGGCCTAATCAGAGTAGAGCAGAAGAATTATTTCTCATGTCTTGCTTACAACACTCCTGCTAATACATCCCAGAATGATGTTTGCTTTTTTTGCAACAAGAATACCATAATGCCACTATATAAATCCAGAAGTATAACTGGGTTTAAAAAAAAAAAAACACTAGATAAGTTCATGGAGGATAGGTCCATCAAGGGCCACTAGCAAAGATAGTCCGGGACGCAATCCCATTCTCAAGGCCACCCTAAACCTATATTAAAGACAGGAGTGGAACTCAAGCATGGATCACTCCATAATTGCTGTCTTCTGTATGGTCTCCATGAAGCTCTGGTATAGGCGACTGTGGGAAACAGGATACTGGGCAAGATACACTATTGTCTGATCCACGACAGCAGCCTCTTATGTTCTTGCGTTAATCATGTACTGTTTTTTCCACAGGATCCTGCCTGAGTCAGTGCAGAGGGTGAACAGAGTTCTCTGAATGGAAGTTGCTCAGTATTCATTTTCATACTAGCATTCAGCGTGTGGCCCCTGCCTAATTTATTACAATTAAATCCTGCATCACATATAGGATTATTAATTTCCTTGTGGGCTTTTCTTGTCATGGATGCTCATCAGCATAGCTTAGTGCTTCACACATAAATTACTTTATCTTTGCTAAATGTCTCTGAGGTAAATTGTTATCTCTGCTTTACAGATGGCGAACTGATGCACATCCTTTTTATGGACCAACCTGTAAAGGGTGTGCTGTAATTTTGGGTGCTGAATTTGAGAAATCTAGGATTTTTTTTTTTGAGTATTTGGCATCTTTATAGCTCTGTACATATTCAAAACAAAATTTCCATTGATTTCAGCTGCAGCTCTGAGTATTGAGCAATTCAGTTAACCCTCAAGTTGGGCATCCAGAAAATGCGGAACACACCATTAGCAGTCATGGGTGACAAGTTTGGTTTAAGTGACTTGCCCAGTATCACATAGGAAATCAGTGGGAGAGGCAGGGATAGAATCCATTTCTGTAGCATGGCATTTAATTGCCTTAACCTTGAGACCATTCTTTCTCTTCCTGCAGTCTCCCTGCATTCTTCGCTTCACATATTTTAACTTCTTCAACAAATGAAGCCAGGGTCTTACAGATAATAGCCTTTCATTCACGATACAATCTCAATTTGTACTCTGAGTACCATTCATGCACTGAATGAGGAGCGGGTCTTGTGGGCAACACAGAATTTGATTGTGTAATTAAAATCTGCTTCACAATACTTAGGGGCCAAAGTAAAGTGGCATAGGCAACCTTACTTCTAGCATTTCCTAGCTTTTGAGTGCTTGACTTTGCAAAATTAGTTCTTGTGTAGTTTTATGTAATTTCCCAAATTTTAAAAAAGCAAATAAAAAAAAACCCCATTAAGTGGAATCATATTGACCCTCCACATGCATCAGTAAGATGGTTGGGACCTTTAAATGCACAGCACAGACCTCTCTCTATCACTTGAGCTAATGAAATACTTGGTTGTAGTAATAGGTTGTTCTCCTTTATGCGGATAAGCCACTAGATAGGAAAAACTATTTTGCCAGTGGGTTTCACAGCTATTTACTAGATAACAGAGAAATGTACAGACTCAGGAATCAGGCTTGGAAGGATTAGATCTCTATCTGTAAATGTTGGTAAACATCATTGTGATGCTGGCAGATCAGGTGCCAGCTCATACCAAAGCTGCCCGCCTCAGGGAACACTGACAAATGTATAGCTGAAAAGAAAAGGAGGACTTGTGGCACCTTAGAGACTAACAAATTTATTTATGCTCAAATAAATTTGTTAGTCTCTAAGGTGCCACAAGTCCTCCTTTTCTTTTTTGCAAATACAGACTAACAATGCTGCTACTCTGAAAGGTATAGCTGGAAACCAGTCTGACTTACTTGTGGATTGGTATAGTTAAACTAGATATTAGTGTTACAAGAATGTGTTTAGACTTTATGGAATGCTCATAGGATGCTGTAGTGTATTAATCCTACTTTATAATATCTGTATCCCATTGTATGAAGTTACATTGAGTGTTTGCATTGTAAAGCTCTGTAACTATGCAACTCACCAAACAGGAAAAGCAGCATTAATTAAGGTAATGTGCTCCTCCTGCATACAAAATGGCCCACTGAAGGCAAATGAGGCATTGTAGCATCAAAGGACAAGGAGCTTGTTGTGATGGCTTCCTCACTCCTTCCAGGAAGGGGAAGCCTACCCATGAACTCATCCCATCACCCAGTGGCCCTGGAACATTTTTTAATAGTGGGGGTGCTGAAAACCAGCCCTCTTACCCCGTCCACATCCTCTCCCATCCCTCCCGAGTTGGGGCTGGGAGCAGGGCCATGTCTCCGGGAGTGGAGGATCTGGACACAGGTAAGGGGGTTGAGGCTGGGGCTACAGCTGGGGGTGGGGCCGACAGCTGGGACCCCACATGCAGGGCTGGGAGCAGAGCCCCGTGTAAAACCTGGGGGTGCTGTAGCACCCCCTGCACCCCTATTTCTCATGCCTATGCCATCACCAATCATCTTGGATGGGTGCAGGGGAGAATAAAAATCCCTTAGAAGAAGAATCTAGGTCTCTTTATGCTGTCTGGACTCTGAGGGACACAGATTCCTAAACGTAAGCAGGAGATCCCCATGCTGCTTGGCATGAGTCATCCCTAAAGGACATATAGAGCTGCTTATTATAGAAACTTATATTACCCTTTTAAATTTAAGATTGAAACTCTTGTGTGTGTGTGTATCTGTTTCCTGTTTTAACCTTGTAAATAACTTACTTCTTAGTTACTAAATCTTTAGTTAATTTATTACAGGATTAGTTACAGGTGTTGTATCTGGTTTGAGATCTGAGTACAAATGACCTGGAGTAAGTGACTGGTCCTTTGGGATTGGGAGTAACCTAAATATTGATGTGATTTTTGGTGTAAGTGATCATCTATCATATAGTCCAGCTTGCCTGGGGGCAAGATATATTGGAATGCCCAAGGGGACTGTCTGTGACTTAATGTAAGACCCTTATAGTGCTTTAGGAATTCACACTTGTTACTGTGTTAGTGAAATCTAATTATAGAACCTAGAACCAGTTTGGGGTTTCTGCCCTGCTTTTTGATAGTCTGCCCTGATGTTGGTAGCCATGATTGTGAGCCACTCCAGACAATGTGACAATCAGTTCCACCACACACACACACAAACCAATGAAAAAAATATTTCCATCAATAATAATCATCAAAATTTACAGATAGACAAAGTAAGAAAAAGTTGTTTCAGAACTTATTAGTGTTTGATTTAAGGGTACTTACTTTGTATATTTTGACATGTAATATTGGCCATTTGTGCTTTAACAGTTATACAGCTTTATCTTTTTGGATCTTCATGTCTACTGTTATTAAATACATATAGTATGACACCTCCCACTGACTGACCCACCCATAATTTCATGCAACTGTGAAAATTTAAACTAGTAAAAATAGAAAAAAAGCTTAAAAAAAAATAGATATCTGTCAAATTATAAAAAGAAAAGGAGTATTTGTGGCACCTTAGAGACTAACAAATTTATTTGAGCATAATCTTTCATGAGCTACAGCTCACTTCATTGGATGCATTATAAAACAATAAAAATCAAATTCTGCTAAGCGTAAACGTACCCTTTTAACATAGTTCCTGGGTCAGGTATTATTTTGGTGCAATACTATTTACAAAGAATATATGCAAAGTCCTGTTCCCCTGAACACAGTAGGAATCAAACAGGAGTCAGTAACTTTGCTCATAGTTCCAAGCCTCTTTCCAGTCAGCATTCTGCCTCAAAGTATTGTAAGAAAGCCTCTTGGCGTTCTCTCAGGGACATGTTTCTAGTGCTTCTCTTGTCTGCTTCTGCTGATCCCCATCTCCACCAAACAATATCCAGCACTCCAGCAAATAGCTCAGCATCTAAGGGTATGTCTACACTGGCAGAGTTATAGTGCCGGCAGAGAGCACTGAATGGAAACCACTGTTGTGTGTTCACACTGTCAGCTGCCTGTGCAATAGCATGTTTACACTTGCGGCACTTGCAGTGGTATTCAGAGCAGTGCACTATGGGCAACTATCCCACAGAGCATCTCTTCCTCTTCTGCCACTAAGAGTTGTGGGAAGGCGGAGGGGGTCACGGAGCATCCTGGGTCCTGTCCCAATGCCCCGTGGTGCATTGCTTCGCATCCCAGTAATCCCTGTGCTTCCATCCGCATTAGGTGCCATCTTTCAAGTACTGCACGCTCTGCCTCTTTGGTCTGCAGGAATGGATTCTGCACTGTTGACCAGTATGCTGCTCACTCTCACTAAAAAGGCATGAGTGACAGTGGAGTTATTCCTTAAACTACAAAGGCAAGAGGAGTGCGACATTGATCTCGCTCGCATAGTAGCTATGACATGAGATTGCTTGTGGCATTCACGGAGGTGCTGACCACAGTGGAACTCCACTTTTGGGCTCGGGAAACAATCACTGAGTGGTGGGTTCATATCGTCATGCATGTCTGGGATGACAAGCAGCGGCTGCAGAACATTTGGATGAGGAAAGCCACATTCATGGGACTGTGTGATGAGCTCGCCCCAGCCTGCGACACAAGCACATGAGAATGAGATCTGCCCTGCCGTTGGAGAAGCATGTGGCGATTGCACTGTGATAGCTGGCTACTCCTGACTGCTACTGATTGGTCACTAACCAGTTCGGAGTGGGAAAGTCAACTGTTGGACTCATGTTGACGGAAGTGAGCAGCGCCATTAATCGCATCCTGCTCCGAAAGACCATGACTCTGGGCAACGTGCGTGACATTGTGGATGGCTTTGCATAAATGGGCTTCCCTAACTCTAGAGGCGCAATAGATGGCACGCACATTCCATTTCTGGCATAAGACCACCTAGCCACCAAGTACATTCATCAGAAGGGGTATTTCTCTCTGGTTCTCCAGGCGCTTGTGGATCACCATGGGCATTTCAAGGACATTAACGCAGGCTGGTCCGGAAAGGCGCATGACTCGCGCATCTTTCGGAACGCTGGCCTGTTCAGGAAGCTGCACGCAGGGACTTTTTTTCCTGGACCAGAAGATCACCATAGGGGAAGCTGAAATGCCCATTGTGATTCTGGGAGACCCTGACTACTCCTTAATGCTGTGGCTTAAGAAACCATACATGGGCATCTTGACAGAAGCAACAAGTGGTTCAACAACAGGCTGAGCAAGTGCAGAATGACTGTTGAGTGTGCTTTTGGCCTGCTGGCGCTTCCTATATGCGAAGCTGGACCTGGCTGATGACAATATTCCTGTGCTTATAGCTGCACGTTCTAGGCTCCATAATATTTGTGAAGGAAAGGGTGAAAGCTTCATTCAGGGCTGGACCGCTGAGGCTCAGTGCCTGGAGGCTGAATTTGAACAGCCAGAGACCCAGGCTATTAGAGGGGCGCAGCGCGGGGCCTTAAGGATCAGGGATGCCAAGTGGCAGCAATTTGAAGCTGAAAGCCACTAATATTTGTTGCTATGCTTAGGAGTGCAGTGCTTGTAATGCTAGGAGGTGATTGTGATTGATGCAGACAAGATACTATGAAGGTTTAAAATAATTGTCTGTTGCTTTGCAGGGCTGTTTGCTTTCAATTAATAGAATAAAGATTGCTTTCAAACCAACACAATTCTTTTATTAAAAAAACAACCACCGGAGGAGAGACAAACAAAAAAACACATCAGCAGTGAGGGGGAAGGGAAGGTCCCAAGAGGAGGTGGGTGCCAGGACGGTTAAAGATTTGTGTATGTCCAGGTATCATATCCAGCCTTCTCCTTTGGAGTACAGTGCAGCGGGTACTGTACTTCAACAGGGCTAAACTGCAGAGGGATGGGTGTTGAGTGCAATGGGTACTGGGAGTCCACAGTGCCAGACTGTCGGGGAGGAGTGGAATGCTGCAGAGCCAGAAGGTTGATAAGAGTGTCTGGGGGGGGCACGTGGGAAAGAGTTTTGCGACAGCAGCTGCAAGGGCAAATGGGCGCAGACCTGCTCGGTTTGCAGTGCTAGTATACCTAGAGCGTGTCCGCTTGGTGCTCCATAACGTTTGAGAGCTGTTCCGTGGCTTCACTCTGGCGCACGGCATTCTTCTTTCGGTCCCTCTTCTCCCTGTCCTGCCACTCCTTCAATTCCTGTTTTTTGGCCGTGGAATGCATCGTAACCTCACACAAAAGTCCTCCATAGTTCTTCGTGGCCACTTTCTAATTCTGTGCAGCCGTTCAGCAGGCAATAATGAAGAGGGAGGCTGGGCTCCCAAGGTCATCTCTGTGAAGCCAAAACAACATTTTACAGAAGCAGTGTTGTTTGCAACACAAAACACTGATTCAGTGATTTAAAACACAGCCACTATTCACATACCTGTCACTAACTGACTGACCCCAGGCAAGCACACATGAGCCACAAGACCCCCAAAATGGTGAGTAGCCGCAGGGACAGGGAAATCAGTGTTCCAGACCCTACTGTACACTGGTACGTGGCTCTTGGAGAGAGCCAGCACTGTAAGGGGGACCTGATAATCATTCCTGTCCCCACATTTTCCACAGGCTGTGTTCATGATGAAAGATACCTCACTGCTGAGGGTGAGCAGGGAATCAAGGGAGGGTCTTCTCCAAGACTGTGGCTTCCGCCCTGGCCCTTATGCAGCTCACCTGTGTACAGCAATGTTCCTCTCCCCCCAGTAACTGCAGAGTGGTGCAGGAAAGTATCTCCATGAGAGTTTCCTGGAGATCTCTGAGGCAGATTCCTGTGAAGTGAGGGAATCAATCAACACCCTATTCCTAGGCATGTGGTGGTAAGTGCTTCATACAGACGCAAACCTGCTTTCTGCAACCCTCCTGCCCGCAACAACTTGCTTCAGTGAATCCTAGAATCAAATCCACTTACCAGTGGCCTCCTCTCCTGTTTGCACTTCGCTAAGATCTGACAGCTGTGACTGGCTAGCCAGACTGGCTGGCTCCATGTCTAGTTGGCAGCCGGTGTCAAGTGGAGTGCCCCAGGGGTCGGTCCTGGGGCCCGTTTTGTTCAATATCTTCATAAATGATCTGGAGGATGGTGTGGATTGCACTCTCAGCAAATTTGCGGATGATACTAAACTGGGAGGAGTGGTAGATACGCTGGAGGGGAGGGATAGGATACAGAAGGACCTAGACAAATTGGAGGATTGGGCCAAAAGAAATCTAATGAGGTTCAATAAGGATAAATGCAGGGTCCTGCACTTAGGATGGAAGAATCCAATGCACCGCTACAGACTAGGGACCGAATGGCTCGGCAGCAGTTCTGCGGAAAAGGACCTAGGGGTGACAGTGGACGAGAAGCTGGATATGAGTCAGCAGTGTGCCCTTGTTGCCAAGAAGGCCAATGGCATTTTGGGTTGTATAAGTAGGGGCATAGCGAGCAGATCGAGGGACGTGATCGTTCCCCTCTATTCGACACTGGTGAGGCCTCATCTGGAGTACTGTGTCCAGTTTTGGGCCCCACACTACAGGAAGGATGTGGATAAATTGGAAAGAGTACAACGAAGGGCAACAAAAATGATTAGGGGTCTAGAGCACATGACTTATGAGGAGAGGCTGAGGGAGCTGGGATTGTTTAGTCTGCAGAAGAGAAGAATGAGGGGGGATTTGATAGCTGCTTTCAACTACCTGAAAGGGGGTTTCAAAGAGGATGGCTCTAGACTGTTCTCAATGGTAGCAGATGACAGAACGAGGAGTAATGGTCTCAAGTTGCAATGGGGGAGGTTTAGATTGGATATTAGGAAAAACTTTTTCACTAAGAGGGTGGTGAAACACTGGAATGCGTTACCTAGGGAGGTGGTAGAATCTCCTTCCTTAGAGGTTTTTAAGGTCAGGCTTGACAAAGCCCTGGCTGGGATGATTTAACTGGGACTTGGTCCTGCTTTGAGCAGGGGGTTGGACTAGATGACCTTCTGGGGTCCCTTCCAACCCTGATATTCTATGATTCTATGATTCCTCCAGGGTAGAGAAGAGTTCCTAGCTGCATGCATCACTGACCTCCAAGTTGTCCTCTGCCTCTGGGTCCCCCTCCACATCCTTGTCCAAGATTTCCTCCTCCTGGCTCGGTCCACTCTTGACAGGCACATGAGCCACCGAAGTATCCACAGTGGCCTTCGCAGTGGCGGTGGGGTTGCCACAGAGTATCGCATCCAGCTTTTTGTAGAATGGGCAGCTCGTGGGCGCAGCACCGGAGTGGCAGTTTGCCTCCCGCGCCTTGTGATAGGCGTTCCGCAACTCCTTCATTTTGACAGTGTGTCCCAGTCATGGCCCCTTTCTGTCATGCATCATGAAATCTATCCATAGGTATCATAATTCTTACGGCTGGAGTGCAGCCGAGACTGCACAGACTCCTCTCCCCAAATGCTGATGAGGTCCAGCAGCTCGGCATTGCTTCAAGCGAGGGATCACCTAGTGCGTGGAGCAGGCCTGGCCACCTGGAAAGATGCGCTGAGACCACTGCACGCGTCACCGAGCCAACAGGAAGGGGACTTTCAAATTTCCAAAGGAATTTACGGGATTGGGATGACAGTTGGTCACCTGAAGGCAGGGCAGTAGGGTTAAAACCGATGACCAGAGAGGCTAGAACAGGCATTGTGGGACACCACCTGGAGGCTGATCGCAGCACCGTAAGCGACCAGGGTGTCTACACTGGCACCGTGGCGCTGTACCCCGGCGCAGGAAGCTCTACGCTGCTCATCGGGGTGGGTTTTTTTACAGCACTGCAACTGTGCAGTTTCTGCACACTCAGTGGCTTGGCCATGTGACCCCTCGGGAGTTACAGTGCAGAAAGCTGTTTTACTGCGCAGAAACTGCCACTCTAGACAAGGCCTGAATGCTCAGCTGCCTGTTTTTTCTGTGGTGGCTCCTATTGTTTCAGCTACCTTTCTCCAAAAAGGAGCTTAACTGCTTCTTACCTATATCCTGAATGAAAGGCAGCTATCATGCCCACCACCTTCAACAAGGTTTCACCCAACCTCTATTATAACAATGGATTCAATAATACCCATGAAAATCTGGATACTTGAGGCTCCTCGCTACTAACCTGTTTCCACGTTGAAGACTGTTTATTCCTGTTTTTTGTCTCTTAGCCAGTTTTTAATTCCTCTCACCTAGTGACTTTAGTTTCCTTAAGAGCCTCTTGTGAGGGACTTTATGAAAGGCTTTTTGAAAGTCTAATAAATTATATCTACCAGTTTTCCTTTATCCACTCCCTCAAAGAATTCTGTTAGGTTGGAGAGGCATGATTTTCCTGTATAGAAGCTCTTCTGGTTATCTGTATCACATAATGCCATCTTTAATTATTTTTGCAGCTAATTTACCTGGTACTGAAATAAGGTTTACTGCTCTGTAATCCCTTGCATCCTTCTAGTGCCTGTTTTAAACTAGGTACAGCAGTGGTTACCCTCCACTGTAGAAGCTGATTTTAATGATAGATTATTTGAGGGGGTTTTAGCAGCTCAGCCATTTAATTCCTTCAGAATTCTTGGATAAATACCATTCACTCCCTGTGATTAATTACAATGTAGTATTTGTTCTAACACCTTCTTTTTGAAATATCAATCTCTAACAGACAAAAACTAGCTCTGGGGTAGCTACTGAGGTCTCTCCATCTTGGTAAAAACTAATGCCAAAAAATAGTATAGCTTCTCTGCAAACTCCTTACCGATGAAGTGAGCTGTAGCTCACAAAAGCTTATGCTCTGATAAATTTGTTACTCTCTAAGGTGCCACAAGTACTCCTTTTCTTCTTACCCACCTTGTTTACTTTTTTAAGTATTCTGTATGTGTGTGTGTCCCTGGTTCTTCATATTTTGTCAAAATAATCCAGTATTATCACTCCAGTTTTAATTATTTTGGTAATTTATTTCAAAATACCTGTCAACAAGTATGTCAACAATACAGACAACAACAATAAAAAGATTCCCCCAGAGCAGAGAATTAAAGAAACCCTTACAACAACCCAATGCTAGTTAAGGAGTGCTGGACGAGGCTGCCTGGGGCCCCTCAGAGCCCAAACACCCACAACTCCCTCCCCTCCAGAGCCCAGCTATGGGGCATCTCCCACACCCCCAGAGCCCAGACACCTGCACCCGTCCCTCCCACTAGAACCCAGCTGCGGAGATGCCCAGAGCTTTTACTCCCACCAGCTTCTTTACTGTACCACCAGGGGATGTGATGTGGTGTGGCTCTGCCCTTCCTCACCCTTTGCCAGAGCCAGTTCTCCTGGACCCTCTCCCATCCCCAGGTGGATGAGGATCAAGCCAGGCAGTCAGAGCATGCAGAGCCTCCATCCCTGCAGGGCTGACCTGCCGCTCATTCCGAGCTGGGCTCTGCAGAGAAGACATGAAATTCTGGGCAGAACATTAATTCTGAACAAATTCTGCACTGAGCAATGGTGCAGAATTCCCCCAGGAGTACCTACAGGACTACACTGCCAAGCAATCTGCCTGGAGGCTAGATCCACAAAGGACCCTAGGTGTTGCAATGGTCAGCTTTCAGTGCCTAATTTTTAGGTACTTTGGCATCCAGTGGAATCCACAGCCCTGAGTTAGGTACCCAGACTCCCTATACAGTGCAAGGGGAGAGTTAGGTTCCTAAGAATGCATCTACAAAAGCCAGCCTGCTAAGCTACCGTCTCTTGGTGAGATTACCTATGCCTGTGGGAGAATCCCTCCCATTGGTGTAGGTAGTTGTCTGTGCTGTAACATTTTAATGAAGACAAGCCCTAAATCTCCGCTGGAGAAGGTGCCTAAGCTTTCTTTTGTAAGAAATACTACTAAAGGAGGTGGTGCTCCCCTTTATAAACTTTAGCCCAATGCTTACAGCAGTCCTCTACATTGTGTAAGAGCCGAGTTCAATTTCCCGTCCATCTGATGTAGAGTAGAGATTTGAACATAGGTCTCCTGCTTTCCTACCAGAGTGCTGCAGCCACTGGGCAAGGGTGGGGGATGACTTCAGTCTCTCCGGATGAAGTGATTCCATTGTGTATAGTAATTAAATAGTCACTGACGCAGAGAGCAAGTGAGAATACCTCTCTAGCCCAGTGATTAGGCCACTCAGCTATCATAGGAGATCCAAGTTCAAGGCCCCCTGGTCTAATTAATATTTACGTATTTATACTCAGTGGAACAGCTTCAACAGGAGAGACTGAGAGAGTCATAATACAGAATACCCCATAGCCCACTGGTGAGGGTGCCCTCCATTCTATGAAGGGGGGAATCTAAGCTTTTCCACATCAGGTAGAGGGGAGAAATGAAGGTGGGCTTCTCTCATCCTGAGTGCTCTAATCTCTTGGATAGAAATTATAAGGGAAGCACCTCCTCTGCTGGCTGTTTTCTGTGGAGTTAGGGGTGCTCTGACAGCATCTACTAGATTGGGCCCTGCATGCAAGAGAGGTGAGGCAGTGCTTAGTTTGACAATCCTGCTGGGGTCTATGTGTGAGATGGGCACCGAGACTAAGGTGGCTGTGTACACACCCACTTGCAGAAGCTTAGGCACCTAGGGAACTTTACCAGCAGGAATGTAAGTGCCTACAGAGTTAGGCAGCACCTGGGCAGGGGTTTTGAAGGTCTCACTGTTACTTATATTTTGGATTTGAGTGCTTATATCAGTCTCTGGATCTAGCTCTGGGTTCTTTTCCTTGACCATGCTCAGCTGAGTTACTTCTTGGCTTTTATGAGGACCAGATGATCTTGCTTTCAACTGATCCCTGGCTTCACAATGTCAGCTTAAAGAGGGAATGTTCTAAGATGACACTGGGCTAGTCAAATATTTTACTGTAAAACGGTATGTGTGAACACTGCATTCGATGGGCGCTCTTTCAGTGCGGGGCTGTTTTACTGTTCTAATCTGGAAGAAAGTTTTTCTTGCATGGTTTATATCTAGGTATTGGAATGTTCTATTTATTACTATCATCCCATTAATGTCAGAAATTTCTGTCATGTTTGGATTCTCTTCTGTTGCCAAACATAGTTCATCATGTTTTACTTTTAGATTTTTTGCACTGGGATCTAGACTCTTATAATGGTATGAATAAAATTGTGCCTGTTTTCATGTGACAATTGCTAAGAGAGCTATCAGTCTCAGACTGACTCTCATATGCTTATTCACTGTCCTGGACAGTGATTTTGGCATGTTCATTGGCTGCCACCTCTACATGTGTGAAACTCACATTTTTATCTGTTGGCCTATGTCTGAGTAGCAAAGAGCCACAGAATCTTTAGAAATGTTGTGGATATTGACACATATCGATGCATTATAATTGTTGAAAATGCTACTGGAATTACTATGGTTCAATTAAATTGAAAAAACTTATTTAAAGGGGCAGATTAAACAGGCAATCTTAAACAAATCTAAAGAAACAAATTATGAGCGAGATACTCCTGAGCTAAAATAAAAGCAACCAAAGACAATGGAAAATTAACAGAAAACAAGTTTCCTTAGGAAGCAGATATCCCAGAATAGTCTTTGTGAAGGGGTAGTCTGTCCCTTCAGCATAGGATTCCTAGGGGTCAGCTCACCCCATCTGCATATATACAGACATATATAGGAGATATTGATAGAGGGGACGCAATCCCAGGGATGACTGGTGCTTGGAAGGAAATCCCATCATTGTGTCTTTAAGAACCTGGGGCAAGGCTCCCACTCACTCAACCAATTGTGGGATGAGCTGGAAGAGGACCAACATAACTGGAGAGGGCTACTTGCTTAACCCTCTGAGGACTAATGGGGGTGGGGGAAGAGGCTAGCTGAAGGAAAAGCTGGCTAAATTGCAAATCAGTTTTCAGGAAGAGACCTGAGGACTCCTGGCTTAAGGAAACAGCTGCCTGAATGGCTCGGCAGCAGTTCTGCGGAAAAGGACCTAGGGGTGACAGTGGACGAGAAGCTGGATATGAGTCAGCAGTGTGCTCTTGTTGCCAAGAAGGCCAATGGCATTTTGGGATGTATAAGTAGGGGCATAGCGAGCAGATCGAGGGACGTGATCGTTCCCCTCTATTCGACACTGGTGAGGCCTCATCTGGAGTACTGTGTCCAGTTTTGGGCCCCACACTACAAGAAGGATGTGGATAAATTGGAAAGAGTACAGCGAAGGGCAACAAAAATGATTAGGGGTCTAGAGCACATGACTTATGAGGAGAGGCTGAGGGAGCTGGGATTGTTTAGTCTGCAGAAGAGAAGAATGAGGGGGGATTTGATAGCTGCTTTCAACTACCTGAAAGGGGGTTTCAAAGAGGATGGCTCTAGACTGTTCTCAATGGTAGCAGATGACAGAACGAGGAGTAATGGTCTCAAGTTGCAATGGGGGAGGTTTAGATTGGATATTAGGAAAAACTTTTTCACTAAGAGGGTGGTGAAACACTGGAATGCGTTACCTAGGGAGGTGGTAGAATCTCCTTCCTTAGAGGTTTTTAAGGTCAGGCTTGACAAAGCCCTGGCTTGGATGATTTAACTGGGACTTGGTCCTGCTTTGAGCAGGGGGTTGGACTAGATGACCTTCTGGGGTCCCTTCCAACCCTGATATTCTATGATTCTATTCTATGATTCTATGAATTACCCAGCCCTAGGAGGAGAGCTGAGGCTCCTTCTGTAAGAAGAGACAGAATGACTGTTTCATTGATAAATACTCTGCTCCAGGAGGAGAGCTGGGTACTCCTGGTTTGAGGAGAGAGAGAGGGACTAACTACTTACAACCCAACTCCAAGGAGGAGTTGGAAACTTCTGTTTTGAGAGAGAGTTACCATTTTGAAATACAGCCCCCATTCCAGGAAGTGGGTGAGGGTTTCCTGAACAGGGGTTAGAGCTGACCAGGACTCTTATGGACACAGAGTGGGGTGGACTGAGGTAGCTAATAAAGTGAGTTACATTGTAGAAAGACTTAATAAATCAGGCGCTATGAAGGAGGTACATTGTTTGAACCAGTTTAATTTGGGTGACAACTGAAAAGACATGAAGGGGTGCTGTGTGAAATATACCAGCAGGGTCATGAATGGGTGTGCTGGAAGGCAGTATCCCATGACAGTCATAAATAGATATAATGCTAGAAAACAGAGAAATCTAATGCAGAATGTATCACTTATAGCCGATGCACAACAAACTCAAACTCATCCTCCATTTCTTCTTCAGCCTTACTCAACCAGTCAGCCATCTGGATGGGAGCAAAGGAAGATGGTGGACCTGAATCCATTAAACAATAAAGACAAACAGTTCTACCTTGAGCAATTTGGGGGTGAAATTGTATCTAGAGATAGGGTAGATCTTTATCATCTGGCTATACAAGACAAGAGTTGAATGTGAGTACTGATGGACCTTAATTCCTCATTAGTTCTCTTTTATGAGAAGGGAAGGGCATTATACTCTAATACTGATCTTGAATTGTAGGAAGCATAAAAATATTTCTTGAGCCATGAAACCCCATTTTCTCACTAGTGGAGTCCATCTGCTTTGAACTTTCTTGTAAGTTAGACAGGGCACAGCATGCAGCTTGAAGAAGCACTGCTAACATGGCATAGACTTTAACAAACTACTCTAGTTTGTCAATGTTTGCTTATGGAGAAAGCAAAGTTCAGCCAAGAGAAGACTTATTTTCTCATTATTTAATTAATGACAAGAAGAATAAGTCAGTTTCCTGACCCCTTATCTTCAGATTTACCCCTTGAAGAAGTCTTCAGTCCTGAAGACTTTCCCCAAAATGTATACAAGTGCTGTTTTCGGGGACAGTTCTCTTGTCAAAAAATTACAGAAAAAAGTCAGTGTGCTCTTTCGTCTTGTCACTAGTCCATTTTTGTATGCTTGTGGGTGAGGATGGGCACTGGCATATGACTAACATCTTTTAAACCTAGTTGGATTAATCATTCCGTATGTCTGGGATTTTTCAGACTAAGGCTGAACCTGCCTTGCAGTAACAGTCTTCAAGATGGGACATTAAGAACTCCAGTTTTGGCAGAATCAAATCACAATCTAACTTGAAGAAAAAAGTTTAAAAAAAGAGTAAAGGAATTTTTGTCTCCTCTGATTATTGGATGAAAAAAATGCTCTTTTCCTTTCACATTTATCCTTTTCTTCTCTTCTTAACACCTATTTTTTATGGTTTGATATAAAGCCCAATGAAGTCAATAGGAAAGTCTTTTGATTTATTTCAGTAGGCTTTGGATCAGTCCCTTCTGCCAGTTTTACTGCATTTTTTACACTGCTTTATTTCCCCTTTTATCTAATAAAAGTGTGTGTAGGCTTTTACTCAACAGAGAGAGCTCTGAACTGCTTGTAGGAAAGGATGTTTTATGTTTTGTTTAGAAGTATACACACACTGATACTGGAAACTACTTGTGATATCTAAAGAGTGAATTATTCTTACAAGTCAGATTTTTTTCTGCATTGTTTTCTGTAATTTTTTTAAATAAATATTAAAGACATTGTTTTGGGAGTTCCAGTGGATTGCATGCAATTCAAACCGCTTCTGTTCACTCATTAGCTTAACAAAAATTCTTGTATAGTTACTTTATATCGGATAGCAGTTTCTGCAAGTCATTCTGAGGCAAGAGGATTCCATGTTAAACTTGGTATTTAAGATTTAATGTAAGGAAAGTTTTCAGCAGTTTGTGGTACCTTATCCAAGAACTTTGCCAATTACATCTTTTTTCTATATTGTGGATTCTCAGTCTTGAAATATATAATTCCACCGCAACTTGGCACTTCACTCTTCCTCTCCACCCGAAAATGCATACACTTGATATTCTTACTTTTGGCAAAGAAGATGTTAAGCTTCCTTCTAATGCTATTACTACTGCTTCTCACATGCCCAGAAGAGTGTCTGTAGAGCTATGCCTGGCATCCTCTACAGCAGACTATGCCTCTGAATATCCAAGGTCAAAGAGCAGATTTCTATATTTGGGCATTGCAAGTTATGCCTCATTGTGAAAAGTGGTTTAAGGATCAATTCCTGGTCCAGCTCCCTAGAATTGATGTTAGGGAACTTTTGCTATTAGAATGTCTCCAGAAACAAAGTAAATTGTTCTGTCCTTTTAAAAGGGGGAAGATACCTTGGCAGAGCTAGGTATTATTTGCCTGACTGAGTTTTCTCTCCATCTCCATCAAAGCTTGAACAGTACTGGCACTTCTGCCTTCTCAAGCAGAGCTCAGTGTAACTGGACCACATCTAATGCCTGTACAATGCAAATGAAGATTGAAACGGTTGTTTCCTTCTAGGCATGTGACTAAATGCTCAAAAGGGATATTTTTCCTTAGATCCTCAGGAGGATGGAACTTCTCTAAAAGGACCTGTTCGTTTGTTTTCACTGATGACTGAGTCAACCTTTGAACTAAAGCTGGGAATGGTAGTGATGAGTGTCTTCCTCTAAAACAGAGAAGAATATTCTGCAATATGACCTGTGCAGTGTGTTCTGAATGTGACATGAACATAGGTTTTCACCAGAGTCACAAATACAATGCCAACAAATTATGTATTTTCTTGTAACTATTTTGCAACAAGATGATAATAAAACAGCTACTGCCTGAATTTAAACAATTTGCGATCCAGTGACTTTTACCATTTTAAAAGAATCTTGCCAAGTTTCTGCCTCATAGGTTCACAATCATCACATTTCTAAATACAGTTATATATTCAGGTATCTTTTAAGGAATGACCCTGTGTGTATGCATGTTAAGAAATTTGACTTTGTCTTAGCCTTATGGGGCAGCTGTGTGAATACCTACCTATCGGAAGCTGCAAAGAATTAAGAACTTTGATGTGTCAGAAGCTCTTACTGCCACCAGATGAGCAATACAGATTTTGGGGTGGGAGCAATGTAGTATCTGTTCCCCTTGTAAAAAATTTTGAGCAAAGTGAAGTATGAAAACATTTTTAAAATACTTTCTTCATTATCATGTTAGATGTGGCACTAGCTTGGTTAATGGGTTAATGTGATGATTTGGCACAATTAGTTATATACAGAAGTGAAAAGCTGTAGAGAATGCATTCAAACATCCTGCTATGGATATTCAGCAAACCACATGTGTACAGTTGCTATGGCAAGCATCAAAAATCAAAATGATTTATGCAGTTTTAATGGCTACATTGACAATGTTGGAAGCCTTTTTCTTTTGTAGTATGTGTGCAAAGTTTCTCAGCTGATTTAAAACTAAGGATGACAAATGTTCTTAAAAATAATCAGTTAAAAGAGTGACAAACACTTAATTTTAAAAATGATATGATTACAATAAAGCTATATGTAACATTTTATTTTTCCTTTTAAATGAATCAATACTAGCCTTTTCATCTGGACATAGAGTAAAAGAGTTAACCGAACGCTGTAAATGTATACATCCCTAGTAGCTTTTTTGAAAAAATATTACATTTCATGGTACTTTAAAAAGTGCACTTTCTGTGTATATTTAATCACATTTCCCAACTTTAGCAAGACAGGGTGAATACACAACTACATGTTTCCTCTCTAAGGCTCCCTACAGGTGTATATGCTGCAGATGGCTCTGTCATGCAAATAACTTAAATATCATAGAGCCTGAAATTGTCTTGTAGGAGTTAGAAAAGTATATAAGTTACCAGGAACTAAAAATATGGGGTTGATCCCCTATTGGTGAGGATTATACCCTACCTTTTCAAAAGGAAGAACTCAGTAATCTGTCATTTGGGTTTTTTCCATCCCTACTGTGATCCTATATAGCGAGGACAGCCAGTGCAACTCCCTTGCCTTCCGTGGAGCCAAATCTGACTCAGTGCTCCTGAGCCTACACCATTAAACAAAACACTTTGCACTGGAGGACAAATTATTTCATTCTGTAGCCTGTCCTGTGGGTTTCATCAGGATTTAAACTGGTAGCCTCAATAGTAAACATTTAGTTTGGAGCACATAAAACAATGAAGTCCTTTAGAAAAAGAAAACTAACTTTCATGCTCCTATGCAGTGTTGTATCTTTGTTGGTCCTAGAATATTAGAGAATAATAGCTAATGTCTATGCTCCTGGCATATAGCTGATGGAAACAGTGGTGCTGAATGAACAGCTCCCTGTTTATGCAAGAAAACCAAGAAAGCTTATGCTCAAATAAATTTGTTAGTCTCTAAGGTGCCACAAGTACTCCTTTTCTTTTTGCGAATACAGACTAACACGGCTGCTACTCTGAAACCAGAAAAATCTAGTAGAGCTTGTTTATTCAATCCCAGTCTAAGACATGAATTGAAACTCCGTATTGTAACCAACCTCTTCCTTATGTGGGGAAAATGAGACTTTCTGCAACTCTTCTATAAGTTACTGTTTTACTGTTATCTGCAGGTTAGTCTGAGTCAGTTCTCCAAGATCATTTGAATTAAGCATTCATGGAAAAGTATATGTGGCCAAAATGTTCAAACCTCAATATAACACCTAAAGTTAAGTTCCTAAATCTTTATTTAGGCATCTAAACTACTGTCCTTATTTTGAGTAAAACAAAAATGTTATTTTGAACATCTGCAGCTCCTATTGATTATCGTGAGTGCCAGGATTTCTCAGCACCCCTGAAAAATGAGGATACCCTCTATCTAGATGTCTAAATATGGATTAGGTACCCAGGTTTAAAAATTTTGGCCTCAGACACTGAAAAGAGAAGAATGGGGGAAAAGAAAGGAGAAGAAGGTTAAGAACAGAAGGAAAAATAGAAGGGGAGGAAAGAGTGGGGTAGAAGAGGCAAGAAAAAAGCAGTGTAGACTCGCATTATAATCCAAAACCACAGTGCAAAAGAACTGACATACAACACTTTCTGGTGGCAGCACCACTGTTGCTCTGCCCTCTAGATTTATCTTGACAAAAGAACCTCCTCAGTGGTAGTCTAGCCTTGTAGTTCAGATTTACCTGTTATCTATTATATAGACATAGGTAGTACTTAATTGACAAATAATATAATTCCTGTGTTTAAACTAGGAACTGTTGTTACTGTTATTACATCACAGCTGTGTCTAAATGCCTCCAAACAAGATGTGGGCCCCACTGTTTTGGAAATACACATTAAGAGACATTGCTCTGAAGACCTTATAGTAAAAATATATAAAACACCTGATGGGGGAGGGAAATGTAGTATTATCCCCACTATACAGATGGGGCTCTGAGGCACAGAGACTAAATCACTTGCCCAAGCTCACACAGGGAGTCTGTAGTGAAGGACTGAACCCAAATCTCCTGAGTCCCAACAAAGTCTCTTAAACATAAGACCACCCTTCTCCATCAGTTCACACATGCAGTGTTTCTTGTAAATCAAACTGAAATTGTTAGATATTTTGCTCCTCCTGTGTGGATGTGTATTTGTCTAAAATTGTTCTAAGCATTACAATTATTATTTCTCATGTGATGTCAGAGTAGAGAGGCTTGTACTGACAAAAGTGCAGAAATAGTAATGCTCCATGGCTGGAATTGCCCAAAGGGTATCCTGGTTTTCCCCTAAAGATCTTTCCCAAAATGAATGGAATGCTACAGCTCTTTATTTTAAACTAGAAGAAGTCAATCCCATGTTCTCAACAGCACAGTGAAAATTAACATGTAATATAAAAAAGCTAAGAAGGCAAGAGAACCTTATTACTCTTGTCAAAAATAAAATTTGCTACTGATCTTCAGTCGCTAAGACAGGCACATCAATTATTTATGGATACAGAGTGTTAAATATTAAATATTTCTGCCTGGGACCGTGTAAAGGTAAAACAAGAAGTGTGAACTTGTCAAAATCATAAAAGTGGTTTTGTGGGCATGGACAAAATACACCTACATGGACTACCTTTCTTTATCGACCTATAAATTGAAAAAAAAATCCATATGAACTGTCATGTTTAGTGTTTAAGTGATGTGCATTGTCTACAGTTAACATTTCTCTAAAGGGCTGTTTCTGTCAGGAAAACAGTGCACCATATCTTCTAAAAATATAACTTAGCATAACTTTATCTTAATACCTACACCAATATGATGTCTTTCACTTTAGCGTTGTTTACTTTTATGCAAAACTTGGTATGCACATTTGTAAAGTTTGATCTGAATGACCATACCTTTCTCTTTCATGTGCTGCTAAAAATGCAATTCCATACAATACTTAGCAACTTTTCAGCATCCTCCAAGAGCTAGTCACACACAACTAATTCATCTCCACTAACCACAAACACCTGCTTAGAATAACTTCTGTTGACTTCATGGATTGAGAGATGGTCTTGTGTTTACCATGTGCTCTTAAAGATAAGAATTATGCACAAAATTAGCTCTTTTTAATGGATAATGGAATTATTAAAATTAGAATTAACTTTTATACGTATAGGTTTCAGAGTAGCAGCCGTGTTAGTCTGTATTCGCAAAAAGAAAAGGAGGACTTGTGGCACCTTAGAGACTACCAAATTTATGACCCTTTTCAAATTCCATTGCTGGTTAAGCAGAGGAACCTGCAACCAAGTGTTATAATTTAAAGTTGTATAATACCTTTTCCTGTCCAAGCATTTTTAAAAGATTTATAATAAAATTAACAGTTAATACATCTGGAGAATTAATGATTAATCAGAATCAGTTAAAAGCATCAGAATGTACATAGGTCTTAACCACAGACACTAGAATGGGATTTCATTGCTGATTCCACAAAACCAGAGAAGGCATCCTAGCTAGAGCAGGACCTGATCAAATTCCCACTGAAGTCAACAGAAAGATTTTCATTGATTTAAATAGGAGTTTATTTGGACATAAACCACTGTCTAAAGGGACACATTTCAAGACTGATGCCGTGAGGTCTGTCTGTAAACCCAACTGGTGACCATTAGTGTCAGGTGTTATAACCTGTGGAACTTTCTTAATTTGTCTTTGAAAAATCAGCATAAGCCCCTTTAGTTAAGGTGAATCCTGTCAAAACGTGATTGGGTTCATATGTTCAAACATGCTAGCACCCATCAGAATCCAAATGGCTGTGTTTTCTATCAGTTACAGATTTCTAACAGTGTGAGTTAAATAAATACCACAGTGACAGCTACAAGTGCACTGGAATGGCCACATTAGCAGCTCTTGCAATGGCCACAGAGAGCAGTGCATTCTGGTAGCTATCCCAGCATGCAAGTGGCTGCAACGTGCTTTTCAAATGGGGGGTGGGGTGGAGTGTGACAGGGAGCGTGCTGTGTGTATGTGGGGGGAGAGAGAATGGGTTTTGGGGAGGGGGGCTGACAGCATGTCAGCATGCTGTCTTATAAATTCAGACAGCAACAGACCCCCGCTCCCCCGCCTCTCTCTCACACACACAGCATTCCACAGTAATGGTTGCTTTGTCTCGGAGCAAGTAAGTAGCCGGCTGTCAGAAACGGAGTTTTCAAAGGGCATATCCGCATTCCTACAGTGAGTTCAAAACAATGAGAAGAGTGGCAACTTGACTTAAGGGGATTATGGGATGTTTCCGGAGGCTGATCAGAGCGCAGTAATGCAACACCTCTTTCACACTGATGCCCCAGGCGTTTCAGCCAAGGCACAACAAGCATTAATCTTCTCGCTGAGGTGGAGTACCAGGAGCACTCTAGACGTGGAGTCAGAGCGCTCTACATGCCTTGCCAGTGTGGACGGGTAGTGAGCTAGGGTGCCTGGGGCTGTTTTAATGCGCTCTAACTTGCAAATGTAGCCAAGCCCTAAGGTGCCACACGTACTCCTCATTTTTTTTGTTGAGAGGGTCATTTATCTATCACCATCATTGTTACACTTTTTCCTGAGGCTTGCAAGGGTGAACACCTGTAATCCTGTCCTCTTTCTTATTTGACATATATGTTAGACCACTAGGGGAGGTGGTCAGATGCTATGGTGTTTGATGCCTGCAATACACTAACATGCAGCTCTCCATCCTTCTCACATTCAGAAATAATACACAATGTCAGAATACTCAGCTGTCCTAGTGCCTAGAAGAAATAAGCACTAGGATTAAAAGCATCTGGCTCAAACTCAAGATTGGTCAGATGGAGGTTATGCTGATGGGAAAGGGGCAATACTCTGAGGAACATGCTGGAGCTGACTCCATTCTGTACTGAGGGCAACTGCTGTCCAATTGTCAATGTACTGTGTAGTCTTGGAGCCATCTTGGACTCATTGCTGTTCCTAAACACTAGCAGCAGCAGTGTCAACAAATGCCCTTTCCCATTTCAGCTGAGAGTCTCCAGGAGACTGTATCCTTTCCTTTGGAATGTGAACATGGCAGCTACAAGCCATATTCTTATATCCACCAGACTGGATCTCTGCAACACACTCTGACTGAAATGGACCAAGAAGGCCACCTATAAGCTCCAGCTGGCTCAACAGGTAAGCTCTTAGGTAAGACAGACTGACAAGAGCACATCACACCAGTGCTACAAGTATCAGGCTGGCTCCCTCATCCGTTAATTTGTGCTCCCCTGTTAGCACTACAGCAGCAGTTTACAAAACACTATGGTCTCAGTACTTTGACCTTCTCTGGCACTTTCCATCTTGTCAAAGCACTTTACAAATGTTAATTCTAGCAGCCCTAACCTATGTATTACACCCCTTCTGCAGGTGAGAAAAATGAGGCAAAAGAGATCATAAGTACTTGATGTTCAGAGATATTCAGCACCTACAGCTAAAGTTTAGACAATGAGAACTACAGGTGCTTTGAAAAGCACACCCTACGTAACTTGTCCAAGATTGCAGGGAAGTCTGTGGCAGAGACAGGAACAGAAATCACCCAGATTCCCCATCTGTTGCATTAAACACAAGACCTGCTTTCTCTCTTAAAGATACATATTGCTTTATTCTGTGTTCTTAAACAAATGATCACACAGCAGTGAATTAATTTAAAAAAATCTGCCTCTAGAGGACACTCCCCACTAGCTCATCATCAGTCTGTTCAAGCTCACTTGAACATGTGTCAAATCCAAGGCCTGAACAGGCTGAGTGTCTTATTTACATAACTGATGGATTGAAAAAATTTTTAAAAATGTTATTTGACAACAACCCACAGGAAATACACTCAATAGAGAGCACGATGAAAGAAATTGGAGGCTGTGAGATCACTACACGGCTTAATTTGTACAAAGTTCAGGATGGGCTAGAACAAAGTTTGCACAACAGGGCACCACCTCCTTGGTGTGTGTAGGAACAGTTGGTTAGCCCTACCTGGCTTGCTCCTGGTTGTTAACCTGATTCTTCTATTACTGCATTTTGTTCTAAATGAATATGCAGCACTAAATATTTTCTGCCTTGTTCATTTAAAGGATATGCATAATTTTATCTCAGCTCTTTCCCTTGGAGTCGTGCAGATAATAGATTTGACTTTTTACATTGTGCAACCCCTAAAACGCATAAAAGAAAGGTTACAGTAGCATGCAGATAGAAAAGAATTTAATTAATCCCAAAGCGTGCACTTCATTGGGAAAATATAGCACACAAGAACCCTGTGTTTACCCTGTGTTTAGATTCTTAGGGCCATTATACCTCAACCAATGACAGGATTTTTCACAGTTTCATCCCTAGTGGTCATGCAGGCATTCCCATTAAAAATAAGATCTACACAGGGAACAATGACTGAGAAATGCTGAAGATGCTATTCTCCCCTTGGCAGGAGTAATTGGTGCAATGGCATTTGGAGAAAAATGTCTGACTTCCAGTCCTCTAACTTTTCTTGCTTGTGCACTGACTGCAAAAGCCCACATTTATCAAATGATTATAAATCAATCACTCATCAAGCCCCTTGGTTCTGTGCAATGGACATTGGGGCAGGAGGGCCAGTAATCCACTATCCATTATGAGAAAGCTACATTATGTCTGTCTGGCTCTCTTTAAAAAAAAAAAAAAAAAAAGACTTGTTCTTCACTTGAACTAATCAGCTGCCAGTTTATGAAAGAAATATAATTTATTTTATTTTTAGAAATAGAATGGTTGGAAACAGGTTATGGGGAAGGTATTAATATATTAAAGTATCTCCACAGATACATATTTTCAAATTAGAATGTTCAGTTACAATATTCCTATTTTATCTGCAGCAAAGATGCTTAAAAAGAAAGGCGTACTTGTGACTCCTTTTCTTTTTATGGATACAGACTAACACAGCTGCTACTCTAAAAAATGCTTAAATGGCTCACAGCAAATTTGTCAAGCGTAGACATTTGGAGCCAACACCTCAAATACTGAAGTAAAAGACTGCTTCAAGGGACTCCTCAATGTTAATGAGCAATGTCTGTAACTTCCTGGAGGAAGTACTTCCAGACTCCCTTTGTAGTAATAGAAATGATTAGCACAATAGGGATAATTGTCACCTTATTCATCTATAAAGCTCCTGTGTCCATGTCTTCTTGGAATATTTTATGTCACACGAAATATTTCCAAGTTGGAGAAAGGCTAACTGCTCCTCATGTGTCTTGGCAGCAACCGTCTTGTATTTGTATCTGGAGATTTCATCCTCAATCACAATGTCTTAAAACTTTGACTGACAAATAAATTTATGAAAAAAGAAAAGGAGTACTTGTGGCACCTTAGAGACTAACAAATTTATTAGAGCATAAGCTTTCGTGAGCTACAGCTCACTTCATTGGATGCATCCGATGAAGTGAGCTGTAGCTCACGAAAGCTTATGCTCAAATAAATTTGTTAGTCTCTAAGGTGCCACAAGTACTCCTTTTCTTTTTGCGAATACAGACTAACACGGCTGCTACTCTGAAACCTGAAATAATTTATGGAAGATAAAAGAAATCAGGCTGAACATTAAGATCAAAGTATACAAATGAGTCATTCACATTTCTTTATTGCATGCTTGTGAGACACATGGGCTATATATGAGCCTAACATCAAGCACTTTGAACAGTTTCACCTATGTCTGAGCAAGATAATGCACAACAAATGATAACACAGAGATACAAAATACTGAACTAGAGGCAACTAACTGATTAAAGTTTTTTTTCCTTTTCTAGTTTCTATCAATCAGATCGGGTCACCTAAGTGCTCAATAACTGACTGTTGCCTAGTGCTGTGTTCTCTTGCTAACTCAAAGAAGATAAGTAGTAGCATGACAGTCAGTGAAAATAATGTATAGATTTCCTTAATGCTTCCTCTAAAACTGCAAGAACTGAAGACTGAGAAAGTCTTGAGAAAAAGGAGGCTTCTGAAAGGCAACTGTCTGTGCAAAGGGTCATGTATAATACCACTAGCTGGAAAACAGAAGAAACAGTAAAGAGCTGGCAACACAAAAAGCTCAAAGATGCCAGAATAAGTGATTTATACAGAAGCCAAATATGGCTATATCTGAGTATTCCAAACACTGCTGACTTGACAGCACATGCCCTGATACGGAGCTGGCAGAGCCATTGCTGATCATGGCTAGTGGCCATTGGCTGACTGACAGCAATAGCACCAAGTCTTTTTCTTAAATTTCATTTCCTGTGGCAAAAATAGTAAAATTTCTTGAAACTATATGGAGCTAATTAGCAAAATTATGCTGGATACTGAAAAACCTCCTCCTCTCCCAGATACTACAGGTTGTTCTAGTACTGGAATAGTAGAAGTCCTGCAGGTCAAGACAGATGCCCTGGCAGACTGTGGACTGGAATAGTGGGCACAGGGTGCGTGTATGTGTGGGGGGTGGGGGCGGTTAGGACTGAGACATAAGGGCAGAATGCTGTGGTGAAACTATACCACTCTTTGTCTATCCAGTTCTATTGGTGCATCATTTTTATGAGATTTTACAATTTACTTGATTTAGTTTAAAAGGCTCTAAAACTCACAAATTATTTAATGGACTTATACTGGATTTTATAAAAAGAATTGAAAAATAGATATCGAGGCTGCCAATGTATAGTCTGAATTTCGGCCTAATATGAACCAGCAAAATTATCAAGTTCCCAAAATAAGGATTTATAATAAGTATCTTCTGTCACTCAATTTTTATTTTAACTGCAATTGCAATCTCAGCTCTGTTGTTACCATATGTGGAACTGAACCAACACATAATATAGTCTAACTACAGTGAATTATTCAAATTATAATAATTTCATAAATCATTTTAAGAAGAAAATTAATTTTAAATAATAGTATTTTAAACT
Source organism: Dermochelys coriacea (assembly GCF_009764565.3). Classification (NCBI taxonomy): domain Eukaryota; kingdom Metazoa; phylum Chordata; order Testudines; family Dermochelyidae; genus Dermochelys; species Dermochelys coriacea. Next base: position 22,351,411 of record NC_050085.1, on the reverse strand, counting down.
CTGAATGGTTACATTTGTCATGTGACCTAGATCAACATATATTTTTGCACTAAAATGGTGCAAGTTAACTATCTCCCGTGTATCACAAAGTGCCTTAAACATAACTTTGAAACACTCCGAGGAGAGAAAAGTGATCAGGAACAGTCAGCATGGATTCACCAAGGGCAAGTCATGCCTTACTAACCTAATTGCCTTCTATGATGAGATAACTGGCTCTGTGGATGAGGAGAAAACAGTGGACGTGTTATTCCTTGACTTTAGCAAAGCTTTTGAAACATCTTGCACAGTATTCTTGCCAGCAAATTAAAGAAGTATGGGCTGGATGAATGGACACTAAGGTGGATAAAAAGCTGGCTAGATCATCAGGCTCAACGGGTAGTGATCAATGGCTCCATGTCTAGTTGGCAGCCGGTATCAAGCAGAGTGCCTCAAGGGTCGGTCCTAAGGCCAGTTTGTTCAATATCTTTATTAATGATCTGGAGGATGGCGTGGACTGCACCCTCAGCAAGTTTGCAGATGACACTAAACTGGGAGGAGTGGTAGATATGCTAGACAATAGGGATAGGATAGAGGGACCTAGACAAATCAGAGGATTGGGCCAAAAGAAATCTGATGAGGTTCAACAAGGACAAGTGTAGAGTCCTGCACTTAAGATGGAAGAATCCCATGCATTGTTACCGACTAGGGACCAAGTGGCTAGGCAGCAGTTCTGCAGAAAAGGACCTAGGAGTTACAGTGGACGAGAAGCTGGATATGAGTCAACAGTGTGCCCTTGTTGCCAAGAAGCCTAACGGCATTTTGGGCTGTATAATTAGGAGCATTGCCAGCAGATCGAGGGACGTGATCATTCCCCTTATTCAGCATTGGTGAGGCCTCATCTGGAGTACTGTGTCCAGTTTTGGGCCCCACACTACAAGAAGGTTGTGGAAAAATTGGAAAGAACCCAGCAGAGGGCAACAAAAATTATTAGGGGGCTGGAGCACATGATTTATGAGGAGATGCTGAGGGAACTGGGATTATTTAGTCTGCAGAAGAGAAGAATGAGAGGGGATTTGATAGCTGCTTTCACCTATTGGAAAGGAGGCTCCAAAGAGGATGGGGCTAGGCTGTTCTCAGTGGTGGCAGCTGACAGAACAAGGAGCAATGGTCTCAAGTTACAATGGGGGAGGTCTAGGTTAGATAATAGGAAACACTATTTCACTAGGAGGGTGGTGAAGCACTGGAATGGGTTCCCTAGGGAGGTGGTGGAATCTCGTTCCTTAGAGGTTTTTAATGCTCAGCTTGACAAAGCCCTGGCTGGGATGATTTAGTTGGGGATTGGTCCTGCTTGGAGCAGGGGGTTGGAACAGATGACCTCCTGAGGTCCCTCCCAACCCTGAGATTCTATGATTCTATGATAACAAGAATTACAGGACCTACTGTATGGAGCACCTAATGTGTAGGTAATTTATCAAGTGGAAACAAAATACACTGTGTAATAATGCTCAGATAATACTCCTATGAAGTAGAAGAGTTTTTCTAATCAGTGGGGCAATTTGTGCTGTAGCATGGGGTAAAACAGTAAATCCCTGGAGGAATGAATTGGACTCATTTTGAATGTTACATGGAGGGTACGGAAGTGAACACAAATACCCAGTTTTCACTCATTACTACATCCTAAAATCCTATGGGCTATAAATGGAACATAAGATCTGCATAACAATTAATTAATGTATGTTCCTCACTTCCAAAGCAGAATATGAGGCTGGTTTTATGATAAATTATATGGAGTCTGAAAAAGGCTCCTTGCAACTTAACGCAGTGTTTTAATGTAGCAAAATAGATCTGAGTATATATTCCAGTGTTCATTTTATGGCTGTCAATCCATTCAGCTGAAATGTTCAAGACACTTGATGGGTTTACTGGCTTACACCACACTGCAGCACAAATTGAACTTTCATTGGAAACTACTAAATCAGCAGAGTTTCAGGTGCCAGAGGTCACCAAAGGCCAACAATTCTCTTCCCAGATACCTTGTGTGCATATTGAGCTATTGGATTTTTCAGACTTGCTGGTAACACCAAAGCTGAAGAAACTACCTCTTGACATATTCAAAACTTCACTAACAATCTCTTTCTAGGAGAAAATTGATGCTGGAAGGAAAATCTTTTTTCCTCTGGAGGCTTCCATTGGATACAAGTGAAATGAGTTTGCTGGCCTCATCGCCTAGTTGCCTTTTTGTTCCCATCACAAAATGTCACTAAGCAATGTCATGATTGTCAGCCTACTAAGAAAAGGGCCAGGCCTGGAATTAGAAGATGCGCTTTCAGAGAGAGGTGTGGGTGTATGTTGCAGATCAGGAGCGAGGGGCATCAATGTGACCAATTATGGAACTGAAGAGGGTATTTTTTGAATGAAAAACTAATTCTTCCTCATTTGGGTGGTGGCATCTCACCTGAAGAGCAGAAGAAATGCAAAAGGAATGGCTACAGTGTATTGAGCTATGTCCACCTGCCTGAGGAGGAAAGGTGACTACGGTGTCTGGCCAGAGGGATGGGGCAGATGAATTCTCCAAAGAGAGCTCAGTTAATTATATCTTTTATCTTCCTTACTGCCCCTCATTCCCTCAGGAGCACTGTCATTTCTGGATTTGTCATCCTACCAGTCACAAACGAATTCATCTTGTTTTTCATCACTAAAATGAAAAGGTCCCATAATCTTCCATCTACAAGACAGAGGAACACAGTGAAAAGAATATTTTACTTAATTTGCTTTTTCAAATATGAAGACCATCCCTCCCTGAACTGCTGTTTTTTGCTAGTTGTGTCCTCTACTACGCAGGTATTCAATTGAAATTCTCTGATCAGCCTCCACTATGTTGATTCCAGGCACTAACCCAATATTTACCAGCATGCAGCTGAAAATGTTGTCAATATCCTCTGAGATCTGCCTGGAAGGAGGGAGCAATCAGGGCCTGTGTCTTGCACAAAGAAATGACATGTGACATGCAAATGTCTTTTTTTTTTTTTAAGTCCTGAATTTTAAAATCATACTTTATTTCTATGAGACAGAAGCAATAACAGTGCTCCAGAAAACCAGATTTTACTTACAGGAAAGAAAGACACAATGTCATATCACAGATGAACCAAATTTAAAAAATAATAGGCCTACAAAGTCAAAATGAAAAATCAATTTGCTCAAAAAGATAATGTGAAAGATTCCCAGGGGGCCTGACAAATTTTGGAAGAAAAAAAGAGACTATATTTTATGGGAAGAGATTCAATAACCATTCCTTTTACATAAAGCTAGTGATGGAGGACTGTCATTGCTCCATAGACACACACTGCATATGTCAGGATAATAGTAACAGGAAATCAATAGCATCTTTTATATGTGAAGAGACATTCTCTCCATGGACTCCTAATACCAGCAACTGGGACCAAAGAAGACCTTTACTAAAATTTGGCAGTCAGCATTAATCTTGGTGATAGGACAATGGGTAGAATATAACTCTAGATCTTTGGGTTTTTTTTTTTTTTAAGAAAGAACTCTGATCAAAGCTTCACCCTTCATTAAAGCCAAAGAGCCCCTAGATAACACTACATTAACAGTCTAACCCTGGCACTCTCCCTGAAAGCCCTATCTGCATACACTTCCTCTCTGGTTGATGGCTGTAATCCTTAGGAGTTAGAATCTTCATCAGGTGGTAATCTGACATCTTGGACAAGCTCCGCAGAATTTATGGGATCTTCTAGTTTTTCCCTCTATTCATCTGAAATGGAACTTAAGTTAATATTAGCAAAAATACTTTGTGCAGGGGCTATTTTCCAATGAAGAGTGCGGTGTCTAGTTGCCGAAATAATCTGCTAAACAAGGCCTATTTTCAGACTCCAGATCACATGCTCTTACCATGTATACAAGACCAGAGCAAATGGTTCGACACAACTGTCCATTAGTTCAGATGAAAGTTGGCTGGAGGAAGGGCAAAAACTTGTTATCTTTGGCTCTACAGCAGCAGAAAGTGGATAGACTCTGCTGAGAAGCCTCTCTCCATAGTAAGTCAGGTCATTAAGACCACAGACCTGCACATACATGAATGCTTTTTTCTGCTTAAAATAAAAGTGAGCCAAATTATGGATTTTCCAGGCATGGATGCAGAACCCTTGTGTCTCTGAAAACCCTACACCACCCTTCATCAGCATTCCCAGCTGGGAATCTTGCCATCAGCAAAAAGAACTTGATGCACATTCATGGCCTCCAACATGCCTTTATTCATGATCACGTAGTAGGATGGCATTGTGCCTGCTCTCAAGTTGGTCCATTTCACTTGGGCTTAGATGCCAAGGACTTTGAGAATGGGGCTGATTGCAGAAAGTTCCTCTTCTGTGACAGTACTGGCCCAACGTGATGCCTCTCTAAACAGGAGGGCTCCCTTTATCACCTTTCTCATTCTCACTTGGTTCTATCATTCTGCTCACTTCACCTGGAAAACTGTCCCTGTCCTCATCCACCAAACACTCTCCCTCTTCTTCAGATCTCTCCTTAAAATTAACCACTTCATACCATCCTCCCCCTTTCATTCTCATCATCAGTAATCCTCTCCTTCTCCTGAATGGCTCTTGTAGGTCATGATGATTTACCTTCATTAGAATTTAATCTCTTTGGGGCAGAGAACATGTTTCTTTCTATCTGGTAGAAAGTTTCCTAGTAATGTATGGCTCTAGATAAATAATGATGATGATGCTATCAGTTCTTTATAAGTGGGTCATGCCTAATCCATTGAAACATACTGGCATGCACCAGCATGTAGAAAGAATCTGAAGAGTGAAGGCACTGAAGACATCAATGTCCCATGGTCTTTAGAAAACTGTTGGAGCTGCAGCAGAAAACTAGTAAGGCTATTTATAATATGGAATCAGAAATTAATCTCCTAAACTAGGAAGGCTTGGGAGAGGCAATGTGATGGTTATGCCAGGACTGAGAAGAGTAAGAATCTACTCAGCCAGGAGTTGATTCCAGAGTTGTATTTCACTTGCTATAGCTGGTGGCATCACTAACAAATCACATAGAACAGGGAAGTGCTTTCTTCATGCATCTTAAGTAGTCAGTGAGTCTAAGGCAAGAGAAACACTATAGCCTGAACTGAAGCCTTGGAAGGTCAGTAGAAAGGAAACATCAAATATCTTCTTTGAAAATGTATTCATTTGTAGTTTGCAAGTCTAGTCATTTTTTTTTATAATAATTTCGGCTCTTGAACAGCTTTTTGTATTCATTTATTTAGAAAGCATCTGAATTCACCTTTTAAACCATCGAGATCCTGTGTTCATGCATATAAAGAACGAAGGAAAAGTGTAAATAGATCTGACCCAAGATGGGATGGCCTTCAGAATTTCCCATGAGATATCTGTCAATCTGTTGAATGCAAAACAATTTCCTACAGTGGAAAGGGTCAGCTGTGTAATCAGTGACAGTGTCTTTTAGCAACATGTTGGAAAGATCTGAGAGAGAGAAAGCGAGCTCTCAGTAACTTTCTGTCACTAACATCCCTAAGGATCATGTGATTCCCCAGCCCTCTTAGTAACAGTCATGCTTTTTTCTATCAGTAAAGGACAAAACTCTCTGGGAAATAGGGTGCTGCAATGGCAATTCAAAACCTCAGAACTTTAGTCACTATTTTTGTGTTTTATCACAGACCATGTCACTCTAAAATCATATGGAAAAAATGAATCTAGTAGGTGTGCTGAGTCAGGAGACATGTATTGCTAAATAGTTGGATGACTCCTCTGTAGTGAGGGGAAAATTAATTAATTCTTACTGGATTTCCCTGAAAATGTGCCTTCATGGAAATCTCTCTCTGAATTGAGGAACTTATTTGATTTCAGAGAGGCTTGTCTACACTACCCGCCAGATTGGCGGGCAAATGATCGATCCAGTGATATCTATCCTAATATAGACACGATAAATCGACTGCTGAGCGCTCTCCTGTTGACTCTGTTACTCCACCAGAACAAGGAGCGCAAGCAGAGTCGACGGGAGAGCGTCAGTGGTGAAGACACTGTGGTAAGTAGATCTAAGTATATCAACTTCAGCTACGCTATTCATGTAGCTGAAGTTGCGCATCTCAGATCGACCCCGCGCGGTAGTGTAGGAAAGCCCAAAGATGCCTTCGTCAACTGCATTGGGACCAGAAGAGTTGACTTAAGACTGAACATACCTTTTAATTGTTTTCAAGTCAGGCTTCCATGATGATACGTCCAAAACATGGTGTAGGAAACCATGGCTTCATCTTCACATGAAATCATACTTTTATTAAGTTTTCTTTTAGTACCTGTCTATCTTAGAGGGCAGAGCTCTCATTCTAACATAACATACAGAAATCAAGGGACTAGTTATAGGGCACTATGCAGCCTAAAGGGAAGAAAAGCCCCTATTTTGCTTCATGGTATCCTTATCAAAGCAACACCACATAGAGAAAACAAAATCTTCCTGTCATTAAGTTTTATAGCAAGTCACAATTTGGTGTAGAGCCCAGGGAGTTGTTCTGTTTGAATTTCATTGGCCACTATACATTGTGACATAATTTTTCTGTCCAGTTCAATATTTTGATGGGACTGCATGGGTGCCCTCTGGTGGTTAATTTGCCGCCCAAACAGTCGGTTTGTTGTTTTGGAGACCAAACACTGTGCATGCCGATTTCTACTCTCAGCTTCCTAATGTAAATCCAGTGTAACTGTTGATTTGAATAGAATTACTCTGGATTTTCCCTGCTGCAACTAAGAACAGGATTTGGCCCTCAGATAACTCACCCATTCCTAACTTTTCTGTTGCTGTGGATCTCACTTTCCTTTATATTGCAATTATTCTTTTCCTCACCTTGGTATTCTGTACTGATTGATCAAAGACTTTGACTAGTAATATTATTTCATCAGTACACCAAGATCTCTCTCAAACAATTTTTGTAAGTCACACATCAGCAGTAGTTTTTGTGAAATAGAGCTTACTTTTGTTTAGAAAAGTCCTTTCAGACTCATCATGTAGTTAACCTAATGGAGAAACAATTGTCCTCATCAATGCATACAGCCAACTGTATCAAGAGTGATGCTGACAAGTGACACTAAACATTCCCTTTATCTTGCATGTATCAAAGAGCCCTCTGGTGCTGCTATCTATCCAGGTATGTATACAGCTCCCCTCACCTTCGAATGTGAAAGCCATATGGGACAGAGGTAGGATTGGGTAATTTTCCTCTTTTCATTCTAAACTCATTTTCCAACACGTTCTGTGTCTAGGGAGCTAAGGACAGTCAGATAACGTTGTCAGGCCACTTATAACACAGATCATGCATGGGACAACTATGGCTGTTCTTCCTCCTTTTCTTCTCTCATCTAAAAACTACTGATTTCTAAGAGCTGTGGACCAAGACCCAAATGAGTTGTGCTCTGCTGGCTTTCACCCCTCCTGGTTTTCACTCTGCTCTCTTTTGCTTCTTACGTCATATCCACTATCTGCATGTTTTTCTACCTGCTGGCATTTTTGGTTACTTTGTTGGTAGACAATGATAACAGGAAACAACTACCTCAACTCAGAAGTGACCAGAAGGGGTAAATACACGGAGTTCAAACACTTCTTAAAAACAAAATACCACACCAAAAAATAAATGAGTGAAGTTGTCATCTCAGGAAAATGCACAATTTAAAACTACCTTCAAAGTTGTGTTATTTTTGTCTTGCTGCATATTTTAGTGGGACAAAATAAGCGGCTGAGTAAAACCGTCATTGGGACTTGCTCCCTAATCCAACAGGGAGAGAGGTGGATTCCTCCCCATAGGCATATTTGGTTCTATAGTAAAATGAAACCCAACCTCTCTCTTTCTCTTCAGGTTTTTATACTGCAGCATGATATCTGAGCACCTGCTGTTACAGGTGAGCATCTCTCTATTGCTCTAAAGAGGAGACTACCGAGTGACTTAAATGCACCTACACCCTTAAGTTAGGGACACATGTAATAGTAATAGACTGGCAATGGGCCTTTTGACCATTATACATATTTGAAGCTAATGATTTTGAATCGCTCTTAAGCAATTTTTGTCGCCTCCCTGTAGTTAGTTTGTTTTTATGTCAGTAAACAACAGGGAGGGAGGTGGAATGGAGACAGAGATACTAATGCTGCAGATTTCCTGGAAGCTTAGAGATTTCCTTGTGAAGATGATTTTAAAATGACCATATTCAGCAAAGTTTTCTGCCCTGTCTCACGGAGTCAGCCTGCTATCCAAGTGTGCAGAAGAAGGGAGAGCAGTAAGAAACTGATAAAAATAGCACTAAATCCCTGTCTTGACTCAATGACAAGAGAATAATAAAAAGATTATAGGTAATTTCTCTTTATGAATTATAGAGAAGGGCTTAGATTCAGCAGTGACACACAAGAGCCTGGACAGATTGCTCAGCTGCCTCTCCCAGTAATGTCACTATCATTCAAAGGGAAACAAATGACCTCCAGGATAAACTGAGTACAGCACAGCAGGGCTGTGAAGCTGTTAAACACAGAGGCAGTTTCCTAAATACCCAGACAGTTTCTATTCTATGAGAGCAAACGCTCTGTGTCATTTTGAATGTGAACAATAAGAATACATTTACTTGTAACTTCTGTTTAAAGATAAGACTGTGATAATAGATTTCAGACTTTGCTTTACTGCTGTCATATCATTTTCTTTCTGACTATACCTCAGTAGGGAGAATACAGCAAATTCGTAGGGCAAGGAACTGAAATATGAAGCTGAGCTTTGTCAGATGTTCTGCTGTGAGGGTTTTTCCATGTGCTACAAATCTATATTTCCATTATTTCTCCCATCATATAATTGGCTTCTTCAAAAGGAGAGAAACAAAGTCCATCTCCTCAAGATGGAAGCGTATAATAAACACATCTCAGCCCTGGACTAAGTTTATGACTGGCCTTCTATTTATCCAATCACATTCCAAACTGCTCCAGTGCTAAACAACCTATAAAGGATAACGGGAGGACTGACACTCCAGGAACATTTATCCTGTCTGGATATTGCCTGAGTGGTGCCCTCGTTGAAGCACAATCTGAGGTTCATCAAAAGATTTTGCCATCCTCTCATCATGCTGCTTCTTAGTGAGTTCCCGAGTCAGGTCTGATGGTATCTAGGAGTTAGGATTCAGCGCTCTCACCGCCGCAGCCTGGGTTTGTTTCCCCGTCAGGGAACATGATTGCGGGGGGATAGCTCAGTGGTTTGAGCACTGGCCTGTTAAACCCAGGGTTGTGAGTTCAATCCTTGAGGGTGCCATTTAGGGATCTCGGGCAAAAACTGGGGATTGGCCCTGCTCTGAGCAGGAGGTTGGACTAGTCCCTTCCAACTCAGATATTCTATGATTCTATCTGGCACGGGACATGGACAAGAGAGCAAAGATGGAGCATAAAGCATTTTCAACATAGAACCAGCTTGACACTGGGCAAAGCGTTTATTATACTTCAGGGAACCCCAGTCTAAAAATCTGCAAGGGTACAAAAAGGCTCCAGGTACAACAGGGCTATCTGCACTTACCTCCAAGAAGAAGAATGAAAGGAGAGAAGTTAAGTCATGGTAAATATTAGATTTCTAAAGGCAAAAACACAACTGCATGCTTCTGTGTCCCCAGTCAGCAATAGTCTGGAGTTAATATATTAAGACTCAGTATGTATATAAAATCTTGCACTTTTCATTTTGCAGATGCTTTACAGACATTTGCTAATTACACCTCACAATATCACTGTGAGCTGGATAAGTATCATTATCCCCATTCTGCACTTAGAGAAGTGAAGTAACTTGCTAAAGGTCAGAGGAGTCAGTGTCAAAGGCAAGATTAGAACCTGGAATTAGATTTTTGGTGTGCTACTAACTAGGATATGTCTCTAATAAAAAGCACTAGCATGTGTTTTAAAAACATGGATCCCGGTTCAAAGTCTACATCTAATTGCTTACATACACCCAAATTATCCTGTCCCAACATGAAATGCGTGAATATTTGAGTTCTTGTCCTTACTTTGGTTGTTCCAAAATCCTATAAGGGACTATAATCTACCTTGGACATTACATAAACCAAAAGACTTGAGATCTGCTTCAAGGAGGGCAAAGATGGCTTTCCACACTTTCTCTTAAGAAGGACTGAAGTGAAAAGAAATTGATTTCTCCAACCTGCAAGGAAGTGCCTAGAGTTTTCCAGCAGGTGTAGCACAGAAGGGGTGGGAACAGCAATGGATGTTTGCTGAAGGTTTCTGAGAAACAACATTATAGCAAAATTAGAGAGGGTTGGAGAAGTATTAACCAGGTGACCACATCGCTCCAAACTTCTTAACCAGCTTTTCCAGACTCCCTTTTGCAATTGTGTAATTTCCCAGATATTTACATACTTTACATTATATAACAGATGCATTTTAATAATGTTACAAAGGAAGGGCACCCAATTTAAATTAATTAGATTTTGCAATAAAAGTGTGAGGCATACATATACATGACAATTACCCTTCCAAATATAGGACTGTAGGTATGTAAACCTACCCGAAGCAATTAAGTGAGGAAACAAAAAGCGGATGGTGCCTATTCATGTAGGAAAAGGTGTTCATAAAATACCATGGCAGTACTGAAAACTCCGATGGGAAGGACCTTCTGCCATCTGTGGAGGAGAAACCCAGCAAAAGTCCTCAGGCTTGGAGGAAGGAGCCGGGCACCCGCTGCAAGGCAGAGCCCAGTAACCCAACCCGGGGATGAATTACCAGGCTCGGTCTGGTGGGGGGGTCACGGATTCTCCATTTACCTCTCGGGGAAGCAGGGGACACAGCTGCGGAGAGACAGGATGAAACCAGGGCCCGGGAAGGGAGGGGAGAAGGGCGGAGTCCCTGGGGGCCAGAGGAGTCCCATGGGCAGGGCCCGGGGGGGGGGCAGAAGGCGGGGCCCGGGGAGGGAGGGGGAAGGGCAGAGTCCCTGGGCGGGGCAGAGGGGTCAATTGGGTGGGGTTCGGGGAGGGGGAGGCCCGCTCAGATGGGGGGCGGAGTCCCTGGGGGGGGCAGAGGAGTCCCACGGGCAGGGCCCGGGGGGGCAGAAGGCGGAGCCCGGGGGGGGAGGGGGAAGGGCAGAGTCCGGGGGGGGCAGAGGGGTCCAGTGGGCGGGGTTAGGGGAGGGCGAGGAGCAGGCCCGCTCAGATGGGGGGGCGGAGTCCCTGGGGGGGCAGAGGAGTCCCACGGGCAGGGCCCGGGGGGGCAGAAGGCGGGGCCCGGGGAGGGAGGGGGAAGGGCAGAGTCCGGGGGGGCAGAGGGGTCCAGTGGGCGGGGTTAGGGGAGGGGGCGGGGCGGAGTCCCGGGAGGGGCTGAGGAGTCCCACGGGCAGGGCCCGGGGAGGGAGGGGGAAGGGCAGAGTCCGGGGGGGGCAGAGGGGTCCAGTGGGCGGGGTTAGGGGAGAGGGCGGGGCGGAGTCCCGGGGGGGGCTGAGGAGTCCCACGGGCAGGGCCCGGGGGGGCAGAAGGCGGGGCCCGGGAAGGGAGGGGGAAGGGCAGAGTCCGGGGGGGCAGAGGGGTCAAGTGGGTGGGGTTAGGGGAGGAGGAGGGGCAGGCCCGCTCAGATGGGGGGGCGGAGTCCCTGGGGGGGGGCAGAGGAGTCCCACGGGCAGGGCCCGGGGGGGCAGAAGGCGGGGCCCGGGGAGGGAGGGGGAAGGGCAGAGTCCGGGGGGGGCAGAGGGGTCTAGTGGGCGGGGTTAGGGGAGGGGGCGGGGCGGAGTCCCGGGGGGGGGCTGAGGAGTCCCACGGGCAGGGCCCGGGGGGGAGGGGGAAGGGCAGAGTCCGGGGGGGGGCAGAGGGGTCCAGTGGGCGGGGTTAGGGGAGGGGGCGGGGCGGAGTCCCGGGGGGGGGCTGAGGAGTCCCACGGGCAGGGCCCGGGGGGGAGGGGGAAGGGCAGAGTCCGGGGGGGGGCAGAGGGGTCCAGTGGGCGGGGTTAGGGGAGGGGGCGGGGCGGAGTCCCGGGGGGGGGGCTGAGGAGTCCCACGGGCAGGGCCCGGGGAGGGAGGGGGAAGGGCAGAGTCCGGGGGGGGCAGAGGGGTCCAGTGGGCGGGGTTAGGGGAGGGGGCGGGGCGGAGTCCCGGGGGGGGGGCTGAGGAGTCCCACGGGCAGGGCCCGGGGAGGGAGGGGGAAGGGCAGAGTCCGGGGGGGGCAGAGGGGTCCAGTGGGCGGGGCTAGGGGAGGGGGCGGGGCGGAGTCCCAGGGGGGGGCTGAGGAGTCCCACGGGCAGGGCCCGGGGAGGGAGGGGGAAGGGCAGAGTCCGGGGGGGGGAGAGGGGTCCAGTGGGCGGGGTTAGGGGAGGGGGCGGGGCGGAGTCCCGGGGGGGGGCTGAGGAGTCCCACGGGCAGGGCCCGGGGAGGGAGGGGGAAGGGCAGAGTCCGGGGGGGGCAGAGGGGTCCAGTGGGCGGGGCTAGGGGAGGGGGCGGGGCGGAGTCCCGGGGGGGGGCTGAGGAGTCCCACGGGCAGGGCCCGGGGAGGGAGGGGGAAGGGCAGAGTCCGGGGGGGGCAGAGGGGTCCAGTGGGCGGGGCTAGGGGAGGGGGCGGGGCTGAGGAGTCCCACGGGCAGGGCCCGGGGAGGGTGGGGGAAGGGCAGAGTCCGGGGGGGGTAGAGGGGTCCAGTGGGCGGGGTTAGGGGAGGGGGCGGGGCGGAGTCCCGGGGGGGGGCTGAGGAGTCCCACGGGCAGGGCCCGGGGAGGGAGGGGGAAGGGCAGAGTCCGGGGGGGGGTAGAGGGGTCCAGTGGGCGGGGCTAGGGGAGGGGGCGGGGCTGAGGAGTCCCACGGGCAGGGCCCGGGGAGGGTGGGGGAAGGGCAGAGTCGGGGGGGGGTAGAGGGGTCCAGTGGGCGGGGTTAGGGGAGGGGGCGGGGCGGAGTCCCGGGGGGGGGCTGAGGAGTCCCACGGGCAGGGCCCGGGGAGGGAGGGGGAAGGGCAGAGTCCGGGGGGGGCAGAGGGGTCCAGTGGGCGGGGTTAGGGGAGGGGGCGGGGCGGAGTCCCGGGGGGGGGCGGAGGAGTCCCACGGGCAGGGCCCGGGGAGGGAGGGGGAAGGGCAGAGTCCGGGGGGGGCAGAGGGGTCCAGTGGGCGGGGCTAGGGGAGGGGGCGGGGCTGAGGAGTCCCACGGGCAGGGCCCGGGGAGGGTGGGGGAAGGGCAGAGTCCGGGGGGGCAGAGGGGTCCAGTGGGCGGGGTTAGGGGAGGGGGCGGGGGGGGGCTGAGGAGTCCCACGGGCAGGGCCCGGGGAGGGAGGGGGAAGGGCAGAGGGGTCCAGTGGGCGGGGCTAGGGGAGGGGGCGGGGCGGAGTCCCGGGGGGGCCGGAGGGGCCCGCTCGCGGGGAGGGCCGAGGTCAGTCCCTGGGGCACAGACCGCGCGGGCTGAGTCGCGGGGCTCCGGCGATGCGGCTCCAGCCTTGCGAGCGGACGTAACAGAGCGCATGCGCACTAGAGGAGAGCCCATTCGCTCGCTTCACCCGCGCGCCGTCTTCTGGACGTCTGCCCCACGTGATCTGTGCCGCGCCCGTGCCTGTGCGTCGTCTCAGCGCCCGCTCGGTGCGCGGTGCGCGTGCGCTCTGCCTCCAGATGCCCCTCCGCTCCGCCAGGGGCGCTGCGGCGGTGGCGCGACCTCCTCGGCCGCCCGGGCTCTCTTCCGCCCCTAGTCCCGCCCCGGCGCGGGGTGAGAGGTCGGCAAGATGGCGGCGGCCTTGGGGGAGGAGGTGCCGGACAACGAGGATTATTACTCGCTGCTGAACGTGCGGCGGGAGGTGAGGGCGGCGGGCCGCGGCGTAGCGGCAGTGGTGGGGGGCGCCGGGCTGAGGGAGAGGCCTGTGGCGGGGACTATGACCCCGGTGCCCGACCGGCCCCCACCTCTCCGGTCGGCCGCTTGCGGGCCCGTCAGCGTTTGTGCCTGCCCCGCCCCAGGTTCCCTCGGGGCATCCGCTCGCGCGGGCGAGGGGAGGGGAGAAGGAGCGGGGGCGGGGCCCGAGAGCCACCCTTCTCTGGCGCTCCGTCCGCTGCAGGCTGTGGCCCTCCGGGGCCTGGAGCGAGCGCCCGGGCTCCCCCTCTCTCCCTCCCCACGGGGGCCAACGTTTCCAGGGCGGGAAGGGACCAGCTTGCCCGAGCGCCTGGCGAGCGCTGGCCAGAGACCGGCCCCAGCTAATTCCTCGAGCAGATAACTGAGTAAAACCCCCCGCGTTGAGTCAAACATTGCCCGGCAGGGAGACTCCACCGGCCCGCGGTGGCTGTTCCACTGGTTAACTACCCTCCCTCTTATTTCCACTCTGAATGTGTCTCGGGCATGGCTGCACTGGAAACTTCAAAGCGCTGTGGCGGGAGCGCTTTGCAGTCGGCCGGTTACCCGCCTCCCCGAGGGGAGCCCGCGAGCGCGGGCGCTCAGAGCCTGTCTACACTAGCGCTTTCAAGCGCTCAGGGCGGTGGCTTTTCACACCCCTGAGCCAGCAAGTTCGAGCGCTCTTAAATGGAAGTGTAACCAAGCCCTAGCTTCAGCTTTCAGTCATTGGTCCCGTCCTACCTTTCTTTGCTAGATTGGAGAGCTCATTATTAAATATTTGTTCCCCATGTAGTGATTTACGGACTAATCAAATCACCCCTTAACCTTCTCTTTGTTAAGCTAAATCAATGGTTCTCAACTTTTCCAGATTACTGTACCCCTTTCAGGATTGTCTTGTGTACCCCCAGTTTCACCCCACTTAAAAAAACTACTTGCTTACAAAACCAGACATAAGTGTCACAGCACATTATTACTGAAAAATTGCTTACTTTCTCATTTTTATCATATAGTTATAAATCAATTGAAATATAAATCTTCTACTTTTCAGTGTATAGTATATACAGCAATATAAACAAGTCATTGTCTGTTTGAAATTTTAATTCATACTGAGTTCTCTAGTGCTTTTTTTATGTATCCTGTTGTAAAACTAGATGAATATCTAGATACATTGATGTACCTAACCCCTAGCAGACCTCTGCGTACCCCTGGTTGAGAACCACCGGGTTAAACAGATGAAGCTCTTTGAATCTATCACATATGCATGTCTTCTAATCCTTTAATCATTCTGGTGGCTATTCTCTGAACCCTCTCCAGTTTATCAACATCTTTCTTGAATTGTGAGCATCAGAACTGGACACAGTAATCTAGCTGTGGCTGCACCTGTTCCCAATACAGAGGTAAAATAATCTCTACTCCTATTATAGATTCCTCTGTTTATGCATCCCATGATTGCATTAGCTCTTTGGCCAGAGAGTCGCATTGGGAGTTCATGTTCAGCTCATTCACCGTGACCCCCAAATCTTTTTCAGTGTCACTGCTTTCCAAGATAGAATCCCCCATTCTCTAAGTATGGCCTACATTCTTTGTTCTCAGATGTATATATTTACATTAAACCATTAAAACGCATATTTCCTTGCGCCCAGCTTATCATTCATTGCACCCAGTTTATCAAGAGATCTAGATCACTCTGAATCAGTGACCTGTCTATTTACCCTTCCCCCAATTTTTGGGATCTGCAAACTTTATCATTTATGACTTTATATTGTCTTTCAGGTCATTGAAAAAAGAGGTTACATAGCATAGGGTCAAGAACCGATCCCTGTGGGACTTCACTGGAAACAGACCCGCTCAATGACGATTCCCAGTTTACAAGTTATATTTTGAGACCTATCAGTTAACCAGTTTTTAGTACATTTAATGAGCGTCATGTTAATTTTATACTGTTCTAGTTTTTTACTCAAAATATGCAGTGTCAAGTCAAACACCTTACAGAATTCTATTGCATCAACATTACTACTTTTAATCAATCAAACTTGTAATTTCATCAAAAAAAGATATCAAGTTAGTTTGACAGGATCTGTTTTCCATAAATCCATTATTGATTTGCATTAATTACATAACCCTCCTTTAATTGTTGATTAATCAAGTCCTGCATCTGCCATTCCATTGCCTGGAATCAATGTCAGGCTGCCAGGCTTTTAATTCCTGTGTCATCCCTTTTAGCATTTTAAAAAATTGGCACAACATTAGCTTTCTTTCAGTCTTCTGGAACTTCCCTAGTGCTCCAAGACTTATTGAAAAACAACATTAATGGTCCAGCAAGTTTGTCAGCCAAGTCTTGTAAAATTCTTGGAGGCAAATTACCTCGATGTGCTCATTTAATGATGTCTAACCTTAGTAACTGCTGGTTAACATTCTTTAGAAAAGTGGTCACCAACCTGTCGATCCTGGGGACTCTCCCGGTCGATCGCGATCTCTGGCTGCGGCAGTGTAGCAGGCTGCCACTAAGGCAGGCTCCCTGCCTGCGTGCCATGGCCCCAACGCCACTCACAGAAGCGGACATCATGTCCCTGCAGCCCCGGGGTCTCCATGTGCTGCTACTGCCTTCAGGCACTGCCCCCGCAGCTCCCATTGGCCGGGAATGGGGGACTCTGACCAAATGGGAGCTTTGGGGGCGTTGCCTGCAGAGAGGGGCAGTGCGCAGAGCCACGTGCCCTCCCTCACGGGTGCGTTGGCCCCTTCCATGAGTGGCGTGGGGCCGCGGCAGGCAGGGTGTTTGCCTTAGACTCGCTGCGCCACCGACAGGGAGCTGCCTGATGTAAGTGCCGACCGTTGGGAGGCCACACTCCAACACTGAGCCCGCTCCCAGAGCCAGCACCTTGTGCCCCCTCCTGTACCCCAAACTCTCCTACACCCCAATCCCCTGCCCTAGCCCTGACCCCCCTCCCAGAGCCAGCACCCCCTCCTGCATCCTAACACTCTGCCCCAGCCCAGAGCCCTCTTCTGCCCCCAAACACCCTCCCAGAGCTTGCACCTCTCACCTCCTCCTGCACACCTGCCCCAGGCTTAGCCCAGAGCCCCCTTCCACACTTTGAATACCTTGGCACCAGCCCAGAGCCTGCACCCCCTCCCAAGTCCCAACCCCCTGTCCCAGCCTGGTGAAAGTGAGTGAGGGTGGGGGACAGTGAACAAGGAGGAGGGGATGGAGGGGGAGGGCTTTGGGGAAGGCGGGGCCTCGGGGAACAGGTGGGATAGATCCTGGGTTGCCCTTAAATTCAAAAAGTGACATTGAGTATAAAAAGGTTGGAGACTGCTGCTCTAGAGTTATGGAATATGAAGAGTGTTATTGCCATATGATGAGACTGCATCATTTCTTTTTTTAATACAGAACAGAAATATTTAGTTAACACTTTTGCCTTTTCTGCATTATTATTGATATTTCTATCACTTCTGTCTAATAATGGACAGATACCATTGATGAGATTCTTTGTTCCTAATATATTTTAAAAACTTCTTCTTTTTGTCCTTAACTCTGCTGGCAATAGATTTCTACTTGTGTCCCTTGACTTCCCTTTTCAAATTTCTACATTTCCTAACTTCTGGTTTATATTTATTACTATCAACTTCCCCTTTCTTACATTTGTTATATATTTTTATATTTTTTACAGCTGCCTTCACTTCCCCTTTAAACCAGGTTGGTTTTTTAACCAGCACAGCCGCCGCCTTCAGTTATAGGATTGTGGCTTTCTGGACATCTAGCAAATTCTTAAATGATTCCCAATTATCATTCACATTTTTCTGATTAAATTCTTCCTCTCAGGTGTAATTGTGTGCAGTGTCCAAAAGACAGGGCTCTGGAAAGTGTTTTATTGTAAAAAGAAAGTCGTGGTCTTAGAGATATTATGGCACCAGGTACCCAAGGCCTTTCTCTGAGTAACAGAATGAAACTGTATGTGTCTTAAAACTAAAGATAGCATGTGTGTACAGCATTGTAAGGTGGTGTTGCACACTAAATACCAAATAAATCAATTACAACTAATAAGGAAACAAACAATAAGGAAACAAAAAACTAATAAGGAAACAAATATTTTGAGTCTTGTCCAAAAGTATGCAATGTATTATGAGCTGCATGTTGTTTGATTACAGGTCAAGTTTTTTTCTGCAACATGCATTTTTGTAGGAATTGCATGAATGCATTTCATCTAATTTAATTATCCAATTTGTATGTAAGCTACAAATATGGTGAATCTCAATTGTATCCTTCTGTGCTAAGCAGCTGTTTCTGTAGCAGCTCTAATAGCTTGTAAGAACTAATACCACCTACTCCCAGCAAAGTTCAAACAACAAACTAGGTTTCTTTTCGTAAACAATGGATCAGCAAGAACAAGCACAGCTGGAACTAATATTGCATGCTTTGTGTTATAGGTATGTTGCTCTTCTTGTTGCTATCAATTTCATAGTTAAATTTCACTTCAAGGTGATTTGAACCCGGGAATACCCAAAAAAGTCAATTAATGATACTTCTATGGAAACTTCTATTCAAGGAACTTAATTTTAGTAACAGTAACTTATGGGGTTCATGAGGTAGAGACTATCCTCATTAGAGATGTGGGAACTGAAATACACAAAGGTGAATTGTCTTGCCAGAGGTTACACAACGAATCACTTTCAGAGCTGAAAATAAGACCCAACTCTCTACTCTAACCACTGAAATCCTGTCACATTTTTATTACAGTCACAGTTTCGTTAGAGTTTCTGATTCTACAGTAGTTTGAAAAGATTTTTTTAAATAAGTGAATAATTAATTAAATTCTTAAGGACTAAGAGTTGCACCTATGAAACTTTCTTGTTTTAGTTTATTGGTTCATTTAGTAGCAAAGGTGGCCATTCTGTAGTGTGCATAGAAAAGAGATTGTGTTCACTCTGCCTGGGATCTGTTGACTAGTTGTTTTGGCAAAAAACAAAGTGCCCAATATAAATTTTAAATTAGTTCTTAAAAAAAAAAAAAAAAAGTATACATCACAGAAATTCATATTTAATTTTGAAACTAAGAACTTAATGTACAGCTCTTGCTGTGATATCAGCAGTTATTTTGCTAAAGAAAGATTGCTAAACAGTTAGAAGAAAAGAACAAACTCGTGTTTGATTGCATTTGTTCAGTTACCACCTTTTGTGTGGTACAGCTGAGTGAAAAATATCACTTCCCAAATCCTAGGCATGTTTTGTCATTGAAATCACCATGCTGTTAAGGCATTAAGCATCAGTAGAAGTGCCTCCTTTGACACTTACTTAGCACTGTGGAAAGCTTCCTTAAAACCTCTTTCTGTGTAATGTTTACTGGAAACTGCATATTCTGTTTTCAAAAATAAGCTGATGGGAAGGAGAATTTCATTGTAAAAATATGACACGTCAGGCAGGAATTTTCTTATTGCGGTTATTGGAAATTTTTGTTTATAGCAGTTATTTAAATCATGCACAGCACTGCCAGCCTCTGCTGACCTGGGAGTTCAGAATGTGAAATTGGACATGGCTCCTCAGGTTGCGTGTGCCAGGTCCAGCTCTCCATAGTCTGATTGTTTTCCTAGAAGATGAAAATCACAGTTTGTTCCTGTGTTTGTTTCAATTTTCTTCTTTCTGTTTGGCAGACATTGGTTTGCCTTCTTCCCTCCCCCTGTGTTTTTAATTAAGCAGAAACCAGTGTTCAAATAAACAGATATCAACATAATCATATATTTCAAATTAACTTCTTTTCTAAAGTTACTGATAACACTGTAGATTATTAAAATGAAAAACAAAATTATGCAGTGCCCACAAATATATTATTTGTTTTACAAGCATTTGAGACAGCTTCCTGCCTGAGAAAATTACAGTGTGAGGCTCTAATGAGGTGAACATTTAAGTTATTCACATGTGCATTTGTAGGATCAGCATTTTATAAACAGACCAGAAAGGGAGGCGGAAATGGAATGCAACATAAGATTGTTTTTCCCCATCTGGATTGAAAGTTTTTAAAAATGATTTTCCCTTCCATGCCCTATTCATTTTGTTTAGGTGTTTTATAACATGTGGCTACTCAACTTTTTTTGATAACCTTTTTCCTCAAACTCACCCTCCAGCCCCTCCTCCTATAGGTTTTGTCCCTTTCCCGGGCCAGGAGGTCACCTGATTCCTTTGTTCTCCAACCGCTTTAGCTATCACCTTCCAGGGGGGAAGGGCCCACGCCATCATTTGCCAGGAGACAGAGTGTCGGCCATTTATGTACACTGGCCATTTGGTCTCCAACAATTACACCCCCTTATACCACCACCTAGAGACTTAAGAAATGCATAGGGGAGACTGAGGCACCCCTATAGTATTCAGAGGAAACATTAAGAACAGTCCCACTTCATCACAGACCCATTCTTACAACTTTCAGCTCTCTAGTTGTTGCCTCTCTTGGGTGGAGACACACATCTCCCTCTCTCTTGACTGAGTATTTCTAGGCTGCATAGATCTCTACCTACACTGTGAATTCCTCAGAAAAGTCAGACTGCCTAAGCAACCCTGCTTTATTTTTCTTCTTGGAGACAGGAAACAGTGTAATTCCTATAGTTAAGTTACTACACCTCTTTCTAAGCAAGCACATTTATTCTTAAAGTAAAAGCTTTATAGAAAAAACATTAAAACAATAAAAGAACCTACATGCATGCTGATAAGTTTACCAGAGGTCACCCCCTTGTTCAACAAGAGCTCTGGCTGGTGAATAGTCCTTTAACCCCAACCAGGGGTTTTCCTGTGGTTACCAGATCTTTACATCTTTTGCTCAGCATAAGTACAACCAGGAAATCTGTGCTTTACTTCTTTATACGGTTTTTGGGTCTTTGATTTGTCCTCATGTGACAGGTGATCAGCAGATAAAAGGTTCCCACCTTGCAAAGCTTCAAAGGCTGAATTTTTGCATAACCAGAGAAGATGCATTTGCATTCTGGGAAGCATATTTAACTTGCAGTTCATTCTTATTTTAGCTGTTGTTTAAAAGAGTCCTTTGAGGCTCATAGTACTTCCCAAAGTTTATATTAGTCATGTCTCCTAGACAAGTTGCACACAAGCTCACAATAACATACAAACATTTGCATTTTTAAGATCAGCTCCTAAGATACTTAAATTTATTTAAGTATCAACTTAATTCAGTAAGGTTTGTCCAGGACATTGCCATATTTTTCACAGGCCCTACAAAAACAAGCTTTGTGCTTGTTAACATGTTCTTTGCAGTGATTCGTGAAGGATAATATTCCCAGAGCTGTGCAGATGTCATTAGGGACATACAGGCAAAGATGTTTTTCAAGATGAAGTGCTCTATACCAACTTCAGAGCAAAATGTGAACACCGTGGTTTCAGCCAAGCCTTCCCTCAATAGACCCATCAAATCTACAATTTTAAAATAAAGGAAAATGTGAACTGATTTACAGAAGGGGAGAAAAAGAGAGGGATCATCTTGTGTTCACTTTAATCAGTTGGTGAGGCACTCAGATATTTTGGTGATCAGTGAAATATAAGGATACAGAGAGAAACAGATGAGCCAATAGGCCTAGAAAGTCCAGTACATGTTTCTGAGAAGGGCCAATATCAAGTGCTTCAGAGAAAGATGCAAGATGGTGTGGGTTTGTGATAGTCCTTAGTTTTTGGGGCAGTTAATTCAACAGTCTCAGACTGGCCTCTGCAGAAGTCCTGTGCTCTGCACAAATGAGCTTTACCGATTGTGTCAAAGAAGCATAGTTGACCACATTTTTCATCCCACAGCTTTAAGTAGCACTAGCCCAGGCTGTGGGGTACCTTGTAGATAAGGACCAAAACCTTGAATTTGAGATGAATTTCTATGGGGAGCCAGTGTACAATCATAGAATATCAGGGTTGGAAGGGACCTCAGGAGGTCATATAGTCCAACCCCCTGCTCAAAGCAGGACCTAATCCCCAACTAAATCATTCCAGCTAGGGCTTTGTCAAACCTGACCTTAAAAACCTCTAAGGAAGGAGATTTCACCACCTCCCTAGGTAACCCATTCCAGTGCTTCACCATTCTCCTAGTGAAAAAGATTTTACTACTATTCAACCTAAACCTCCCCCACTGCAACTTGAGACCATTTCTCCTTGTTCTATCATCTGATACCACTGAGAACCGTCTAGATCCATCCTCTTTGGAACCCCCTTTCAGGTAGTTGAAAGCAGCTATCAAATCCCCCCTCATTCTTCTGTTCTGCAGACTAAATAATTCCAGTCCCCTCAGCCTCTCCTCATAAGTTATGTGCTTCAGCCCTCTAATCATTTTTGTTGCCCTCCACTGGACTCTTTCCAATTTTTCCACATCCTTCTTGTAGTGTGGGGCCCAAAACTGGACACAGTACTCCAGATGAGGCCTCACCAGTGCTGAATAGAGGGGAATGATCACGTCCCTCGATCTGCTGACAATGTCCCTACTTAAACAGCCCAAAATGCCATTAGCCTTCTTGGCAACAAGAGCACATTGTAGGGAGCAGAGGACAGGTTTGGTGGACTCATAGTAGCTTCTGTTGTTGAGGAGATGCACTGCAGCATTTTGTACTAATTAGAGTTTCCTAAGTGCTGAATACTTCCTGCCCAGATATATCACGTTGCTGTAGTCCTGCCAAGAAGTGACAAAGGTCATTGCCCGCTAGAATGGGATGGAGTCTCCTAGCCAACCGAGATGATAGCAGCATCTGTGACTAATGCTTTCTGTATGAAAATATAGCATCAGTGAGGAATCCAAGACTTTTCCTAGACTATGGACCAAATTGACCAATTGCGGGTGTCCACCTTCAACCAAAGGAGACTGCAGCAAGGCTGCACACTCTTCAAAGGGCTTTCCTCTGGCCACCATCATTTGTTTTGTTCAGGTTTAGCATCAGCGAGCTGTTCTTTATCCATGAGCTGATTTTGTCCAAGCACTGGGCCGTCTTGGTGGTCGTAGTGTGGTTGTATGTGGTGAAGGACAGGGTAGAGATGTATATCATCTGGCACTTGAGACCATGTTGTCTGACCCAAATTGGTGTAGCTGCAAAGCTTCCTGTAAATGAATTGAGAAACTGTTGTATATTATTCTGGTTCAGCTGGACGTGTGCTAGATCTTGGTTACAATGCTTGGGACAACTGGTACAAAAAAGATTGAGTCTTACTGCAAGGTGCAGTACGTGCTTTGCAAACTCAGTGTTCCCATCAGTGATAATTTGCAGTGCCTTTTTGCTTAGTATTAATGTGGCCTTAGAGCTCTGATCAGTTCCTGACATGTCATTTTGTATGAGCACATCAGGACTAAAGGGTTAAGAATATGAAGTAGGGAGCTACATAAATATTTGGGTCCAGCAAAGCCTTCAGGGCTTGATTTAGCTACATTAGAAACTCCTCAGTACACACACTATAATTGCAATAATCCTATGTTAAAATGCAGCATGCAGATGAAACTGGACTAGAGTGTTATCCAAAGGAATGCATATTGAAAGAGAATATTTTAATTAATCCTTTTTGAAAATCAAAACGCACACATCTTACTTGTAGTCAGCTTGGTGATGGTGTGAAACGAATTCTATAAGGGAAATTCAATTTAGTATGGTGTAGCACCTAATCTGAAAATAATAGATGGCCACTGAACTTCATAGTCCTGACTATGAAGACTAAACCTATTCACTAGCAATTTTCTAGTAAATAAACATTTAATCTACAATAGATTTAGACCCTATGAAATTGTAACTGGATGGTTGAGACACTAAATGAATCTGTTTAATCCCCAAATAGGGGGATAATGCACCTTAATTTTGCTCAGAGTTTTATTAATAAGAATGTAACTTAAAACATCATTATTAGTGACTTATGTATCTCATTATAATTTGAAATGTTTTCAATATTTCTGTAGTGGCTTCAAAGAAGTTATCATTCATGAAATATTGAACCAATGACCTTAGCTATTCACTTATGATGATAGGCCCAATATAACATTTTAGTGAACATGATATTTATGACAAATGAAACTGCTCATTTCTATTAATCAATAGCACATTAAGCCATTTATCATTAATTTGATTTAAAAAGGTCATAGTGGAACTGGATATTCCACTCCCTTCTCATCTAGTTTCATTTTAATAACCAAGAGAGCACAGGGGGATGCAAAAGGAAAAATCACTGTTCTTTTGGTACATTTGCTTTCTTGAGCCAGGCAAGTCTAGAAGATCACCCTACTGCTATCTGACTTGGAAATATTCATATGAAACAGAAGAACCTGAAGAAGAGATAAGTAGTTCTAACGGCTCACAAAAATGGTGTCAGTCCCAATTTACGTATTAAAATGAACACAGTTGTCAGGTAGAGCCTGACTTTTCATTTTCTCTTGATCACTTCTGACTTGAGAAAGGGGATTAGGTTGAAGCACAAATGCTGTGACGCCTTTGTTTGAGATAAACAGCTATGCAAACCTTAGTCATTGAAAGGCATTAAATGTCAGTGGAATTTAATTAAATAAATGCCTTTAAAGTGTTCTATAAACATGAATTATTTTTCTTTGTGACCCTTTATTCACAGGTTAATCTTTGTACCCCTTCAGCATCTCACCTCTTTGATCCTTTGCCATAGTAGAAGGGTGACCACAGATACTAAAAGGCAACCCAACTAATGCCTGTGATGCTATTACAGCAATTGCACTCTGAAGCCATCCCTCTGCCCAGAAAGCCAACCTCCTGTCTCATGCTACACACTATGAATAACCTAGTAATTCAGTCTTGCTGTCATAATTTTGGAACTGTCTGAAATTTCATGAGTTGTATATGCCAGCCTCTGTCTCTCAGTTGCTAATTTGTTTGTGTTGTTGCTAAATTAATGCCAGCTATGAATAACCTGAAAAGTCCAGAGAAATGTTAAAGTGTTAGGATTACTGCAGGAAAGAGAAACAGAGGGAATAGTTACAGGGACTCTAGGTTTCACGGCCTCTCCAATAGGATTGCTGTGAGGAGGTTTCTTTGGGAATGACAGAGAGGCAGGAATATTTTGTTACTCCATTGATTCCTAAAGAGCCATCCAAAATCTGTCTCCACCAAATGTCTCTGGAGTGGAGCCAGGCTGTATCTAAACAATCCGGTGTGGATGCAGTAAAGAAGCAAATTTTTCTTCATACATTTAGTGGAATATTCTCATTTTATTTGTCCTTCAAATTGCTACCGGACTAGTCTGTCTGTCTAGAGAGGATTATGTGCTTGTGAGCTAGAGAGTACTGGTCTTGCTACATGGGAAAGCTACTGTCACAGTATATAGCAGAGAGATATGTTTTTAGAATTTTATGCTTAACTCTCCAACCTTTGTTGTTGCAGAATATGGAATGTCCAGTTTTTTTGTTTTGTTTTTTCAAAGTTGATTTGTGTTTGATGTTTTGGAATTAAAATACAGGAGGGGTCTGGTGTGAAACCCTGAGATTTTATACTCTTTCTTCAGAGTTGGCTGTAGCTATCCCATGCCACATAAAACTGAAATGGGAACATACTGGCTTGGTCTAATTAAAATAACATATGCACACATAGGTAATGTATTTTGTTACTGGGTCCCGCTTTTACGCTCTGGTATGCAAGCTGGTACTGTTGTGACAGCTTGGAAAACATGTCACATCAAAATTGGTGCTAATATTTTATTATCCCATGTGAAAAGCTGTATTTAAGTAATAAAGTATAACTTCATTTTACTCTGTACTTAGTATAACTAACTATGCTGAAATGTGTCTGATGGATTCCCGTTTCAGGGCTGATTTTGATGATAATGCTTAAACAACATTGTCTGTGCTCTAAATTAATTTTGTTCCTTTTCACAGGCCTCTCAGGAAGAGCTGAAAGCTGCCTATCGCCGACTATGTATGTTGTACCATCCAGACAAGCACAGAGACCCAGAGCTCAAAACACAAGCTGAGCAACTGTTTAACCTTGTTCACCAGGCTTATGAAGGTCAGTGGAAGGCTTAGATTTGCAGAAACTGTCTTCATAGTAGATGCTGGATTTTCTGATGCTTGAATTGTGTAGTCTGGAGAGAAAGAGAGATTCCTTTGTGCTCTTTAAAGATGATGGTTAATTTTGCACTTTTGACTTGGTGCTTTGGAAAATCAGTACTTTGTTTTTGAAACTAGTATGTGCCCAGTGAATGGAAAATGAGTACATTAGAAGAGCAAGAGTTGCATTTTGAACTGGGATCCAGTTAGGGTCTTATTTTTTATAATCTCTTATTATAATTTACTTTTAATGGGTTTTTACCTGTCTATATTGCCAGCTATGGCTAAATCACAATATAAAATACACATTTTTACCACCACCTTATTCTGTGCATTACCTCACGTTGGCCAGACCTCCTGAAAGTCAATTGTATGAAAAATCATTGTGAAAAGTTTGTATGAAAGTCACTTGTATGAAAAGTGTGCAGTAGATGAGTTTTTGTACATCATACTACAGATTATCACAACATAGAATAATACCTTTGCTATGTGTTCAGTGAATGAGGTAAGGAGTCTTACAATAAGATGTGGAGTCCTTGCCTCATTCACTGTGCAGCTCCACTAAATTTTTCATTGTGCAGTTAAGTTAACTGTGCAGGATGCTTAGTGTGACCCTTTCTTAGCTCTGTCATATATGAATTTAATGAGAAAATTCCATGCAAAATGTGCTGTGCATGTGTGTGTTTGCACATGTCCTAACTTGGTCAAAACCAAATCAATTGTCTCTCTAACAGAAGCACTTGTATTCAGAAAAGTCCTGTTTCCAGGTCAAATGTCAACTTTCGGTCCCTAGCCATCAGAGCTGTTTTTAAATAAATAACTAAATAAGAAGTTGCAAGAATAATTTTTTCAATCTCTAATTTTGTTTAAACTTTTCAAAAAATTTACCTTGAACAGAGACCAGTGCTCAAAAACTTCAAATTGAAAGGCAAATTTAACTTGTTTCTTTGTACTGAAGGGTCCTGAGTTTCCATTCCTGGTCACCCACTCTGTGTATCCCAGCATGGGTAGAGAAACATGCGCTAGGTCTGCTCATGCTCACATGCTAAACATAGCAGCTTGGGCTAGCCACTGGAGTTTGTACCCAGGGGATCAGGTGACTAGCTCAAGTCACCACCTGTGCAGCCACAGCCACTGCTACGTTTATAGCACTAGCTCAAGCAGTAGGATGTATCTGTCTACCTGCACTGGTAACCACAGTCCCAACTGCAGTGTAGATGTATCCTTGAGGTCTTCAATCCTTTTCTTAGTGAGAATTTCCACACATTCGAAGGCCTAGTTAAGGACAACATAGCAAGAGTACTTTGCACTTAACGTCTTCCCCTCCAAGGTTCTCCAAGCACTGTACAAACAATGAATTTAACTCTCTTTTAGGTAAATACTGTTGGTATTCCATGCTATTGATGGTGTAACTGAGTGTGCTGGGGTGTCCACCACACACAAGGCCTGAAGGGATGAAGGTGGCTAGGTACGCCAATTTACTGCCTAAGCTGCACCTAGAGGAGGAGCTCGTGACTAATTAAAAGGATTAATTAAAGAGGAAGCTCAGCTGGACCGGAACATGGTATAAAGCCCAGTAGCTGGGAGTAAAGGGCTGCAGAGAGAGAGGCTGCAGTCACTGTTAGGGTGATACAAGGCAAGATAGGAAGTTGCATACAGATATGGCAGTAAGGGATAGGACTATGCAGACCTCGCCTGCTTGTCATAGGGTTCCTGGGCTGGGACCCAGTATAGAAGGTGGGCCTGGGTTCTCCTACCAGCCAAAGGGGAAATGGCACAGTTAAGGGGCAGTGAAAAGGAAAACTATTATTCTCTATATAAAGACTTTTCACGTCACAAATTAAAGCTAATTTTGTATCTCAATTCACTGTTTTTCCTAAAAATGAGATTTTAATGGCCAGTGAAACAGTCGGAATGTGCTGGATGATGAATCTGCATAGGTGAGACATTTAGTCTTACCAGATTTGGATCTGCTGTCAGGGGCAGATGTACTGAATCCATTTCTGCAAAAGATTTGATTGAAACTGTTTCCCTCAGATTATATTCTGTTATTTGGACTTGGCCAAAGGTTTTTAGTTGTCTGAATTATTGATAGTTATCTTACAACGTTTTGGAGGTTTGGGGAGAAGTAACTGAAATGTAAGTGAATTAGGAGCCAGTCGGATTGTTCTGTTGTAAAACTGCTGCAGCAGCAAACTTGACAATCAGTGATTTAGCCTGGAGGGAGGTTAAAGTAAAACGGTGAATAAATGATTCCTTATTAAATCCCAGAGAATTAGCTAAAGAAATTTGGTTCCTGTGTTTTCTGAAAAGTCAGCATTTCTTTCTCCCCATTAGACTTGAACGTGGGTGGAATAGTTTACATCATCCTTAATTAGGCCTGAGAATATATGGAAACTCACTTAAAAAAAGAAAAAGAAAAAAAAAAAGCACTGAAGACCTTGAGTGGGTGATGATGGGGAATGGAAACTCAGGACCTTTCAATTTAAAAAAAAAAATTGCACTTTAAATCTTGTTCTGGAAATTCAGAGAGCGCTGACATTCTGCTGTAAACAGGTCAGTTTTCTCTTTGAATTTCCTGGCTTTGTTTGTTATGTGTTGCAACCTTAAACATAAACTGTTGCTTATTCAGCATCAAATGGCTTTACAGATAAGGTTGGGCATTACAAAAGTTAAAACCTACTACCAGCAACTTATGAAAAATAGTATCTGTAACCATGCCTCCGTAGGTCACAACTGAGAATACCAAATTCCGGACAAACTGCTGAGAAATGGTGCAGACACACCCCAAGACTGGAGGTTATTCTTCCATGAGATGCACCAATCTAGCAACAAAAGTGAACTTCCGTCTCACCACACTGGCTAACAAGAAGTCAGAAAAGCAGTGTCCTTAGGTATTCCAGTCCTTGTATCACCACCAAAAACACTAGACTGAATTATGAGTGGTTATTTAAAACCAATTTCATCAAACCAAAAGATTCTTCTGATCCCAAAGGACCAGCCACTTACCCAGGTCAATACATGACTCAGATTTTACCCAAAAATCACGTGGTTGCCAATTCTTTAGTATCTAAAATCTAAAGGTTTATTCATAAAAAGAAAGAAAGGTGAGAGTTAAAATCTGTTAAAGGAATCAAATACATACAATAATTGCAAAGTTCTTGGTTCAGGTTTTTAGCAGTGATGGAATAAACTGCTGGCTTAAGTCAATTCTCTGGTTGCTTCCAAATCATTGGAAGGTCCTCAGTCCCTTGGTTAGATGCTCCCATTAGTATAAGTCCATAGTTCAGAGGCTGGAACAAAAAAAAGGCAAAATGGACATGTTTCTAGTGCCTTTTATAGCTTCTGCCATGTGGAGGGAAATCCATTGTTTCACGAGCACAGCTAGTGGAAAATTACAAGTAAAAGATGGAGTTTGGAATCACATGAGCGAGTCACATGTCCATGCATGACTCACTTAGTCATGGAAGGAAATTCCATTAAGAGTAAATAGACATCTTCCATTGTGAGTTAAGTGTTTTATTAATGGGCCACTTAATTTGAATAGTCCCTTCAAGATGTGCAGGCTAAATACTTTGTGGACGTTACCCCAGGAGCAAACGTTTGAAATCCAGATCTAGAGCCAATACTCATAACTTCAAATAAAAAACGATACATGCATACAAATAGCATAATCGTACTCAGCAAATCATAACCTTCCATAGACACCTTACCTGACATAATTTTTACAAGATTTGTTGCAATTATACAACAGTGGTAGCAACAATGATCTACATGGTCACATTTTAATCAGATAACATCACAGTACCTACCTAGGAAAGGTGACTAGCTCACTAATCTCTCCATAGTTAAGATGAAGCTAATTTTCCATTATAAACCTAACACTAATATCTCTCCTTAGCTTCACCAGATCCAAAACAATCCAATTGAAATCTTAGCCAAAGGTCGAACTGTTCTGGGAAGCTTAGCGTAAAGTACAGAAGACTTTTGAAATGGATACGTTTGTAGCAGGGGAGTTCACAGATTGAATTCATTTTCTGAAGATTTTCCTTTCTTTTTTGTTCATATTTTGTTCATGTTACTAAAATGGGTTGACCCCATTCTCTTGGTGGTTTGGAGTTTTGCAGGAGTTTGAAATTATATATGCGCTTTTTCACTTAAATGATAAATGATATTGATCTGGTTAAATGGCATTTGACAAGGTGTTCATGACCCAGTACAAATGTTATGACTTCTTCAAGGCCCAGATGGGCATGGCTGTCATGGGTGGAGTAGCAGGCAGAGAACCACATGGAACTGGGTCAATCTGGTATAGTGAGTGGAAGGAAGGAAACCAAATACTATGATGGCATGGCCCCTAAAAATGAATGGGAGTTTAAAGAAATTCCCAGGCAAAATAGTGAACTTGCAGTAAAGGTCAAATTAATCTATCAATTCCCCCAAAAAAACCTTTATGGGAATGTTACGGTTTTCTGAAAAAGCAAGGCCTTTAAGTTGGAAATTCTATCGATAAGAAGGCTTTCTACAGTATGTATCACTGTGATTCTCTGTTAAAAAAGAATCCGAAATACTCAGAAGTATGCAAGAGCATCAAGATGTATTTTGTAAAAGTAATGAGGTCTTAATAATATGGGACCATACTACAGTCCTGCCTTTGCTGTTAAATCTTTGCTGAGAAGTTGGGGGAAGCCACCTGGTTTTCTTTTAGAGATACTGGGTGTGTAGATAGGACAAATAGGAATTAGCTTAGGACAGCGGTTTTCAAACTTCATTGCACCAAGACCCTCTTCTGACAACAAAAATTACTATGTGACCCCAGGAGGGTGAACTAAAGCCTGAGTCCACCCAAGCAGTGGGGCTGAAGCCCGAGCCCCACCACCCCGGATGGGCGAGCCAGCCAGAGCTTCAGCCCTGTGCGATGGGCCGTAACCTGAGCCCAGCTGCCCAGGACTGAAGATCTCAGGCTTCAGCTTCGGCCCCGGGCGGTGGGGCTTGGGCTTCGACCCTGGGCCCCAGCAAGTCTAACGCCAGCCCTGGTGACCCCAATAAAATGGGGTCCCGACTCACAGTTTGAGAACTGCTGCCTTAGAAAGTAGCTTTGTGACTAAAAGCGTGCTATACTTTCTGTACCAAGAGAAGGAGATGAATAAACCATAAAAGTGTGTGTCTGGACTGATTTAAAAAATACAGATTAATACCTAATGTTGTTGTGTATGCTGAAACTCAATTCTGAACGGAATTTTGTAAATTCTCCTGCGGTTTGATATTAGTGAAAAACCTCTCTGCCATATTTGTGTAATTGCACCAAAATGCTGCTTCTAGGCTCATTGCTGAAAAAGTGGGTAGGTATCACCAGGCAGCCTGTAAAATCAGCTGTGGCACAGTACTATCGGTGTATGCACCCAGTGGCAGTATTACATTCTGTTTAGAATATTTCAGTCTTACTTCATCCACATAGCTGGGATAACACTTGTGCTTTCTGTTAGCAGTTAGTTCCTCCTAAAGCTGCTTCACCAGATGAGCAGAGTGCAGGCGTTCACAGGTTTTTCTTCAGGGATGTGGTCGCTGCTGGGAAAATTATTGCCATAATCTCAGCTATTAGCTTTTGCTCCTTTGTGACTGGGATTTTTTATGTTTTAAAGTATTTTAAACCTTCTAGAAAAAACAAATTATGAAGCTCTATGCATTGAGATTCAATGCCTGAATATGTACAAATGTGCTGTGCTCACCTGATGAAATAGGAAATGGTCCCATGGATGATAGCTAGAAGGTGTGTGTTTCATTGGTCTGAAAAAATATTGCTTCTGTGATTTAAAAATTGCAGATTATATTAATCTGCATGTCTTTATCAGAGTTTTTGTCCTTTATTTTTATATTTAAAGGAATGGAAATCTAGTGGATAGAGATGTTAGTGTGTCCTGTGAGTAAGTGTAGGTGTAGAAAATCATTTGTGGAGCAGGAGAAGACGCCTTGTGTGTCTATTTACAGCTGGTCTACAGTATCTGTGTTTTTATTTGAAATAGTCATTGATATATTTGCTGGAATTTTGAAGGAAAGACTGAAAACTGAGTTCTGTACTCTGAGTATGTTTGGTTTTAATTTGCAGTGCTTAGTGATCCACAGACAAGAGCCATTTATGACATATATGGGAGGAGAGGACTGGAAATGGAAGGATGGGAGGTAAGAGAAATTCTTTACCTTATATCTCACAAAAGGAGCTAAATCCAGCCTAATTTGAAATACTTACAATATCAAAACTATCTATTTGAAGACACTCTTGTTTAGTTATTTCAGCCTCTCTCTTTTAGAACATCTCGATGGATTTTCAAGTAATGCTTGTTTCTTCTTTTTTGAAAAGAGTACAATAAATCTGACATTCAGAGAGTTCCCTAATAGAATATTACCATGAAAAGCCACATCTTTCTGAGACAAATGTGTCATCGGTGTCTTTTCAGTCCCATGCAAATGTCTTTCATCTAAAACACTTTCACAATCAGCTAGTCTGTGAGATTAAAGATTTCTTGAAGCAGCTGTAAGATTTATCCACTCTTTACCTGCCCCAACACTTCAACCTCTCTGGCCACTCAGTAACAGACTTAAAGGTGGCAATTTTGCAACAGAAAAGCTTCAAAAACAGACTCCAACGAGAAACTGCTGAGCTTGAATTAATATGCAAACTAGTTACCATTAACTTGGCTTTGAATAGAGACTGGGAATGGCTGGGTCATTTTTTTTTTTATTTACAGCTCTACAAAATGCCTAAACCACTTCAGCCTTGTTTCTCAAATCATTGTCTTTTAGAGTGTGTTGGCCTGTCTTTTGTAACACATCAACATTAGTTACTTTATCCCACCAGGAGACACCAAGTATTCCCTGCGGACATCTCAGATGGAATGTGTCAAGTTTCTTGTTGTGGGCTTCTAACATTTGCCAAGTTTCAGAAGCATATAACTTTGTGGCTATCACGATGACATTATATAACTTTATTGTGGTTACCATCTTGCGTTCCTGAGTAGAATACCGTGATACTGTCTGAATGGAGTCTTTCGCATCCAGTCCACTCATTTCACTTACTCCGAGAATACTAATATCAAACAGAGTCATTTCTCTGACTACTTGCCTCAGTTTCCTACTGTCCCACATGGTTTTCATATTACAGCATCTGATTTTATTTTGGTTTTAGCTGTTAGGATTTCTTGTTTCAGGTGATGAAATCCCTCCCGGTTTTGGTCCACCACCCATCAGCTGATGAAACATTCAGCTTCACAGGAGAAAGGGTTACAGTATTTGTTTAGATTTTGCCATATATTTTCACCAGGGTGCTGGTAGCAGAAATATGGTCAATTTGGAGAAACTGGCACATGTTTTCCCTAAACACAGTTGCCTGGATTGAGAAGATATCTGTTTTTAGCATGGCTGTTTTGCATTTTTTCCTTTGACTTTTAGCCTTCTGATGTATGGTAGGGATACACTTTGTAAACTGAACCTTTCAGTAGGAAGTCCACCCAGCGTCCTTGTATTCATGCTAATTTGCAAAGGAAAAAATCAAATTAAATAGTTATAGATTGCTTGCTTGCTTGATTGAATTAAACACACAATTTTTCATCAAAGTAGCAATTTTAAACATTGAAAAGTCAGAGTATACATAAGAACATAAGAATGGCCATACTGGGTCAGACCAAGGGTCCATCTAGCATTCTGTCTTCCGACAATGACCCATGCCAGATTCTTCCAAGGGAGTGAATAGAATAGGGTGACTATCAAGTTATCCTTTCCCCTGTTGTCCAGTCCTGAAATCTGGCAGTAAGAGACATCAATTAAAGTTCACCCACAAATGGTGAATAGTGATGAACACAAATAAAGAGTAGGAGTACTTGTGGCACCTTGGAGACCAACAAATTTATTTGAGTATAAGCTTTTGTGAGCTACAGCTCACTTCATCGGATGCATAGCTCACGAAAGCTTATGCTCAAATAAATCTGTTAGTCTCTAAGGTGCCACAAGTACTCCTTTTCTTTTTGCGAATACAGACTAACACAGCTGCTACTCTGAAACAAATAAAGAGTGTTTCACATCCAACTGTTGTAGACTTTAAAAGGGTTTTCATGGATATATTTGAGGCAAAATGGGGTATGATGTGTGTAGAACTTTAATGTTTACATTTCTTGATTTCTTTGTTTAAAAATGCAACCTTATGTTACATTAATATAAGTTCTCATACTTAATACATATAGATAGTGAAAGCCTCAGTGCAATACTGATTATATGGAAGATCACAACCAGTATTTTAGATTTCCGTTGCTAAATTCTTTCTGGGTCTGTACAGCTTTCTACATGCATAACCTAGACTGTGGATGTGTAGAGACTAAGGGTATTAATTTTCAGTATCCCAATTACAAATAAGGGCTTGTCTACACTACCGCGTGGGGTTGATCTAAGATACGCAACTTCAGCTCATGGATAGCGTAGCTAAAGTCAATGTGCTTAGATCTACTTGCTGCAGTGTCTTCACTGCTGTAAGTCAATAGCTGACGCTCTCCCATCGACTCCGCTTGTGCTTCTTGTTCTGGTGGAGTACCGGAGTTGATGGGAGAGCGCTCAGCAATCGATTTATCGCAACTATACTAGATGCAATAAATCGACCCCCGCTGGATCAATCACTGCCCACTGATCCGGCTGGTAGTGTAGACAAGCCCTAAGTTACTTAGTTTTATTCCACTGTTCATCATTGTGTATGGGCTCTGGAGACTGGTATGTAAATATAAACAGTAGTGGATATAGGTAGCCCTTGAGAATCCAAATGAAGTGCTAGGTTGAATATAAAAGAATGAAACAGACCTTTTCAGTCTCATTAGAACTGGATAGGCCAAGCATTGAAACTTTGCAGTTAGCTGCCATGCAGGATGTGTCCTGAATTTTAACTCATTTTATAATCTGATGACTAGAAATTGAGTGAACTGACACCTATGGAACCTTTTCCTCTTCCTTACATCACAAAGAAAGTCAGAGAAAAAGTAACTTAAGAGTTCTTAATTCAAACTTGCAAAGGTTAAGCAGCTGGGATTTTCCACAACATATCTCACCCTTTTGGCCTTGGCAAAGCATACTACCTGCCAAACGTGTCTTCTACATAGTTCTGAAAGACAGATTTAATCCCCGAGTTTCTGTAAAGTGGTTTTAAAGTCAGCATCGGGCAAGTCCTTCCCATACCTCATGCTTAATTAAGACTTTACCACCAGCAGTTTTTGAAGCTGATATCTAACATCTAACGCCTGAGATTCATATGCAGGGGACCCTAGGAACCTTCTCCACAAAGTTTGGCTTCAAAAGGCTGATCATTGCCTGGTGGATTTCCCACCAGTTTTTCAAAGCCCAGCTTAACACAGTACAAATCTCTTTTTGGGGTGAAGGGATGGGAGATTGGCTTCATTGAGATTTAATATATTTTAATTGTCTCTCTGCCCAGTAGAGCTGAACAAATACTGTAACCCTTTCTTCTGTGAAGCTCAATGTTTCCTCAGCTGATGGGTGCCCAAGACCAGTGCTATTATGCTTTTAAATATCGGAAGAAAATGATGCTATAGGAGAGAAGGTAAAAAAAAAAAAAAAAAAAAAGGAGTAGGAAAGAAGGGAGAGGAGAGAAATGGTGTAAGAAGTAGAGGAGTAAAGGTAAATGATGAAGGGAAAGTCTAGAGTTTAGGGAAGTCAAGAATAGAAGAATGTACAACAGGGGAAAGACAGGAGGCAGAGTAAAAGATAGTGGGACAGTGGGGAAGATTAAAGAAGGAAAACAGAAGTGGAGGGAGATGAGGTAGAATGGAGAGAAGAGAATA